>NC_137541.1:148748608-149375691 GCF_963082525.1 Nesoenas mayeri | reverse complement strand
ATGTCTTAGAACATCTGTATGACCTATTTGGGACTGACTGTGGCTTGCTGAAGAGCTTCATTTGAAGAATCCCATGGGGTATGTAGAGAAGAGGGATCCAGGAGTGCTGGTTGTTTTTCGAGGGTCACCTCCTCAATCTCAAACATGGTCCATCCTGAAATGAAATCAAGGAAAACTGGCAGAAGGTCTCCTAGATGAACAAGGAGTTCCTAATGAAATGTAGAAATAAACCCAAAGTGTACAAGAAGTGGAAACAGGGACAGAAAACTCATGAGGAATATAGAGACACTGTCTAAACTGGATGAGGGCTGCCCTTGGTTACACCAGTGCTGAGCTGGCCATGAGTCCCTGCAGCCAAACCCTTAGAAGGGGAAATGCTCCCGGAGTTCTTACATAAGAATAGGATTTGGAAAGCCAAAGCCCATCTGGAGCTGAATCTGGCTGTGAAAGGCAACAAGAAGGCCTCCTGCAGGCATATCAACCACCAGATTAAAGCCAGAGATTATTATTTTTGCATAATTTTAATACAAGGAAATGGTCAGTTATGAAAAATGAAAGGAGAAACACTTTCTTGCAATTCCTGTTCTCTCTCCTTATTCTCTTTCTTTAGCTTCTTCCCTCTTTATCATTAAGAGCCAAGCCACACACTTGATTTGGGGAAAGCTCCATTCATATTTGCTTTCTCCTGTGTAAGAAAGACAGCGAACTTTAAACTACTCTTCCTCCTTTCTGTGAAATGTTACCTGCCACTAGTCAGCAGAGACCCGTGTGTGGCAGGGCCAGAAGCGGAAAGGGCCTTTCCCTCTCTTCTGCTTGCAAAAGTGAGCAGGTGGCAATATCTCTTGAATACTAAAACCAATTGCATGGTCCTTTAAAACTTCTGTGCATCACTGTAGACTTGTATAGAGGTCCGAGTATGTGGGCTTTAACTTTAAAACTGAAAACCTGTAGATTAACATGAAATTTTCTTATTCCCTCGCTTAGCAGTGTGCTCACTTCCAGCCTGTGCTGTCCTTTTTGAATTTATAGACAAGCTTTTATTTCCAAATTTCTTAAACCTATCTTTATTTGCCTGCTAAAACAAAACAAAAGAAAACAACCAAACAAAAAAAACCCCAAACAAACACCACAGGAAAACCTCTGCTTTTTTAAAAAATGGGCAAATATGGTGGCAGGAAAACAGTGTAGAAACAACAGCTGGTGCAGGAGGTTATGAACTTCTTGTAAATAACTGTAATAGTAAAAAGACATTGTGCCCGCACCAGCTTCCAGAGAAACTGCAGTCCTTGAGCTATGTGCTCATAATTGTCCCTAGAAAAATATCCATTAGGAACTGTGAAACTCTGAATACGAAATACCTTGTGACATTTATGCCAGAATACCAGATGCCTAAGAGGTTAAAAATATTTGGAAAGCTACACAGCCTGTAGCACGTGTTCTGTGGCGAGGAAGCACTGTTGGAATGAATGCGCTGTATTTTCACTGGGTAAACTGCTTTCCGTTGACTTGCACCATTATCCGGGGTCTGTACTCCTGTTTCCAATTATGGCTCTTTATTTTTCTCATTCCAGTGAGGGACATAGGTTCTCAACATAAATGTCACAACCAGAATTGACTGAAAAGTTCCAAAATCAAATTCCAAAATCTGGGGTCAACAAAAAAAATAGAGGAATAGATTAAAAATTAATGTTCAGTTTTTGAGCCAGCTAGAGAACTGATAAAAACAGTAGAGAGCTAACGTTTTAACAGACTATTTTTCAGCTCATTCTGGACATCAATGACTAAGTAAGGCATAGCAGATATCAGTTTTTCACAGTCATTGACATATTGACCCCTTTTGCTTTCTGGAGAAGACAGGAAGAAACATTTGATTGCAGCAACAAGGTTCCTGCAATCTGTAGCCCAAATCAAGACAGAGACCAACAAGGTGTTATTTCTAGTGCTAATGCGAATGCAAAATTCTTACTGGCAGAATTAATTGGATCATCAACTGATTTATTAACTCCATTTGCTACCCGTTCCTATTTCAAATCATAGCACCACTACACTAAGAAACCTCCAGCTTTTCTACAGACAAAGACACCTGCAACAAGAAGAAACTCTCCCGAATGTTGGGGGGCTGGATGAGACTGCAAACCCTATCAGCATCCTTGCACATCATGTGGCCAGTTCACACAGCTGAAAACTTGGAGATAAAAACCAAGCAGCAGAGCGACTCTGAATCCTCATCGCTACTTATAGCAAAGGCTCCCTATGCAATTGTGCCAAAATACTTAATCAGCACCATGTGGCATCGTAGGGTGACGAAGTGCACATAATTTTCATTTTTCTGTAATGGCAAAAATGCTCACTAAAACCGAGGTTTTTTAATCTCTTCTCAGCCTGCGGATGTAATAACTCCTATCTCTTGTGGGTGTCCCCAGGCTCTGGAGCAGGCTGCAAGCGCAGAGAGAAGAGCACCCCTTCTGCTGGAGATGACCAGTTGGACAGCAGGGAACACCTCCCTTTCTTAAATGAAAAACCTCATGGAGAGCTGCCTTTTAATAGGTCCCAGCTTTTACGTGTGTCCAAGACCCCTTAACATCAGGCTTCATGTACGGGCATAGCACAGAGCCAATTAGTGATCTCCTCAGAGGCATGGGCACAGCGTGAGCATTCGCACTTAACATTTTTAGAGCAGACAGCCAGAGATGATCACAAAGTACTGAGCTGGCAGGGTGGACCAATGTGCACCATGCTGGCAATGAGACATTTTGATTTCTCTTATCGTATGGTAGGGTGTTTACTTGCTGGGGTTGTTCTTAAAGTTTGCTTTCCCTCTCACCCTCCCCCAGTTAAACGCATTTTCCCTCCTGTCTGAACTGATTTTTGGTGCCAGAAAGGTGAAATTGTCTAATAAACAGGCAGCGTGCTGACTGTAGGCTGCAGGGCAGTGTGTTCGGAGAAGCTACAGGCACAGCGTGGCAATTAATTTCGTTTCTATTCTGTTGTTTTGTCATGAAAGCAAAGCCTAATTGAAGATAGTTAGTCTTTAATGAATAAAGCTCTCTGTATTTTCCAGCTGTGGCCATGTAATCAGCGTTCACCCGCATGAAAAGGATTTTTTGTGCCCATATTTCATTTTGATGTGCATCTGTGCCCATATTTTGCCCTTCTTCTGATTGGGTTGACAGTTTTCATCTTTATTAGTTCTGCCTTTCACTTCTGTCTTTGCATTTGTGTTAGAAAACAGGAACAAAACCCCTGAAAGCCCCAATGGATTGCATGATCTAATAGTTTATCAGAGTGCTCCTCTGACCTTGGTAATTTAAATTAATTAGATTCTGTTTGGTTTTGCTTACTATTAAACCACTTTGTTGTAATACATCAGATCTTTTCTATCCTGTTATTTTTGGTCACTCTCTCTCTCCACAACACCACTGTGCCTCTGCAACACACTTTTTAATTAGTTTCACCACAGTCATCAGCTTTGTGATTATCTCTGCATCTTGAACACCTGGTCTGACTTTAGAAATGACTTGCCATCTGGTCAAATACTGGGTAATTATAACAATTTAATGGCAGGATAGGATAGTGTTGGTTAAGAGACTTGATTTTTTCCTCCATTCCTTTCCCCTCATGCAGTTTGGTTGCATTACTTCAAATTAAATTAAAATCTCATCATCAAGTTATCGCTCTTGGGTGTTCCCCCCCCCCTCCTTCATTCACAATACTCATAAACATCTCCTGAAGTTAGCTTAGTTTTAGACTCTCCAGACATTATGTCTTTAAGAACTGTGTGAATTACTGCTTTAAATTCACTGATATGATACTTATTCTATAACTTCCATTGCATATCAATAAATGAAGCAGTAAATGGGTCTTTTCTGGCAAGTAAATGCTGAGGCAACTGCAGGGGAGCCATTTGTCAGGAGCACACACAAATGGAATCTCACTAATGTGCAACAAAATGTTTTGAGTTTTTTTGCTGTACAGTTTAATACTACTATATGCATACTCTTGGCAGCTGATATGCTGAACCATACTATAAATAAGGTGATTTCTGTGAAAAAGTCGGTGGATCGGATAATGAACTTCATGCAGTCTAGTTGTTTTATGATTGGCTCGTTTTAAAACACTTGGGTGAATAAGGTGGTGGTTTTGTTTCTTCCTTTTTTTTTTTCTTTCTCTCTTAGATATTGGCTGAGAAAAGGACTTGTGAAGCAACTTCTCAAGCTTTTTTAGTCTATTACTAGCAGCTGGTTTGGAAAAGTAAATAGATGTGGTTCATGTAAATTTCTTTTACATTATGCGAAGGAAAAAATGCTATCTAGATATTTTTACACTGAAATCCTTTCAACATTTGTAGTCTGCCAAAGTATAGTGTTTTAATTATTCAGATTGCATGATGATAATTACAGTAACAAAAGCAATAATGAAGTATCCTTCCATTGGGAAATGAATGAGAAGGAGAACCCTTTTATAACACATTTTTCAGGTGCTACTGGCAAGAAAAAAAGAAAGCCCATTTAATTTTCTAGGGAATCTTTCTTGTATAAATACCACAGAGTATTAGATTAATTTTTCATCCAGGTCCCTGGGAACCTAAATACTTTTGTCATGTAATACTTCCTTCTAGCAAACACCAAGCTTAGCCCGCAAAAGCACCAAGTCTATAAAACAAAGAAAACATTACTGGAGGTGAAAAATGAAAGGGGACATGGAATGAATCTGGAAAGGGAATGATAATCAACAGTATTGTCCATGTATCAAATAAAAATCCCTCTATTACATTGAACATAGGATGTGGCAGGAAAATCTGAAACTTGTTCTTCATGTACAGGAGAGGAGACAGCACCACCACTCACTGTGGTCATGGTCATGGTCGTGGTCACTGTGTCCAAGGTGAGGGGCTGAAACCCAGGTCTGATCTGAACACTGCAATTCTCAGTATCTCTGAAGGATGGACTGCATTGTTACCCCTGCTATCGAACCCCTTCCCCTCTGCTGTGACATGGGGAGAGCTCACGGGCACTCCCCCGGTGCAGCTCTCTGTCACTTCAGCAGAACAGCCTCTGTGTTTCTGTCCAGGGGGAAACTACCACAGCTGCTGCTTGCTTGGAAAAAACTACATCTTTGCACTACCTCTTTCTTTGCAGAGGAAACCACCTGCAGAGAGTTTTCTGAACCACAAAAGACAAGCTGCCCCCCTCCTGCCCCGCCTCACCTTGTGCTACCCACTGTACCCTTTAGCCACAGCAGCAACTTCCCATTCCAGGCACATTTGCTGCAGGTCTTGGTTGTGGCCCTTGTTTACTTTTTTTCAGAGAGATATTTTTATCCAAATTATTAAAACATAATAACAGACCAAAATATCACCAGATAAGAGAGATCCATATGAGAGTTGATGTATGCAGCAGCTGGTGAGAGAACACCAGTGTCTCCATGAATCTAACACACTTTTCCCTGCTCAGCTGAAGGTGACAAACTACTCAGTCTTCAGAGCTTTAAGGCTTCTGTTTGTAAAAATGAAAGTCCTTGAAAGCCTCAAAGAACTAATTGGAAGACAAAAGAAAAAAAAAAGGGCTTTCTTAGTATAAATGTACATCATCAGCATAACCCTGACTTTCCATAACAGGAAAATTATTTTTGCAGTAAATTGTTTAATCAACCAAAACTCAAAACATTCTTATTTAATCGGAATATTCAGAGAAACAGGGGTTTAACTAAAGTCTCTTCATCAGGACCTTGCCACTGCTGTGCACTCTAATAGGTGAATTTAAGTTTTAACTCTGCAATCAGTTCCACTTGGGTAAGCTCTTACATGGAACCGTACTGGTGTATGATTCCAGAACCAGGGTCACAGCAATGCAGGCAGGCACGCTGTAGTCCCAGGTTCCTTGTGGCACAACCCTGAGTGACAAATAACTTAATCTTCATCTGATAATTGACTCATATTATCTAGGAAGTCTGAAGAATAGAACCTCAAGGTTAAAACAAGGTAATTGTTGGCTTGCTTAAAGAAGCAGTAGTAAGATTTTTTTTTTTTTTAAATTATACATTCTTTTCATAAATAAACCACTGTAAAATAATAAAAGATGGGATACAGTCTGTCTCACTTGGGTGGAACATTTTAGGTGTGGTTGTGCTGGTTATAAAGCAAACCAGAGTAGCTAGTCAGCTCTGGATTAAACTTCACTGAGCTAAAAAGCCTGTTTATTTCCACCCAGATGAGATCCCTGCCCTGGTGCCCTGCCTTGTTCTTGCAGTATGGAGGGCAGAGGGTGAGCTCAGGGAGCAGGGAAGAAGGAAAGCCCTTGGCCCAAGGAGCTCATGGATGCAGCAGGAGCCCTGGATGGTCTCAGCAGACACAGCCACTGCAGAGCATCCAAAGGGAACTTGTTTCCTAATCCTGGCTAAGCGTGCCTCAGCTCTGTGACTCTGCTTTCAGCATGGATCTCTACTGAAGTTCCGCATAGGTGCCTTCTCTCAAGCAAATCGTTGCCCTGTCGATGTCAACTCACCAGAACAGTTTTGGTAGATAAACATAATAAAAACGAAGACTTCTAGAAATAAAAACCTCACTGATTGCAACAGGGGTAAGATGTCACTTGGCAAGAGAATGAAAATACTATACACAGGTTGATATGCCCCAGTATGAAATAAATTCATGGTACAAAGCAGGTGATCAGAGATGGTCTTAGTGATGAAGCGGGTAACTGCTGAGGTGAAATTTCAAGGAACTTAGGGATTAACTTTTATTCACAATCCTTTTGAAATTTTAGTCCTATCAACTTGTGTGCATGTTTGAGTAATCTTATTTCTCATATCTTTCATTTTATATTCTAATAGCTAAACCACACCTTTCCAAACTCATAAATTTAAAGCCACTAAATCTAATTTCAACTAATAAAAATAAGAAATAGATTGAGAGTTTCACATGGTTGGTCACATTGTTTCCAGTGAAACGTGAAGCATTCCTAGCAGAGGACTAGTTTACTTGATCTACAGGTTTAACAACCAAAAGAACTAAGACAATTTGCAAAACAACAAGCAGTTCATATAAACTAGGAAAATAAACCATATTTGAAAACATTGGCATGTAAGCTCAACTTTGCACCTTGATATACTTTAAGGTGTTATGGCTGGTCTTGACTGAAACTAATAAGAGATATATAAAACTGAAGAATCAGAGACCTTATTCTGTATTTCCATGCCCAAAGGTGTTGTGGCTAGTGTCAGCAGGGAGGACTCTCCTTACAGTGCCACCTTTTCATTTTCTGTAATGAAAGTATGATAGGAAAGAGAAAACCAAAAATGTAGAGGAGGGAGCTGAGTCATACAGCTTAGCATCTGGATGTGTTATTTGGGATAACGGCAGCAAGAAGGGGACATATGTACTCTGCCCTTGGCTGCAGCAAGTCAGTCCCCAGAGAGACTTACACATGAACTACTGAGGAGGGCATCATGTTCATGCAATCCCTTGTATAAGATACCTGTCTTTAAGTGTTATGACTTCAAAGAATGGAATCAAATAAATTTTCTTTGCTTTCCTGTGCTCCTGTCCTAATACACATTCTTTTTCTGATGTTGCCAATATGATGGCAGGTTTGGCTGGGCTGCAGACAGGGACTGTACCCAGAACCTCAAGGTGAGATTCTGAGCCGACTGAACTCAAAGAAGATATTCATTACTTCAAAGGCAGTAGCAGATCCCAAACTCCAGGTGAAATCTAGCCACTCCAGAAGAAAGACAGAGGGAGTGTGTCAACATGCATTACTCCAGTGTCTCTGGAAAACAAACAAACAAATGAACGAAACCCCTCAACTAACATTCTTATGGACTGTTGGTAGCTGTGCTGTAAATAGCCTTAGCTGAGCTGCAGGAAAACTCTCTTAAAGTTGACATTCTCCTGGTGTAAACTCAGTAACTATAAAAATTAACACAAGGGATGACCTCCTTGGCAACCAGGTGTTATCCTCAAACAAAGCTTTTTCTTCTGCAAATACATGACTGTTACCACCACAGATTGTATGAGTGATCCATCTGGCCTGATATTCCTTCCCATACAATGCCAAATATTTCCAATAAATAGTCAAGAAATTCTTGTTAGCATTTTACAATAACCTATTCATTTCCCTTGATTAGTACTAGCCTTATGACTCCAAACAGGAGGATTTCTAGTTCTCTAGTGAGATTTCTAACTGTTATAGCAAGTGTCACCAGATAATATTGTTACATAGCCTCTTCTATGTTCTTCTTAGTATCTTAGTAGGATTTTAATATTTCAAAAAATATTGCACAGTTACCAATTTCATGGTGCAATGACATGGAACAGGTGAAATTTTCTGTCAATTTGGTTTTCCATATTTCTATCTATAGGCAACTCCAGACAGAGCAGCTTCCTGGGGACCAGGATTTGCTGGCTAGCTTGAGACTCCTACAAGAAGTTTTCTTTCTTGTGGTTTGTTTTATGGAATTCATGTATGTATACAAACACAGCAAGATGGATTATATCTTGTACTCCATGCCACTGACTTTTCCTTCTTGCTAAATCAATGTATTGTCCACAAATCCTGCCATTTTGTAACTGGGTGAAGGTCATTGCAGAAGTGTCTGAGAAAATTGTGTCTAAATAAGGGTCAGTGTACCAGTATTCTTTTATGGGCATCTAAGTCTAGTTGCTCAAGAACTTTGTTCGTTGCCTTGAATCAACAATTAGAATAATAGCATTACTGCTACAGTGATGCTGGTGAAGTCGCAAAGGCCACACCAGCCACCCATGCCAGCTAGAATAATTACAAGCTTTCCCCTGCTGACTACAGGAGTTCAAGTGCACATCCACACCACACACTATGTCTGAGTAAGGTCTTTGTTTCCCTGTTGTTCGTTGCCCTGGCCAGATGCAGTCCATCATTGCTGTGAGAAACCACCAGGCCTGGTTCAGTGGACTGCTGAGTTACAGGCTCTTGCTGTAGCAGTCATCCCACCTACAGCTGGCCAGACCCCCACCAGCTCCAGCAAATGCATTTCCCTGGAACAATGATGTCTTTGTTGGGTGTTAAGAGCATTTGAACAGCTGCACTGCCACAGGAATATAGCCCCCAAATAAAGCTTGCCTGTATTTAGGCCCAAACAGAATCCCTCCTTCACACCCAATTTCAAGGGTTAAAGATTGGATGCAGTATTTACATTTCATATACAGGCAAGACGTCTGGAACCCTTATAAAAACATCATTATATTTATATTCCGTATATGCAGAACCATAGGCGCATTATGTCAAAGTGATGCCAAATCAGAGACTAACACCTACACCTGATTATGAAGGAATAATATTTTTTGCTAAAAAGTATTTGTGTTATATATGGTATTTCCATCATGTCTACAACAGCACCAGTGATCAATTATAAGTCTTGCAAAACTTACCTGCCTCACTTGCCAAGTGGATTATTGTGAAAAGGTCCCTGAAGACCATCAAGTGACTTAAGTTATTCCACATTAAATGGAAAATTGATCTAGTGACTAAAGAAGCCAATGCTGTGATGTTTTCTGTACCAGGAATCTTGAATTTTCAGCTTGCTACAGTTTGAAAAGAAATCTAGTGCACTTCATAATGATACCATGGTATTCTCTAACAATTATTATTGTAAGAAAAGCTATTAGTATTCTTTTCAACAGTTTTAACGCATTTAGTTTGACTTTCCTAATAAACTGTAGAACAGATGACAATGGTTCCTAAATATTGATCTGTCTTCAGTTTGCTTGCAGAATTTGAAAATGTACTGAGAGGCTTTCTTGCTTCTATAAGCTGCTGCCATACTTAACATTTATTTCCAATAGACTGATGCTTTCTTTCCAACACAACAGCAGGGCTCTGCGCTCCGTGAAGCACCAACTCGGTGACCTTGGGAAGTTATATTGACAGTGACACCCTATCAGTGTGTCTCAAACTGGATCTCTCACTAAGTCTCTGTGACATATGGACTGTATTCAAAACATCAGAACCATGTAATTTTTTTTCTAGATGTTTTTGCTTTCACTTTCACGAATACACAGCTAAGTATCTTTTGGTAAAGGTCTGAGCAAAAATAAAGACAACGTTTCACGAGTTAATGGAGGGAGGGGCATAATGTTGGGTATTTTAATGGTCACACAGTGACCATCAGGGTGCAAAGAGGATATCTGAGCATCTGGCTTTTTGGCAGTGACAATGACTGCAGCTTTTCTGTAGAGACAGTCTGTCAATGCAGCTGGTAAGAATAAAAATTTTGTTAATATGTTCTTGACTTCTGTATGCTTGATGTCTCATAATAAAAATGGATTTTGTAAAACAGATGTTATAAGCAAAACCAGCATACTGTATAAGAATTCTCTCTAGAAAGCATGGGGTATTTATTGTTTCTTAGTGAAAAGAGAGCCATGAAGTTTCAAATCTGAGTATGATTTAATATTTGCAGAGCTAGTATATACGTGCACAGCAGAAAGGAATATCCCAGAGTGAAATATGAACTAATAATTACCCTAGCAAGTTAGAGAGAATAATATATTTTGCAAGAAAATCCCTCTAAGGATTCAGTTAGATACCTGAAATTTCACCTGCTTAAAGATTTGCATACTAAACTCAATAGCATGGCTTCTCCTGCCTACTCCCAAGCCATAGCTCGAACAGCACCAGTGCACTGAGAAATGCTGCTTGTTGATGGGGTCAGGCCAAGTTCTAAGCAGTTTTAAAAGTGTTTTAGCCTCACTCTGTGTCTGGGTTAAAGCGCATTATTAAAATCTGATCATACCCTCGTTAGATCTCAAATTTAATAGCCGGTCTTTTCCTTGGAAGTATTTAATAGTTTAAATAGGGACTAATGAAATAAAACACTATTATCTGATCTACATTGTTGTCGTCCACCATCCTGTCTCAGGTGCTGAAAAGAATTACACCTCCCTATCTCCCCTTTCACTCAAATGTGTACCTCATGCCCTGCAAACTGCATCTCTTTATTTCACTTTGTGCAAGAAATCTCCATGTTAACTTTTCTTTCTTTTTCTTTTTCTTTTTTTTTTTTTTTTTAATATGAAAAAGACTTTGATGAGAGGAAGAATATCACATAAAAGATAAAACAAACAAGCAAACAACAGGAAGTGTTGTAACCCCCTTTTTCAGCAAATCCACCAAAGTGTCATGCTCTGTGATGTACTCAGTGCTGAATCTGGAGTTTAGAAGCCATGTCTTTCTGGATACAGATTCATCTTTCTATGGAATCTGGACAATACTGACTTTGCCCTGTGCAGTTACTCTTATTTATGATACACGTGCATGTGATTCAACTAAAACTGGAGAAAATGTAGGTCAGAAAAGTACAGAATAAGAAAATCAAAGAGGAGGTATACAAGTGAAAAGATATTGGAAGACACTTGAATAAATATTGTACACATTTCAGCTACTCAAACCCAATGTCAACCACAAAATATGCCTTCTTGATTATCCAGCACAGGATAAGCAGCTGTTTTGGTTGATAACTGGCATCCTCAGTGATGCTGCAGTTACCAGGAAACTGATTTTCATACAGAACTCTGACCACTGTACATTTTTTCCACTGCATCTGAGATAGCTGGTGGTGCCATGGCAGCTTGAACCCAAGTAATTTCCCATGAGGTTACACTCGTGAGATTCCCACGACAGCCTGAGAAAAGCCTCTACCAGTCTGCTCACTACAGTATGGCAGTCTCAACAATGCAGGGGACTGGTCCAGTCATGCATCTGCAGTTAAACCAGAGACACCTTGCCTTCAAATGCATTTTGAAAAGTGGCATCTCTGGGTCACCAGTTTTAACAAGGAAGTGGTTCTAACGCTAAAGGGCAAAACAGTAAGAAGGCAGCTACTAGTTCGTTATTAGTTTCTTAAACACTGTTATTAGTCTCATTTTTTATCCATTTGCTCATCAGCTGCTTTTGTGTGGGAAGCATATCACTTACCAGGAGCACAGCTTTTACCAGCTAAGTAGTAGAGGGCTATTACCAACTTGCTCATTGTTTGCACATTACCTGGGCTTGCATGTCTATTTTTAAGGCTGGTTTTGCTCTTAATGTTCTCAGCTGGTGAGGGATGGGAGTGCTTACAGGAGTGACTTCGCTGTGGGAAACTATGGCGGATACGTGGATTCCATGACAGATGGTATGGGAACAGAAATTAGCCTTGAAGATATTAAGGCCTACCCATGAGAAAGATGGGAGTAAAGGAGTATCTGGAGATATTAAGGTGTGCCCATGAGAAAGAAGGGAGTAAAAGAGTAACATTGTCGTTAGCAAAATTAGCCAATGATACATTACTATTGCAGCCTGTAACCAATTGCAAAAAGACACATGAGCTGGTAAAGACTATATAAAAAGGCGTTTGTGGCAATAAATGGAGACTGCTGTTTGTACTTAAGAACTTGTTCCATGTCATTTGTCTGTCTCAACCGTGACACATTGTGTAGAGTCATGCCTTGACATCCTCACTCAGCTTGTGCTGGTTGTAAGCCATTTGAGAAGTGGCAGTGTTCTTGTGAATTTCTGGTGTGCTTGAAGCAGAAACATGATGACACTGTCCTCAGTATACCACCACAGAGTTTCTACCTCCTGCTACTCTCACTGGTGACTGTGTGTCCTGGTGCAAGATGTCTTCAGTTTTTCCTAAATCTCTCTCTAGCCTTATTTGAATGGCTTGAAGATTGTTGGAGGCAGAACCTTTGTAATAATTTAAAAAAAAACTGGGGCAAGAACAGATTAATGGGAGAGTCCTTTCATCTGCAAATTGTGTTCATTCAGTTTATTGACTCGCACTGCTATGGCAATGTCTGTCTGAAAGCATAATTTCTATAGTGACCCATCAAAATAGCATCTTTACAATTTTGGTCAGTAGGGCAATGTGCCAGGTAGCAATGTATGCTGCTGTCAAGTAAAGAAAAATGGCCATTGTCATTGCCAGCTATAAAACTGGAAGAAAACGGGGTCTCTTTTCTGTGAAGACAATAAAGCCACTATAGAGAAAGGAATACTGAGGTACAGCTCTTTGAAATGTTTGTTGCTCTAGGAATTTGTAAATGAGAAGTGATAGCTAGCTGGACAGAAACTTTGCTGGTATAACAATCATCTCACCTCAGTCTTCTGCAATATATTAGATAAACTCATTCCCCTGGATGAGTTGGGATATTCAGACAGTATGCTGTGATGTTGTGCAGCATACCTGATGGAGTCGTGTGAAGGTTTCCTTCCTTAGGATGGCTTAGCATTAAGCAGGTGGAACCAAATCTGCAAATGGTAGACAGATTCTAGACTAACCTGATACTGACCGCTTTACAACTGTTTTTCAGTCTCAGTCTTTCAAGTCATAAATGCAAATAGTCTTGCTGCTCACTGGTAAATTAACAGTAAAAGGCTACAGCTTTGGTACTAAAGTCTTTTTTTGCAGAGAGCATAGAAGACTCAATAAAATAGATTCTGTCAGTGGTCATATGGAAGATTTAACACTTGTTTCACCACAGTGTAGCAAACTGAAGTTAGGCAATATAAACTCAAGAGCATTTGCACAGATAGTTGACACCCAGGAAAGTCCTACCTTTGCCAAAACCCAACAGCCATCCATGCATATTCAAGACTCTAGAAGTTAGTCATACAGCTCTCAAATATCTGACAAAAATGGATGGGACTTTAACAGGCAGAGCTTCTCCTCTGATTGTATCTATTTATTATTGTATAAATATGCATGAATAGAAGTGGGAATTCAGAAACAATAAAGCATGTTCCATATTCTGCTTCACTTTTCTCTAGCAAAAAATGCCTGTATATCCACATTTGATGTGGCAGCATGTCAGATCAGTGTATACTGGTCTTTTTTAAGAACTGGGAGGGATGTCACAGGGAGTCTTGTGGCACAGTGCACAAACATGGACAGTGGGTCTGATCTTGCTGCATACGTGCTGTTCAGTACTCTGCATCAGACTCGTCTCAGCCCCATACAACAGTCCTGTTGCGGCCAGAATGGTGTCTTCTGAGTACTGCTTTGGAGCAAGGACTGGTGCAAGACCTCGGTCCTGCTGACTCATTCCTGAAGATGGCCTTGATCATGTTACTGATGTCTTCTATTTGATGTTCCCCTGGAAGCAGGACTGTTTGGTAAATCATCTCAATATGAAGCTGGATATCACCATCTTCCAGCTGAGTGCTTAGAAGCTTCCTGAGCAGGAGTGCTGCTTCTTCATTCAAGGAGAAGCACTGATGTCCTCCCATAACTACCATCCACAGAGCACAGTGTAAGGATAGAAAAACAGAGTGGAAAATTTATGTTAGAATGAATCAAATAGTACTTAAAGTGCGTGCCACATAACTCTGATGTAGATTATTTTCTGCTCTCCAAAGCAGTACTCAGAGCAGGCATCAAGTCCACCCCACATGCTAATTGAAGGAGTTATGCCTCTTTCTTCAGTAAGGAAACTGCAATATCTCTGAAGCAACGTGAAGTGACTGGGCATGGTCAACCACTTTCACCAACAGCCTGCTTTTCTGGAGTAGAGGACATGATAAGTCCAGCACGCAAATATAGAAACTCATAGGAAATAGCCAGGTAGCCCAGAAATCACCACCCACGTGTCAGGTGACACGAAGAGACTCTTATGCAGTCAATTCTACTTTTCTAAAGTAGATATAGAAAGAAACCGCAAGTAGTGGAAATTAATGGGGAGGTTTAAATCAGGAGTATTTAACTCCCGCTCAGAAGGCATGGACATGACTACATATAGCTCAGCCAAAACCAGTGAATAACCAGGGAGGGTGAAACCTAGACTTCAGTCTCAGGTGGAGTTGATAATTTATTTCTCTCTGTATTAGCCTGCCTCCTTGGATATTGTGCAAACTGGTTAGAGGTTTAGATTTCCAGAGAAGGAAATCCACACAGTGAAAACGTTCTGAGTGTGATTTTTGTTGGTGAGATTGCTGAGGGCTGTAGCTGGCCTAGGCAACCTTTTGCAAACGGAAAGAATATTCATCGTAAGGGCTGGGAAGCCACAATCTGTCCCCTGCAAACCAGCTGTTGCCAAAGAGCAAGTGGAAAGGTTGCTGGCTCCCTTTCTGTGTTAAGAAGTCCATAGCAGATTATCTGATAACAGTTATTTTGAAATGATGTGTGCATTCTGCACATTTTCGCAGATTGTGTACAGCTATGTATTGTCATGTTAAGTTACTTTTTCAAGTCATTGCTTTCTTTGTGAGAGGCCATTCTGTGTGATTTTAATAGATTTAACTGAGACTATAAAAAGGCAACTGAGTTGATTTTAAATAAAGCAAATTCTGTGTTTTATGAAATTTTATTGATTCCTTTGAAGTGCAGATTTGTATTAGCTAAGCATGAAATAAAAGGCCACGGTGGCTGTACACGAGAGATAAGTAGAAGGAGTTGCATACTCATGCTTCACCTCTCTTTTTCGGGGTGGTTTTTGTATTTACATTACTATGGACACTAACTAAGGGGTGAGATTGTCACCTGCATTTTTAGGTACAAGCAGAGAAAACTATTAAAGGATTACTTTATTTCTGCTAATTTCTTTTTTACTTTTCATTTCAGGCAAACAGCCTGGAAAGTATCTCTTTTCAAAACAGATGCTTTCAAGAGAGAAAATGTGAGGTTTTACAGGACATTGCATTGCTTACATCCCTTCTGACTTCTGATTTTGGAAATATCTGTACCTGCGTTCTTGTTAACTCTTCAATTCAACCCACTTCCTGCAGGTACTTTACACAAGATGGCATACTAATGTTGTAGCTAATACATATCAGTCATGCTAATGTTTTAGGTAATATGCATTGAATTTTACAAGAAGTCACATGGAAAAAAACAAAGGGTAATGACTATAAGTTACTCCTGGAGAGATTCAGATTGGACAGAAGTGAGAAACATTTAATGATGAGAACAACCAGCCATTAGAATAATCTCCCCCAGGAAGGGGTGGATTCCCGAACACCGGCCTCTTTCAGGATACAGCTGGACAGGGTGCTGGGCTATCTTGTCTAGACTGTGCTTTTTCCAAAAAAGGTTGGACCATATGATCCTTGTGTTTGCTTCCAACCTGGTATTCTATGAGTCTATGATTCTATGAAATAAACATACATACATGTGCTGATAAGATCTGAGCACACAGCATCCTTTGATGCCTACAACTGCCTCAAATTAATGTCTAATTTGTGTACCCAGTCAGAACACACATTGACAGCAGTGACATTTTACACCCACTTGTTTTAAGAGTATCTGAACATGCAGTACTCAGGGCAATGAAGAGTGAAAGCCCTAATTTTAACTTCATTCAAAAAGGGCTTTACATTCAAGCAATACATTTCCCAGCCTATGCCATTAACTTTGTTCTCACACATTAGCAGAACAGTAGAGAGTAATAAGTCGAAAAATCTATTTTCCCTTTAATTTTTAAAAACTACCCCTCAAATCTTGTCTTCCAAGTTGCATTGATTATAATTACTGAGAAGACCTTAAAAATGAAGATGCTGATTCTTAATGTTCTTCTATCCAAAAGTCATGCTATTTAGATATTTACTTTCCCTTCCATTTTTATTCGGAGAAAAAACCTGGAAAAAAAATCTTAAATGAAACATTATAAAATTTTACTGACCCATTTAGCATCTTATTTTAATAGCCATATTAGCATGCTCCTAAATGGAAGTCCATGAAAACAGGAGCTGTAAACTTTATGCCTTCCATTCAGCTGTTCTGCATTTTTCTTCCATTAAAACTGCATTTACAGAAGGGATCAAGCAATACCATACAAAGCTGTTTAATTGTGTCCAACAGAATATCATCCTGAAAATAGATTGAGTCTAAATTTTTAAAAATGCTCCAAAAATCCACCTTATATCCATAACAGCATTTTATAACCTGCATATTTAAGGGACCCAAACCAGATCCACTTACTGCTCCAAGCACAAGATGTTAGTTTACTTCTTGCAACAGAGAGGCAGTCTATAAACCAGTGGATACATCTAAATGACAACTGAAGAAACCCAAAATATAATAGTGTCGCTCTTGGGATTATATAAGGTGTGACTTTCTGGCAACAGAAGTAGGCAAGGCTCTAGCCTTCTCTGCCCTCCTTCCCTCCTCATGTCTACCTAATGACCTCCCATTCCAAAACAGCGCTTGGACCATGAGATACTCATTTGGTTATATGGGTCTGTGACAACTTTAATCGCACTGTATGAGAATTTTGCCTCCCATTTGCTGAAGGAATGTGAGATACCTAGCAGCAACCCTTAAAGCAAAAAGTGTTATGCCAGTAAAACCTTTTTGTAAGAGCTTCTTTCTCTGTGGAACTGTTATTTCTCATCTATGACTTCCTTTATGCTTCACTGTAGCTTTACAGTAAAGAAAAAGGTATTTTAAACAACATTAAAAACCAAGCCAAGCCAAACAAACAAACAAAAACACCCCACCAAACCCCCACTACACCAACAATCAGACACAACCATTCTAACTGTTTTGCAAACAGAAATGAGAAAGCTTCACATTAGCTGGTAGTGTGCTGCCATTTCTTAGCTACAACTGAGCATTAAAATAGGATGTAACTTGCATGAATACTGAGGTGGACTTAGTATGAAAGTGCAGCTTTTATTCCATACAATCATCTGACATGCACCTGTAAAACAATGAATATTGGCTTTAGACATATAAGGTACTTTTCTGAGGTTAAGCTCAAGAACATGACAAACTATGATTCAATCCCAATGAGTCCAAATGTGCTTTCCAAATTGTTTGGGAATGAAGACAGACAGATTTGGCTACACACAGAAAAAGCCTTTGTGTCAGGGATGCTGTGAAGCAATGTGGGGCAGACTTACTAAGAGGCTGTCTGGGAAGAAGGAAAATTCATTAAAGGTTTGAGGGTGGATAAGTGAGGCAAGCAAAAGGACGTGTAAATATGAGAGAGATGTGAACATTCCTCTAAAGAATGAGTTTTAGGGAGAGGTGCAAGCTGGAGTCTCTAATATATTTTCAAAATATCATTTCAAGACCTATACAAAATAACTTTTTTTTTTTCATTCAGTTCTGACATCATATGTCTCATATCTGCATGCTTATTTCAGATAGCAGAAACAGTAAAATTTAATGAAAATGTGGTATTAAAAATGCATCATATGGCAAACTATCAAATTAAGAATGTATTGTATTTATTTCACTTATAGCGTACTTAGACTAAACTATCTAACAGCAGTTTCTTGTGAGATAAGCCTAAAGTTTTATTTGAAATGACTTGCATGCAGAATGGTTCTCCTCTAATAAAACCAGGAAATATAATGAGCATGAATGAATACATTGCTACCAGTCTGGGAATAAAAAACCATTTTACTTTTGTTGGAATGTATGTCTAATAGGTTCAAATAATGAGTATGTTATTTTTCCAGTATCACGTGTGCTGTTTTAAGTACTCCCCTTTCTCTTGTTTCAACATTTATGCATAGAGTGGTGCCATTATTCCTGTGTCTCCTGCCTGTGAAACAACTCTGCCCTCTCTCCCAAGTTGACTCCTTGTCACTGTTATCCTGCAGCTTTAATTGACAGCTCAGTGCTATTCAATAGCTGAGTATTAGAATCATAGAATCATTTTGATTGGAAGAGACCCTCAAGATAATTTAGTCCAACTGCTAACCTAACACTGTCACTGAACCATGTCTTTGAGAACCACATCTACAACCCCTCCAGGGATGGTGACTCCACCACTTCCCTGGGCAGCCTGTTCCAATGCCTGACAACACTTTCTGTGAAGAATTTTTTCCTAATATCCAAACTGAACCTCCCCTGGCACAACTTGAGGCCATTTCCTCTCGTCCCATCACTTGCTACTTAGGAGAAGAGACCAAGCCCCTCCATGCTACAACCTCCTTTCAGGTAGTTGCAGAGAACGATTAAGTCTCCCCTCAGCCTCCTTTCCTCCAGGCTATTCTGAAAGAACAATGTGCCAGTTCCAGAAATTACTTATTCGAACATCTGACTTCTCATGTGCTGCTTGACCAAAGCCACATATGTAGAAAAGTCTGGTTGTGTGTGGCTAGGTAGGTGCAACCAGCAGTTCATTATGTTGGCTGAGGAAACAATCACCTCATTTTGCCAAGGGGAAATCGCACTTGACCATTTCCTCCTGTTGGACACAGCTTTGTTCTCCGATGAAAAAGTCACACAACCTTTGTGTGCACATTGGCATGTTCCATCCTCAATGAGACTGAAACAAGTGAAACGAGCCAATGAGTTAAGTACAGCATGTGTAGCCCACACGCATCTTGAAGCATTGAAAAAGAGTTGTATCAAATCATGTGGCAAAATATGCTATAGAATATGTGCCCAAGACTAAGAAAGCAGTAAAACAACATTCTGTAATTGAAGTTAAGTGCCAGAAATGCTGAAATGAAGTGACACTTTATTGCAAAATTCACCCCAAATTCATATGCATATGGGAAGGTAATAGCATTTTATCACAGTGCTGTGAGAAAGTATGACGGAATTATTTTAAATGAAAACCTGAGTTTCTGGTGAAGATGCTATTAATGTATAGTGACTTGTGTAATAGTTTATGTCACTATGGATTGTTAAATATAATAATTAAAGGTGCAAATTTACTGCATAATATCCCTCATCATAAGTCAGGGAAAAATTACTGCTCTTACCATAGAACATGATACCATTATATTTGTGCTTCATATAAGGTCATATTAGATAGGATAATAAGATGGATTGATTCACTACTGGAGTCTAGTGTACTCAATTACAAGAGTGTATATTGTTACACTGGTGGAAATGTGAAGAAGATGCCTCACAAAGGGCAGGGGGCAGGAGAAGAGAAGGTAGCCCTTTTGGGAGTGCAAAAGATTCCAACAGACTCCATGCTGTTTTGCACCTGAAGGGTCAAATTCACAGCATAGCACTGAAGTTTGCTGTAGTGCTGGATCCCCAGGTCCTGCAGCAACTCATTTCTCTGAAGGCAGAAGAGGAGCATTGCTTGCTTTCAAACATAAATATATTGCACTTGTCATTCCAGCTGAAGAGTAATAGCTGACAAAAAAAGCCATTCCAATCTTTCACAAAGCATGAGTGTGCACAACCCACTGCAACCTGCAATGTCTTCAAGCAGATAAGAGGAAGCACAGCAATACCTGGAACTTGCCAAAATTAGTCAGTCATTGTTTCTAGCTAAACTTTGACATGACCAGAGCCTATAGAGCTGCTATTCAGTGAATTACTGCTAATGGCATTTATTACCGGCATTAACAGTAATTTACCCACAGTTAAACAGAGCAGCCAGCTACAGTACTTCTCAATCATTCTGAATTCTCACTTTGCCAGTTGACTAAAATATTTTATGCTACCATTAGTCACAAAGCCTCAGCAAACAGCCAGTAAATTTAAACAGAGCCTGGGATCCTGAAAAGTTACACCCTGCTCATGTCTAATTTATCGTCACTGTTTATGTCCGTGCCAAGGCTTGGGCTTTCCCACTGATCAAGATTTGAAATACATAATCATAAAATGTTCTCAAGGAGTGGGCTATCGGATTAGTAGTAGAAAATCATGTTCTGCTTAGCGAAGACATTAGCAGTACTTTCAATGTAGGAGAAAGTACATCTTCCTATCTACGAGACTGGTACATATTCCTTGGGTCATTTAACTTGATACATATAGGAATTACTGAAATTCTCATTTGTCTTTATATCCTCTGAACTGCAGGACATACTGCATGTGTGGTGGCATAGGAGGCATGTTCATGGCGTTTGAATGGGCTGCTGTCAAGAGAGGCATCTGGTCCTTATCTACTCCCCATCCCCGCAGTGGAAGATTCAGTCCTCTACCTTGAACAGAAATAGTCAAAACATCCTTCTGTGTGTCGAGCTGTAACATCAGTGATAATCATCTACCCGGAAAGACAGAAGACAAGGGATGGTAACAGTGAAAAGCAAAAAATTTAATGTTAGAGCCTCTTTATGTTGTCAGAAAGAGTGGCCTAGCTAGTGATGCATTTGTATTAGGGAT
This sequence comes from Nesoenas mayeri, assembly GCF_963082525.1. Classification (NCBI taxonomy): domain Eukaryota; kingdom Metazoa; phylum Chordata; class Aves; order Columbiformes; family Columbidae; genus Nesoenas; species Nesoenas mayeri. Next base: position 149,354,655 of record NC_137541.1, on the reverse strand, counting down.
GCCCAAAGGGAGGAACAAAGAGGACAAGGGTGCCTTTGTAAACACATGACCAATTCACTATTTAATTCATGCCAGAAGAACAGTCTGTGCTCCCCCTACAAAGTTCTCGTAACCAAAAGCATTTTAGAAGTTAAATGTTTTCTGGAAATCATTTTAAGATGGCCACTCTGCTTAATCAGCATGAAGTTCAGTTCTGCATCAGATTACTAAAGCATACCATTACCCTCAAGGGCTTAAAATTCCTGCAGTTTCATATCAGTCATTTTGCCATGAGCACTGCAATTCCCATAACATGATCCAGGTCTTGGAAATGAGGGTAGGAACAGTTAAAGTATCAACATTAACTTGTCTGACATAGGCTACACTGATAAAATATGTATTTCCAGATGTTTGGCTTCAGAGCATTATTCAAACTGACGTATTGCAAAGATTTATCTTTATCTAGCCTATATGATATAACCTGGTCAGACACAACAAAAAATGAAAGGTTTATTTTTAGACAAAATGCAATGTTGTTGAGTTTCGACAATGATTTAGCAGACATCCAGTTGGACTTGACCAGGAGTGTGCCAGCTGCCTTCCAGCTCAATGGCCAGGTTTTCTCCACCTCAGAGGGGAGGTGGATGCCTGGGCATTGGGCAGCCTGAGATGCCAGTGCCCATGACCTGAGAAGGACTTAGAAGAGGCCAGCCAGCTGAGATGTGGTTCCCAGAGCTATATAGGGAACAGTAATTTATTCTCCCAGGTAATTTTTTTTCTTTAAACAGCCAAGTTGTTTTGTTCAAATTGAAATCAAAACAAAACATGTATTTTCTCCTAAAGATGGAGTTTTTCTCTGCTCTAATCTAAACATATAAGTTCCTGGTCTGCCTGTAGGCAGCTAAGAATTACAGTGTTTCAATAGCTGTAATGGTCTCAGGATATGTGTGAGTGCAATTTTGTAGTGAGATATAATAGCTTTGATTAGATCAGTGAACCAGGCTGGGCAGCACAAATGCATTTTGAGCACACAGTCCCTTTCACAGATCTGAAACACAAGTCTGTCTAAGACTTTGTTTAATAAATGACTTACAGTTACTTGTCTAAAAAAAAAAAAAAAAGCTATTTCCTTACAGCCCTGTGTGCTCCCATTAAATATTTGTGGGTGTCTTTGGTAACAAGAAAGGCTATAATTGCTCTTGCACATATCTAGGGTCAGATTCTGGATAATTTCCCAGTGAGTGCTCTGTTCTGAATTTGGATGCTCTAGTGTTGAAGTATATCCTTTCAAGCACTTAAATATGAATTTAAGGAACTGATAGTGGCACTAAATGTCCCACTTCAAGCTTACATAGATATTATAGACACCTGGCTCAGTTTTTGCATGTTCTTTAATGCCTCGCTGCATGCTACAAAGGCATCTTGGCTTAACCCTGTTACTGGCTGTCCACTCTCCTGACCCCATGAGACCAGGTTGTGTCCTAGTTTACAGTTTGGGGGGTCCGTGACCCACTGGGTAGGCTGGGAAATGCTCTGGGGAGGTAAGGTGTGTGGTTAAGGTGTCCCATCACCTTGGTTTGTAGGTTCGTGCAAACCCCCAGGGAAGGAATGCTTTGCTGTCAGATAAAATTGCTCTTAATTCAACCCAAATTAAGGTAAAATGGTGAGGGAGAGGGTAGAAAGAATGGATTTACTTAAACAAAATTGACAACACAACTGCCAATGTTTGTGAAAGACATGGGTCAAGAAATCAAAGAAAAGAACATGCTTACCCTATTTAATTTAATCCAAGGGTTTTCTCTCACTCTTCTGTTGGCTGATTTGCTGTAGACATTCCCAAGGCTACCTGCTCCGAGATCTTTTCTCTCTGCATTTTTACCTGTCTCAGGTTGCATTTGCTACAAATATTTCCTGACAGGACATATTTGCTCTCATAGCTAATCCTCCTTTTAGATTCTACTGATTTAATCTTTTTTCTTTTTTTTTTCTCCAGAATGTAGAATCTTTCACAAAAGATATAGTCTTGCTTCTCCTCTCTTAATGAAAATAAAAAATGTTACAGTCGCTCTGCTAAAACAGCTGTCATCTTCTTGCCTTGATTGTAATTAACCATTGGGTGACAGTGTCATCAATGCTAGTAATGTCCAAAACAGAAGTTTCAGATGAAATTTGGAAGGACCTACCAGAGTTAGATAAGCAGCTGGAATAGTGAGAAATGTGAGCTGGAGTAGAAGGTAGCTCATACTGAAAGCAAATATTAAAATTTTTCATCAAGTGTGTTTTAGTTTACCGTTGAAATAGAAAGGAAAAAGTATGTCTTTACATTATCAGGAAAATATCTTCTCCCTGCAGATAAGTGATATTAATATAAGATCAGGTAATTAGAAGATATTGCATATATCAGGGTTTGGAAAGAATCTGTGAGTCAGTGCTCTCTCCACATTTTACTGCATATGCAGCTTTGCTCATCCTTGTCACTAAAAGGTAAAATCATGGTCCAGATGAAGTAATGAAGTGATTGCTGATGTGAAAACTTTCCATGTGATTTCAGGATGAGAATGAAAAAAAAAAATATATATATATATATATTTTTTATTATTTATTTTTTTTTTTATTTTTCTGAAAAGATGAATATTTTAACAGTTACTTCTTATGTAAACTTTTCTGGCTAGCTGCTGTTATGACTAGTCTAGAGAGGAAATGTGTAAGGTGATATTAAACTGTCATCTAAAATGAATGAGAAGATATGGGTTGGATGCAGGAGTGGAAAGAAAAAAATCAATTGGAAAAGGAAACATTTACAAACTAACACTTAAACCAGAATACATAATTCAGTTCTGTAGCCCCATGACAGATATCACTCAAGAAAAGCACTTTGCAGAAGGCTGAAAATGATTAGACACAGCTAGGTGAACAAGATGAATATCATTCAGTTACACTTGTTAAGATCAAATTTATAAGGAAACCAAGCCATATGTAGGCAAATAGCTCCCTGAAGTGAAGAAGAAACTTCCCCTTAATAGTATTATAGTGAAATAGTTCATTACGAGTGGCTTTCACCTTGGCTTAAAGCCCTTGCCCTCAGCTGCTGGCAGGCACAGAATATTGATCAGGAATACCTGATTGCTGAGGGCAGGTTGAAATTGGCCTATTCACAGAGCTTTCTCATCCTTTTTCTTGCATGCATGTTTTAAATCTTTTACTCCTCCCAAGGTTTTCATTTTACATCCCCACTTTTTTCTTTCTCTTTTTTTTTCCCCCCTGTTTTTTATTTCTTCTCCTATAGCACTTTCACATTCAACCTGTTCCTCCCAGTCCACTCATGACATTTTGACCTCTCCCAGCATTTTTTGTCTCTACATCTTTCTCATGCTCTGTATTTGTCTCACTCAACATAGAGCAGTTTAGTTTTACATTTTTGTTGTTGTTTGTTGCCATGTTTCTTGTACACGGAAGAACAACCTAGTAACATGTCCAAGCAAACATATTGTGGCTAGATGTCAGGAACAGCCTGAAGCAATGAACCACTAGACTTTCTCTCACTGCTGTACTTCTACTCTTAGAGAAATGTAGTGCACTGTGACTCTTCTATTTTCAGGTCATGTGGATCAATTGGATCATCTCATGGCAGTATCCCCAAAGATAATCTACTAAAACTTCTCAGGTGATCATTTAGTTCCCTATTTCCTGGTATTTAAATAGTGACTCACCTAATGGTGGCAAACTCCTCTTTTTTTTTATGGGCTATCACTTACTGACCCAATGGTGTTTCAGAGATGTGTAGCCTTTTTCAAACAGCAGCTTCCTTAATATTAATTTCCTTTCTTTAAGCAAAATCACAATTTTATTGCCATTTCCTCTCCAAAAGCAAAACCTATGAAGATCTTCTAGAAGAGAGAGGCAGTTGAGATAATAGTCTTCTCATTTATTGACAGCTTAGTTCAAGCAACTTGCAGTGTGTAGAGGACGCAGGTATTAGAGATGGGAAGCCTCTCACTTGTGCCTTATCAACTCCCTTTCACACAGTGTGTGTGATATGGTGGTTGTGGGTCTGTGAGAGGGACAGTCTCCCCACTTGGAGCACTGCATCCAGCTCTGGAGCCCTGAGTGCAGGAAAAACATGGGTTTGTTGAAGAGGATCCAGAGGAGGCCACAAAAACGATCAGAAGGCTGAAACAGCTCTGCTGTGAGGACAGGTTGAGAGAGTTGGGGTTGTTCAGCCGGAAGAAAAGAAGGCTCTGGGGAGACATTACTACAGCCTTTCCATACTTAGAACTGACCTGTAAAAGAGATGGGGACAGACTTTTTAGCAGGGCCTGTTGTGAGAGGACAAGGGATAATGGTTTTAAGCTGAAGGAGGGGAGATTCAGGCTAGACAGGAGGAAGAAATTTTTTACGATAGGGCTGGTGAAACACTGGCCCAAGTTTCCCAGAGAGGTGGTAGATGCCCCATCCCTGGAAATATTCAGGGCCAGGCTGGATGGGGCTCTGAGCAACCTGATCTAGTTGCAGATGTCCCTGCTCATTGCAGGGGGGTTGGACGAGATGGCCTTGAAAAATTCCTTCCAATCCAGACTGTTCAATGATTCTATATGACTCTATGATTGGATTAACGGAACTGAATGGCTCTGCCCATAAAGATTTATCTTCACCTTCACTGATGTGGGGAGATTGATCCTGATTCCTGGCTGCAGCTGAGCTGTGCTGGGAGCAGTGGGCACTGTGGGTCGACTGGCTGTGTCACTGTCCTTCTGGACAGGAGGGTGTGATGCTTCAGAGTGTACCACAGCTCGAGTGCTATCCCCAAACAATTTTGTAACCTCCTGGTTCTAGCACAACTGGCAGATGGGAAGGTAGCTGGCATAGCGAGAGGGTTTTAAAATACCGCAAGGAACACAGAGTGAACTGCCAAAGGGAATGCAGAAACCTTATTACAGAAGTTAACCAGTAATCATTCTTTTGATGTCATTGTCAAGGTGGTGTGTGTGTGGGTATTGCTGACAGGTTATTTTTTAGTTTTGTTTGTTTGTTTGTTTCTTTTTCAGTTGAAAACAAGTGCAATGAAAGGAAGATATAGGCAAAATAAATTCCCTCTAACTTCAAAGCAGAAATGATTCTCCTTTGGAAATTCATGCAATTATCAGATAGTGTTAAAGTATAGTAGTACTTAGATGCATACAGAACATCATACACAGCACATTCCATGCTGTATGTGCCAGAAAACACTCCTAAACAACAGACAGACAGAGGCATGCTGCCACTTTACTGTTTTGTTTCAATGAGCCAATTTACAAGAAGTGGCTTTCTTCATCTAAAAGGTCTGAGACCTCAGATTACCTGCATAGATTTACTTCATCCAGACATGATGGATTTTAGGGATTAAATTAAATCCAGGAAGTTTACAGACAGATAATAAGGTAGATTCCCCCCATCACAGAAGTTACCATCAAAAGGTGGACAGATGGACAGAAAGCTAAGGAGGGGAAGCTAGGAGGTATATAGCTCAGCACAAGTTTAAAAAGTGAAGTAAGAAATTGCTTTTAACCCAATCATTTCCCAAACATTTAAGAGTGATGTTCATTGTTTGGGCAGCTTTTTTGCCTGCCTCTCCTCTTTTCCTCAATATTTTTTGGCATCAGTTTCCTTTTCTTTATCTGGTGCACAGCTAATCCAGTGCGTATACAAGTGTAGGTGCTTAAGGCAATTGCTCAGCCTTGAAAGGAATTTCTACCTGCAGTCAGTGACTGCCTAAGAAGGATTTTGCTCTTGCCCAATAATTGTCATTCACCTATGACCCCTTTTTGGTAAACTCATAGCTGTCTCATTATTACTTTAAAAAAAAGGTGCTTGGAATAAGAATGTGTTCCATTAAGCTGGCAAGTCTAAGCGAGTGTCAAACAACAGTGCCCATGAAGTTCATCAGAGGAATGTTGATTGATTTTCTTTAAATAGACCAGACGAGGGGTAGAGCATTAGGCTTGTCTAAACAATATGCAAGTCAGCATGGGGCTGTGCATTTTCAAGGAGAGGAAAAATGAATTCGTTCCAATGGCACAATATAGCAGTGAGAATAGCCTAAGTTTAGGAATTCAGGCTCAAACTTTTAAAGGTATATTTTCTGTTGGCTTAAAGAATAAATATTCCTATTTTTCATGATCAGATACTCATACTTTTAAAATCAGGGCATCAACACCTAAGAGATCTACAATTTGTCTCAGTATATGAAAATGCTATACCCTGTTAAAAAAATCCTGACCATCATTGACAAGATTCTCTGATCTGTTTGGGGTTTTCCAGCTGGCTGGCTAAAGAGCTATTAAGAAGCTCCGCATCTGGAAGCCTTCATCTGCCTTGATTTTCTTCCCAGGTTGATGGAAGCTTGGAAGTTGTCAGGCTTCCTGCTGCAGAGTCAGGCCCCAACTCTCAGGACAATCTGGCAGAGGACCAGTCAAGAACCACTCAGGAAAAGTCCCCATCCATTGACAAGCAAATTAAGACTTTCTCATTTGACCTGCCCCAACAGGGCAGGAAAACCTGAATGGTCAGCTTTGGAGAAAAAGCAGCAACTGATCAGAAGGTATGTTAGCTTAAGCTTCCCCTCAGTGGTGTGTGCTGGAAACAGGTGTTGTGTTTTCAATGGCAACACGGGTTCTCACATTTGGATTATGGTTCAGGACAGGCAGTGTTAGTAAATCTTGAAAAGATATTTTCATTGTCAGGAAGGTAAGGGCCCACATTTCCCTCTCCTTCACCAGCACCCAAACACTGCTGCTAGCTGTCACTTCTGTCAATAAAGAAAACCCAATCCAAGGCTGCACAGATAAATCACCATCTTTGTCTTAAATAACAGTGAGCTCCAGCTCTCATTTTATTGCAATGGAGAAGCACACTCAATTTATTCTGGGGCTTTTGGGGACAAATTGGCTTACATATATTTTCAATCAGTTATTTAGCTTCTGTGCTGTCCTTGGCATAACTCACAGAAATAATATTTCAGGAGCGCAGGTAAGATCTATTGCCCTCCTTCAGATTTCTGCCTGCCTTATTAACATGCACTATGTTTGAAATTGCATCAGTTGTAAATACAGGGTAAGATCCTCCACTGGTATAAATTGTCTCACCTTTCTTGAGCTGCCTGGAGTTAAGTCCATATACTTGTGCTCAAGCAAGCAGCCCACTGTGAGTAGCCAGGGGCAGAGAGAACGGGGAGTCCCCTTCCAGTCACCAAGAAAAGAAGGTAGGGCAGATCCTGCCTAATAGCAGCCTCAGCACCTTTATTTACTCTGCAGCCCAACAGCAGGAGGCTGGGACAGAAGCCTTGACTGAGGATTTCCATCTGATCTGCAGCCCCTGGCAGGACAGGAGGGGTGAGGAGAGAGCAGTAGCTACATAACTGGTACCTCTGGGGAACTTTTTCTCTCTAACCACGGGGTGTTTGTGGATTCCTGCTGACATCACACACTCTTGTGGTGTGGCTGCACGTGTGTGTTGTGACTCTTTGCTTAGAGATAGGTTTTAATTGTGGTGATGAGAAATTCTCCAGGTGGCAGTTTAGCCCAGGCCAGAGATATATGCCTGTTATCTTCTCTCTCAGTATTATTCAAGTCACCCACATGCCTTGTGCTTGGCACAGACTAAACACCTCATGGAAGTCTAAGGAATAAAAGATACGGGCTCAGCGTGCACTGTAGACTTTCAAACACATGCGGACTCATTTCAAGTAAATCACCTTCCATGCTATCACAGAAGCTCATTTAAAGTCTGTATCTGCAGATTACATGCACTATCATTTCAGTGTAAAGATGAGGCGTGGATCAGAAACAGGTGCTAAATGGAGGATGAAGGCTTAAATAAAGCCTGATTTTCAGAAGTGAGGCTCATCCCTGACTCTTCAGCTGGTTTCCAGAATACTTACGACTTTTGGAAAGTGTGCTCTGGTTGCACAAATACTCCAAAACAGGACAACCATGGTTATCGAGCTAGTACAGCCCATGCAAATGCTTTGCCTTTGACACTGAGTATATTTTCAGCTGTTTAATCAGCTCATGATTTCAGTGGCTGTTTTGAGAAGATGAAGTAGCATCTCTCATCTCTTCGATGTTCCAGAAGCCCCAAACATTGAGCTGTAAAGAAAAGAAAAAGAGATGCGTATTAAAAGGAGCTTTACAAATAATTTTTTACAAATCCAAGCCAGCACGGATCAGATTCTGTCCTCAAATAGGACACAAACTTCAGCTGTGGGGAGAGTCCCAAAGCTGATTTGCTTGGGTGCCATCGTCACAGAAAGCAAATGGAGCTGCCCCTCTGCATGGGGCTCTGATGGAAGGGTGTCTCTGACTCTGCTTGTCCCCAGGAAGAGCTCACAAGCCAGATATTTGGGTCAATTCCACGCTGGAGTATCTTGCCAACTGCCTCATTTGGGAAAGATGACTGATTTTCCTGTGGATGGTGTATAAGTCCTAAAGTTGGTAATTTTCTCAGCATCTGTAGTTCCAACAATTATAAAATGAAAAGTGCACATTCCATCTTTTACACTTGACAAATTCACTATTCTATATTTCCCTTATCACCATCAGTATCATCAAAATTGATATAATGCATAGTGGTCTGAAGGTGTAGAAAAAGACACATTTAGATACCCACAGAAGGGGGTAGAAATGATTATAAAGAATGAGCTTTTCCTACTTTTGGATTTTATATCTTCTGAAATGTAATACTGCAAGGACACAGTTCAGTCTATAATATCACACAATTCAGGAAATTCTCCACAGGCATTTTTTCTTCTTTCATTTTTTTAATTTTTTTTTTTTTTTTTTTCTTTTCACTGAGATTTCATCTTTGTTACTGTGTTTCCATGCATGGGTTTATTATCTGTGACCAGCTGCTCCAGAAAAAAAAACATGGTTTCCTTGATTTAGGACTTCACAGTTACATGAGGAAAAAAATGTGCCTTAAGGCTCTTGTCTTTATACGTAATTTATTTGTAGTTCTAAAGACTATCAATGAGATCCACAGTTTCACTGGTACTGCAGTGATTAATACTGCCCAAAGATCCTGCTCCACATAGGTGTCTTATTTGTGATTTGGGATATTCAAGAATGAATTAAAGACTGAAATCCTGTTTTGTCACTTTTAGAATTCTTTGCCAGTCTTTTAGTTTGGTGGATTTTTTTGTTTGTTTGTGTTTTTGTTTTTTTTTTCCTGAGTAGTGATTTTTACTTTCACATGCAAGGAATTAATTCAGGCTGCATAAATCAATCCCCAAAATAATAATAATAAATTCTCTAAGGTTTACAAATTATGCCCTTCTGTGTTTAGGAATCATAATGAAACAAGTAAAGAAGCAGAAGAGGCTGGCAAAACTCCGAACTCAGTGAAGACGCTGCAGGAGATGCTGGATGAGACCATTCAAAATTTGGAGAAATAGCATCTTAGAATACTACCCATATGTCCACATAAATTAATTTTGAGGCATGTGTGCTTTGATTTCTCACATCTTCTCAGTTCCCCTGGTGAAACTTCTCTAGTACAGAAAACTCCAGGATAGCAACTACATACAAAACTCAAACCGCAGAAGGAAGCGTGTTGTTTGAGAGTCACTGAAGAGTACACCTGTGACTATGGCCATGATACCTGCAACTGACTGATGAAGCAGTGACTCCCATTACCTCCCAAGAAGCTATATTTATGAATTTAATTGTGGCTGTGTCTCTGTGACACGTGCCATAGAGCTCTGCTCCTTCAGCAGGGTTTCTCCAGAATCCCAGGGCCAGAAAAATCTAAGACTGTCAGTGAAAAATAAACATTTCACCTTTTTCACATGGCATCCCCTCTTCATTCTGTTAGAGGTCCCAGAGGACTTTAAGGATTCTGCATTTTAGTTCAGACTTTCCTAACATCTAGTAGCTGTTATAAGTTGGGTGTCTGTCACCTGTCTACTCAACATTTGTATTCTGGATATGACTGCAGCGTGGAGCCCAGCTGGAACCATGGTGCAGACGGATTGTGCTATGCAGATACAAAGTCCAGTACTTTTGGGAAAGAAGATGCACTAGACAGTCATGCTTGTCAAAGACAGCAGATTTGGACAGGTTAGGAGTGAACCCACTGAGTATGGGCTGTGCATTCACTGCCGCTAATGTGTTTTGAAAGCATCCACAGGGAAGCTGGGCAGGGAGTTCACCAGTGGTCTGGTGATTCCCCAAAGGGCTGGATTGATTAGTCATGGTGTGCACATGCAAGGGTTTCTTCCCAGGTTGCACTTTCAGAAGACCAAGTTTCTGGACCTTTCTCTCAGGCACAGGGTGCTTGCAAACAAACTGACATGTGATGGTGGAGGCAGATGAATGAGTTTTATGGGAATCCAAGTGGCAGAAGTGTTGCAGTAATGCAGAGTGCCTGGTGTACCTTGAAAGGGAGCCAGCCTTAGCAAGGTCTTAATGGGAAAATACAGGGTATGTGGCATCAGTTATTGAAAACCAGAAACTCAATAAGATAAATATCCAAAATGACTGTAAGCATTATATATTTCATGGAAGAATCTTTTTTTTGGCATGAGCCCTGTCAAAACTGGCTGCTCCTGCCCAAATGCTGAATAGATGCTCTGGCAGAAATATCCTCAAAATGTGCACACTCTCTAATGGATATGGTTACATGATTTTAATCCAAACCTATAAATACTGAAAGAGATGGAAATAAACCTGGCTTGACTTTAGAAAATAAGAAGATTTGTTTTTAAATACAGCATTAGAAATGTGCAGCATGTATGACAGCACAAAAAATGTCTGGATTTGGGGTGTTTTTGTTACAGTAATTCAGACATATAATACCTCAAGCTTATTATCATCCTTTCAAGGGACAGCAATGACCAGAGTCCCAGGGCCAGACCCAGCTCTGTGGAAAACCAGAAAAACACAACTGCCAGGAAAACTGATGTGTGAAGGAGAAATGTAAAGACACTTGGAAACAATTTAACCATGTGTTACTATCCAATAAACTGAAAATGTACATAAATGTTTATTGTCGGATTGCTGCCTACATATGAAATTTGAATTTGTCAGCTCATTTAGCCAGCTTGTATATACTTTTCTAATGAGCAAAAGGAAAATAAAAAAACCTACCATATATGCAGTCTTTTTTTAGAATGTCATTCGATATTCTAATATGGTTTGAACTAGACCTGAACAAATTTATCTAATCTGTGTGGTTTTCACGAGTGCTGTTAACAGACTGTTGCTGGAATCAGTGTTATGATGTAGGCAATGAGTTGGACCACCATAAATAAAAAGAAAATCTGAAGCAACAAATAATTTAGTGTTGTCATTCATTGTACTAGATTCTCTTTAAGACTTCTTTTGGAAAAGTAATCTAAATTGTTTCATTCTAAGCAGAGTATTAGGATCTTATTTGCATTGGGGAATCAAAGGTATGTGAACTGGCAATAGATGAGGAAAAGTGCTAGACAGAGTAAACTGTCAAATGTAAAGACATTAGATTAGTCTAAGAAAAAGTCAGAAGAACCACAAAAGACCTAGTCCAGCACCTCAGTATTGTATTTAAGTTTCTTTCCTCATGGATTTGCTGAAATTTAAGCTACTCTGGACTCCAGGTTATATTATGTTTTCCTTCTTATGTGTAACATCCACATTTTCCTTTCTCCAGAGGACAAGTGAGCTGTCAGTTAGCAGAGATTATGACCTCTGCTTGCACTACAATATTTTAGCAGAGCTTACAGCAGCTGGAATAAAACAAAGGATCTGAAAGCAATTTTTATGTCAGAAAAATCTCTAGGGCTTTTCATTCTGAAGTTTGCATATTTCAGCCCTCAACATGGTGTTTCTAGGGAATGTACTGATAGAACTTGCACTTTTGGTTTTCTTTTTGCTATGTATTATATGGCAAGCTAGGCCAACCCAACAGATTTAGCTGGGGAAACAGCATGTTGAAGTTTCACCTGCTGCCGTAACCTCCCAAACAGCCGCTTCTGAATGGTTTAAAAAGACACAAATCACTATTCACTCAGAACTTAGTGTGTTTGCTTTGTGCCTTGCTACACATCAATCACCATATTAGGTTTTCCTGTGGATCTAGCAGATCCTTGCTAAGGAAAGACAGGCAAATATTAAGAAGGGTTCTAAAGGCTGAAGGAGAATACTTCTGGGACAGCCTTCCAATTGGAAGAGAAAGGGGCCAAGATCTGAAAAGGCTTAATTATAAAACTTGATACCTTGCTGACAGTATTTCTATGACAAGGTGAGAGTAATCCTGGAGCCTGTAATTCAAGACTCCAATTAAGATTTCGAATGCTGACTATGTTGGTAGATGCAAGTGAGGCTGGAAGAGACTTGGTCATGTATGCTTGTTTCACATATTGCTACTGCTTTTAATGAATACTATATCATAGAATCATAGAATGTCCTGAGTTGGAAGGGACACACAAGGATCATCGAGTCCAACTCCTGTCCCTCCATAGGACAACCCCAAAATTTACACCATGTGTCTGAGGGTGTTGTCCAGTCTCTTCTTCAACATGGTCAGGCTTGGGGCTGTGACACCTCCCTGCAGAGCCTGTTCCTGTGCTCCACCACCCTCTGGGGGAAGAACCTTTTCCTAATGTCCAACCTAAACCTCCCCTGGCACCAGTGCAGAACAGAACGGGACAATCACCTCCCTCACTCGGCTGGCAATGCTGTGCTGGATGCACCCCAGGACACACTTGGCCCTCTTGGCTTGTGTTCAACTTGCCATGGACCAGAACCCCCAGATATCTCTCTGCAGAGCTGCTTTCCAGCATCTCATCCTCCAGTCTGTATGTACAGCCAGGGTTGCCGTGTCCCAGGTGCAAAATCTGGCACTGGTCCTTGTTAAACTTCATGCGGCTGGTGATTGCCCAGTTCTCTAATTTATCCAGATCCCTCTGCAGGGCCTCTCTGCCCTTGAGAGTGTCAACAGTTCCTCCCAATTTTGTGTCACAGAAGAATGAACTTAGTATTGCCTGAAGTCCTGAGTCCAAGTGATTTATAAAGACAGTGAAGAGCACTGGCCCTAAGATGGATCCGTGCAGAATCCTACTAGTGACTGGTTGCCAGCCCAACACAACCCCATTTACTAGAAACCTTTGAGCCCGGCCCATCAGCCCATTGCTCAAGCACTGCATTGTGTGTTTATCCAGCTGTATGCTGGACATCTTGTCCAGGAGAACACTGTGAGAGACAGTATCAAAAGCTTTATTGAAATTCAAAAAGATCACATCGATAGGCTTCCTTTCATCAACTAGGTGGGTAACCTTGTTGTAGAAAGAAATTAAATTCATCAAGCAGGACTTTCCTCTCATGAAACTGTGTTGGCTGGGACCAATGACTGTGTTGTCATTAATGTGTTTTTCAATACCTCCCTGTATTTTATAGTTCTTGACTACTTTAAAGTAACAAGGAGAATAATTTTTAAATGTATTTATTTATTGACTGCAGATGTATAACTTGACTTTAAGATAGAGTGGGGGAGTATATGGCTTTTTGCTTTCTTTACAGGACTGAAGACCTTTTGCAGCTAGCAAAGTGATGATTCATGGGCATCTGCTCTTAGTGATAGTAAACTCTGTCTTTTGGCTGGTGGCGTGTCTTGTATAAGCATTCAGTGCTAAACCAATTGTGTGATTGGACACAGGAAGGAATTTTTTCCACAATTATACTGTCAGGGACCTTTGATTATGTTTTTTTGCCTTCTGTCATGTGGTGCATGGTCCACTTCCTAGTTTTGGCTCGTCATTTTCACTCCAGAAATGTCTCTATGTTTTTCAATTTTAAGTCCTTTTTTCCTGCAGGAAGTTGTTTTTTGAAATTCCAGTCATTGTGCTAAAGGTTTGAAGCTTGTTATATGGAGTTAGGGAGAATTTTATCTCTTTTGGTTTGGGGACACCTGGATCATGTTTATCCAAGTGGTCCCTTACTGTCATGTGGCACAGCAAACTGAACTTGGCAAACAGAATTAGGCCCATCATTGGTGGAATATATTGAGAATTATCCACAGGAAATTAAAAGATGGTGAACTTAAAAGGGTTCTGACTTATGGATGCTGCTCACCTGAATTAACAGGGCTTCACATGTTATATTTAACCAGGTACACATCTTTGTTTAAAATACAGACTTTACTACTGTCAGCTATGATTTTCTGTCTTGGTGGATCACCTAAAGTCCTTAATTCAAAAGCCTGAACTAGAAAAGCAATTGATCTACCATTTTCTTTGTGGGGTTATCACAGCAGTGCTTTATAGTCTGGACTGATCTGCTAATTTTTGGAAGGACTGTCATGTATTTCTTTAGACTAACTAGTATTTTTTTAGACTAACAATATAAGGTCAGTGCGATTACTCATGTGTTCAAATTGCACACATTGTCGGATTCAGGCTTCCTGCACTAAAGAATCTGAGACTCGTTTATCTGACGGACAGCCAAATCTGTTTTATGGTGATATTTAGGCTGTTGGTCTCCTGGCTTAAAAAAAACAAGGAACTGGTTTTAGGACAATGCTTATGAAAATCCTGGCTCTAAAGTAACTTTCATCTTTAGTCCAAAAAAAGCACATATTTAGACCTTAAAGCCATGTTGGAAAGTGGATCTTTATTTCTACTGAGAGGAGTCTGAAAAGTCACAAAATGTTAGCAGAAGATCATCCAAATGATTTGAAGTTCAGAACTAGGGCTGGCTGGATTAGTCTTTGTTTCTATTAGCTGTACATTTTATATATTTTCTATAAAAAAGTTACACACATATATAAAATATATATATATATATACATACATACAAAGAAACGATTAGGAAAAGCATGGTTCAAAATTGTCTGAAATGTTGAACTGATGAGTCTAACATCATGTTTAGCACTTCATTAATCCAAAATATTGAGGATAGTATAGACTAACATTAGCTGATAAGGCTGCACATGTAAATATTGCCTCCTGATTCACCAAGGCTGCTGAAAATAGCAGTCATCACTGATGATTCCATCTGATAAACATATGCACATTTTCTTCCTGACTAGTTTTAAGTGATGAACGATAGTTATACCTCTGCCCCTCCTGCCAAAGCACCAATTCAATTTCTCAGTTTTAAAGAACACTCCTTCACACAAAGAAACATAGTTTGAATGACAACACTTCAATACCTTCTGATGAAAATATTCAACACCAGTTCTCTAGTACTTTGTGTAGACAACTCTGCATGTATTCAACTAGAGCTCTGTAAGGGCAATTGCTGCAGGACACAGCCCTGACAACATGTGAAATTTATATGGATGATTACTTAGATGCTGTCTTGTAAGAACAGAGGTGTGTACTCAAAGAAAGACCAGAAAAGGGTAGAGAGCAGGCTAATTTATACTACCTCTAGCCAATATTGTCTGGATTAAGATAACCAGAGATGCAAAGAGGCCAGATATATTAATTATGAACATTTTGCATGGTCACAGCCTCTGTCTGGGGTGTAAGGAAGAACACTGAAGCAGGTCTCCAGTGGTTCTTCACCTGCTGGGAATTTTTCTGTACAGGTGAAGTCCCAGGAGTCTTGTTCAGACAGTTTTAAATTTGCTTCACAGTTTTGGAAAAGGCTCAAAATCTGTGCTTCTGACCTCTAGCTTTAAGGAACTTAAAATGTATTATCCCTCAACTGGGGTTTGGCCAGTATGTGTCTTCTGGATTAATAATTTTTAGTATTCACCTCTTAAAGCAAATGCTTTACTTCCTTGAGGAGGGCAAATAAATATGCAGACCAAGAAAAACTCCATGTGACCCTTTTCTTCATTTTGTGTAGCAAAAGAGGTCTATATGAGAACTGCAGCTTTAATGTATATTCATAAAATCTTTCATTTATTATTTATATAATTATTTGCAAAGTGTTGTTGCCATGGTAACTTTTACATACAGTGAGACAGATCCTTACATAGACAGTAGTCACGACTCCAAGCACTATCACATGAAGATAAGTCTTCACGGACATTTCAGGGTTTGCCAAGTTTTTCTAAAGTAGTTATTGACATTAAAATAACCTCCTTCTGCTAAATTAGAGAGAAGAGCCTGTTTTTAGCCTAATTTCCTTAAAAAACAAGGCTTAAGCAATCATTTTCTCCATCCACCTGTCTGCTTCTCCTCTCCTAATATCTTTCAAGTCTGCTGGCATAATTTCAATTACCTTTCACTAAGACATCTCAAAGATAGTTAAATCTGACACATTTAATGGAAAGCGGTTGTATGAAAGAGTGAGAAACCTAAAATAATGTGTCACAGAGGGAAACATTCCACCATGAGTTTGAAAGTGGTAAGCTCCTTTTGTCCTGTTGTCCAGACGGCATCAGTCTGATTGCGACATGCTATTTCTTTTACAATTAAAAGAGAAAGGTGGCAGAAAAGGTGGAGTTGTGAGAGGATGAAGGGATGAGGAGTTCTGGTGGAGACTGGAGATGTTGCAGGCAGGATATGGGAAACCTCCTTGTAGTGATGGGGCAGTGGGCTTGCAGGACAGAAGTTAATACAGAATGAGGACTTAATTGACTCTATCACTCCAGGGCAATGGTTTCCAAATTCTGCAGCCAACAGAAAACTCCTGTTTCAGGAATAAAGCCCTAGTTTTGTATTTTGCAGAGACTTCCAAGCATAATCAATTATGCTACATGTGCAGGGGTTACTAAGCTCACATATCAGACAGTCCAGGCAGCCAGCTGGCACCACAACTTGGTGTTTTGGTAACCATGATGCAAGGCAGATTTTGTCCTGGGACAACCTGGGCTGAAGGAGATTTCAACCCATGGATCCCGAGTAAGTTACACAGTTTCTCACTATTCAACAGTGATACCAAAAGCCACCAGAATCTCACCAGGCTTCTCAGTAGCTATTGGATTATGGGGATCATGTTTCATATTTGGAAATACAAAATGACTTTGTTTGGAAATGCAATATCATGACAGATATTTGAATGTTAAACAGTTTCTGTTGGCTGAGAAGCTTAATATATGTGTCTGCATGCATGTATGTTAGTCGCTCCAAAATAGCAGGATGGGAGGAGAGAGACACATTTTTGAATGCTTAAATCTGGCCAATTCCAATCACAACATTCCAAAACCAATAAAAATAAAATCAGTATTTTGTACCATAGTGCAAAATATTCTGTGTTTTCTGTATATGTACATTCAACTTACTTCTTTACTGAAGATTTTGATCTCTCTTTCATCAATGACATAGGTTCACCATCTTTAAAAGTCATTCCAGCTTTACATGCCTAAATATGAGAGTTTGATGCCTGTGCTCAAACATTTTGTTCACTATAGAACAGATCAAATGTCTTAGAGTAAATCAGAGGACTGGCAAATAACTGTAGAACAATGTTTTCCTTTTTGGACAGAAGATGTAATGTGTTTTTTTTTAATTAGCTAAGAAACATGAAGTCATTTTTTTACCCTGAATCTAAATACAAATATTAGTTCACACTGCTTACGAAGAGATTGCAAAGAGATAAAACACTAATAAAAAGACTAGAGTATTTTTATATTTTAAGGAAAATGGTTTTCAGAAACCCTACTACATATTGTATGAGAAGTGCTTTGTGCTGTCAGAAAATTTGGTAATAGGCAGGCCCTACATTAGTGACTGAATTCAGTGATCGTTTTTTATGAATGTGGGGATTAGACCAAGATGGGTCAAAGAGCCATAGAGAAATAAGCCCACACATCAAATGTTGATGGAGAAGGATGGGGTTTTTTGCATCTTAGTCTGTCCTCTCTACTCTTCAAATTCTGCCTTAAAGCAGCCCTCATTCATGCTTTAACTCTCTCTTCCACTTGGCAGTCAAGGATGAGCAATTCATGCACTACATGATTTTTTCAATATAATTAAAGTCCAGAAATTATCAAAATTCAAACAAAATTGAATTTAAAAGAAAAATAAAAAATCCAAGAGTACAAAGTAAACCAAGATGTCAAACAACAGCATGAGAGATTTGCAGGCAGTGCGGAAATAGCCAATGAAACCAGCCAGTCAAGGCTGCCAAGAAGCCAGATGCTGTGAGAAGAAGAGCATTTTTCATAGCTTTCAGTCAGTGCCATGTGATTTCCAGCTGAGGAAAGAAAGAAGACACTCATGGTATTTATGTTAAGATGGGTAACACTGTAAGTATTTAATTTCCTAATAATTTTCTTTAAAGTTTGATAGGAATTTAAGAATCATTAAAAAACCTTCCAATATTTGGGTCTGATTTTGGTGATGTCATCCTAATCCTCATTCATGTTACCAGATTGCCATAAATGTGATCATAATTCATTAACTAGGCACTTTGTGATCAAGAGAGCCGGGACTGAAATACAAAGGCTTTAGGAAATCAGTCTGTTAGTCACTTAAGCAAGATTTCCCCTATAGCTCTTCCACAACTTGCTGACACTATGCCTTGATTGATAACATTTCATTTTCATAAGCGCCACCTTCACTTGCAATTTTGTCCAAAATAAAACAATGTACTCAATCAGTAAGTAGAATGTATCTTATCTGTGAATATTTTCATTTCTTTCTATTTTCAGTTCATGGGCTTTCAGTAATTGGCAAATAAAATTAATATTTCGACATGAGATTTGTGCAAAGTGTTTGCAATAATATAAAACAACAGGTGACTTAAATCTGTTTTTGAAATAGTTATAATAATAATCAAGATATCTTTGGTTTTATGTATCTGTATTGCTTGTGCCACTGAGAAAATCACAGAACAGAAAAAAGAGGGAAGAAATTGGAACTGCTTTCCTGTTCTCACAACCATGACACCTTATTAAATCTGGTTGCCACATAAGGAGTCTGCCTCTTTAGAAATACTTCTGAGGGTAATCCTAGGGATTCTAGGACAGAAAGCACCAGATTGATGGAAAGTCAGTCTGCTGAAAAGCAGTACTGTTTCAGGAAAGGGAAACAGTCTTCTAATCAGTGATCTTTCTGAAAGCGTCATTAAATAAGGCAACAAAGTTTGCCATATTTCTGGACACTTTTGGCTAGGGCGTCAATTTCCTTTTTTTCTCTGCACACAACTTTTTGTATAAACTTTGGAAACCTCCCAAAAGGATTTGGATTTAAATCCGCCTTTCTTAAAAAGAAACAGATTCTCCTACCTGCAACACTCATATTAGCATAACAAGGGCCACTTTTACTGCTGGTAGGCTTTTAGGAGTTAGTCACTGAATGAACCACCTGTTACCCTCAATTAAGTTCAGTGCTCCTGCATTCTGAATGAGAAAAAAACTTATAGACACAGAAAACGCTGAAGGAAGAAGGGGTCATGGATCAAAATAATAATGAAATATGTTGCCCCTAAATCTTTGTGCACCTGGACATACATGACCACAATTAAACAAACAACATTACTGTTAGCTAAGGGTGGTGTGGAAAATAAAAGGGAAAGTATGTTGCAAAAGAACAACATAAGCTTCTTACATACATCTTCTGAAGAAGAAAATAATATACCTATCTGTCAGTTCAAGGGCACTTCTCAGGAGCTTCTCAGCTGAAAGACTGACAGTCTTGCTCTGCTGTTTGAATTTCCTACCTCAAACTGCAGCAAGGAAATGCATCTCCTTTTGAAGGAAAACATCTTCCTTCAAAGATGATGAATGTGGAGGTAGGAGTTAGTCAGAAGCCTATTTCAAGTGAAAGGAGTGCAGAAAGTGTTGAAAATTAGTTAATTCATATTAGCTAGCTGAAGTTAATGATGGAAAACAGGACACATCCCTTCACTCCAGCCTTATAGTAATGGAAATAACAAGTGTAGGAAAATAGATTTTGGTTTGTTTTTTTTTTTTCATCTTACCACTGCCCACAGCATTCCCAGCAGCAGAAATCTTTCTCTTCTCTCTCCCAGAGACACCCAAAGGCAACACATGCCCCAGATTCACGCCAATGCGAAATGCTAATCTCAATTGTGATGTTGTGTCAGCTCAACCAACAGACCAGCTGATTTGCTGGGTAACAAATTTGGAAAGCTCTTCTCCCTGAAGAGCGTAAAGTCACTATGGTCTTTTTTGCTCTTTTATATAGCTGTTCCTGTAGCTATGTGCCCTTCCCTGGGGAACAGCAGGAGAAACCAAGCTACTCAAACTGTTCCTAACTACATTGACACCTCTGCAGAGATAAGAGGCTCTGATAAGCTCTCTTTTGCTGTGATTCCCAGCTTATTCCTGAAAGTATATGTTGTCAGAGCAACCCACCATCTTTCACAGGAATGACATAATCTCTCAGTCGGAAAGATTTCTTTAAACAAGACTGCACTCCTATTCACTTTCAAAAAAAAATATTTCAATTACTTTCAGAAACTGAATGCTTCCAGGGCTTGCACCAGTAGCAGAGTGCGTGTTGTTATCTGCCTTTCTGCTAGAACAAAGCATCTTTCTCAGCATTCATTGACGCCATTGTGGGATACTGGCAAATACAAAAGTAAATGGTTTAACCTTTGGACCTAATGGTAGAAAAAAACAAAGTAAAGCAAAGCAAAACAAAACAAAACTCCAACTACTAGCAGTTTAGGCTGAAAAGATATAAAGCTGGGTGAGAACTCACTGTTCTGAAGGTGTTTGGTTTTGAAGGGAGACAGCAATTCCACTGAATTATGTCACTTAGGATGCATCACACCTCTCCTGCTGTCCACCCCAATGCTTGCCTCAATGGATTTGCATCATGGTGTTGTAAATTCTGGGCAATCAGGGACCCTGCCCATCGTTCCAGCACCACACAGAGCACTAACTGCTGCTGGGCAGCAGGCAGCTCAGATGGGTTTAGTTTGGTGCTGAACAAATTCAGTATGTCCAGGAGAGACTTCACTGGTCCAGCTAGTGCAATCCCTCTGCCATAAGGCACATCAGTGATACTTACTGATAGAAGTTAATTTCCTCTGTTCTTAAAGAACCTCAAGTTTTCCCAAGCAGCTCAGTTCATTTTCAACCCACTTCTAAAAATAAGACCTAGTCCTATGACATTACTTCAGTTTTCTTGCTGTTTTAGTCCATTACTTCTTGTCTTGCCTACTATGGTCATAGAGCACCGGTTCTTCTTTGCCCTTTCAGTAACCTTTTCTATCTTTGAAAATTGTTATCACATCCTCCCTCAGGCTCCTCTTTGTAAGCTAAAATATTTCAAGTGCAGATTTTTGATGTAAGTCATGAATCATTCTTAGTTGGCTTGACAAAACTGAAAAAAGCATTTGAAGCAGCAACTCTGAGAAATTTCATTTGAAACAAAGGATCATTTCAGGATTTTCAAAGTAAAGTTTTGGAGTGTCTTTTTTTGTTAAAGTCATGAGTAATTTATCACTTCATATCTCAATATGGGATGAAAATAAATATAAAAACATCTGAATTTTGCATGGAAATAAAGTTCTAGCATCCAATTGACACTAGTCAGTGATTTGCCTCCCTGCGACTGGAGGTCAGAGGATGATGTACATGTACACACAGGTTGTTAGGCCAAAACTGAAAGATGGAACAAATGACTGAAATGCAAAACATCTGTTCTCTTGATTGATACTCTAACAGGCAGCTTATTATGGACTAAATGCAAAATCTGGTTTAGACAGTTATTCTCAATGGGTGAATCATGCACACCTGTACCTTCACTGTGCATAAATTTGCAGCAAAATCCAAAGGCCTTGTCTTGCAGCTCCCTGGGGTTCAGATTGCTTTTGTATTTAGGCCAGGGACTCATCCTGGGTCAGCTATGCATTTCAATGACTATAGTCCTAAGTTTGATCTCTGGCTTTTCTGATCCTAATGTTATTTTTTTTCATAATTGGAGTCTAAATCTGTATTGCTGCTGACAGAGCTGTTCTCACCCTTGGAAATCTGAATTTTGAACCTATGATGGCCTCACCTTGCTTTTTTCTTAGCGTTTCATACCAACAGTGGGGGGAGAAATATTGCAAGCCTTCAGATGTCCTCCAAGCCAATGTCCACCAGGACACTGAGCTGGCTAGGCATTAATTGTTTGCTGATGTTGCTGGATTAGTCTGTAGCCCTACAGCATATAACTCATGTTCACACAGGTGAAGTGCTAGGAATGTGTGACTGGAAATGAGATAGGACAGAAACACCTTTTCAGATGGAAGGTGAGAGTTTGATTTAGGTTACTGTGTGACCTCTACCTGTTTAACTATTAACTGTACAATTTCTTTTCTTCCACTGCTGGTTGAAGTCCTGCCTGGTCCTTTATAGAGCCTTTTACCTGTGTTAATCCATCAGAAAACCATCTCAAAATATTCAGTTAGTTTGCTGAAGTGGCTCAGCAGGGTGTTGGGAAGTACTGGAGCAGCACAAAGAGAGAGATGGATAGTGGGACAAAGGTCAGATTTCCTTTTGTGAATCTTCGCCATATGTACATTAAGGATGAAGTGAAACTCATAACTACAACACCCTGTGCTGTCTTAGGGCTAGCAACATCAAGATGAGAGCTTGTTTAGGTCGCCTGTATGAAGTATGCTCATGCTAGTGTAAGGATGATCACTTTGAAATATGCTTATTTTCTGTGTTGTTATGTGCTTCTTTTGTTCTGAATTATCTCTACTTCCCAGCTTTTCATTTATAAATGGTACTTCCTCTTCCTTCATTTCTTACTTACTCCTGGACAACATTTACTTCTCAGCCTCATCAGTACTCATCTGTTACCACACATGATGATAAATGACTGCTCTCACAATAATACAAAGAACTCTCTGCAGAGTTCTAAATTAAATAGTGGCAGGTAGCTGAAAATTAGCAGTAATGTGTTTAACCAGGGATGTGCAAAGGAGAATATGACTCAACACTTCACTTATCGCTAAAAAAGGTTTTGCTGCACACTTATAACTTATTTTTAGATGCAACAAATCTATAGAGTAGCTTTGGGATTCATCTGATCAAATGTAGACTTCTACATCACAGCTAGTCACTATAGACCTCCTTTGTAACTAATGCAGAGAAAATACCCTTACCAGAAGGTCGTTGATAACATCCTTGTGTAAACTGGGTAATCTGAACTGCATCCTTTAATTATTTTGCCTGTAAGGGGAATATGTAGCTACTAGTTTAGATACAGTAATATTTTACCGTGGAGGTACAAAGGCAGAGAAAGAAAGGGCAGGATTTTTTTCTAATGAAGTAATAGCTATCATTAGGCCAGCTAAGTATTGTTGGGAAAATTATACCAGCTTTTGAGTATGTGAGACCTTTTTCAAGTATGAAATAAAAGAAGCTGATTTTAGAGGAAAATAGAAATTGGGAACAATTTCTCAGCATTTACTTACACAGGTAGAAGAGATGCAAAATTAACAGTCCCTGGCCCAGGTCCTTGGTCTGCCATGAGGTTCCAATCTCATATGTAACAGTGGTGAAGACGCAAGCCTGTTACGAGACAGAGAAGATTAGAGTCTGCAGACAAGGGACAGACTTGTTGCCAGCATCAGAGAAGCAAGAGCAGAGGAAGGAAATGTCGCAGGATAATGATTAGTGCCTTCATCAACATGAATGAAAATGTCAATTTAAATAACGTTTTAATGAAATTATTTGAATATCTGTTCCCTATCTTTCATAGTAGCTACGGAGATATTTTGTTTCAAAAGGTCTCGTTTCTGACTCCCTGGGTGGTTAAGTCCTGAATATCAGTCAGGATATTGGATAAAACCCAGAAATAACTCTTGGAAAAAGAAGGAAAGTTTGCCCTCTGCCAGTGTTGTGCCTTATTGAGTAGGGTCGAAGGCTCTGTGTAGACACTTTCTGGTGATCCTTATGTCTCTTCTCTCCTCCTTCCTACCTCAGACCAGTGTGGAGATGTGAATTGGTGCCTCATTTTGGGCTTCGCAGGCAGTGCCTCCTCCTTTCTCAGTCTGGAAACATCTGCTCCTGACATCTGGCACTCTGGGAACAGAAAAGGACAAAATGAATGAACGAACTCCAGAAGAAATAGGGACAATATTTGGCAATGTGACAGATCTAAATGGTGCTGAGTGACGGGGCTCAGCCTGGAAAGCAAAGTATCCTGCTGAGGGGACTCATGGAGGTGGATTTATAACCTTCTGACATGAAATCACAGGGACCTGAGGCATGTCTTGGCATGGCTCTTTGGAGAAGCAGATGGCCACCCAGAAGCTTCTATGGGCAGCTTGGAGAGGTGAAGACTGTCTCTGAAATGCATGTGAACTCCCCATCTGTTTGTTAGACAGCAAACTTTCCTAACCAAAATAAAACTACTTTTTTGAGTCAATAATCCAAGTTACAATATAATTTACAATTTAATAAATGTCAATTGTTAATGAGATAACAATTGGTAAATATGAATTATTTAAGGCCTGACAAATATGATTTGATGTCTACTTGGCCAAATTATCACAGGAAAAATTACACAGCTATTGAACTAAACCAAGCTGTATGCTTTTGTCCATAGATGCTGGCTAATCAGAGGGTTAACTAAACAATCAGTAGGTGCGAATTTGACCACAAATACTTTCTGGTTATGCATGGCTCCATAAGTAAATTTAAGGCCTGCATGTGAAAGCATATATTGTTGTGATTTAACAAATATATCTTCATGTCTATAATTAAATAACCTCACTTTAGAAATTTTTCACTTTAGTAGGTTATATTTTGTTATTTTTTTCTGGTTTATTATTCTGGAAGAAATATATTTTTAATTACAAATCATTTCTTTTATATGAATTAAATACATTGATATATCTAAATTAGGTATACTTAAAGCATTTAAGTGCTGCTGAAACAAACAGGCAAATAAAATCTGTGTGGAAAGGTATAATCTCAAATCAAGTTTATTTTGAGCACAGTTCTGGTTAGATTTTTATCACCATTTTTGCATACTAATGTTTTTGATGGGTTTCAAGAGCATGCCATATATTCATTTGAGGAGCTGAGTATCTTCTACAAGGTATCTTCTACATCTGCTAGCTCTGTGATTCTACCACTTGCTATTCAATAATCTATTAAGCTTTTCCAGGCTCCTTCTGTTTGCCAGATGAGAGCTGCAATGGTTCCTTTATGTTCATTTATTCTCTGCATTTGAGAAATGTCATATTACATCCACAGTGCAGAACAACAGAAAAATAATAATAAATAAATCAGAGCAGCAGCCTAGATTTACCTTTCCACATAAAGAAAGGAAAAAGCATCTGGTATCTGTCTGTTTTCTGCATACATTTGATACATGTCTACGTGGGTATGAAAATACTAGCTATTATGTTTGGTCAGCTAGTGCTTTATCTTACCGTAAGAAGTGTTAGTTCCTGCAGCAGAGGTGTCAGATGTTCTTAGCAAAGGCAATTGTTGATCTGTGCTCTTGTCCACTATCATGTCTTTGTCATAATTTTCAAGTAAGCTTGCACTACATCCTGTGGTTTGGTCATGTAAGTATTGTAATGGAAATCAATTACAGTTGGAAAACTTCATTTTCTATTAATACTATGTTATTCATCATGATTTAGAGCACTAAGGCATACCCATGGATAACTCGTTACTCCAGTGTTTGCAGCAGAGACTGTAGATGAGACATGAGTAAAGCTGATGGGTTTTAGAAGAAGTTAGGTAAACTATGGCCCTTTGTCACTTTGTCACTCAGTATATCCACTTAAACAACATGGGGATAAAGGGTTACCAGAAGTTAAGTTTTGCAAAGGAAGCGTGTGTCTGGCATGCTTGTGAGTAGGGGAAGTGGATGTGATTTTTAGCTAACAAGTTAGGAAATGGGGTTCAGGTCTACCAAGTGCTGTAGAGGAGAAAACACCTGGGGCTGTAAATGGTCTAAACAGCCAGGAAGAGTAAGAGTAGGGAGACCTAAAGGACATGGAAAGTGGCACTGGTCAAGCATGTTAGAGCATACTTGTGATTCATCAGAACATAAACATCTTAATAACACATAATGAGAAATACTTTAGTCCTGTGCCCAAACCTGGAGATATTTCTAAGAGGAAAAATAACCTTTCTTCAGCCAGTTAAGTATGTCTAGGACAGTATGTAAAGGAATTAATCTTTCATGTGAACCCAATTAGAAGCTTTATTGCAATCCTAGCGACACAAAAATTATTAGCATCAGTGATCTAGAAAAGAGAAACATATCCATGCACCCGTTATGTTCACCCAAATTGTGAACATGTTGAAAACTAAACCAGAATAGAGAACAGTTTTTATGTGCTTTTGAAAGCCTAATTTCATCAGGGACTAGTATCACAAGTTTTATTTCCATTCAGAATCCAGCATAATGAATGAACAATATTTTTCAAATTCTAATCTAAGCAAAGTAGACACTGCTATATGTAGTTATTGCACTGCACTGTATTAACACCACTAATCAGTAATGATGGTCCCTCTTCAAGGAGACAGAAAGACCATGATAAACTAGGGTAAAATGTGCTCTTGGGTCTAAAGAAATTTTACAGCTCCAGAAACATTAACCCCTCGTAATTTCTAAAGGGAATATTTTGCTTCAACATTCAAATGACCTGAGGTTTAACAATGTTTCATTGCAGCCAAATTAAATGTTTTGATATCTGGAGAAATTATATAAAATCTTCCCTTAACGTGTGCTGTGCCTTTTCTGTATATATGTGTTAATCCTGTTAGTTCAATGACAGAGACTGGTGGACCTGTAAATTTGCTCAAAAAAAGAAAAAAAGAAAACCAAAATCAAAGTTAGCAGCAATTCAACTATAGTTCTGCATTTATGATGGTGTTTTGTTTTGTTTTGTTTTGTTTTGTTTTATTTTGTTGTTTTGTTTTGAACAAAAAATACCCCCAAGCTGAAAAAAAACCCCAAATCTTCAAGGAAACAGTCAGATGTAGGTCACTGTATAGTCTTGGGAACACATTTTCTAATTTTGCCCAGTTAAAGGAAAGTTATATAGCCATTTGGCTACTGTGTGCATTTTGGGAATGATAAAAATCTTCTGACTGATTCTACAGTGAGTTAAATTCAAAAGGACTCTTTCCAGGAAGATGAAATGAAGCTAGATGATTGCCATTTCCTGCAGCAGCTCATCAGACTCAAGGGTGCAGTTACCAGAGGGATAACAAAGGGCAGTTATTAATGATGAGGATTTTTGGGGAAATTTACACATCCAAAACCCACTTGACATAGGTTTATATTTACCGTTGCCTGTCTTTTCTATGCTTCATTAAATTAACATAAATACCAAGAGATTAAGTATGATACTGAAATGAAAGAGATCACAGCACCTTAAATATTTTATTGAAGCATCCAGCAGAAGAAGGACAAGAGGCAAAATGAAAACCAGTTATTGTGTCTCATACAAGTGTCACAAGTCAATTCTTGTTTTCCCAGAGAAATCTGTAAGACTGAATAGAGATTATGATGCAACCCTCTCTGTACAAACACAACAAAATCTGATCATAAAAAAAAAAAAAAAATCTATTGACACACTTCTGCCTTTTGTAACCAAGCAGCAAGTATCAGGCCACTAAACCTGTCTGACCAAAATATGGGACCTTTCTTGGAGGCACCAAAGGAGGATTTAAATTTAGGCAGTTGGGAGGACAAGGTTTTTTGTGTGTGGTGTTTTTCATAGCTATTGCATTCACTTCTTTTCGTCGCCCGTGACTTTACAGTATCAAATACTACATTTCATGTTTCTTAATGAGGGCTTTGCATTAAGACTGAAGTGCTTTGAACTCTGTGTGCTTCCTTTCAGCACAGCATGGATCCTTGTTGGCTAGTCTACCAATCACTAGGAAGACCGAGGCGAAAGAACATTAGGGCAAATTAGGGCATTCTGGTGGAAACTAAGTTTTGTGTTCTACCACCAGTGAAGTCTATATTTTATTTGCTGAATACATCAAGCTGTGCTGCTGAAGTAATGTAATTGTGGATCTGTATGCAATTCCTTTTTCTACAAACTCCATATCATTTACAGAAGCTGTATGGAGTAATATAATCCAGGAAACCAAGGACTCTAATCAGCATGCATGAAAGTGAGGAGAGGAGGGGAAAGTATAAGCCATTTGCCCAAGCTCAGAGCAAAATTATAGCAAACTTCTTCCCAGAAGCCAGGGATATTTTGCTGTAGACTTTGCCTAGTAGCACGTGGTCTTTTATAAGCACTCCAATAGCTTCAGACCTTTATGCAGATCAGATTTCTGGTAAGAGCATTCATCATACAATAAAAGGTGTGACAGAAATCAAAGAAAAGTAGTAATAATAAAGACAATAACGCGAAAGCACAAGAAGAAAGCATGAGTACAAATGAAGCCTGTTTGAACATTACAGAGGAGTTTTTCTTGACATAATTCCATTCTCATTCACGTGAGATGCTGTCCTGAGATGTTTTTCCACTGCCCTGGCTTTTCCACAGCATTATGCCAAATACTGACCATGTCAACCTGTTTCAGTTACCTTACAGTTTCCCAAGGAACTGAAGAACTGAACTGAGAACACTCTCATGATCTAGAGATTTAATTATGCCGATTAACTTAATGTCGTGGTTTAACCACAGACGACAATCAAGCACCACACTGCCACTCACTCGCCTTCCCACCACACAGTGGGGTGGGGTAGAGGCTTGATAAAACCTCATGGGTTGAGATAAAGACAGTTTAAGAGGGTAGCAAATGTAGAGATATTAACAATAACAACAACAAAAATAATAACAAAAAAGAACATACAAAACAAGTGATACACTATACAATTGCCCACCACCTCCTGACCAATGCCCAGTCTGTCCCCCAGGAGTGATCACTGTCCCGTGGCCAACTCCCGAAGTTGATATACTGGGCAGGATGTCTTATAATAAGGAATATTCCTTTGGCTAGTCCTGGGTGTGTTGCCTCCCAACTTCTTGTGCACCCCCAGCTTACTCGCTGGTACAGTGGTGTGAGAGGCAGTAATGGCCTTGATTTTCTGCAAGCCCTGCTCAGCAGTTACTAAAGCATCCCTGTGTTATCAACACCATTTTCAGCATAAATCCAAAACATAGCCCAATACTAACTACTATGAAGAAAATTATCTCTATACCATAGGAAACCAGCCCAGTTAATTAAGTGTTTCTTCTACATCTACGGCACAGGTAAGGGGACAGCATATTTTAACCTATTTTTAACCAGCAAATTTTGTTCATTTAAGAACTCCACAGTAATACACCATTGACACAATACTTTTCACTTCCTCTAACCAGTCCTTATGACTCCCATGCACCACAGGAGTTCAGATATCTATCTCAGCTGTGAAAAAACAGTGAAACATCAACAGTTCTAATAAAACAGACAAGAGCACTTTATTTTTCTGTAGTCTATGGAAACATATGCCTCTGCAGGACGAAAATTCAAATGGGATAACGAATAACATCTTTCTAAGGACAATGTGACTAGCATTTTTAACTTCTTTTAGGGTGGTCACCTACAGGTCTCTAATGTTAAGCCACATCCAGGGAATTTTGCCCAGCAATTTCCAAGTGTGCCCCTGAGAAAGGATGGAAGGATTTTATTATTTGGCTTTCTAATGGGGAACTTTGTCCACAGAATAAGCTGAAAAATAATAAAAGAAGCTTTTATTGCCACTGATGGAAAAAAATGATAAACCAGACCAACTGCTGTTACCCTCATAAAGCAAGAATGAAAGAATATGGTTTCTTTTTACTGTATTGGCAATAGTTTCAGTTTCTGAGAACTTTTGATGTCCATAAAACTGGGCTAGGGGGAATTCTAGGTCAGGTTTGAGTGTTTAACTATGCAGATAGGGCATACAAACCCAACATAGATCTCAGGCTTGCTGTGTGGTAGAGTTATACTGGAGGTTTTCTTTTGCACACAGATGCACTTCAACAAGAATCATCTTCTTTCAGTTTCTCCTTGACTCCTGATGTGTGTTACATTCTTTTGCTGTCTCAGTGTCTTAGCAGATCAGCCTCTTCTTGAAACACTCTGACTAAATTTTACCAAACTTAATGGTCTGTCAGAAAGTTTGAGTAGAAATGAAGCTTGCTTCAAATTCATATCCACATTAGTTTTTACTCAGTTTAAGTTAACTTCTCTTTTAACTGGGACTGGCAGGAGAGCTTTACAGAAGGTATTGCTATCATTTGCCATCAGTAGAGATCAGGTTGTATTATCTAGGGAAAAGGGTAAACCACAATTCATTATGCTCTGAGATAAAGAACTGGAAGATATGGAAGAGAGGAATTTGAGACCAAACCAAAACAGATGTTGGAAATATAAGCACAAAGTAAGAGGAGAATTAAGCCCAAAAATGTGCTGACTAATACATCCAAGAAAAGATAAAAACCCAAACCAAAAACCAAAATATGAAACACACGTATGTCAATAGAAAGAGGAACCTAGTAAAAGACCTGAAATAGCAGTGAGCTAATCTTGGGTCTGTTTTGAAGATTCTGTTTCAGGAAACAGCCTGTCAAATTCTTGCAACATATGCTAAAAAGAACAGGGTGAATTAAATGGAACATCTCATTTTCTACCATTGCATCAGCAGTGTGTTGCAAATGAATGCAGGATGGATGCAAATCAGAACTTGAAATAGTTCCTTTTTATTGTATTTAAGTATAAATCACTGTTAAAGGTGTAAAACCATGCAAACCCATAGTAGCTTCTCTTCTGCCTGCAGAAGACACAGGGACATATAAATACCAAGGACATCTATTTTACACTATCTGCTTGTTTATCTGCTTGTTTTTAAAAGAAGAGAGAGAAACAAAAGCAAGTGACTGTCCAAAGTATTCTGAAGATACTGCTTTCTCAGCTGCAGGCACAGAATATCCTGCTTAGATGTGAAAGAGTGCCACATGAGAGTGACAGGTGCTCAGAAAATATGCTTTTTCTGGGAACATAACAGGCTTAAAGGGATCAATCTGTTTAGCTTATCAAAAAAAAGACTGAGAGGTGATTTGATTATGATATGTAAGTACCGTCATGGGGAGAAAATACCAAAGGGCTCTTTTGTGTAGCAGAGAAAAGTCTTAGAAAGAATTGGTGTTGAGAGTGAAAGGCAGACAAATTCACATTGGAAATCAGATACCGGTTTTTGAAAGTAGGAGTACCTGAGCACTAATCGGAGCTTGGAGCTGCAGGCTCCATTTCTTATTCTTCAAGTAATAAGCCAGGTTTCCACGCAACATATGCTCCAACTGGTGAGCAGAATACAAGGGAAATGGGGTGCAACATAACAGCCTTGGTACACAGGAAATTAATTCAAGCTTTGAAGGTGGTGCATACACATGAGCCCAAGAAGATGGGGACTATGTTCTCACCTTTGGAGTGTATCATAGTCACTGCAAAACCAGACTGGAACATAGTCAGGGCCTGACAGCCTCAGGAAGACACAGTCTGACTCTTTAGCCTGGGGGTGGTGGGAGGAGTCTCAATTGCTTTTCCCAGTGTGGTGTTGGCACTTGGGCCACTGAATTTTAAACACGAAAATGTGGTAGTATTTACTGGAGCAATAACTTGAGATTCTTCCACTGTCCCAATCAGACTCATTCAAACACCTATGTGAGTCATGAAAACTCCCTGTAAGATCCCTGGGAGGTTACCCATTGTCGAAAGTTCTGCACAAGTCACTTCGGCTGTGCAGGGCATTCCTTGTAACACCGGAGTGTGACAGTCACACATTACACATTGCCCTCCACAGTAGTGCATAGTACTTAATGAGAAGGAAAAAACACTTCCCCGACCTGCATCAGGTTTTGTATAAGAGTGCTTTTTTTCTGGTATAATTTAAAGAGAGAGAAGGTATTATAATTGGCACAATTATATCTGATATTGTTACTGTTTTTCAGGACTGAAATAATAACAGACTGTCAGACACTGGGAGTATGTGGGCTTCATGTTCTTTTCTATTCAGTTAATCAATAAAAATAACTATGAGAACAATCTTCATGTCAAAGAGAGATTGTGTTGCCTTTTCCCATTGAAATACATCAAGTGCAGGGGGTTGGCAGTAGAAAGCAATAAATCTAAGACATGGAAAGATGGAAATTGATATGTTCAGCCTTGGGTAAACTGACAAGAAAAAAGGAGGAAATTAGAAGAATGAATCAAAACTGACTCAGCTACCTTAGCTGTTTTTTAAATGAGGCATGTCTCATCCTGTGCTGAAAAGGATGTTGACCAAACATTCCCCGCTACCAATCGCAGAACCATAGAATCATAGAATAGAATCATAGAATAGTTTGGGTTGGAAAGGACTTTCAAAGGTCATCTAGTTCAGCCCCACTGCAATAAGCAGGGACATCTTCAACTAGATCAGGTTGCTCAGAGCCCCATTCAGCCTGGCATTGTATGTTTCTGGGAATGGGGCAACTACCACCTTTCTAGGCAACCCGTGGCGGTGTTTTACCACCCTCATTGTAAAAAATTTCTTCCTCATGTCTAGCTTGAATCTCCCCTCCTTTAGTTTAAAACCATTACCCCTTGTAATGATATAACAGGCCCTGATAAAAAGCCTGTCCCCATCTTTGTGTAACTAACTATAGCTCTAACTATAGTTCAATTTTAAGTACTGAAAGGCTGCAATAAGGTCTCCCTGGAGCCTTCTCCTCCAGGCTGAACAACCCCAACTGTCTCAACCTACCCTCATAGGAGGGATGTTCCAAATCCCACTATATCTATTGATACATGTGTGGCACTTGTTACCCCAATATATGTACACTCTTAGGCACATTGTAGCTAAATGAAATCATATTTCTCAGGTTAATCAGACTCACAATGACCAGACTGGTATTTCTTTTGTCTGAATGTCAGTCATGGCCAAAAATTTGCATGAAAAGGCAAGGGATCAGGCTAGGAAGCTGCATCTTTATAAATGGGATGGGATGGGGTGAGATGGGATGGAATGGGTAAGATGTGTCTGTGTGATGGATCAAACACACGCATCAGGTGTGTATTAGGACAATGGGCCACACTAATGCTGCTGGTAGTGGAGAACAGTTGCAATAGAGTGACGGTTGGGAGTATAGCTGAAAGGAACAGCATGAAGGAAAAGTACAAGAGAAAGATGAGAGAACAGTTTGAGGGTATTTAGGTTGCCAGTAGAAAAGATAAACAATGGACTTCTACTTGTCAGTTTATGAGTTTGACAGACATAATGAGAAAACAAGTGGAAAGCAAGTCAGTAGTGGAATTTCACAGAGATCCACCTTAGGGCCAGTACTCTTTAATGTCTTAGACACAAGACTTGATGAAATATTAAATAAGGCCACCAATGACAAAAAATTGGGAGGAGCTGTTGACACTCTCAAGGGCAGAGAGGCCCTGCAGTGGCCTCTAGACAAATTAGAGCAGTGGGCAGTCACCAACCATGCGAAGTTCAAGAAGAGCAAGTGCCTGACTTTGCACTTGGGACACGACAACCCTGGTTGTACATAAAGACTAGAGGGTGAGATGTTGGAAAGCAGCTCTGTGGAGAGGGATCTGGGAGTTCTGGTTGACGACAAGTTGAACATGAGCCAGCAGCGTGCCCTGGCAGCCAAGAGGGCCAAGTGTGTCCTGGGTGCATCCAGCACAGCATTGCCAGCCGGGCAAGGGAGGTGATTGTCCCGCTCTGCTCTGCACTGGTGTGGCCTCATCTGGAGCACGGTGTGCAGTTCTGGGCAACACAGGATAAAAAGGATATAAAGCTACTGGAGAGCATCCAAAAGAGGGACACAAAGTTGGTGGATGGTTTGGAGAGGAAGTCGTATGAAGGAGCAACTAAAGTCTCTTGGTTTATTCAGCCTGGAGAAGAGGAGACTGAGAGGAGACCTCATGGCGGCTACAGCTTCCTCACAAGGGGAGAAGGAAGGGCAGGCACCAAATTCTTCTCTTTAGTGACCAATGACAGAACCCGAGGGAATGTCAGGAAGATGTGCCAGGGGAGGTTTAGGTTGGACATTGGGAAAAAAGGTTCTTCCCCCAGAGGGTGGTGGAGCACTGGAACAGGCTCTGCAGGGAGGTGTCACAGCCCCAAGCCTGACCATGTTGAAGAAGAGACTGGACAACACCCTCAGACACATGGTGTGAACTGTGGAGTTGTCATATGCAGGGACAGGAGTTGGACTCGATGATCCTTGTGTGTCCCTTCCAACTCAGGACATTCTATGATTCTGTGACATAGTCCTTTTTGTCGCACAAGTGTCCCTGAGGACCTATCTGTGTTGCGATAGATAGGATCCAAGTTCAGAAGAAGGACAAGTTTTAGGTGCAATAAACCAAGAAGCATATCATATCTCAGAAAGTAACTGGAAGTTTTCCTCCAACAGAGAATCTGTATGTAAGAAACTGATTACAAAAACAAACTACTTAATTTGAAGCAGATTCATTATGTAAGGGCTAGATGAAAAAAAAAAAAAAAAGAAGTAGTTTTTATTAGTCCATTACTTTTATCAGGACAGACAAGTGTTCTGCAAGTGAATCCCATGCAGAAAGTTATCAGAGTCCTAATCCTTTGACATTCATCACTCTTCTCCATGGATGCCTACAACAGGTGCATTAAAGTCTGAGACAGGCACCTAGAGTTTGTGCCTTCTCAGCATACAGACATAAACACAGGACACAAGCCATCTCCTCCTAATAAATAGCTGGAAAATATCTGCTGAATGATAAGCCAAAAGTGCATATTTCTTCTATAAAGGGAGCTGACAGTGATACAGGCTCATCCATATGCTGCTATTTATCTTGTTCTATGAGAATTGCTCAAACAATTTATTAATCACCCTTGAATTATCAGTATCAGAATTAAGCAGAAAAAGTCTTTGGAGCACTCAGGTGCTCAGCTACTGGTTTTCATTCTAACTTGTTACTGAAGACCAAAATGTCTGAAGTTGCCTGCGAAAGAGAATGAAGACTCCTCATAGAGTCCTAAGGGTACGTATACCTAATGGTATGTATACCAAATGGCCTGCTGAAAGGTTGAGGGATAGGTTGCCCATAAATTATTCCGATAACGCCCATGTTCTGATGGGAAATTATCAGAATAGAAATCTTTACCTTTTGGTGTTTTGCCATGTTTCACAGCATTGTCCTCATTCCATGGGTAAACAAAACAAGCTTTCTAGCCTGGTAATGCACCTGAATTGATTCTTTTACACCAAGAACTATAACCTTCCCTCTCTGGAGTACTGACAGACAGAAGGACTGGCAGGAGCTATAGATATATCATCTGTGAGGGAAACTAATAATTTGATAAGGATAGGCTGGTTATGCTTTGACGTACTTCAGCCTATCCTCTCTTGAGAAGTGTTTTTGGGGTCCTACCATCTCCATATCAATGAGGTTGGACCACATCGTCTTCCAGATCCAAGACAGCTATGAATATGTACAAAACTTTGAGATGAAGCTGGGCCATGTACCAGAAAGCCAGTGACATTCCCACAGTAGGATTAAACCTTCCACAGGACTCCCACCTCGGAGCCCTTGAGTGTAGCCATTGTTTTCAACTCCTTGGGTATACCTCGATCACGTCTCACTGAGCAGTCAGTGTGGGATGGGGGAAACTGGCAACTAAGGTAGAAAAGAAAGAGTCACATGAAGCTCCCTGACAAAGTTCTCTCTGCTGTTAATGAAACACTCTGGCAATAGCTGAGCTTCTTTAGGTGTTTGTAACAGTTAACACACAGGGACATCACCCCAAAATTCTGTAGGCCCTCACGGAGCATGTGGGAGCCTATGAGTCACTGTGACTGGCTGCACTGAGAGAACATTAAGATGGCTGATCTGCTTGGGGGGTTGATGTCCTGTCTGCAACTGGATGTGGTACAACACACATTCTGCTGACTGGTGCATTCATCCTACCAGCATAGGTCACTCCTAGGCTACCCATCCACTTCAGTGTCGTATCAAGCTCTGGTTAGGGGACAGCTGAATGGATCATCACCAGGCTTCAGGCTGACTTCCCAAATGCCGCTTGACCCACTGAAGACTGCTATGTTCTCCAGAGCTTGAGACTACAGAAAAGTCATTGCAGTCAATGTACAGAAGACAGACCTAGATGCTTTCAGAGCCCAGCAAGTCTTTGAGCCCTCATGGAGAAGCAGGGATATCATCTGAGTGTACAAAGGAAAAAAGGCAAAGAGCACCACCTACCTCACACACCTAAGAAGTTTGTACTTCCACTCTGTCCTTCCGAAACCTTGCAATTGACCGTCTAAGTAGAAGCTAAGTATAGGAATACTATGGTCTGATGCCAACATACCTACTGGGAGACCTTCACTAGTCCAGACATGGTGTCTATTTCAAGAAAGCAGTAGTTGGGCTCATGATGATCCCTACATTTGGACGAACTGCTTCACTGTTCAAGGACATTCCATATGCTGTCTACAGTACTGCCCTGGTGTGGATTCTTCTCTGGGGTGTTCTTCTGCAGAAGGACCAGCTTGCTAGTTCAGATGGGGCAGATTAGAAGGAAAATGGATGTGTTTTTTTTCCCCAGGAACCCCACTGTCAACTCTTATAGTGGAGCCTGAACCCATAGGCTATATGTATGATTATGGCACCAGCGGTCAGATGTAAAATTGAGCCCATTAACATGAATAAGTTATTCATCTGCGTGTCAGCACAGCTACACTCACAGAGCCTCAACAAAGCATCACATACTGCTGCAAGTAACTCAGACTGAATTTTTCTCCAAATCACCACCTGACAGTAGAGATTAGAGTTCAATAATCCCTGTCTTTATTTCCCCGTGATTGAACGAATATACCTAGGAAGGGAGAGGAAGAGAAGATGGATAGATGGATAGCAGTGGAAACAATTAGGAAAAAAAAACAAGTGAGAAGCATGGCAAAACTGCAGTAAAATCTAGAAAGAAGTAGTCTTAGCAGATCTGTTTCTGATGTAATTTCAAGTTCCTGGAAAAAAACAAGTCTCTCCAGTGAAGGAGTCTTTCCCCAGAAGGGGTTCTACTCACAGAAGCAGGATGCCCCATTGGTCAAGCTTCTCACCAGTATTTCCAAACACCATCTCAGGCATCCATTGTGGTTTAATGAATGCAGCTAGTAACGCAACCTGCACATCACTGGAGTAAGACAAACATGAGTGGGAGAAGAGGCACAAACAGACAAAGGGACAAATCACATAATGTCTGGGTAATTCTCAGCACCACCTGTCTGGCACACTGAAGTCCTATTTGTTGGGAAGGGTATGTGCTCAGCTACAACAGAGATGGATACAGCAGTCATCTCTCCATGGGATACAAAGAGAGGCACTAAGTTTGGCATGCCTCTGGGCCAAAAATCAAATGATGGGCAATGATAGGAAAGAGGAAAATGTTGCAGCCTAAAGTGGATACAAGAAGACAAAGATTTGAGGGAAATTATTCTTCTCTCCTTGGACTTTTTGCCTAGGTGAAATACTAAACTAATAAAATTGTCTGTATTTTTCCTACAAGTGAAGCTCTTATTGTAAAACTACTTAACTACTGGCAAGGATTTTTTGTATGTTTGATTTCAAAGGAGAACTTCTAACCACACCATTATTTACTGAAACTCCATTTAAAAAAAATAAAATCCAGTCTAGGGTCTCTTTCTGAAGTTCTCAGCTAAAATAGCTTCCATCCCAGAACACAGCAAGCCTTTGGGCCCTCAGGGAATTGACAACAGAAGCAATATATATATATACAGTTTGGTGTCCTTAAAAGACTTTAAAAACTTCTCACAATTGTACTTTTTATTCCTGTTCCTAGTTTTGATCAATTTCCATTTGAAAAGGTACTTGCAAAACTCTCTTGAGACTCAAAAAAACACAGTAATTATGTTACAATAATCTTCAATACATGAATTGAAACAGAATGGAAACTCCCTAGTCAAAGAATGATAATGCAGTTATCTCCTTGCTTTTTTTTTTCGTCTAAGCACATTGATGGCCCCAATTACAATCTACAGGGGAAGTAAATAGAAATAAAGGTTTTGCATTCCCACTGAAAAAAATACAAAACAACAAACCAAAGTAAAAAACAAAACAACACAAATGAGTTCTCAGCATACAAAGCAGACTGAAGGCATAGGATACAATCTGTTCTTTTGTGTCTCAGCACCAATGGATTTGTATTGACAGGGAGCATCAAAATGGACGATTAGCTCCAAACCATTTAGCACTGCTTGACAGTCCAAACTAAAAGAATACATGCTACACAGCAGAAGATGTAGGGGGAAGGAACTCATCCCAGTGTGTCCTCTTTCTAGGTGCAGTTTAAGAAGTCAACACAAGCTAAGTGCCATAGAGCACCAGTACCTCTGATGGTGGTGCTGAATATTTTCTGCACCCACCACCTGAAGGCTAGGCCTACAGAGAGGGTCTGGCTGCAGCTTTGAGCTCCCATAAATGGGTTTTGGAAAATACTCATGTCTGTACTTGTTTCTGCTAATTCTGAACTTCTGGGCTCCTTCCTGGTATCTGTAACGGGGTCAGTGTTGATGAGCCTCCTTCTTGGCTAGGAGATGTGATGTAGCACAGGCACATCACTGGCTCAAGAGAAAGTCAACAGTACCCAAATAATGCGTATTGCTTTGTTTGTGGGACAGAATCTCCCTAAAATTTTCAGGAGGAGACTGAGAAAATTTTACAACCTGTCCGCTCCTTTTGGATGGTCTACATGGGCACTGAGGTCCCCTGAAACTCTTGAACATCTGCACTGAGTTACATAAAACGATGACCATCAGCAGCACACATAAAAAGGTGTGGCTGAGAACCTGTAACCCTTAAAAAAAAATGGTACAGCTTTGCAGGAACAACCATTTCAGGTATGAGAGGAATAATTTCAGCCTGTTCTTCAGGTAAACTTTCCATTTTGAGGCCTTCTTTTAAGACTGGGGGCTGAGTACTCCTAAAACAAATACAGTAGAAGTTCAGTTCTGTGAGGAGCAGGGAGCCAGACTCGCTGATCTTTATGGGTCCCTTCTAACTTGAGATATTCTATGATTCTCTGTGAAAAATCAACACAACTGCTTATTTCTGCATAGGAAGCAGGTGAAAATGAAAGGCTTCATCAGAACCTAGAAAACCAGATTAATAACTCTCCTGCCCCCAGGGAAGAAACTGGAATTTTACTACTAATCATAACTGTTGTTTCTGTTTTGATAACATGATATCCTATGGGAGCTAAGTCACTGAAAACAGAATCTTGCTTCTCCTGAACATTTTATTAATGTTCCAGTGGACTGCTGCTAAATTTTGCAGGTTTGCACTGAAAATTGATATTGGGGAGCAAAGCAGCAAAATGAGTTAATATGTGCCAGAGATATGAACACAATACAAGAACTTTTGGAAGCTTACCAGAGGGAAGAAAGAAGATCTACTCATAAATAAGGGAGACATGAAATTAATAATGTCTCAAAAGTGACTGAGATAACTTACAGTGGTATCGAGCCTGTCATCAGTAGGAATATATATCAAAAAGGTTGAAATATTAGGAACAGAGAAAAACTACTCAAATACCTTGGAAAATATGAATGCGTACAATCCAGTTGGTCTTGATCATATCTTAGGGCAATCACCTCTCAGAGTTATATAAGCCATAGGCTTCACCTAAACTTGAAAGTTACAGCAATAAAATGGATGATGTGGCCCCATAATTGAGTGTGATTGAATTACTGCAGGTAAGCAAGTTACTGCTTGCCAGCTGAGCCATGATAACTGGCTCTGTGTGCTCCCAACTAAGTAATGTCTATTCGCTTTCACTAGCAACATAAAACCAATTTACAGAAACTAAAGCAAAAAAGCAGGTGCTCTTATTCCTGTTTAAGAGTGGCATATTTCACTTTGATATAAGAAGATTCACAATTTGTCTCAGGTAAGCTAAAATGTTGATGTAAGTTGGAAGATATAAAAAGCTAGGGTAAAGCTAAGATGAAAGTAATTTACTCAACAGCTGGATAAAAATAAGTACTACAGTGACCTTCAGACAAGGAAGGAATGCTCTTTGGAAATATTCTGTGAAAAAGAACTTTTTAGAAATTCAAGGAAGGGAAAAATATCAGATAAGAAACAGCTTACAGGGCTGTATTCTTCCACTTTTATTTCTATTCAATCTTCTTGCCTTTTACTCAGAAAATTGTGAAATAAAACATTTTTCAAAGTCAGTGATTGAATCTAAATATGGCTCCAGTCAACCCCTCACTAGACAGTACATGAACTGCAGAAGAACAAATACTGGCCAGAAAACTTGTTTTGTTAGAAGTGCTAAAATCAACACAAGGAACACAGGAGTTATTTGTAAATTTACCTTAGCATCAAGCATCCCATTTCACAAGGTATTATCCAGAAAAAAAGTTTACATCTGCTCTGAATAGAAGACACCACCTGCATTGAAAACTTGGAAAGAAGAGTTTAAATGCCAGAATGAGTTTTAGAAGCACTGTATTTGTATACCATTGTTATTAGACAGGCTTCTCTTAAAATGAGCATCTTCCTAATGAGCAAGTAAACAACATCTTATTGAAAGCCTGCAGGTCATACTAGACAGAGATCTGTATTACTGTAACCAAATCAAGCACTAGCTTACTACTATGAAGTTCTGAGAAAGAACAAAAGGGATTTAGAGATTTAAAAGCCAGATTCAATTGAAGACTACCCCGACTAATCTCACACATGTTCAGGATGAAGACAAGAAAAAACTGAGAGTCAACAATGCTGAAAAGTACAGAGAGAGACAGAAACCAGCATGCATGCATTTGAAATGTGAAACTGCAGTCAAAAAGGCCAGTACAAATTGATGCTGTATATGCAAGTGCATGGTACACAGCATGGGAGACGGCTGGCTTTGTGCTCTCATGCTGTGTCTGAGAGGTACTAGTATCATACCCACCTTGTGCAACCTAATAGCAGAAGGATGTTGGGAAGCTTTGGGAAGCAAAAACACAGGTTATGAGATTGAAGGATATAGGATATAGAAGGCAAATCATTTAATGAAGCATTGAAAAAATAGGGAAGAAAAGGAAAGAAGGGTAAGAAATGGCAGCTGTTTAAAGACAGTAGAAGCCTAAAGAAGGCAAATGCAGCTAAGAAATGGAAAAAACAGATTAGACACTGGGAATGTAAAATGGTAAATGAGCTTTTTTCTTTTAATTTTACCTTCTGGAATCATGTGTAGATAATCAAAGTTCTTCAACTCATTATTTTTCAGACTGGAGGCCAAACTCATCAGACAGTATTTGGTATGAGCCACATATTGGCAGTGAGCAGGTTAATGTGATCTAACAAATCTTCATTTTTCCATTAATTTTACATGGGTTTTTTTCTCAATCTATACCTAAGTTTCCTCAGAGCTCTAGTTATGAGATATATAAAATGAAAA
The DNA here is from genome assembly GCF_963082525.1 of Nesoenas mayeri. Classification (NCBI taxonomy): domain Eukaryota; kingdom Metazoa; phylum Chordata; class Aves; order Columbiformes; family Columbidae; genus Nesoenas; species Nesoenas mayeri. The sequence continues at coordinate 149,313,407 of NC_137541.1, read as the reverse complement.
AGCTGCTTGTATTTTTTCTGGATAACCATGCTTCTGTGAATGTACATTGCCCAATCTATACAGCCTTTCCCTTGTGGGAGTGTGATGTTTCCAATTGGTTGTATAAAAAGCAGGTCCTTTCCTCATTTTTTCCTGCCAGCAGGTTTAGACTGAGTAAATGTTCCAAATCCACATTTCATTAGCTTCTGCTTCTTCAGCAGTTCTTTCAGGATCTCAAACCACCATTTCTTCCGCCTATTGCAGAGACAGGATTTTCTCCAAAGTAATGTTTGTGGAACTAAGATCGATTTTCTCCTTTGCTGGTTTTCCCTAGACTCAATCAATCTGTCCAAAATTTCACACAAACACTTTTATAGCAGACTATACTTTAAGGAGAGTTATAAAGGAAGTATTTCAGATTATTTATTAGGAGCTGTAGCTTGTGAAAACAACAACAACAACAACAACAACAACAAACAATATAGGAGCACTGCAGTCCTTGAAAAAAAAGAAAAAAAATAAATTGAAGGACGAGTGTATCTCCAAAATTGCAGTGTATAAGCCCAGAGCCTGCTTGACTCAGCAAAGTCAAAGCAAGATCTGGTGCCTCTGGCTGTGTAGAAATAGTTGAGAAGTCATTTTTCAAAGTTAAATAGTCCAGATTTTTATGACTATGTCTCCAGTGAAAGACATTAAGAATGATGTCATTGTGTGCTGTGGGTTATGGTCATTCTCAGAAAGGGTGTGCTGATGTGAAAGTAGAGGGCAGGCCTTCCAGAGCAGACTAGTCTGAAACCAACAGACTTTTCAGATACTGAGATGAATGCAGGTTTTAGGATTTCCCACTGCAAAAATGAAAATAAATAATTTTCAAGGTTTCTTACAGAGTAAACTGATATTTAAAATTGTTCTGTTTTTGCTTCATTCAATGTCTTTTTGTGACTACCTCTATATTATTCAAGTTTTTTTCTTACTTTATAACTACCGAGGAGTGCTGTGATTAACGTCCCTGTTTCATTTTTTTCTGGAACTGAAGACCTTACCTGCTTGGTAATGAGTATCTTGAGGAAGGTATGGGTTTTGTTTAACCAGCTATATGGGTAGGCATCAGTTCCACATTATAATACCTACAGGTGGTGTTGGCAGTGCCAGTGTGTATCCTTCAGAGGTCCAGGCACTGAGGTGTCTGATGCCTTTTGGAGTTCCCTGGGGTATCTGAGCAACATGCACCTGGCAGCCAGTGAGGATACAACAGGAAGAGGAGTCCTGGGCTATTGTCAGGCCAGCTGGGAAGCTCCAGCACATCCCAAGGCACCACAGCTGCTACATTTAGCCAGCAGGATTTCTCTCCAGTCTCTATTGACTGCATTGAATCCTTTGGAAGCTTGGACATTTGGTGCACATATAGAAATCTAAATTTAGGTGTCTCAATCTGGAAATGAATCACACCTAAAGAGCAAGATCCTGATGCCTACCTTTAAGAACCTTGTATCATGTGAGCTGTTATGAAATAACTAGGACACTGTCATGGGGCAAAAAGATGTGACAAAAGGTATATAGGTAGCTCATGCCACAGTGGAAGGACAACTGAAGGCCAAGTGGATTCTGTAAGGTGTCTCACGTAACACTAGACATCTAAATGTAGTCAGCTGAATCCCACTCTAGGTGTCTATGATACCTGATTTTTATTAATTTTTAATCTTCTACTCAACAAAAAGTATCAGACACCTTAGATTCATTTCAGTAGTCTAAAGCTATCTGACATGACCAGGCTTTCCCACCTCATCTCCTACTCCAGTGAGAAACAGATCTTTGTATGAATGTCTTAGATACCTTGGATTACCTCAGGTGACAAAAGGTGCCTGTGTCGTTCACTAAATTAAGTCCTCCTGAAGTGCATTTCTTCTTGTCCTGAGATTGAGGTCTAAAACAAACTAGATGAATTACACTTGAAAAGTGCCTAGTATTTCTGACTTGACTATGAGCGGATTTTCCATCTATTCTAGCCACCTAACAACTGAATTGCATCCCACTTAAGAGTGCCAGACAATTTTTAACTAGCTGCTGCTCCTCAAGATTAAAACCAGGTATTTATTTTTTTGGTTATGATTTTAAGGCTGAGAGAGTTGAGGTTGTTCAGTCTGGAGAAGAGAAGGCTCCGGGGAGACCTTATTGCGGCCTTTCAATGCTTTAAAGGGGCCTTTACGAAGGACGAGGACAGACTTTTTGGCAGGGCCTGTTACGACAGGACAAAGCATAATGATTTTAAAATAAAAGAGGGGAGATTCAGGATAGACATGAGGAAGAAATTTTTTACAATGAAGGTGGTAAAACACTGGAACGTTTCTTAGAGAGGTGGTAGATGCCCTAACCCTGGAGACATTCCAGGCCAGGCTGGACGGGGCTCTGAGCAACCTGATCTAGTGGCAGATGTCCCTGCTCATTGCAGGGGGGTTGGACCTGATGGCCTTGGAAGGTCTCTTCCAACCCAAACTATTCTATGATTCTACAATTTCCCACGTCAGAATTTGCAATTTGTAATGCAAAATGCTTTATGAAAATGCAAAATGAAAATTCAATGACACCCTAAAATGACATAAAAATATACAAGTCAAAACAGCTCTACATCATAATAATAAAAAATAACATTTAGAATTTTGAAATCTGTAAGCTTTCTAAAGTAAATGTGTCAAGATATTTTCTTTTTTTTTCTTTTTTTTTTTTTTATTTTTCCAAATAACAGTTGTAAAATTATTATCAAGAAATGTTTTGAAAATACATTTTTGACAGCTCCCCATTTTGAAGGATATAGGAGTAAAAGAATACAATGCAAAAGAACTACCAGTATGGCATTCCTGTCAGCTCCCCAGTATCACGCTGCATAGCTCTCTCTACAAGCTACAGATTAACTGAGACTCAGCCACCATAACTGGTAGGTGTGTGTTTATTGTTGATTTTACCAGTTCTTATTTTTCTTTTTATGAACATGAGTAGTAGTTTTGATATGTCATGATATATCTCCTGCTTATGGGTACATTAGGGAGATCAAAGATTAAAATTAGACTGTTAGCAGGAAATTAGGAGGAGTGTAACATGATGGGGAAATAAAAAATTCAGAATAGTAAAGAAGAAAATACCAGTGCCATTTTTGATATTGTTTAATTATTTAATTATCACCCTGGAGTAAGTAGTAAATATCCTACTTGTTTCCAGAGCCAGAGTATTACATGCTTTGGAAAAAACCCTAACCTATTGGGAAGAGATGAAGACAGAATGAGGCCTAAGTCTGAGGTAATTTGACTTCAGAAGCTGAAGGAATCCGTTTCTTTTTGAAGGCTGTTCCAAGATGTTTCTACATAGGAAACACATAGGCAGAAGAAGATGGTAATTTCTCCTCAGCACTGAAATTTCTGTTTGAATTATGGTGAAAAGGCTGGAAAACTCACTTCAGGTTAGAACCAATATTAAAATTAAAGAGAAGTGTTTTAAAATGCTTTGTCATGTGGGAAATGAGCACTTACTGTGTAACCAATGGACTGCAGAAGAAACATGTTCCCACAGATACATTGCTTCAGGTTGTTCAGTTAGTAGGCTTGAAAATTCATTGAAGAGGACACCACAAAGCATTCAGTTTGAACTCCAGCCCTCTCCCTGGCTTCACCCTCTTCTCTCATTCCCAGTGATGCATCTCTGTGGGGTACTGGTGTTCTTCTTGGATGGATTTCCTTCAAGGTTATTATGACAGAAGCTGGATACGCATCAGGGCAATTGGGCTTTTTGCTTGATTTTAAGAAGGTTCAAAGATGGCTGCTGACTAGGAATCAAGCTTTATGTTTTGTTCTTTACTTTGCAAAGAAAGCTCATGCACTCTTACCTCTTGCTGAGACATGTTTGTATTCTCAAATTGTCTGTGCTGAGGTTTTTCATGCTCCAGTGATGACATCCGTCTTCTTACTCCTTAACCGCTTTCCAGTGAGACTTACCAATTGAGCTGTCCATATTTATCAGTTATTTGTCTTGATTTCTTCCCTTTTACTCTAGACAACAATTCATTGTTCTGGAACAAATTGTGGCTTTGGAATGTATTTTAACACAGTAGACAAAATAAGGACTGGAGACTTCTGTTTTGGAGGTCAATGGTAAAACTCACCAACCAGAAGCAGAATGTGACCCTGAAGCACAAATTTAATAGGACAAGAGCTAGCAAAAGAGATCAGTGCTGATTAATTACTGAGCCTCAATTCCCTTTCTCACCTCAATAATACTAAAAAACTAGTACAGCCATCTAAATTAAAAATAGTCTATAGTTCAAGGCATTCATATTCATTTAACCTCAATACTGAAGACCCTCTCTAGGGATACAAGCTGGGATACATAAATACAGGCTGATAATTTGGTGAATACTCAATATAAATTAGAACCATCTTTCTGCATTAAGTAAACACAATGTTCCCAGGACATCATTTCCTAATTTGCAGCATGAGTGACAACATCCCTGTCACCTTTAGGATGTTTGATCAACCAACCCTGACCTTGGTGCCCAACCCTGTGTCTCTGAACAGATGGCAGGGAATGTGGGTGAGGGAGTTTCTTGTTTCAGTGTCATCCCTGTCTTTTGTATAGTGATTGAGGATGGAGATGGGAATACTTAATCAGTAAGAATTCCTGTCCAAACAAGGTATAAACATCCTTACCGAAACACCACTTAGTTTTATGCCAGTTGGAGGCAGTTGACAGTGTTAGCAAATCAGTTCAACTGCTAACTGAGGAGGAGGAATAACATTTAAAAAAAGAGTTGCTGGGTGAGGGCAGAAATATTTCCTCCCTATGTAAGCTGTGAGATTCAAGCATTTCACATAAATACATTTATCTCAGTAAGAATTCATACCCGTCTGCCTGCTCCTTTAGTTTCTCACTGTTAGTAATTGAGACAACCACTGCTTTCCACTCCTCTCATTTATCGATGAGAGACTGAAACAATGCCCATATTAAGCACTGCTTTCGAAAATACACAAGAAGCTGTGACTGAGCTAGGAATGAAACCATATCTTAAGCTGTGTGTTGATGCCTAGACATCTGAAATAAAAGCTTGCACAGATTTTGTTAGGCAGCTCTCCCACAGTGTAGCATTCATTTGTCATTTGCATTATAAGACCATCCTCCACAGTTTGCCATTCTGGAGATACTCTGGGAAATTCTATCACAGAATATTAACCCAGTAAGTATGGCATTCCATTGCCTGGAACACGAAGCAGGCTTCCCGTTAACTAAAATCATGTGCCCCATGACTTCTCTGTCTCTGTCTGTAGTTTACTTAGCCTCTCTGGAAATCTATTTTAGCTAGCAACAACAATTATTAATACTTAAATAACCTGCTTTGTTTTGGCTTTTGCTTAGCATGGTACAGCTCTCTGGTACAACACTTAATCCTACATATATATTTATAGTACCATCTACTAACAGTAAAAACAAATAGTTCTTTCATGCAGAGTGATGTTTGATCCTAGAAAGAAATACAGCTTGGAGGACTACAGACATGGAATGAGAGCAGGGGCCTTCAAAGCATAGGCAAAGTATGTGGCCCCAGGGCTATAAGTAGCTCACCAGTGGTCAAGTATTAGCAATCAGAAGAGTGCAACCTTGAGAGCTGGGCAAGATGGTTTTAGAAATAACATTATGAAATCTGTAGATTGTGGTGTAGATGGTAGAATCAGATATAATATAGGCTTATAGACCAATAAAGAAAGAAAAGGGGTTAAAGATTGTTGGCAAGCATACAAACAACCTCAAACGGATCTGAGGTTGAGGAGGAAGAAATTATCAATGTTATATGTCAACTGGAGAAGGACTTGCTTTCACATCCCCAGAAGCCAGAAACCTCAGGGGCCCTGGGGACAGTGGGAGGGTGGGTACCAGAGAAGGGTAGATACTAGAAAATTTGTGTAAGTATCATTTAATGCTATGTAATTGGAATGATTAGTCTTAGTATCATCATAACTAGGTAGATAATTCTTTGACTAGACTGCTAAGACTAATTAGAATGACAATAAATTCTTGGCTTTGCCTGTATGAGGTGTTCATTTTGCCCATAAAAGGCATTTGAGCACAGCAACTTAGTGAGAATTCAAGCAAGCTATTCTGTAACTTGGATGCAACAAGTTAGTAAAATCATGTATCCCAGAAGTTTTCAAACACCTGCCCTTTTGCTGTTTTCACCATGTCAGGATGTTGCAACTTGTTTGACATAAAGTTGGCAAGAGAGAAACTGAAAGTCTGAGAACTGTAAGCAAGAAGACTGGGTGAGTGACTACCTTTATCTCCATTTCTATAGTCCTTAGACAAACATCTTTTGTAGGTTAGTGCAACTGCAGCAGGGGTATGTATGATTGGTGAAGGCATATCACAGCATACTGATCTTGAACACGCAGTATCACCAGCCCCATCCTGAGCCATGCTGTGCTCCAACTACATGTTGCTGTGCAGCAAGCTGTGAGGCTCTGGAGGAGTAGGACTACTACAATGAGCTAGCACTGACTGTGGAGCAGCAATATGTTCATTTCTGGGCCTTTGCCTGGTCCAGTATTGCATGAATAAGCTTGTCAAGAGATTGGCCAGGCTAGATTCTTTCGAGCATGTGCCTCACTGATTTGAGGTGCACAATGCCATGTATCATGTCTGGATGAATGTGTTCCAAAACACTCTGGACATCATTGAGAGAGACCATCCTGCTCATGTCTGTTAGGATGCGTGTAGGAGAAATAATCTGACCCTGCTGTCAGCGACAAGGAAGGGGAGTGGAAGGCCATAGTTATTATAATTAAGAAAGGCCAAAGTCTTGCTAAAAGTAGTGGGAAATTTATTTCAGAAATGTGAAGTCTTCCTCTTATTACAAAACATCACCTCATTCTTGTACACGAGATTGGTGCAGAGGATGTAACGATACTCTAAGCTCAATGGCAGCGTTTACTCTCTATGCAGTAACAAATGGTATCTGATCCATGGATCACTGCCAGCAGTTAATCAGCTGTGTGTTTGGGTAGCTCAGGTCACTGTCTGTGAGATCAGTTAATTGGCAGAGTGAAGAGCAACACCATCACCATGGCCCGCTGCACATTTCACAAGCTGCTAGTGACTGATGTGGCTGAAGGTGCTCCACTGGCCACTACATAGCCTTAGGCAGATTTGAGGGATTCCTTAAGCAACAGCAGCCTCTGGGCAAGGAAGGGACATTGTAGTGGATTAGCTACTGCTGTAAAAGGCAAGAAGAAATATTTCTGTAAATATGTCAGCAACAAAAGGAGGGCTATGGAGAAGAATCTCCATCCCCTGATCAATGTGGGGGGAAACATAGTGACAGAAGATGAGGGAAAGGCTGAGGTACTAAATGTCTTCTTTGCTTCAGTCTTTAATAGTCAGATCAGTTGTGCTGCAGGTACCCATCCCCCTGAGTCAGAAGACAGGGATGGGGAGCAGAATGAAGCCCCAATAATCCAAGAAGAAATGGTTAGTGGTCTGCTGCATCACTTGGACACCCACAAGGCTATGGGGCCAGATGGGATACATCCAAGGGTGCTGAGGGAGCTGGCAGAAGTGATCAGTAAGCCACTTTCCATTATCTATCAGCAATCCTGGCTAACTGGGGAGGTCCCCATTGACTGGAAGTTGGCTAACATGACGCCCATCTACAAGAAGGAGGATCCAGGGAACTACAGACCTGTCAGTTTAACCTCGGTGTTGGGGAAGGTCATGAACTAAATAATCCTGAGTGACATCACACAGCACATACAAGAAAAACAAGTGATCGGGCCCAGTCAGCATGGGTTTATGAATGGCAGGTCCTGTTTGACCAATCTGATCTTTTATGACAAGGTGGCCCACCCAGATGAGGGAAAGGCTGTGGAAGCTCAGAAAAAATTTTGGTTTTATTTGGCTTTTCTTTTTGAATAGAAGCCCCAACCCTTTTTCACAGGAGACTTCTCTTCTGTGATTATTTCTTCATTTTGGTCAAGCTTTGGATAAAGACTATTCTTGTTAAGATTAGCTTGGTCTTTATGTCCAGAGGGATAACTGATTGCCAGACAGACTATCCTTGATTAGTGAGGCCAACTCATATTAGGCATTGCCATAGTCAGCTGGCGCTGTTGTATCATCTTCTAGAGTCCAGTCAGAATGATCACTCAGAGTAGCAACAATTCTGCACACCCATGCTGGCTTTCTGCAAGGGAAGCAAAGACCTGTACGGGAACTAGCAGTAGCACAAAAGACCTCTGTGTCCCAGACAGATGTGTACACGGGGCCAAGTACTACTCAAACCCAAAGGGTGAAAAATATTCCTAAGTATGACATCTGATGTATTTATTTACCTATCAGTCACTGGAAGAATTGAGGCAGTGTTATTTTAGATGTGGTTTTCAAGAGTCACGAGAATGTCATAGAAGTTTGTGGAGATTGTCTTGGATTAAGGGACAATAGCTTTTCTAAAGACAGCAAAGTTTGGTAAACTAGGAATACTAATTAGGAAATTCAAATGACCTGAGAAATCAGGGACTTTAATGCTGAAATTACTTAGGATTTATTCATATCAAAGTTACAGAAAACTATCAGGAATGTGCATGACAAGCAAGCTGCAGGCTTCCTTGCGTTTGTAATCTCTCCCTCCTTCCCAAGAGAGGTATTAGGAAGAAGTGAAGAGCTTGGAATGAGTGAAAAAAAGCTAGAGCAGCTCAGGCTATGACTATATTACTTGCCTGGGAGCACTTCCAAGTTCCTTGGTCTGGCTGTATGCTTCTTATATATCCCAAATCCCATCCCTTCTTCTTCCTCCAAATGCATTCTGATTACTATGATGAGGCAAGCTTTAAGAAATATTTCATCTGAATCACTGGAGGTTTAGAATCCCTGAAGAAATGGCAAGTAAGTCTGTACATGGCCAAAGAAAGCTGAAATCAGATAGTTCATTGATGCAGTAAGAATTTGCCATGGTGGAGACAAGTTAGGTTTAGTTTATAGTATCAAAACAAGAAGCAGATTATTCAGCTATCAGATAGGGAGAACAAAAAGAGAAATTGAATGACAAAGTAGCACAGATACATGGAAAATACTTAGGACTGTTCTTGGTTTATGCTAGATAGTATTTGCCACAGTGGTAAGCAGTACTGCAAAGCCAGTGACCTTTAGAGACAGAATAGTCAGAATGAGGACAGGAAAATGGAAGTAATCACAAGCAAACTGAAGTGACAGACTACATTGACAACAGGAGGGTAAAGATTTTTGAACTGATATACTAGCTTGGCAAATAGGTAGTCTAACTGTTCTTTCACGACAATTAACTTCTTCTTCTGGTAGAGGAAAGCAGGGCTATTGGGAAGAGGTGTGGTGAAGGCAAGCACTGCTTCTTTTAAATCCCAGCTGACTGCTAACACTGGTTTAAAATGCCTTAATGTTGCATTTCCAACTTGGGTGTGAGGGGAGATTAGTCTCAGTTGGCTCAGAGGTGCTTATACCTTCTGTAGACACTGCCTTAAAAATGTGACCGAAGTCAGCAGAGACTGTGATTTTAGATAATCTCTATTGCTCAAACAAAAGGAAAGGAAAAAAGTACTACAAACTGAATCATGATACCTGATCATTTGACATTGAAAGACTCAAGAACAGATGGATATGAATTGACTGTGAATAGGCAGAGGCTGGAGGTGAAAAGATTTTTAGGTGTCAAGGTAGAGCAGTTCTAAAGCAACCTTCCTAAATGATATAGGAAAAAGAAAAAAAGAACTAGCTTATTTTCAGATGAGGGTTGGCTGTATTATGAATGAGTCCATAAGGAAATAACTAGGTAGATAAAAAAAAGTAATGCAGAATTTGCTAAAAGTTTTCTCTTCTTTATGTGCGGTTTCCTGTAGGCTCAGCCTGGATGATATTCCTGCAAAGGAAAGAGTTCAGTTTATAATTAGTCTTACTTTGACCTGAGCTGTTCTGCACAACAGGAAGAAGCCAAAAATAGTTCCAATTTGGGATTGGGGAGCACTCAAGGATGATAACAAGGGTCAGCTGCCAGCCCAAGGAGATTTCCTTTTGTCCGTATACTTTTCAGATTATTAGAGTTGGTAAAGTACTTGCATCCTTTCTCATGAGATGTGAGAATTGGTGATAATCTTTGGAAAAAAAAGCCTTTGTGGTGGGTTGTTGTGTTAAAGTCCTGAGTGCTACAAATCACATTGGCCTCATTGTGGCAAGTTGATTGTCTGATGTTATTTGCATTGGCATTCACAAGGTTGAATATTAGGCAGAGCCAGGCAGGCCCAGAGGGCAGGGGTAGATTCAGGCTCCTCTCACAGCCTCAGGTGCTCTCTGGCTTCCTGGATCTGGTTCATGGGAATGGAGACCTGAAGAAAGCCTAGGAAAGAGGAAGAGAGTAGTTTGGTGGTGGTCACAGAGAGTGGAGTTGGAATAGCGCATTTCCATAAACATTTGACAAATACACTTGAGCATTTAAAATAATTCATTTTAGCTACTGCTGCAGCTTATGCTGAAGGGGCTAATGGATTTTCTAAAGAGATGTCAGTAGCTATAAAGATCTGAGCATTATTGTCATAAGTGATAGCTGTTCATCAGATGATCCTTTATTTCACAGGACAGCATTGCTATTGACTATGTTCTTTCACGGATGTGACCTTGGTTGCTTCCCAATGTATTATGCATGAGGTAGATGTAAAAAGCTACAATCCCAAAGTCCCCTTTGCAGATAGGTTAGAGAAATTAACTTTCACACTAGAGCCTTGTAATGAACTCTCAGCTCACATCATGGCCAAGATATTAATATTGGAATTTATATATTACAGGAGGCACTCTCACCTATATGTTAAGTAGCGTAAGTCCATTTATCTCAGTCATCTCCCACACATTCTAAATTGAATCCAAGTGGTGTAGGGCCTGTGAGCTTCCCCTTTTGTAGTCAGACACAGGATTTCATTTTAGCCAGTCAAAACCAGTCCTTATTCTCAGTTTTGTCCTGCTGATGAGTATGAAAAAAATCTAACACATGTTGGAAGTTAACCTGAGAAATGAGGATTTTTTGGGGGGAATAAAGCCACAGTATAACTGATTACATTGCCATTCTCAACATATTGCACCTCTACGGGAAAGACATTAATGTCTCTCAATCCTGTGCTAGCCCTTTGCAGGACCATGCCAACAGACAATGAACTTGAGGCTAATGCTTACTTTGAGGTATAATAGATTTTGAAAACAATCGAATGACATCTCTGGGGATCCATCTCTGTTTTCTGGTGGTGTTTGATGTGTAGCATATGTGTATAGTCTCAAGCAATATGGTGAGAGTCTCTGACATCCTCCCAAGAGGTTAACGCAAGGATGAGTCTTCAAGCAGCAGTGGTTCCTGCTAATTGTAATCCATTCTACTCTTTTTGTGGAGTCCTAAGGTATTTATTAGAGTAATGTTTTAAAATAATATAATCCATCCTGCAGAATACATAACCATATCCCTGGTATAATTTTGTGTAAGAAACCTGAAAAAAACCTACAACATTAATTGAGTTTCATAGATTTAAACACATTTTCTATATAACTCTTAAAAGTTTTATCTTGAGAAAGTGCTTCCAAACATGAAGGAAAGAGTCTGAATTTCAAGAGGCTTTCCATGATAGAAAATATCACCATTTCCATATGTCTGTTTCACAGATTCCTTTAGTTCTTTGGTGTAAATTCCATTAATTATCAGGTCTACTGAGGCCAGTTTCAGAGAGATGGATCAAGCCACATATAGATTACTGCTACTCAATACCTATATAAGGCTCTTACAGGAAAGAAAAATAATCTCCCAGCCACCAATCTTACTTTATTAGCTGGAATGATCACTGTCAGTATGCAGGATTTAACTCTTCACAACCTATTGAGTTTTACTGTCACCACACTTTACACCACCACACTTGAGCTTTACCTATATTGTTACAGAGACATCTGTGAGTCCTTTTGCTACATATAACTATGTAAAGCAGTGATATGCAAACAGTAATTTCCACATCTGCATCTTTGAAGCCTGATTTGGCTTCTGTCCATTAATATTTCATTAGCTACACTAGACCAGGGCAGCTCAACACTTGCAGTGAAAGTTTCAGGAAGGCATGGGAGAACAAACTACTCTGTGCATTTAATCAGAAAGCAGGAAGGTATCCAAGAACAGCAGGAGGGAGCTCTCAACAGCCAGAAATGTTGTATTTCTGGTGATATTTGACCCTCAGCCCTGCTCATATGAAATCCCATCTATGAAAAAAGCAGCATTTCTGAAAAAAAAACCCAAAAAAAACCCCAGAAAAACCCGCTGTTATTTCTGGAACTTTGACTAAATTCAGGCTTTATCATGATAAAGATGGCAAGCAGAGGATATGTCTTCTGTTAGACAATCTGATATAGTTAGAAAAAGGACAGAGAAGATTTCAGGTACAACACCAATAATTTTCAGGTTTGAAACATAAATCCAAACGCCTATGCTTTCCTTATACTTCAGTAGTATAAAGTATTCTCTGTGTAACAGCAGATAGACCTGGAAAGGACCATGAGAGACTGTACTGTTAATGTACATACTCAAAGGAAAGTCCAACCATATCAGTAAAAAGCTCTGGATGTTGTGGCTTCAGCTACCCAGAGCAACTCCTGCATCAGGAATGAATGAGAAGAGTGGAATGCCTCATTCAATTAAAAAAAAAAAAGTTTTTAGAAAAGTCTTTTAGAGTCAATTCTGGATGACACTAAGTGAAGGAACATGTTACCAAAGGGATGCCATCGGGGTTTGAGCCAAATACAAATGCAAGCTGAAATGCAGCAGTTTGGTGTAACTTGCGCACTAAAGATTCTCTTTTTAGGGAAAATTTTAAGACAACTTGAATGTTCCCTCACCTTCTGCTAAAAGCAAACCCCTTCAAACAACAGAGAGTTAATGCAACAACTACTTATGAAGTGTGGAGTATATTTTTTATTCCCATTGGCAGAAGGAGCTCTGCAGGAAAAAGGCTAGCAGTCGTCTGCTAAGACAAGGAGTTATCCTAGACTGATTAAAAATGGATGTTAAGATTGGCACTCTTAAGTCATGTTTTCAGGGCTTTATTTGGTGAGACTCTTGGAGTCAGCCAGAGTGAGTGGGCAGCGGGCATTGGGAGGTGGGCTGCCCAGGCATATCCATTGAAGACCGGTGCTTGCTGTGGTAAGTGAGGACAGACTGACTTTTATAATCCATAGCAGTAGCTATGAGAACAGAGCCTGTAGACAGATGATGGCTCACTGCTCATTCTTATTTCATCCCTCTGGATATTCTCTGTGGATGAAATAACATTAAGCAGGCCAACACCTGTAAATCATTTCATATGTTGAGGGATTAAGGCAGATCTTCTGATGGTGAGTTGGTCTTGAAGCTCTGTAGAGGTATTTTTAATGTACCAGATTCTCTTTTACAACCCCTATTTTCATCTTCCAACTACGTATTCCTAGTAGTAAGTTTGGAATACCTTAAAGTAGAACAGAGAAAAATGGGTTTCCTTGAGATTTTCCATTTACTTTACTGAATCCGAGGCCTAAAATAACTCATAGAAAGTGCCTTGCAAAGACCCTTTTACTAGGAGTATTTAGTCTTATAGGTTGGGCTGAGCCATACATGTATGTTTCAAAAAACCTGAGAGATTCAGTGTTCAGTTATTTCTTCCTTTTTGTAGCAAACAGCTACCAAAATTTGGCATAATCACTTTTTAAAATTCATAGTTTATGGAAAGACTGAAAAAAAAAAAAATCACAGGTTTCCCTAAGGAGATTTTACAGTTAAAAGATAACCCTGACAGAGATAACAAATTTGAATTGATTACCCAGATATACCCTTTTTCTCCTCCTCTCCTGGAGCTTTTAGACAAATTTGTTGCAGGCAGACTTCAGAGGCTCCCAGCCCAGCAAACAGATCACCAAGGCAACCCTGACACTGATGTCTGGAACTTGGCATGGAGAGAAACAGTAAGCACCTTATATCAGTATCCCAAGTCTAAACCCTATTCACTATTACATAGTGCACACAGCAAAATTGGCTTTTGAGTCAGTTGCCTGTATTCTTGTATACTCACTGATTTTCTAAAAAACTTTTGCTGCTACTTCAAATATCCGCTTCTTGAATGCTGTACATCCATAAGCTATTATTACAAATACAAATTTTGTCCATTAGTCTTTCAGACAAATCTTAATTAAAAGAGCCTCCTCTCAAAATCTTTAGCTGCTAATCTGATAGTGCTAGCATTGCAAATAACTGTATCTAATCGGAAATATGCCTTTTGAATCAATAGAAATAGATGGTTGAATTGAAAGCATTCAACTCACCTGAATGAGGAAGTAACTACTGTTAAAAAGCAGTCACTGGACCAACTGAATAGCATTTTGGTTGCTTGTTTCCTCTGTGTGAAAGCTACATATTTTTGATGCAAGAATGTTATCTTGGAATAAGTTCATTCAAAAAAACCCGTTTGTCACATTATTTAAGTAACTGTATCATTGTGTAGCCAGACTGAAAAAAAAAAAAAAAAAAAGAAAAGAATGGTGCAGAATAAAAATAGTTTTAGCAATTCATTTTGCCTCTTTGTATTCAATCCTGGATTCTGTTTTGCAGTTCCTACATTGCATTTGGGATGTGTGAGTTCTCCTCGGGAGTGCATGGGGCTTTGCGATCACAACATGCAGCTCTTTCACCAGTGTTTTTTATTTCCTTTAAATATGAAATCAAAGAGGAACTTGAAGCAGAAATTTGTGACAGTAGTATTTTATAGGTGCATTTAAATTAAATCTTAAGACAGACAGGACTTTGGCTGAAACAATACATTTCACTTGGGGAGTACCTGTAAGCCAAAGAAGGTACATGCCCACCCGAAACCAAGAGGCTTATTTACCTTTCAAAACATGGTCTTACCTGAACCTCATAGTGGTTTTAATAATGTGCTGATATATTACATGCACCCATACAGTTTAACTAATGTTCAAAAAGCTCACTTCAAGAGAACTGTAGAGTTCAAAGCAATCCATTTAATTTTCTCCAGTAAAGCAAAGCTTCGGGACTATAAAACTCATATGGTACAAACAGTAAGGTATGATTTTTATGTTATTTATTTAAACAATACAGGTTAACCCTTATATATAAGATGCAATTCTTTCTGCACTCATTACTGTTGATAGAGTACATATTTGGTATTTTCTGCTGCCCTGAAACTAAAAAAAGAGAAATCAAATTTTTCTTAATGAGTAGTTTGTACTCTTGTGCAAAATTCTTTCATGTGACAGGTCATTTAAGAAAGCAGCAGACTCCCACCTAAAACCAGATAATTGCTTTCTGCTGAATGATTCACCCAGCAAAGCAGTATGTCTTATTGTTGAGACTTCAGTTTTTCAGTTGTTTTCTCAAGTTTCCCTCAGTGTTCAGAGGTGAGCCCAAGAAGCCTGGCTGTGTACATCGTGTGCTTTTTGATGCCATCTGTTTTTATGAGATAATGGATGACTTTTCAGGTGTCACTGTCATTGCTGTTGGTGGCAGGAAACAACAATTTTCCCTAATCATCTCTTCTCACTACCTTTTCCATCAGACTCTCCTTTGATTAGTAATCCAGTTAACTTCAGGAACAGAAAAATTGATGTCTTGCCAGCACAGGTGTGTTGGCATATGAATTGGCATGTCAGATCTTGAGCATTTTTGTCTCAGGATGCAAGTATATGTATTTATATATGCACGTACATGTATATGTATATATATTTGTGTGTGTGTTTTTAAAACACTGCAAGAAGTGGTGCTATGCTGTTCCTGCACCGTTACGAGGGTGCACAAATTACAGCAGTGTCTGGGACATGCCTAGACCACTGGCAGACAACTTGGAGATCTCCTGTCAGGTGTCAAAGGTTTGGTCATTTGTCTCCCTTGACAGACGGAGTCAACTGCTTTTGAACCTGAAAGCCAGCCCTCTTCAAGCTGCCTGTCAGCCAGCCCAATGGGGCTAGCATCACAGAAGCATCCCTCAAAGAGCTGAGGTTGAAGACTCCCTCCACCTCTTCCCACCAGCCTACCTTTCCCTCCTTAATCTTCCCGCTTGCAAGGACAGTGCAGCAGAATGGATTGATCTTCACTCTTTCTTGTGCAGCTGAAAGCATTTGCACACTGTCACAGAGCTGAAGAAATTTTTAAAGACCTATTAAATTAATTTGGAAGGACTATAAGTGCTGTTCTTTTGTATTGACAAGGTTTTGGTAGTGGGTGGGCTGCAGGGGTGGTTCCTGTGAAAAGACAGCAGGAGCTGCTCCATGTCACACAGAGCCAGTACCAGACAACTCCAGGACAGACTCACCACCTCCCAAGGCTGAGCCCATCAGTGATGCTTGTGGTGCCTCTGTGATAATGTATTTAAGGAAGGGTGAAAACCTCTGTACAGTAGCTGTGAGAATGCAGAGTGTGAAAAATATTAAAGAAACAACCCTGCAGACACCAAGGTCTGTAAAGTAAGAGGGAGAGAAGGTACCGCAGGTGCCCCTGCAGACTATGGAGGACCATGTTGGAGCAGATATCCACCTGCAGCCATAAAAGTCCCCATGCTGCAGCAGGTGGAGATGTCTTGAAGAAAGCTGCAGCCTGTGGAGACCCCATGCTGGAGCAGGCTCCTGGCAGGAGCTGTGACCCATGTAGAGGAGTCTATGCAGGAGCAGGTTTTCTGGCAGGACCTGTGGCTCATGGGGGACCGATTCTGGAGCAGTCTGTTCCCAAAGGACTGTACCCCATGGAAAGGACCCATGCTGGAGCAGTTCATGAAAAAAGAAGTTCATGAGAAAGACTCATGTTGGAGAGGTTGTGAAGAACTGTATCCCATGGGAGACACCCCATGCTGGAGCACGAGAACAGTGTGAGGATGAAGGAGCTGCAGATACAAAGTGTTATGAAGTGACCACAACCCCCATTCCCCATCCACCTGTTCTGCTTCCAGGAGAGGAGGTAGAAGAGTCGGGGGTGAAGTTGAAACTGGGAAGAGAGTGGGGGAAAGTGGTGGTGATGGAGTTTTTTTTTGTTTTCTTTTGTTTTGTTTTTGTTTGTTTGTTTGTTTGTTTTTAATTTATTTCTCTCTATCCTACTGTATTATGGACAATAAATTAATTTCCCCAAGTTGAGTCTGTTTTGTCAATGATGGTAAATGGTGAGTGATATCCCTGTCCTTATCTTAACCCATGAGAGTTTCCTTTTTCATCGTATTTTCTCCTCCTGTTTTGCCGAGTAGAGGGAGTGAGAGAATAGCTCATTGGGCAACTGATGGCCAGCCAATATTAACCCACTGCAGTCCTCTGAAGTGTAGAAATAAATCATTAATACCTACAATCTTTAGACATAGTTCTTGGGTAAAGGGAATCTTCTAGGAGCATCTGACATTTGACCATCTCAACATCCTTTGCTCACCATCTCAGGAACCTCCTCCACATTCCCATCATTATTCTTCAAACAGCCTGAAAGAGAGAAGGTTTCTATTCCCCAAATACAGGGCAGCCAATATGAATCTGTTCCTTCTTACAAAATTTTTCATTCCACCTACTCTTCTTTTTTGGTTAAACCTCTTTTCTGGAAGGCCTTAACTAATCTTCTCTATGGAATTGCTCAGCAGGACTTTAGAGCAAAATAAAGCTTTGCTCCAGCTGGTATGTCTTTGCTTTAGTCCATGCATCAGTACCTCTCTCTCCATTCCTGTACTTAATGGGAAAGTGGACCCAGTGTAAGCTCTTCCTCTGCTCTTAACTCTTAGCTAGGTGTTTGTGGCAATGTGAGGAAGAAGGATAACTTAAAAGCACCACTCAGACATTAACTCAAGGATTCAGGGCTCCCCTTCCTTCCCTGTGATGTATTCCAGTGCTTGAAATGCCAGGAGAAAGTAATGCGCTTTCCTCAGAGAAGCCAAGAAGATATGTCATGCTCACAATCACCATGTCTTTGTCTTAGACTGTATCATGGTAACTTTATTCCCTTCTCAACATTTCCAGCTGACGTGACCCCTGCATTTCCCTCAAGATGGCTGATAATAGCCTGATCTCAAGGAGCAAGAAGAAAAATCCTGAATGATAGAGATCTTCATAAACAACATAAGATGTGCTTCTTTTTCTCAGACATATGTATGATAGGAAAGTCAGATAGGAAAGGACTGTCACTGGAGCTAGTATCTGATGCAAATGAAGCAGATAGCAATGAATGTCACCCAGATACATACATGAACAAAACAGAGGAGAGCAAGGAGTCATTTTGGAGCAATAGAAGAAGCAGAATCTTTGTTATGCATTTTAATGTCATCCAGGGTGGACCTTCTCGTTTTTGAGGGAATGGTTCAGCATTTTTTTATCAGAGCCTCATTTTGTATACAAGTGGTAACTATTACCTTAAGAGGACTTGAATGAAATATTAGCCAATTTAAAACTAGGTTCCACAGAGAGATGTAGAGTTTATGGATGGCTGCCATGCCAAGAAAATTTTAATATCTGAAAACCATCTGACAGATTGGGACTGGAACACAGATATGCAAAGTGCTGCTTGAGAGAGGATCAACATCACTACTCAGCTTTAATTTGGTCTGTGGTGCATACTCTGGCCAAAGCCCACTCAAACTTTTATATCTTGCTGGCTGAGATCTGAAAATAAAGGTTTTCATAGAATGAAGGGTTATACTCTGAAATTGTTTCTGCAAGAGCTATTTAATCAACATCAGAACAACAGAATTATTCAAATGTGCTTTGCATTTACTACACAGAGACTCCTTGAGTACTGCTCTGCTCAGGGACTCTGGCTCTGAAATCTGTCTAGGTCGCCATCAGAGACATGATGGAAGGTTTTGTAAACACCCAAGCTAGCTTTACCAAATGCGGTTGAATATTGCTATTAGCATTCCAAGTACTTTCCTCAGGTCCCAAGTTGACTTACAGCCTGCACTAATCCACATACTGCTGCAGAAGTCCTCACTGCACAGCCAGCTTTGCTATCATAAGCTAAACATGAATACGCTTAGGCTATGCTGAGGTCACATCTTTGGCTGCAGCATAAACTCACTGTAAAACAGTAATGACACATAATCGACAAAGTCCCTACACTAGAAACAGAACAGTCCAGCTCAGCGGACTCTGCCAGATCTCGAGGTTTTTGGAATGACATCCAGAGATTGATGCCTTTATCTTTAAGGCCTGCCTATCATAATGAGATTCACACAAGTATAACTATTCATAATGCTGAGGCAAGGCATGACCTTCATTCTGCAACATGAGAGAGTAAACTGCCTCAGTGCATGTCTGTTCTGCACCAACACGGTGAATCTACCATTGGGATTGCAATGGCGGAGCTGTTGAGACAGGCTTTTTCTGAACAGTGCTCAAGCCCTTAGCCTTGACACTTAACTGACCAGATTCAAAAGTGGTTTTGAAATGAAGGCTTCAGCTCAAATCTCTTAAATACAGAAGAGGAGGGTTTACTGGATGTAAAGCTGGTTTGTTGGTGTGAATGGCCAGAAGAATGTGAGAACTGACCCATGGAGAGAAAAACAGAGAGGGAAGATCAGTTTATTTATGAATATCAGTTTCAGTATTTACAAAATTAATGAAGCCTGCTTTCCAGTAAGTGTATGTCTCATGGTTGATTGACTTTTTAATTAAATTATACCAAGGCTGCAACATGAACTCAACCCTTTTAAGACCCTGGTGAATCTACACAGGGGACACTATCTTACTGGAGTGTTTCATGTCTAGTGAGATAAGAACTAAGACCAAAAAAACTCTCCACACCTTCCCTGCATAATTGACCACTAAGTGAATAAATAATCTTCTGTGCTCCAGTCTCTTAGGAAAATGAGCTTAAAAAATGGTAATTAAAACAGGGAAATACATTTCTGATAAAACTTTGTTTATTATAGATATCCCTTGGGTTATGTATTATGTGTGCTTCCATCACCCTTTGTCTCTTTTGCTTTACACTGTACAATCTCCAGGAGAAACACTATGTATTCTGCTGGTATGAAAAGCACCCAGAATATTTTGGGTCCTAACACAATAAAAAATAATAATAATAATGAATGGATGCTAATGAGCAGGACTTGTAGTCTAATATCCTAGCACTGATGGATGTCAGGTACAGGCTATTGATCAGAACTGTGTTCAACTTACAATCCTGTGCATCCACAAGAAATACATTACTTCTTGCAGGAGTACTTCAGGGGGCTTTAAATTTTCACCTGAATTGCTGAAATCAGACTTTGACCCAGGCTGATAGATATTACAGGATCAGAAAGCAGGAATAAGAGAGTAATAAATCATATACCAGAGAGCAGAAGGGAGTTCAACCTCTGGATAATTTTTAAAAGTGTGCCTTAAAGTAGAGGGTCTCCTTTGTATTATTCACTTTTCATTAGATGAATTTTCTCTTAGACCTCCTCTCACTTGCATACTGGCATGAAAGTTACACCCACTTTTATCTGCTACACTCAGAGAGGGGAATGGGTCTTTCCCAGAGCTATGCAGAACTGAAGTCACATATATTTTAAGCCAGGAATCTGATAACCTTCTCCTGACATAAGTAACTGCATTTTGCAGCTTATTGCATCTATGTGTAGAAGTGAGGTAGACAGGTGTGTCATTTCAGATATTGGCACCTGAACATGATCAGTTGTGCAGTGCATCCTCACCGTGGTTTCCTTTCCTTAAACCACACAGGTGCCATTCATGCTTACTCAAGAAAAAGATTTCATTTATTGTTCCCACCTTTCCTTTCCTCCCTCATGCTGTGGAACAGTTGAAAGAACTTTGACTTAAATGGACAAGCACATGAAGTCAGGCAGGGAAGGAAGAATCTCCTTGCAAACCCCTCACAACTGCAGTAACTTTCTTTCTTCTGCAGAGACCTTCTTCCTTCTGCAGAGTCTGGAGACTGGAAAGAAGGCAGTTGAGGACTTGGTCTTTTATCAGTATGTTTACATTTTATTGGCAGTTTCAGAGATCATGCTTGATAATCCTGAACACTGATCACATTAAGTTGTGTTATATATATATCTTGCCCTTATTTATGTGTATGCTCTCTCTCTAAGATGAAAAGACAACAGCCCAGAGGAAAACCTATGCAAAGACAATAAGAGGTGGAAACAAGGGTGTCCTGTTTATTTGATGGGCTTTATATTTATGCACCCTGTTCAATATAGTTTATAATACATGCAGCAGATAGAACCATTGAAACCAGAGTAGCAAGAATTAACTGCCAGTTCTTTTGCTATTCAGTATTATAAATTCAGGGAGGGGAGAAAAATCCATCTTTGCATTTAATTCCTTCAGCTAATTCAGCTGCCCAAATGTGCATAAATCTGCTCTCCCTGGCTGCTTCAGTTTCGCAACAGTGACCCATCACCTCACCTCGAGCTTTTTTTACACTGTAATTAAAGATTATTAGTAATCATTCTAGAACATTAGTGGAAGAAATTGTTTTGTGGATCTGTATTGCCTCTACTTCCATGTTCTCCTGCCACTCATCTTTCACAGGGAGCTACTGTGTGTGTGTTGTAGACAGGCCTCTTTGTCTCATTGTATACAACCTTTACAAGCATGAAAAAACTTGTGCACTGAAAGATGATGAAGCTCTGCTTATGCAGACATATCCAAGTATTATATAATAAGAACATTCCCTACTGGCCAAAGGGACTTATGATTATTGAAAATACAGAGATTTATAGAACTTCAGGAAAAACGGTTAGACTTTTTTTGAGACTGGGTGAATCTGAACAAATGGACTAAGATGTATTACATAAGACTCTCAGGTCAAGTTTCTGAGCTCAGCTGCAAGTTTACCTGGCCACAAGCTACATCAGAAGGCGGCAAGTAAACCACTCCCCAAAGTATATTGATGTCTTCCTTTCATTGTCAAGACATCACAAGACATTCAGAAATACAGTCCTTTCTCTGCCTCTTTTATTCTTAAATGGATGGAATGTTTAAATCCTGTGAATCCAGAATCTGCTCCACAAATGTGAAATTAAATACCTTTGAAGGTGAATTTCTGTAACTAGACAAGACTATCCAACACAGCAATGTACACACAGAATTGTTAATTATGATGAAGTCAGGGAAATATGTATGTCACAGAGTTTGTACAGTACAATATCACTGTAAGTTTACTCGAAGAGTTATTTGCCTTGATACCCAATCCTAAGAGGTGCTTAGAAAGTGCTGATAGGGTGTTGACAAATATGTTGAACCCTAAAGACTGAGGCCTGAGGCTAGACTGGCTCTTTCCAAAGACAGTTTAATAATTGAAATGTCTGAGCTGTCATTAGACTTTTATTTTTGAAACAATATTTTTTGGCCCTAACTACCTTTAATTAGCTTTTTGCTCTCTACAGTGGGGTTCTAAAGAAAAATTGTTAGCAAGCATGTCTGCATCTGTGTTAGCCAAGACCTCCTTGTAGTGATTGCCAAACTGCATATTTCTATAAAAAGCTTTAGACTCATGTCTATGATACCCATGCAAGAACAATAAATCAACAGGAGAAGCTGAGCGACTGAGCTGTGAAGCAATTCACATTGAATAGTGGTTTGATCTTATGGCTCTAACCCTCTTAACTCATCCTGCAGTTCTACATCCTAACTGCAGCTGGGCTGGGACCAGGGATCTGGGCACTGTCACTGGACAGATCTGCAAGGGCTCATGTCTTGTGCACCCAGAAGGAAGTGAATGCTGGCAGCTGGCTCAAGGATAAGAGATGCCCCATTCTTTTCACTAGGCTCTATGCTATATACACTGTGCCACTGTCTCTGCTCCTGCAAATATAATTGCAATCTTCTCCTTATTGCACAGTGTGCAGGTCAGCCTCCAAGAGTCGATATCCACAGCAGCCTAAGGTTCCCCCAAAGACTGGCTCTGTGAAGCTTTCTCAGTGCTGAACATCCTGCAGTAATTGCATTGCTTACCAGCCTGCTGCTGCTGGGCACCAGGATGCCCCACAGTGTACATTTGGCATAGCACCTTTATACATGCCTGGAGCAGCTGCAGATGCTTCCATTCCACCCTGACTGATCTGTGTGACCTACAACCCGTGACCACCGCCATGCAGCTTTGTGTAGGAGGCATTACTGACCTCTTGTCATTAGAGAACTTGCTTCACATAAAAAAGAGTGTGTGGTCTTAATATATGATAATAAAGAAAGTATTACTTTTGTCAAATCCAGGTCCTAGTCTATCAGCATTTCCCATTGTTCCCACCAGACTTGCCTGCACCTATTAGGCAGATGACACAGGGCCGGCAAACTTGGACCCACCCTCACAGATCAGGTCCACCTGAGTGACCCCAGATAATGAAAATGTCCTCAGTCCCCTTCTTAAGACTCCTCTGGGGTTCGGGCATGCCAGAGGCTCAAAGAGCACCCTTTAACTTCAGGCCTTGTATAGTGGTGAAGAAAATGTGTGAAGGGGGAATTAGGACCCCTTGCCACATGCAAGTGGTGGGAATTCAGGAGTTCCTAGTCTTTCCCTAGGGTACAGAAGGAGATAAGATTACACCATAGATATACACTTGTTTCCCTGTGAGGACCAGGAATACTGACTGTTGCCCAGGAAAAAGCCATGTTTGGTTTTCTTGAAAAGCCGAGGGAAGGTCTTCGTTTTTTGCCCTCTGTAGAAGTCAGGCAAAGCCCTGAATCCACCTTGAAAGTGGACCTTTAATGGGACAGGCAGGCCCACTCCCATGGGAGAGTAACAAAGAAGTTCCTGTCATTACAGTGTTTGGGGTCCTCCTGTCAGTAACTCTGTATTTTTACCAGTAGGATTTGCTTCTAAGTGCGGACAGAGGACTGAGACACACACACCTAAAGAGCACCACAGGGCCCAGGGATAAGCCAAGACAGTAGACAAGGTCGCTGGGATGCCTGTATCGTGAGACACACTAAGTAAACAGAGACTTTTTGAAAAGATGTGCCAAACATGAGTGTGCATGTGTATTGGGATGGAAAAAGATGGGATGCGGGCTATGCTGAACTGCAATTTGGGCTATGTAATGGCTTGTACAAAGTTTTCCAAGCACGAAGTACTCTAGACATCTTTGTTGTGTCACCCTAGAGGACATTGCAAGGCCCAAATGTCCTTCCTAACATGTGAACAGGAATATCCCTGAAGGTCCTTCTCAGGAAATGTGGACAATAAACAAGAACTGTAAACTCAATCAGTATTTAAAAAAAATCTTATTGAATCTCTCTTAAGTGAAATGTGGAAATCTTCATAGATTCAACACTTTGCCTATTAAAACCATGTTCATAATGTCATTAGTAGTGTACTTTCAGGTCAGGCCAAAATTTTTGGCTGATCAGCATTTGCTTAGAAGTTTGTGCTTATTTTTCCTGCATGAAAAGGTAGAGAGACATAATAGGGAACATACACACAGAAATTTTTTTCAAAAACTAGCTGCTTTAAAAGATTATTTTTTTACTTTGGGGGAAAAAAAGTCATAAAGTTTATTTGTTATGTTACCATGGGATGATTTTTTGAGGAGTTATTAAACCGGCTGAGAAATACAACAAGTCTGCAATAAAATGAAGTGCTGAGGCAATACAGAATAGTTAAAAAGTTCTGACAACATA
The DNA here is from genome assembly GCF_963082525.1 of Nesoenas mayeri. Classification (NCBI taxonomy): domain Eukaryota; kingdom Metazoa; phylum Chordata; class Aves; order Columbiformes; family Columbidae; genus Nesoenas; species Nesoenas mayeri. Next base: position 149,288,783 of record NC_137541.1, on the reverse strand, counting down.
AAACTAGACTCAGCATGAAAAGTATAGACTTTGCCCATCATGAATTTATAATGAACAAAAAATAATTCTGTTGTAGATATCTATTTAATGGATATTCTCAATACACAGCTGTTTGGTGTGCCTTTGAGATGATGATCTGTTTATCTTCTCATTTGTAGTAGTGTACAGGAGATCTGCAGCTCTTTGTATGTCAGACAGGAATATTCCTATATGAGTGAATTGAAGTTTTCTTTAAGCAAAGAAATAAACACCCTCCTGAATCACTAAGGATCTCTAGCACTTTCTTAGCCTTAGACCGTTTACATGCTTTACTCTATCCTCTATCTTTTCAATTTTTACTGCAAAAGGATTCTGCCAAAAATAAAACCTAAGTTTACTGTGATGGCTCCAAATAAAATTGCCACAGGAGAATAGCTGGACAGGTGGCCAGCCCATGCTTTCAGTTTTTGTTTTTTAGTTGATATTTTACCTTTGAGATTAGACTATCCCATGATTAGATCCTCTTATAATCTTTTTTCTCTATCCATCGTTTTCTTGTTTCTCATGTACCATTAGTAAAAAATGCTTTTCCTAAAATTGCGTTGAGGGAATATCTTTTGAGCTTATGATTCATGTGGTTTCATCTGGAAGACCAGGCTTTTAGTTTGAAGCCATCTGAGGAAGACTCGGTCTTTCAGATCATCTGTGTGAGTGGCTGCCAGAGTCAGTGGTGAGTTGCAAGGATGATGCATTTTACTCATGCTAATTGCTGTGACCACCCCAAGCTTGACACAGACAACTGGTGTAATAAAAAGATCCCAAAACCCAGGTCTTATTTCCCATCAGTCAAGACCCACAGAGTAATATGGCTACTTGATATTTTCCTAGAATGTATTTCTAACCCAAATCAGTTGTCCCAATGTTCACTGATATGCAATGTGTCCTGATATAGTATGACAATGCGTCCTGATATTGTGCCATTCTTTTGTTGTGATGGTTGTTAGTAGCAGAAGAGTGCATGCAGAGATCTGTAGGGTTTGGCAGCAGGTATCCAAATAGAAATAAATTCCTTTACAATCAAATGTGGATCACATATGCTACACTATAGACTGTCATACCGTCTCTCTTCAAGCAAACAAAAACCTGCATAAGTCATAACAAGCTTTTGTCAACAGAAGAATGATACAGAGAATCTGATACAAAATGGTACCTTTTCTCTGTTATCTTTAATGATTCAAAAATAAAAACAGTATCCTGTCATAAGGAGAGAGCTTTAGCTAAGAATCAGAAAATCAGCAAGAAACCAACTGCATCTCTTCTGTATATTTCATTGTACTGCAAGTACCTAATCCAGGTTTTATAGTGTGTTGACAGTCTTTCTCTGTGTAAAAATACATAAGTAGTTTAAGTATTTTTGATTGATAAATTGCCCTTTCAAAACCACATTTTCATTGAAAAGCAGCTGCTTTTCTCAGGAAATCATGTCTTTACTTTGTGTTTTCATTTTTAATGGACCATTCTTTAATGGTTTACCTGTTTCTTCCCTGGGGTTAAGAGGTATGAAGGCATAGGGCCTTGTATAGTGTTTGTAATCTACAAGCCTCTGCACAAGATATTTAAGAAAGAAATCTTGGCCATAATAAATCTATTTGTTTTAATCTTTTAAACATCTGTATTCATAGCTATTGGGGATTTTTTTTTTTCTGTTTTAGGAAAAGAACTTGACATATGTTAGAAACCTGATAATAGCAACGTTCTCCAGCTGGATCTCATAGTCTTTTCTTATTTGGTGTAACTGTAGTTTTCCCAAGTCTGGACTGTGGGATTGTATTCTCCTGCCCCTTCTGCTCTTGGATCCCTCTCTCAACAATGAGATGCTAACTTCACCTGTGTGCCGTATGCACTTCTGCTAAAGCTCAGTGTTGTAACCCTTTCTGACAACAAGGGTCTGTTACATAGCAATGCTGATGATCTATTTATTGTTAATATACATAACATAAGAAAATAATATTTTTATTAGGTGATTTAACTTCTTTTTGATGTTGTTACACCCTTTGGATTATACCCAGCTGGAAAAGAACTATTGACTGAGCTGGAGGATAAACACAATTTTGTGCAATGAGTCTGGCCTCATCCAGGGCACGCCTCCAAATGCTACTCCTTGGAGGTTGTTTGTGGAGACAAAAGGGTAAGTGAAGGCTCAGTCAGTTCTTGGCTTCTTCATTGGGACTGTATAAGAGAGGGTGACTTAACGAAGCACATGCGAGCTCTTCTAAGCACATCATAAAAGATCTGTGAAGCAGATGCTGCTGAGAGAAAAATCAGCACATCTCCCATCCAACCTTTCAACACCAGCCCTCAGTGTGCCACTCATTCTTTGCAAAGGTCTAGCCAGCTGAGGGTTTGCCAGCAAAAGGAATTTTGGAGCTGTTTTGCACTGCTGAAGTCTCCAGCAGTGCCCCTGGCCGACCTTCTGCCTCAAGGTCCCTCTGGTAATCTATGCCACCAGATGCCAGCCTGGAGACTAGAAAGAGAGGCAGAATTAGAACAGAGAAATACCATTTTGCCTGGAAAAAAGGAAGGAGGGAGTTCTTGTCCAGTTTCCACGAGTGACTGTTACATGCAGAACACATGCTGTGTATAAAATCTTGACTTGCCAGGCCCGTCTTATTGCATGGCTCCTTCATTTATTTAATTATAATAAATGATCAGTGTGAGAACAGACTGATGAGTCTCAGGCCTTGCTGACAAGTGCATCTTCTGAAGGGGCTAAACAGCCAGCATGGGCCTTGATGTTTTCAGACCATTTTTGATCAGAATTTAAGCCTCTGTGAATAACAGCTTTAAAATCTGCCTCCAAAATATTGGTTGATGCACTGAGGATATGAAGAAGATTTAACACCTCAACGAGCATGGGGTGAAGTACGTGAGGCTTATGGAGCCACTCACTACATGTTTCCTGCCTGCTGGGATACTTTGATTAACATAAAGCATATTGATGAGGGTATTAACAGAATGAAACAGAGTATGCTGTCTCCATAGAATAAGAAAAGTCTCAGAGATGACATTGTCACATTCAGATTTTTCTGAGCAAATGAAAGACACAGGAAGATTGTGTTTTTTAAAATGGATCTACAAGGACACTAAAAATACAGAGTTATAAACCTAGCCAGATGAATTTGCAGTTCCCTCCTTACCTTGAGATATAACAATACAACCTTTTCCTCTGGGGTAGGTTTTTCAAAAGTGCTCAGTGTTTGTGTGAACCTTCTCTTAGTGAAGTGGATGACAAGCAGGAGATGTACATGTGCTTTAAGGGAAGCTGGGAAATTGTTAGGAAGGAGGGTTATAACCTCATGCCCATGTACAGGTGCCGGATGCTGTGTTTTATGGCACCTGAACAAAGCTGCTTCATCCATGCTGCATCTGCATCCCTGTACATATCCACGGAACCTGAGTTGGGCCCAATAATGAACCAATTTGTGAATCACAGAATCATAGAATGCTAGGTATTGGAAGGGACCTCGAAAGATCATCTAGTCCAATCCCCCTGCCGGAGCAGGAACATCCAGATGAGGCTACACAGGAGCGTGTCCAGGCAGGTTTTGAATGTCTCCAGAGAAGGAGACTCCACAACCTCCCTGGGCAGCCTGTTCCAGAGTTCTGTTACCCTCACTAAGAAGAAGTTTCTTCTCAAGTCTAAGTAGAACCTCTTATGTTCCAGCTTAAACCCATTATCCCTTGTCCTAACATTGTTTGTCACCAAGAAGAGCCTGGCTCCATCCTCGTGACACTCACCCTTTGTATATTTGTAAACATTAATGAGGTCACCCCTCAGTCTCCTCTTCTCCAAACTAAAGAGACCCAGCTCCCTCAGTCTTTCCTCATAAGGGAGATGCTCCACTCCCTTAATCATCTTCGTTGCCCTATCCTGGACTCTCTCCAGCAGTTCCCTGTCCTTCTTGAACCGAGAAGCCCAGAGCTGGACACAATATTCCAGATGTGGACACAATATTCCAGGTGTAAAAAATCCCCAAGTGCATTTGTAACACAGCTGGATAAACACGTGCAGGCACCTAGTCATTAAAATGAAATTAACTCACAGAGATCTATGGTTGTACAAAGTTGCCATAGGTTTTCTATCTCCAGTCTTTTCCAAGTTCACCTGTGAAACTTCAAGGTTCTCTTAAGTTACAGTATCTCCAAGATATTGCATAAACTATTGCAAGAAAAGGTTTAAAAGGCTCTTGCATCCCTTTGAAATCTATCTTTTGTCTAAATGGCTATATCTCAGATCTTCTCACAAAGGAGACCTCACTGGTGATCTTTTGTAGTGGAAAATTAAGCCAGTTTTTGTTTTTCATAATACAGGAACTTTTGTTCTTATTAATGCTGTTCAGTAAGTAAGAATCTTTGCAGAGCTGCAGTGGTGAGATGGATGTTCTGGATGATAACAGAGGACACCTACCATGAACCTTAGGAAATTTTGTCCTTTAAATAATGTGTTATACTACATATAGGAGAATACTGGAACTATCTCCAAGGTCTCATCACACATGAATATTTATTTATAATTCAGCTTTATCTCATCAGTATACTTCGGTTAAGACAAATACTTTCTTCAAGGACACCTAATATTTGAACAAGCCTACAGTATATGCTATTTTACTTTGTCCCTGTAGTCAGTACACAATGCAAAACTATATTCAAAAGTATATACTACTTCTTAGTTTACATATCAAAATTTTAAGGGAAGTGGGGGAAAAGAGTATTGGACCATTTAAGAAAAAGTTCAGACAAACAGTACAAACAGCCTTTTAAAAACACATTATCATCTCTTCCATTTTTTTTTTTTTTCAAAGTTACCTTTCATGTTTGTATTTCAGCACAAACTTCTTAAGAGAAAAAATTCTTGGGTCCCCTGCTGTTACTTTGTACTGATGCCAGTAATAAACACTCGTGTTGAATTTGGCCTTGAGCTAAATTTTTCTGGGGAGGTACAAGTGATTACACCCAGAGCTAGGTAGACATAGCTGTTTCTGAGTGTGAAGGGCATCTCACAAAGAGAAGACTTCAAGGACCATGTTCCCCTCATCTAGCATCCTCTGGTCACTCCTGTTACACTAGCCAAGACAAAATAACATTGACCAGCAACCCTCAAAGTAAAGTGAAGCTGTAGAGATGATAAATGAGCCAGCTGTCTTCCAGTGAACAAAAATGCTACTTCTGTCTATAAAGTGTCATACTGATGAGTCATCTTGCCATCATTACATTGAAAATGACTAAGTTTGTTAAATATGCCAGCTAATCTATTGAAGTTTAATTTAATGGCAATCAGTATAATCTATTACATATCACATTAATCCATTAATGAAAGCAACATCTGCAAGTCAACTGGCTCTGCTTTTTTATCTATATTCAAACAGTGCATTTAAAAAGAGTGCCCAAGAAAATATGATAATTTATCAAGCCGTAAGTGTTCTGTTCAGAATTTAAGAAATTACAGAATCACAGAATCGTTAATAGTCTTCCATTGTGTACTTTAATTGAGCTCTGAGTAGATGAGAGGCACACCTATCCACAGTGATTAAGCAATACTTTTTCAGGCATGATTTTAACCACATAGCTTAAATGATTGAATGTTTTCCTCTCACAACAGTTACAGGCACCTGTATAACTTCTGATGTAGCTGTTAGCTCCAGCTGCAGAGCTCTTCGCTATGTGCAAACAACTCTTAGACATTTCAGTCAGGTAAACAGCATAATCAAAATGACCGGGCTGTCTCATATGATTAAGCTGAGGAGATACAATCTGTGACTGAAACAGATGAATAGGGGGCTACTCCACTTAGAAAAGGGAACATATCTGACATATTTGAGTCTGAATGTCTACGAAAGTGGGATAAAAGGTTAGGTTCACCTCACCAAACATATAGAAACATTTCAATGAATTGAATTTCCTGTAGAGGCAAAAAAGGAAAAAAGGCACTTTCAAGTGCCATGCTCACCATGCTACAGGTGTCTAAAATAGCTGCATGAGTTGTATGCTAACAATACTTCTTTCTCTCTTTTGACTACAAACATGTCAGCTGACTAGCTTAGGTATAAACATTTCTGGTTTAGTTGTTTAAAATGAGTGGTAAGTGTATGTAAGGGCTGAAGGATGGTGTTGGAGAAGTAGTGGGCTTGTTACTAGTGTCCGTATTGGACCACTGAACAGTGTCATAACAGCAGTGACACAGCCACACTGACCATAGATATAGGTGGCATGTGGGCTTTCCTTCCACACTGTCATTATGAAGGTGTGACCCCATGATCCTGCAAGCTGTCACCTTCATCACAACCCTGGTTTCACCTTGCAGCCAGATGTATTCCTCTCTTTACCATTTCCCCTGCTATCTCTTCTCTTCCTCTGACACCTCTCTGCAGCTTGTGGTGACAGCTTGCTTTCCTCAGTCCTCCCCAAAAGTGGCATCTGCCACCACCTTCACTTTCACCAAACCCTCTACTTTGATACACTGCCAGATGGGAGCCTTGTTCATGGAGATATAAAAGAGAGTTGTTCCCTTTCTCCCAGTGACCAGCAAATATGAATTCCACAGCAGAAAAGTCAGACCAAACGCAGCAGTTCCTACTTATCCTGAGAATGATCATCAGTCCCCCCATCCCCACTCCTTTAGCAGTCTTTTCTAGATTTTCAGGTACATTGCCAAGATTTTTGCAAACACAATCAAAATGCATTCAGAGAGTCTCCATCCTGCCTTTTTCACTCGCCTTCCCCTCCTTTCTCCTTCACATCCTTTGCTGAGCTGCCTTACAAACTTTTATTGTAAGACACTCATACAGCTCCAGTAATACAACTAAGATAAATAAGAACATATATACACACATGCAGCTTGCATCTTACTGAGGAATATTTGTGGGAAAATAATAATATCCTTTATTAAAACAATTAATGCAGTTAGAAAAAACATAGAAGCTTTTCTGCGTATAGTTCTTTGTCAGAGCTGCTGCTCATGTATCATTGATGATTTAATAATAAGATGAGAAAGCTGCAGAGGTTTTACCATTTGTCTTTGTTTTAGGGCTTCCGCACCCAATGACTTTAAGAAACAATCAGTGATGCCCTACCCCCACCTCTCAAGGAGTGTACAGTCAAAGATAATTTATGTTTCACAAAGATAATCTCCTTCTTTTTCTTGTCTTGTGTCCTTCCCCCCTAATCTACTATCATCTGTTAGCACTAGCGAGAATCAATGGTTTAATTTAGGCTTTAAGCCTTCCTTTCATAAATTCTTAATTTAATGTGAATTTCAGGAATGGAAGAAACACAGAAAGAGGATTTTAATCTGTGAGCTTCAGGTAGAAAGATGTCAGGCTGAACTGCAACTAGTGTAAATTAATAAGGTTAAGAAGTGAAGTCTGTGTGGATTTATGTAGATTTACACCAGATACGTAGTGTTGTTTTTGTTTCTTTGGTTGGTTGGTTTATTTTATTTTTTGATTTTTATCTGCTCTCCTATTTTTGGGTGCCATGTACAGTTTACAGGTTTTAAAAATGGACTCAGATGTGAATTTTTGTGGGCAATGGCAAACATTCATTTACACAGATTATCCAGCAGGATCGCTCAGCCTGAGCACTCACCAGCAAGGGTATGGCTTTATTCTGCCATTACAACAATCCATCATGTGGGTCTTTGATGTCGCTTTGGCCTCAGTTTGATGTTTCCCTATAGCATTCTAGCAGTGCTGAGGCTTTTGCTTTTTCATAGTGGGGAAAGCAAGAACGAAGTCAACATTATGGATGGGAAAGTAATCAGACACCTGCACATTAAAATGACAGGGGACTTTTTTGCTTAATGGAGGAAAAAGAGAAGGGAAAGCAGATGTATTTTCTCTCACTTTTACATCTTCCTATTCTGCTGTTCATTGGTGCTCCATTTTCTTCACCTGCTCTATTTTCCTTTTGTCTCCCAATGCTTTTCATGTGTGTTCTCTCTTCCTATTTAACCTCAAGGGCAATGTGGAAAGGTAATGCAGACTGATGTGCTACCTGCAATCACAATTAATTGTCCTGGTGTACTCTGCTCTTTTCTCACACAGGGCTGACTTGTCCTGTTTCAAAGCCGTGTCTTTTCTACATGCCCTTTGAGAGTCCACTCATGGTCCTACTTTAATGATGATAAATTTTGCTAATAAGAATCCACATTCATAAATGAGGAAACAAAGATTAAAGCCTCTTATCTTCACTTACTCAGATGATTACTACCTCCTGCACCTTGGGAATGCTCCCAGCTCGTGGGTTTTGGTGTCTTCCAAGTTTCAGCTCCACAGCGAGATGAGGTCCAGGTGCATATAATCTCTTCAACTTAATACCACTCAGTACCCAGTGTAAACAGTTGTGCAGGCTTGAAATGAGCCTTGATGTTCTCCAAAAGCCTCTCAGTATATACAAGAACAGTACAACAACCAGGTTGTAAGGTGCTTCACAGACTGTCCCTGTCCCTCAGAATAGTCATTGTCTCTGTGGAATAATGACAGAGCCTTCCAGTTCACAGCTCCGTGTTTCTGCAGAGGCCCTGAGCAGCCATTTTGTAGATGTGAGCTGCAACAGGAAATCATCAGCTCTGTTCCCAGTCACTCCTGCTGATCTGGAGCCGAATCTAATCATAAAGGAACCCAGAGTTTTTACTGGCTGTTTTTATTCTGGTGTGATTTGTTCTATCATTTCCAAAAGTCTTCAAATGGCGAAGACATGGAGAAAATATAGACCATTTTGATATCAGGTTCACCTGCTCTAACCTCAGTGCCTTTCTTAACTTCTGAAAGTCCTTTATCTTGCTCTAAGCAAACCTCCTAATTGCTGCATGCACCGCACAATTACATATGAATTCCCTGAGTAGCATCTGGTATGTGTGTTGAATAAAGCAGGTGTCTTTGGAAACACGGGATGTTACAGAGCAATTAAGACTGTAGCATAGATACAGAAAATGTAAAAACAGCATGAAAAGCTACATTTGGCAATTTTCTGATTTCCAAGTTTTTGATTTGGCAACTTATTCTGAAGAGTTCTTTTGCTGTAAGGGCTTGAGTTTAGTATAATTCCCTCCGTTGTTTTAGTAGGAGGTAGTAGGGAGCCTAGCAACACATCAAAGCATAACTTCATCTGAGCTTGAACTTTCCAAATAAACTGCTGCCACTCGATTAGAAGACTAACCAAAGGTGGAAATGTCACCCTGCACCGTGTTGGCCTGCTGAGCCACCTGCTTCTGGAGAACATGACTCTGCTGTGCTTTGGGCCTCACCTGATGGTGTTTGTTTGGGGGCTTTGTGGACCCTGAGTCAGACTGGAACATTTATGTTCATCTACTCTTTGGCATGAGTTGGGCTCATACTGCAAATAAGAGAATTGGATTTTTTAAATTATTATTATTATTTTTTTTTAATATTAAGTGCCAGCTTAACCTGAAAGGAGTTCACAGGTTATTTCATGGGCCCAGAGCCTTCTTACTTGCTGGTTTTGAAAGGTCTGCCTAATGCCAGCAGTAGCAGTTTCTCCAGAAAATGTCCCAATAATATTTTATAGCAGAAAATATTAGACAATTTATTTTATTGGTTGTAACCATCTTTTTCAGTAAGAGATGTACTGTAAATAAATGGAGTTATCCTGGTATAGAACTGGAGCAACATAGTGGCAAAGAAGTTTTATTTTTGCTGTGGCTCACTCCTGGTGGTGTATTAGAATTTTCACTGTCATAAGAACTATATACTGCAATTGAAACAAAAACCAGTAAATATTCCTGACTGAGTGTGGGGCTTAGAGTTATGTTTTCTCTAGCAGCTGCAACTCAAAACCTCTTGTGCATATGAACACTTCTTATTATTTAATATAGTGTTAAATTTTGTGCCTTTAATTTTTACTTTCAGCAACATGCTTATCTGAACACCTGGTTGCACATGCCACAGTTAAAGAGGAAAGTTATTGCATTGGATTGACAAAAGTTCCCATCAAATGTCAAACATTGCAATAAATCTCAAACACATCCTTTCTAGTGCTATGACATACCTAGCCATCTTGCCTCAAACAAAGGCAGAAATATAAATGTTCAGTAGTGACCTGAAGATCAACATTTATCATTGCTAGAATTGAGCTAAAATAGATTTTTCATCTCTTTTCTTTTGGTTTCACAAAAAGTAGCTGATATCTTTTAACTTTGAAGATGGCATCAGATATAATTCCTTACCTCCTAGCCATTAAAGACTGCTATGTTAAAATGTTTGGATTTCTGTACTTAAAAACACTACACATAAAATAAAAGCCTCTGTGGGCTCTGGCTGGATGACAACTTTTTTACAGAAAGCATAACACTGATAGTTGAAGTAAAGTTCTAACGCACTCCAGTACTTCATAGACTTATGAATAATAGCTTAATTTTAAATACATAGTAACTAAAGCTGTTGACTGGAAACACATTGAATTTTAGATGGTGTTCAGAGTGGGTATACAAACTCAGTATTCAAAACAAAACAGAGCAAAAAAACTCTTGATGTTTTTCAGTCTAAGCATGACTCAGTGGAATATGGCTCTATGGTGATGTAGAGATCTCCAGACTATAACTGGAAGTAGCAGAGTTATAACAAACAAACACAGCTAGTTTGCTTGCAGACCTGAGCTGGCATCACTACTGCTACTGCTGTGATGCCTGAAGTTTCGCATCCATAGCTGAATTGCTGGGTGTTATTGATTCCACTTGTTTCAGATGGTTTTTCAAGGCAGTCAAGGTAGCATAATGGAAGATGATCCCCACTTTGATGTGCTGACAATATTGGTTATAGATAAAGGACATTACACTTAAATAAAAAATATCAAAACACATTAAGCTAGATGCATGAGTGTCAGGTTGAAAAGTTCTTTGCAGGGGAAGCAGACTTTTTAATGAGATTCTTTTTGCTTGTGACATATGTTGCAAAAATACAAATGTGTAAGACAATGCTTGTAATATTAATCTTGTTGTTTGTTTGAGGGCATGGTGAAAAGCTTGTCAGGGCCTTGAAGGCACTAATATGCCTCACTAGGACCCAACTGGGTGCTTTCATCCCAACTTCTGCCCATGGGTTGAGGAGCCCTGTTAAGGTCGTCCCATTCTCTGTCTGTTATGCTATAGGAGTGCTGGTATCTACTCAACCTCAGCTATGTCTCTTCCTGGCCATGGGACCTGCTGAACTGGACCTTGACCCATGGAATGACATCCCAGCTTGATCTAGGATCTTCCTTGTCACTATGGACCTGCCTAGGAGAAGACTGGGCTATGTCAGACCATGTTTACCCTCATCAGACCCAAACTCACCCTATTGAGTGAATTCCCAGCTTGACCATGTACCTGACTCATCACCATAGCTTGTCTGATGATCCAGACTCTTGGTCAAAGCTGGCTACTGTCTCTGGACCTGCCCTGCTCACTAATCTTGGATAATGCAGGAGGCTCCTACCATGCTAGCTGTGTTGTCAGCCTCAGATCCCTGGTCCTTATGGAGCAGTCAGCCCTCACTACTCCCTGACAGCATGTTGGTCAAGCTGTAGTATTTAAAAAGTGGCAAATAACAATAACATTTCAATTTACAGGATTGGGTGGTTTTTTTCTCATGACAGAAGCATTTGAATTTAGAGAGTTGAAAGTGAGTCTTCAATCGTAGTTACAGTGTCAGTACCGTGAAGTTATGGGAACAACTGTTGCATAAATCCCATTATAGAGGAGCTCATTTGAGCCAATTAATTGAAGAAAACTGTTAGGTTGAAGAATCAAAGCTTCTGTAAGGAAGAGCAAAACAACCAAATATTCAGTTTTTCTGTTTATTTTCAGCTTGCATAGTAGTTTGGACACAATATGAACCTAATAGATCATATGCAACATTCAGATAGTAAAGCTGCTTGGTCATTACCAAAGTAGGTCAAATTTCAGCCAGCAACCTCATCCAGTCTCTCCAGCCATCCATTCCCCAAGGGTATCTTCAGGATGAATATTACCAGTTTTTTTCTTCAAGCAAAAGCTAAGTCTCTGTACTGCCAGTTTCTCACCATCCAAACATCATTGCCAAGTCAACTGCAGACCCCACCACACAGCAGTGACTACTGACATTTGGCATGAGACATCTAATTGGTTTTAGTCATTTTATGGTGTGGGAGTTACAGAAAGAGAATGAAAGCCCACTGTTCAATGTTTGCCTGCCTCTCCCCAAGAGACACCTAGATTACATTTTTTTAGAAGCTGAAGGTACAATTTTAATAACACCTTGCAGCTAAAGAAACTCCACAGTTAGCTGCAGAGCAGTGGCTGTTTATCAGTCCTGCTCCCTCTCTCTGCTCTAGCTTTTGGCAAGATCACTATCTTCTTACAGGGATGAAAGAGAATATTAAGTACATACATCAAAATGAAAGACATGATAAGTCACTTTTTATCTTAGTGTTTATTAAGACTCTTCATCCCTGATTTATTAAAAGTGGTGCTTTTAATTGATAGTAGTGAAAATTAAAGCACTGTCATAATAGATTATATCAATATCTCCTTGTATTCAAGACTGAAACCTAAAAACCAATTATTTACTTCTTGTAAGGAACACCACACTGCATGTTTTCATAGGGGAAGCCAGTCCCTTAGGTTCTACTTGCAAACTTAGAGTGGCAGCTCAGAAACATGGGGTGATAATTCAGATATGCTGGTACAATGGGAAGTCATATAGGAATTTAAGAATTAGGCAGACTGATGAGACAATGCTGTGAGAGAGAAATACTGAGACAGATTCTCAGGCAGATATGCAGAGAGACAGGTGAAAGGCAGCAGTCTGGCTTCACACCAGCACAAGAGCAAGCTCAGTTCTCTCTGGTAACACTTTTCCTATTCTCCACTCAGATTTTAAGTCCAGAGTGTGTCAGTAAGAATAGAGAAGTGATAATAGGGCTTGCAGGAAAAAAAGTGCTTTGGAAAACATCCAGGGTCCAAGGTCCTCAGGTATCTGAAGATTTGTTTTGGCATCCAGACTGCAGTCAAAGTTCAAAACAGTGGACCTGTGTTTCACACATTTAATGTTCTCACTTTTGCAGAAATGGCAGATACTTTCACCCATATTCACCTATAGGATACAGTAAAAAGGCCTTGTGGTTTTCATCATTGCTACCCTAAGCCTAAAGCTCGTGTGGACTTGACTTCTTTGGTGTCCAGCTTTGGATGACAGCTGGTTAACTTATTTTTAGGGTTAAGACTAAAGTGATTTTCATGGGCCTACTAAACTAGTGGGAAAAATGCTGAAAGTATTACTTGTTCCCTGGGAGATCACGAACATTCGTACCTCTTATTCAAAGAAAGTTGGGTAATATCATGTGAAGTGGTCTTAAATATTCATTTGGTTAGTCCCATTTTTATGACTTCCACACTACCCTGCTACTGAGGTCAGTCAGCTTCCTGCATGCTGGTGGCTGCTCCCTTGGAGGCTGACACACTTTTATATTCACACTGAAAAGGACTTTCTTTGTGAGCATTACCATGGGGCTTTGTTGGGGACGTGAAAACACAGGAATACAGTGAGAGCCCAGCTTCAAAGTAATGACTTCTTCTCCATTCACTTGAAGGAGTAGCAATGTGCATTATCCTGGATGACTTTTCTTTGTTCCATTAGATACAGACAGTTCTTAAGAAAGATTTATATTAGAACGGATTTATCTCCTATCATTCAGTTCTTAATGAGTGGCAATGCAACTACAGGAGAAGTGTATATATAGCTGCCAGTGAAGGTAAACTGGTCGCAGGAACAGAGTATGCAGGATTAAAAGTGAGATCCTTGATCACCAAGGCTGCTGCCTTGCCATCACAGAAAACCATGCTGTTTAAAGTGCAGTACAGCAGAAGGGGCACAGTTCTGCTGATGGTTTTACCCATGTCAGTGGCTTTGAAAGCCAGACCGGTTCCCAGTGCACTTGCTGTCATCAAGAAATGGAGTTAAAATACTTGGCACAGTGGCAGCTGCTGTGGTATCTTCTTGCTGAAGCAGAGATTTCAACTTAGCCCTTTTAGTTTCCCAACAGGGGCAAATGCAGCAAGCCAAACTCTCCAGAGTTTTCTTCCCAGTGACTTCTTCCTTTCTGGTGCACCAAGACCCAGCCTTGTGCTGGTTCTAGGCCCTCATTCCTAAATAGCAACATCCATGTTTGCTTACCCTGAAGAGCAAACTCAGCTCAGCAGGTGACATCAGACACCGTCTGTATGAGCTTTTATTACTTGATTTCAAGATTAAACACTGATACATGTTCTCTGATCGTGCTGCTGCTGTTGGGAGCCATTGCAGGCAAAACAGCCTTGCCTGGTGCAATTTTTACTTAATTTAATCTTTTTTGACACAATAACACAATTATTGTGGTTAATCAATACAAACTTCCAAACACTGGTTTTGGTATTGGGAAAAAAAAAAAGCAAAAAAGAAAAAAAAAAGCAATCAAACCTTTAAATACACAGCTTTTCTTTCCCAGGCTCAACTTCAGTCAAACACTTCTCTCGCACCCTTACGTCAAATTCCCTTAGCTTCACTGAGGTTACACTCAGACTTTCTCTGTTCGTTCTGTGAAAAGGCAAGTAGTACAGAAGGTTTGAGGTTATGTGTGTGACGGCTTCTGCCTGCTGCTCCATGTGTATTTGTTTCTTTCTGCTAATTTCTGCTTTTGACTGGATTTCCTCTATTTTGCTGTGAATCACCGATGGCTGCGATCTCTCGAGGGTGTCCTTGCCCTGGCATCTCTCACACCAGTGTCAGAGCTGGCTGGACCCAGTATAAGTATCCCAGGTAGTTCCAAACCTCCTCCCATACAGGGTACCTGCAGCCCTACCACCCAAAACAGTCTGTTATGCCCAGCAGAGGAGGCTCTTGAGAACACAATACTCCTAGGGGACACATATTGGCTTCTTTTGTCTTAGCTTTGTTGATCTCTAATTAGTTGCTCTAGCAACATTATCCTTTAGCTTTACTGGCTACCTACCCTTCCAGGTGTTGAGCTGAGACTAAAACCAAATGAAAGAGAAGGAAATTTCCAGCAAATCCCCAAAATTGCTTTTTTTCTCTTTTGACCAGGTTACAGTGTTACAGGCCACTTTTTCGACAGGCAAGTGTTCGCATATAGGGATATTTGAACCATCAGCCGTTTTCCATGTCTGATATTTAAAGTAGGTATTTGTGGTAACTTTATGGTAACAGCTTATTTTGTTAAGGCTGGCCTTCAATGGACAGGTAGGGAGGCCCCAGTGCAATTATACTGCAATCGTTAAACAGTTTAAAGAACAGGTGTTTATGATAGAAGGATCTCCAATTATAAGAACAGGTTGTTCACAGAATCTTAGTAGCTTGATATAAACTGATTGAAGCATTATCACAGCCAAAATTTGAAAAAAAAAAAAAATCCCAGAAGAGCAGATTACATAAAAACACATCTTTATGAAAATTATATGCTGACAGTAACAACCCATGGATTGCCATGCCATTTCCCCTTCTGTTCTTTCAGCATCTAAAAGATATGTATTTACATATTATGCCTTTTACCTATGATTTCTTATACACATTGACAATAAAATACAACTTATGTGTCCCTATCTGCCTTGTCTTTGCTTTTGTATTTCATTTTGCCGTTGTGTTTGAAGTGGAATAGTACACACTGGCATAGATTGTGTTTTCTGTTACTTATGATTACTCACCAAATCATTCTAGAGTGTTCTTTTTTTTCTTTTTTTTTTTGTTTTTTCTTTTCTTTTCCTAATTATTGGGTTTGATCTCTGCTTGGGGAATAGAGCATTCTTTTCTGTGCTGTCCTGAAAATAATTGCATTTGCAGTGATTGTTTTCTAATAACAGTTCTGTAGAATAAATGCTTTGCGTCCAAATCCAGATTTACTTATGAGAACAAAAGAATTTTGCCTGAATAATAACTGAGTAAGGACTTTGTGTGTTGGGTCATTATTTGCAAATTATTTATACAGCCCACGACAGCTACTGCATATATCAAGTACAATAAAGAACAACCATATTGTCAAAACAACAACTATTATAACGTTATCATCCAACTTGGTCGGCACAGTGCCTTGGTTTAGACATGAGGGTTTCACAGATATTCACGGCAGCTGATGGCTCAGATAGGGGAAAGAAATCTAGAAGAAATGCCATTGTGTGAGATATGCCTTTTTTTGTGTATGTGTGTGTGTGTGTCTGTGTGTGACTGAGGACTAGGTTGTGACACTTTTGGCCACACTGAAGAACTGTTTGCCTTTCCCAAAGCATTATCATTTGTTTTGTTTTGTTTTGTTTTGTTTTGTTTTTAAAATTCAGGGTCAGAAAAAGTTAATGAGAAAAAATGGGAGTAGTTTAGCTGGGTCTTCAGCAACTATTTGGGTTTTGAATAATACCCAATGATTATGTAGCATTCAAGGTATTCCACAGTTTGATGTCTAGGTATCTTGCAGTGCAACTCTTCCTGACATTCATATCCAGCACAGTTCATAGCAGTTTAGCTAAAGACATTCCACTGATATTGGTGGTAGGTCTGAGCAGGTAAATTCTGCATATGACAAAAACACTGTAATCCTCCAGCTCCTTTTCATTCTTCTACTACAATTAACATTCAAAGTAATATTTTCCATGGTGTCATCTTCATTTTTAATTTACACTTTGTGGAATATTGAATATTGCAAGGCATACTTTTTCCAAGTTTTCTCAGCTGCATAAATCTAGCACACAGGATCTGTCAATAATTTATGCCATTCCAGTGCACCAGTGTAATTCTTCTAATATATCCTGTGGATATTGCTTTCTATATTTCCACTGTAAGAGTACAAGTTAAGAACTTTTAAAAGTTACTTCAAGAAATAGGTTTTGCTTCTGTGGGAAGCCAATAATCAAGTATTATATTGTGTATTATATCTGGAGAATTATCATTCTGGAGAATTATTGTGACATGCTTTAAAATAAATGAAAACAATAAGCAGAGATCAAATATCCTGGTTTTAAATACAGGAAATAAACCCCATGCAAACAGAGCTGCCAGTGCTCTGTTCTTCAGGTGGCGTCAATTATTCTGGACAACTGCAGTTATTTAATTCTGCACCATGTGGAGACAGAATATCATCACTCTCTTAGGCAGTGATTGTCAAATTAACATGCACACATATGTATATACAATAAATATATACATCCCCACATTTACATTGCATTTTGACTGTAATTATAATAAGAGTTGAGTGATTCTTAGACGCTTCAGTGACAAACCCATTCTGAACGCAATACATTGATCATTACTCTGACATCTACTAACTGATCTGCCTGCACATTCAAAATTCAGAGATATCATATTACATGGATTAATGTGTCATCAGCACTGTTTATTAAGGTGCAGTGGCTTGTTCAGGTTATCAGAAATTCAAAAAGAATTATAACTTAGTATATCATTAAGGTTTAATATTACCCATAGTCTGTCTTTTTTCCTCTTCCCCTTCAATAAATCTGACCACTCCTTTTATTTTGTTCTACTACTTATTCAATGTGTTTCTCTCTCTCTTGTTAATTTAAAAAGTCTATTTTTCCCTCAGATAGCAGGGAGTTATTGTCTGTAATGACAGAGCTGCTGCTTTTGATCATTTTATAAGGTAACTCTGATTAACATTCATAGGTGTTCTATAAAATAGAAGAGGACAGAATATATCCCCGCTCTTAGGATAAACAACTAAATACTTAGTTATACCTTACTCAAGTAAATCTTTCACTGACATAATTTAATACCAAATAAATCCACTCAAAACAGAGGAAGAATATGAAGGCGGAATTCAACATTACTTGTTTGTCCTGGCATCACTTATTACCGCAGCAGCCAGAACCTTGCTGATACTCACCTATTGATGTTCACCAACCTGCTGGGTTTGGGCTGCAAATGGTGTGAAATGTGATTGTAAATTCACTTAATTGGAGCTAAGGTCTTCTTTGGCTACTCTGGAACTTTTCCTTTAGTTATAAGTTCTTTATGGAGCTGAGATCATAAACTCAGCTTTTTTTAGCTCCCAGCTCCAGTTGTGACTCCTGGAGACTCCCCAGGCTTAAAAGCATCCTTCTTTTACTGCTTCCTCCTCTGTTTTATAGCTTATCCCATCAAAAGGGGCTTAATCACATAATGCAGAGAATTTGTAATGATTTCTGATATTTGCTCTTCAATTTAGTTAAAACAAGAGACATACATGTCAATCAAAATAACAGATTTCTCTGTGTCTTTCCCTCAGTTTCCTTACTATTTTTGAGTACTCTGTAGGTTACTGTAGGAGTAATTTGTAGTGTTAGTCTTTCTCCAAAAAGAAGTGCCCAACAAGAGGCATTTCCCTTCTCTGAGGAGGTTATACATTTCTTCATAGCTGTCCTCGAGCTTAAAAAAAACCCCAACAAATGAAAACAAACACAACAAAAAAACCCAATACATGAGTGCTTTTGTAGCAGAGTATAAAGGGGTACAAACTCTTTGCTGAAGAGGGCTCCAGTTTGAATAGCATAGCGTTGAAGTGTAACAACACTCTATTGTCATAAATATATCTACCCAAATCTCTTGCATCCTGCAAAACAATACAAAAGGTTTTGGCTCTACACTCAAAATGGTCTCGGGAAACAAAACAGTGTTTGAAATGTGAAGAAATATTGAGAAACACACTAATTCATCAGATAACTTATGTTGAAACACACTGAAGGAGCAAACATACACTTTTCTGTACCTCAACGAAAAGCTAAAATATGATGTTCATTAAATTTTGCCTTTTTTTGTTGAATATTGCCGTATATTCTGCAAATATTTCTGGTAGGTTCTCTCTATCTGGTCAATTACTATTCATGGAATAATTTATTCAAAGATTAACGGCAAAAGAGATCAAATAAATTATGTGATGAATATTTTTTTTCAGTGTATCAACTGGCCCTAAAACCTATTACAGGGTTTCATTTATGATACACACAGTTGTCTATACAATAAATTAAAAAGCACTGTGAATTACAGAATCACAATTTTGTCAAAGAGTTGTAGGTACATCATAAACCTCAAAAATGACTCTCAAGCAGTTAGGAGAGACACAGGTGTTCCAAAATGAAGTGATAGCCACATAACTCAAAGTGCACTTGCATTTTAATTAACACTGGGATTCGGTGTAACAGTAAATCTCCTGTATTTTTCTCTTCTTCTCCTTATCCTTATCCCCTCTCTTTCTACTTCAGTCCCCCTCTGCATAACTACTAATCTTCCTTTCAGTTCTGGCATTGCTCTCGTCAAGCTCTGACTTTACCTCTCGTGCATATCAGGACAGAGTTACGCTTCATCTAAGAAAAATGCTTGGACTCATAAAGCAGGGGAATTGTCCTGCTGAAGCCAATGAGACAGAGACACACCTGAGTGACAGCAGTGGTCCAGGGACTTGGAGACCACCTGGGGGTGGATACCTGAGTGACCCTCTTGTCTTGCCCGTCCCTTTCACATGCTGTGTACACACTAGATTCCCAATGTTATTTACTCATGTGCTATCTTCAGACAGAAAAGGAGGGTAAGTATTTCTCCCCCACCCCTCACACTGGCAATTGTTTTCAAGTAAGTCTAGTTGATTTTCCCTTTGGATAATAAACATAAGATTTAAAAAATTGAAAGTAGTTGTTGTTCATAAAAAAGAAGATTTTTTCCCCTCTCTAAATAATTGTAGGTTTCTGATTAGCTGTCATTTTGCTATTAACTGTCCAGAAAACATTGCCAACCTCAGGTTTTGAGTGTTTACATTGTCAATGTGCTCACAGAATTGTAAACAAAGATTGGAAAGGAAAACATGTGCCCTGAAGCACACTAGCTCAAAAAGAGAACCCAGTTCCACCACATAAAGTACACCTGTCTCAAACACATCAAGAAAAGCGCTTTGACATTAGTGACTTCAGAAAAGTGCACTGGACCTCCCCTTCTCTATCTTTTCATGTTTTTCTAAGAGAGGATTTAATATCATTTGATAGATACAAAGTCTGAGGCACAAAAATAAGAAGGAATATGCCCAAGTTTTAGATACTCCTTAATTTTCCCCCTCCTGCCCCTTTTCCCTGGTCTTTAAACCCCATGATTACTTCAACCTCTCTTTTCTTGCAGACTGAGGCCAAATGTGTTAGGAATCAACATGTGGTGTCTTGACCACAAGTACAGTGTCTTAGACACAGAAGCCATTTCTTCTCAAACTTAAAAAGTCACTTCAATTTTCCTTCAAAAGAGAGGGCTATCTAGAGGTCAGAACTGCCAGAACAGTTTAATTCTGTTTAGAAAATGTGTTCTTTGTAAATTGAGTTTAACTACTAGCTGGAGTACAGCGTGTACTGTGATGTGATTGCTTCCCATATCTTTGCTGAGCTCATTTCATAAAAGGTTGTATGTAGCTAGTGCTGTTACGTTGAGTCTGTCAAAGTGGCAAAAAAATAGCATCTCAGTTTTCTCTCCTTTATAGCTTTCTAGTTAGGAGAATTCCTCTTCCAATTTTAGCAGTACTCACTTAACATGACTCAGGTTCCACATTAATAAAATTACAGTCTAATGAAATTTGTGTTTTCTTTCATTTTTCAATATTCTAATTTTTCTTGCAGTGTTGAGTTCTTGGAAAGTGGCAGACAGTTTTCTCTTGCTATTCTTAAGGAAAGATGTATTTCCTTTAAAAAAAATCCAAGCTCTAGGTATTGGCCAGTGTAGTTAAATGTGATAAAACAGTTTTTGGGTGATGAAGCTGTCTGGGTTTGAGAGAAGGCAATGTTCTGATGTAAGTTGGATCCATCTTGAGTGATTTGAACCAGGTGACCTCTCAATGTCTTTTCCAAACTGAGCTGCAATATGAGTCTGTTATTCGCTTCCCCAATAAGAAAATGATTTCCTCTCAAAGACAGAACTCATTTTGAAGCTGGTTCCTGGGACTGTATGAACTCAACTTTTTTCATCATGGATGAATCTCACAGGTACAGCACCACTCTGCTTTGGAAATACATAAAAAGCAGGTACTCCATTGTTTAAGAAACATGAAAAAAGTTCTTTGTAGCACCAGTACAAGCTGATATGAATAAAGTTTCTTGCACTTGTGATACAGAAGAATAAATGAACAGTGCTTTGATTTCTGAAGAACAAGATCCAGTAAACTGAACAGTAGTAATATTGACTGAAAGAAGATATGTATGTCTGTCATGGGGCTCTGTCAATGTTCTATCAGTCCCCCTATCCTGCCTGTTCTCTGTCACAGCAGCAAAGACTTCAGAGAGGAAAACTATAGCAAACTGATTTACAAGCTCTAAATGACAGCAGTGGGTTTTATTATTACAGTACACTCCAGGAACACTATTCCCACCTTTAGCAATTCATGGTGGTTGAAATTTTAAAATATAGTCAGAAGTAAAGGTGTTGTGCTTTGCAATATCAAAGTTCATTGGCACCAGGCACTGTGAGAGTTGGTTCCAGCTGCAAATGTGTGAACTTTAATTCTTCTGAAGCTATTTTATCTTCTAACAGAGTTTTGTTCCCTTCGTGTCCCTTTGCTCAGCTTTTCTTTGAAGCCCCTTTCCTGTCACATTAAATGCAATTTCACAAACTGACTGACAGCAGACATTGAATCCTAAGGCTCTTCCACCCTGAAAGGCAAAAATAAAGCAGAACATTCACCCCCTGAAGCCCCTAAACTGCCATAAAAAGATTTTGACTGTGGCAGCTGTCTCTTATCTATTGTACTTTTAAAATTGTATACTGCGTTATTTTCTTGAAAGGGTAAGAAAGCTCTCAGGCATTTTAACCTTGTTGCCAAGGTAATGTCTGTTGCCATTCCCGGGTACTTTGGGTGAAATCATATCTACTGTCCAGCAGTGGATGAGGCACTTGAGAGAAGGCCAGGATTGTAGGGGTATCTGTCTTGTAAACCTTCACTGAGGCTTCTGGCAAGGCAATCCTGCCTGGCTTGTCTGAACACCGAGAGCTACAGTGCAGGGGTTGAATTATAATTTATCTCTTGACAAAAACAAGAGGGCTCCAGTTTTGATTAGAGCTGTGAGGCATTGCCTTATTACCGTTCAACCTTGTTAATAACACTGTCAGAAAAAGGACACCCCTCCCTCAGCAAAACCCTGAACAAATTGAAGTCCAAAAAACCTCCAAAATATTTAAGTCTTAGTAGCATTTCAGATATTGAATACTTCAGAAACAGAAAGAGGGATTTTTTTCCAATGAGGCTATAGAGTTGCAAGTAAAGTAAGAAAAATTCACTTATAAACTAAGACTATTGGACATCTGTGTATGGTTAGACTCCTCAAGACCGGACTTGCCAGCCATCCATGATATGAACTTGCAAGGCTGTGTTAGAAGGTTGCCTCAGTCCAAGACCCAGAGAGCTCCTAAGGGACAGAACTAAAGCTTCTCTGAACTCTTTCTAAAAGACCTTGACTTTTGCTCATGAGAACAAGAAAATACAGCCTAGGCAGGTCTGAATGTGTTGCCTGTCACAATCAGCACATTTCTTAAACTGGGTAGTTCCTAAACATCATGCAAATTCTTTCAGGCTGAGTGTGGACATAGACCGAAAGCATCTGGCCATGGAGTCCTCAAGCTCACTTCACTTCTTGGAAGCGTAGTCACAGCTTAGGGATAGAAAGCCTAGCATCCCTGAAAGAAAGGACAAAGTCTTCAGAGACAGGATGAGGAAGAAGCTATTGGACCGTGAATTTGCAGACACTGAAGAAATTACTCTAGGGGATTATTACTTAGAAGTACATTGTCACAAGCTGTAACCTGGTCTAACAGCTTTAACTCATGGTCACAGCTGATTCCTCAGATCAGTCTAATGGGAGCAGACAGCAGTAAAGCTGTATGACTATGATGCTCTCTGGGTGAGAATTAAAGTAGGGAGTGAAGAGGAGGAGCAAAAGTGTGACTTTTGCATAAACACTAAATTAGAAAAAACGGTAAATATTAAGGTGGATCCATACAAAGAAAGTAAAATAGTAATTTAAGAGATTTGTGGTTCAGTTAAGAACTCTGCAAATTACTCTATTAATGTTAAATTGGGGTGAAAGTAGATCTCATACATAGTAATGAAGCCGAAGTTTAGCCTGCAGAGTTAAACGGGCAAGCCCGTCATTTCATGTTAATGTGGGTGGAAATCAGGAGGGACAAAGGACAGATAGACAAAATGATAGCATTGGCAGACAAAAGCTCTGGCAAGCTGTTCACCAGAAATCCAATCTCTGCTGAGCAAACTCATCATCATCCTGTTCTGAAAAGCTCACAAATTCCCTGCCTTTCACCTTTTGGGTGGGATGAAAGACATGCTGGCCAGCTGCCAGCATCTGGTTTGAGCGTTTTATCTAGGAGTGCAATAGCGATTCAGCCAGGGAGAGACAAGGAGTTCATGTGGATCCAGAAGAAAATCCTTATTTTTCTTAGAGATTTCTCAGTTCACCCTAACTAATCTCTTCTTACTGGATTTGCACCCCTGGAAACGTTTCTTTGAAGAAAGTTTGCTTACCAGGGGAAACTGTTCAGACCATCACAGATTTGAGAGACAGTCACTGGAGGGAAAGAAGCAAGTGTTTGCTGACCAGTAGAAATTCATGAAAGCTTCTCTAAAGCCTTATAACAACATATCTTTTCAGGGCAGCAATGCACACAGCATACAGGGCCAAATCTGGCCATCCTCATCAAGGGCTCCCTGGAGAACAGAGAGCATTTTGCTGCACATTTGGCTGACGTGGTTTTGTTTTGTTTTGTTTTGTTTTGTTTTGTTTTGTTTGTTTTGATTTTGGTTTTGTTTTGTGTTTTTTGTTTTGTATTTTTGTTTGTTTTGTTTTGTTTTGTTTTTGTTTTTTTCCCCCTCAGCACCTTCTGCTTCCCAGGGCCAGTGAATGTCTGTGATGAGAAGACACAGTCAATTTTTACCATGTAGAATCATCCCTAAAGGAGAATCATAACAAAATATTCCCCAAGTGGCAGCCTCAGGCCATGCCAGTGCTGTGTGGCAGTAGGAAATGCCGGTGATGGGCTGTAGGGGCCAGCAGCAAGGGCAGAGGGGGGAAAAGGAGGCAAATGCTGCTTCTTACTGGTGCCTGAAGATGGAGGGAAGGAGAGAGATTTAGAACCACTGAAGAGGCTAGGGGGGGGCCTTGGGATTCAGTGCCTGGTGTTTGAAAGCACCTTATTTTTATTCCATGTTTCCAATCCTGAGGGTGTGGAAGGGAATTGATCTCTTTGACTTCTGTTTTTGCTTTGAACTCTTTCTCAAGCTTAAGCATGAGCTGGAAATGGTGAAGCTCAGATATTTTTGCATGAAGAGAAGGACAACCCCCTGCCCTAATTTTACACATTTTGTATGCAAAGTCATTAACTGCATTTCTATAAAGCTGTGGCCAGTATGTCTACACATTTCCTAATTTCCATAAATCATCAATGGAGCAAAATCTGGAGAGCATTGTACTTCAGAGGCACTTTTTTTTCCATTGCTCCACTGACTTTGTAAGCAATCATCTGCAGCAAGCTGACTGCAGGCTTTTTCTGTCACACTGAAAAGAAAAGGGTTCCTCACAAAATAGCCACCATTTCTCTACATGATATACTTTGATTTGTCTTGGAGCCAGTTTCCACTTATACTCTGCTTCCAGAGTGTTTAACCACCATGCAGAATTTTACATCTTTTACACGTGGCAAGATTCACATCCCTTGGAACAAAATTCTGTCTTTACTCTTTATCCACCTGCTTTTCCTCAGTTACCTGCAGTGCAAGGCTAGATTAAATCATAAAACAGTACATCAAAATAAATCTACTGTACAAGTGGCAAAACAGCCAGACTCAGGGTTTGAGTTAGTGTAGAGTGTGTCTTATGTTATGCAATTAATTTGCTAATTCATCTAATGTTATCATCCTGATCTGGCTATCTGACCAGGTTATATGTTATTAAATGTTCTTTTCCTTCCAAACTTTATGTGTCATTCTCACACTCATACTGATGTGCTGTATTTTGCTAAACTTGTATTTAGAAGTGACAAAATATTAATATTAAATTTGTATGACCTTTACCATTGCCAAACACAAATTAGGCCCATGTTCTTTGTACTGGCATTTGAAATGAGTTATTTGGTCTTCACTGACAACTGTGTAGGGGAGTGATAAGGCAACGGTGCGGTGTTGATGTAAAAATAAGCATAATAATCTTCTTAATCTTCTTAAAAAACATTTCTAAGAAAAAACCAGCAGATAGCAGCTCAGTATCCTTGAGGTTGTGGTTTGTTTTTTTTCCGTTCCTGAAGTGGTGTTTAGGACCTGTAATCTGTCTTTTTTTTTTCTTTTCCGATCCAAGAGGGATGCATACTAAAAGAAGGTTAGAGGACAGCAAACAGAAAAGCACCCCTTCAGAAACCTCTAAATACATGTAATTATATGCATGAAGACCAATAAAGCTTTGGATTTGTTTTAAATACCCAAACACTGGAGGGACTCTGTGTGTGTGTGTGTGTATATCCCCGCTGTCTCTCAAAAAGGAAGGTGTATTGTGACATTATAACTCTGCAGCTTTCAAGTTAGTAGAAGTCTCTTGCAGCTTTTCATGATGTTCAAGCAATTCACTGGCCTTTCAGCTACGAACCTGAGTTAGGTAAAAAATATTTAGGTAATATGCTAGGTAAAAATTATCACAATCATAATTAAATAAAGAAAATCTTCTGATTGTTTGATCATTATGATGTCACTTTTACCACAGCTGTAGCCTGCCACATCTCTTGGATGGAGTAAATATGTTTTTTATGTCAAAGGTGAGTTTCTGAGTTTGGTATTCTTTTTAGTCTGGTTTCCTAAAGAAAAATGTACAAGTTCCTCAGGTACATGTGACCATAGCCTCTCTCTCAAATCCATTAGCTCATTTCAACCAAATTTCCCAGAGGTAGACAGATGTCTCAGGCGTGGTTATTCCCTGCAAAGCTGATAAAGATGAGGAGCTGCTTAGAGGAGAGATACCTACTCCTGCTCTTGCTGAGGGAAGGACGGAGAGCACTTATCAGTTCTCCAGGCTGCCCAGCTTAGCCACCCCGACCCTGCAGGCAGGACTGCTTAGGTGCCCACAGCACAACCATAACCCCGGCTGCTGGGCAGCAGAGTTGGTCAAGAGATGTGGGAAATACCTGGAGGTAGCAAAGGGGAAGGTGTAGGAGAAGTACTCCCTGAAGGGAGCTAGAAAGGGTGCGGGAGGCAAAGGAGAGCGGAGGGAAAGTTCACTGTTGTAGTGCTTAGGTCTCCCGGTTTTGCTTCTTACCAAATAAAATATCTCTACCTTCTTCTCACTACCCTATCCCTCCATGGTAACTTTTCTACAGCTACTTGAGCAGTTGCCCATCTAAGATCTGTGATTTATCTCTTGCTCTGACAGAATCCAGCAGTTTCTCCTCACCTGTTTTTCTAAGGAAAGGATACTTGTGCTCTCACACTGGCCGTGTGATTCCATTTGTGTTTGCCTTCATCTCCTATGTGCCTGTGAAACTTCAAGGCTGATTTTCAGTCAAAAGGTGGAGGAAGAAAAGAAACCTCAAACATATTGCATTCTTATATCTTTCATTAAATTTAGCTTCAGGGAAGAGATGTCTTTGAGATGTCCTGACTGAGGAAAGGGACTAGATGACATATCCTCAGACAGGGTAAAAACTATAAGTTACTGAGTGAGACTATATCACTGTCTTAGCTACAGAAAAGTTCCCACCAGAACCTCCAACCCAGCCTGAGAAACCAACCTGGATGAGATGAGGCTCCTGTGGACCCAGTGCTCAGAGGACAAAGGGTTTATTGAGAAAAAATCAAGGCTGGAGAGATATAATTTATTACAGAGGAGAACACACAGTGTGTTCTCACAGCATTTTTTCTTTCTCAGAACACTTTCTTTCTTTCTTATTTTGTTTCCCTTGATTCAAAATGAATCATTCAATCTGTGTCACTTGTCCACATTACATTGCACCAGTTTGATTTTGTTTGATGCAGTGGAGAGGGGAAGAAGCGATGGTATGTGACATGCACTTTATCTTGAGCCTTATTTGTCTCTGCAAGAGAACAGCTAGACGAAACCTCAAAAAGGCCTGGTGCAAAGGATACTCATTACTTCATAAGTGCTTACGCAAATGTGTTTGAAGATTACATTTGGGAAAATGCTTTTCAGACTCCACACATATTTTCAGTTTGAGAGCTGAGTTAGTCAGAGTACATGGTCAGATGGGTGGTGTGCTGGTTTTGGCTGGGATAGAGTTCATTTTCTACATAGTTACTAGTACGGGGCTATGTTTTGGATTTGTATTGATAATACAGGGATGTTTTTTATTTGTTTTGATAATACAGGGATGTTTTAGTTATTGCTGAGCAGTCCTTACACAGCTTCAAGGCCTTTTCTGCTTCTCACACCAGCCCATCACTGAGTAGGCTGGGGGTGTGCAAGAATTTGGAATGGGACACAACCAGGACAGCTGCCCTCACCTTACCAAAGGGATATTCCACACCATAGGAGGTCACAATCAGCAACAAAAGCTGGAGGAAGAAGAAGGAAGGGGGCCCATTTGGAGTGATGGTGTTTGTCTTCCCAAGTCACTGTTAGGTGTGATGGAGCCCGTCTTTTCTGAAGATGGCGGAACATTTGCCTGCTGATGGGAAGTAGTGAATGAATTCCTTGTTTTGATTTGCTCATGTATGCAGCTTTTGCTTTACCTATTAAACTGTCTTTTTCTCAACACATGAGTTTTCTGACTTTTACCCTTCTGATTCTCTCCTCTATCACACCTGGGGGGAGTGAAAAAGCAGCTGTGTAGTACTTAGTTGTTGTCTGGGGTTGAACCACAACATTCTTTTTTAAGCACCCAAGGTAGGGCACAAAGGGTTTGAGATAAGGTCATATTTGATTGGAATGTGCTAGACTGACTTTATAGCTGTTATTGCTGTTTAGCCATTAATTTGCAGGTTCCTGTGCTTGCCATGGGGCTTGTTTGCCTTACTGTATACTAGAGTCTTAGGCTCGTTAGTGGCTGCTTTTTGCTTTCACTGCTTGCTTTACAACTGTATTGCTGATCATCTTACCGTGCTGTGCCTGAGAACATTCTGATAACAGCATTGGTGATGTGTCTGGGCTGGCAGATGCCCAGGGCATCACTGCTGTTTCTGTGCTTCTGTACTGGACAGGCGGGGACTCCAGTCTGAACTCAATTTTGAGGATTGTGACTAGTGGATGAGTCCACATGGGAGCAGGACACCCTGAAGCATCTGTGACTGTGAATAAGTTCACACCAGAGTAGGTACGTGTGAAAGCATCTGTGGCTGTGATTATGCCTATGCCATAGCAGGTAGACCTCTGAAAGGATTGTGGCCCAAGAGTAAGTCCATGTTGAGGAAGGTACACCTTGAAGAATCTGTGGCTGTGTGTAAGTCCACACTGCAGTAGATGTCTATGCCACAGCAGGTAGACCTCTGAAGGGATTGTGGCCCAAGAGTAAGTCCATGTTGAGGAAGGTGCACCTTGAAGAATCTGTGGCTGTGTGTAAGTCCACACTGCAGTAGGTACACCTGGTATTTATTTTAACACCAGTGGCTGTGCAGTAGCTCATGCTGGAGTACCTCAAAGCATGTGGCCATGGATAAGCCCCCAACAGAGCAGGTACGCCCCTGGAGGTACTGCAGCCATGGGTAAGGCCATGTTGGAACAGGTTTACTTCTGAAGGGACTGTGGCCGCAGGTAAGGCCATGTTGGAGCATGTATATCTCTGAAGGCATTATGGCCCATGGAGAAGGCCACGCTGAAACAGGAGCACCTCAAAGCAACTGTGGGTGTGGATAAGTCTGTGCTGCAGCAGGTATACCCTGGAAGAGACTGTGGCTCATAAGTAAGAATCCACTTGGAGTAAATACACCCCCAAAGGTTTGCAGTTTGTGGATAAGTCCAAGCTGGAGCAGGAGTAAGGCAAGGAATTCATTGCAGTGACCCACAGGTGGGGAAAATGCAAGTTTACAAGTTAGAGGCTTGATGAGTGACTGACATAACACATAATCGATGAATGCACAATAAGTGAGAAGAGGTCCCCAAAATTTACAGTACTTTGGCTAGGTATGAGAGTATAATTCCAGATTTATTTACTGGGAAATCTTCTTGCACAGTATTTTAGTTTAGTGCTATGTATTTTATTGAATGAGATAGAAAGTATTTCTTATATTAAGAGAGTGAAGGATTTGTTTTAAATACCCAAATGGTGGAGGGACTCTGTATGTGTGTGTGTAACCCTGCTGCCTCTCAACAAGGAAAGAGTATTGTGACATTGTGATTTACAGGTTTGGGGAGAGAGGAGGAAGGGGATTGCCATTTTCTTGTAAAGTGTCACAGTCCTAGGTAGATGACAGCACTCAATATCACCATGAAAGCATTAAAAACTGGCATTCTCTAATCAGATATCTGCAGCAGACCTAAGCATGGTAGGATGAGGGGAATCTATAGGAGTAGCATAAGTAGATCTGCACTCTAAGAGTTATTTGGAAGTCACTTGTGGTATTTACAGTGTTACACCATTTACAATATTTTCTCTGTGAGGTATTTTTTTTTCTAGAGAACTATGAAAGAGTTTCCTTCTGACACTGATGCTGAACTATTAAGACCCTGTTATCAAGGGCTACATATAACAGCTTTGAGGTTTAATGTTGAATAATTTTTAAAAAGTCCTGAAATTTAGGAAGGCAGGACAGTATTTCAACAAAGAGGTATACTGAGACACAAATAAAATGGTGAAGTGCAGCGGTAGGTTGTTATCCCTATTTTGCTTTATACCTATACTTTGTGATTTCAGGCCTTAACATTTCCTGGCAAGTCTCTGTAGAATATTCACTTCTCTCCCTGGGGAAGTTTCAACACTCTAGTATTTTCTTTGGCATGTCTCCACTTTGTAACCGAGACCTATTTAATCAAACAGTAAACAAAAATATACTATTCAAGAGAGCTGACATGATCCAACAGAGAATTCTAAGTAACAAACACATGAAGAAATACTTGCCACAGTCAGGCTCAGATGTGTTTGGAAAACGGTCTTCATCAAACAAGTAAAAAAGCTATGATCAATTCACAGATAATTCTCCAAAAGAAAAAAGGTCAAATCTG
Source organism: Nesoenas mayeri (assembly GCF_963082525.1). NCBI lineage: Eukaryota > Metazoa > Chordata > Aves > Columbiformes > Columbidae > Nesoenas > Nesoenas mayeri. Next base: position 149,258,611 of record NC_137541.1, on the reverse strand, counting down.
ACAAATGAATTGTTCATGAAGGCCATTTTGATGAGCTATAATTATAAGAGTGAAATCCCATAGTCTTTTGTCTCCTGATTGCATGATAGCCACATAAAAGCAAGAGAAAAGAAAGGAGATTAAGTTCTCGAGTCAGTAAGAGATGTTGTATCGATTCTTAGTTGTTGCTAGGTAAATAATTAAACCATGATTTCATTGTTGATTTTATTCATCTGCTGTGAGTAAAGGCTATTTAGATGCATCAGTGAAAAATTAATTAATATATTTCTACCGCTGCCCAAATAATAATGGAAATCTATGAAGATGAAATTACTGTGGTGGTTTGAAACCACTCATTAATGATCCATCTCAGCTTCAGAAAATGTCTCTGAAGGCTAATGATCCTGACAGATCAGACCATCTATTTTCTTTTTCTTTCTTTCTTTTTTTTTTTTTTTTTTTAAAGTCTTCGTTATAGTTTCTGTAATACATAGATATCTGTGAATGGAAGATGTAGCTTAATCAACCAGATTTAATGTGCTGAATTTCACCAAGGCTATATACTCACCTGCTCTGTTCTTGGTGCCCACCTCCCCCAACAGAGCTCTTGCCTGTGTGGATCAAAAGCATTAGCTGGCTGCCTACACTGCATAAAGAGAAAGGCAGCACTGAACAAGCTGAGGGTAGCACACAGTGGTTATCAATGAGATCTGCTGTACCTTTTCCTTTTCCACAATAAAACTTAACTGCAATGTGACATGTACCTACAAACTGAAGGAAAAAGACAAACGAGGGGGAAGGTCTGAATAATGAAGCTTCCGAGTAATTAGCATGGTAATACCTGAGGCGTATTTGTACGCACCACATCCATGCTAATCGCCCATTTACCAGACTAATTTAACATCAGTTATTTCTGGGTTCATTCCATCGTCAGTATATTTCTCTTGTTACTAAGCTACTGTAATTTCAGCATCAACTGTGTTTTGACTTACATACACTTGTAACCCTTCAATATCCACAGGAGAGTACAGTTTGCTAAGATTTTTCAGTTTAAATGTCTCATATATATAAAAGCTGGGGAATTCATATTTCAGACCCAAACATGCTCATTTCAGACTTGTTTCTCTCAAAGATACCTGATATAGAAACTCCTGATCACCATGTGGTCACCCAATACAATTTTGATAGTTCCTTTTCTATTTTCTGCAGCTTTCATACTATTTAATTTTCCCTCAAGTTCAATCACTCACAAAGGTCTCTCAGTCATTAAAGTGATTAGTTTCTTCTGTACATCTGAATGGTTGTGGTAAATAAAAATTAGAAAGCATAAATTATATTGTGCATTGTGGAATAGCATTTCATTTGCAAGATTAACTAACTGATCTGGTATGTCCTTTCCATTTTGAATGTGTATGCTTCTGTGGTATTTATAGATATTCATGTTTTTCTTCATCACCTACTAATAGGACTACAAAAAGAGTTGTTGTTGTTCTTATTGAAAAGGTTTTGTAGGATACTGGGTTTCTTTTTTACTTTTTGGGGAGATTAATACTATTCTCCACATTTATGGAAGCAAATGAGAGATTTATAATTATTTTGATGAGAGATTTATAATGATTTTACTTTTAGTTCAGGCTGTGAATAGAAATCTCAACCATCCTGAAAACCTAGAAACAAGAGTCTGGTGGATTTCTTGGTAGTTCTCTGAGCGAAAAATGGCTTGCCAAATGGTGTACAAACTGGGTGGACTCACTGGGCATCATAGCTACTCTGGGGTTTTCAGGGTGTAAGTAAACACACAGCGCTCCAATGTAGTGTAAAAATGATATATTATCTTATTGTTAGTTGTCAGTGTTTCATTCATGTGTGATTGTAGCACTTTTTGATGTCATCAGTGAGAAATATGACACATACATGCTTAATATCTATTACCTACTAAAATTCAGGATGTGTGTTTCTTACTTGCATGCTTAAAATGGAAGAAGTGAAAAGCTCAGAATGGATCAAAAAAATGGATTCAGATAGTTTACTTATAGGTCAGGCCAAGTGTATGCTACCTCAAACACAGAATTTAGAATAATCTGTTCTGCTGCTGCCTATCCCTGGAGACATCAGAAACTTGGGGTGTTTGAGTTTCTGCTAACAGAAACCTATTCGATGTTAAGCGCTCACTGATGTGGGGCCCCAAAGTTGTCTGCCTTGTGAGCACGGGGAAGCAAAGTGCCTGGTTCACCCTAAGGTAGCTTCTGACCATGAGGACAGTGGACAGTGGAGGTTGTGATACCTCCCCTGAGACATGGATAAGAGGTGGGTATTGTCACTGTTTTCCACAAGTCATGTCTAGGACCTGCTGGAATTCTAAAGCTACTTACTCCTGTGGTTTCCATATGTAACAAGATGTGACTTTTCCTGTAGGGGTTTTGCGCTGAACACAGCTGATTCTGGGACTACACCCCAGAACCCCTTCAGAGGAGACCCCAGGCTACTATGAATATTTCACTGTATTATAATGGATGGAGCAATTTTAACTGAGAAAACGTAAGGCCCATGCAAAGATGTCCTTACTTGGCATTGGAGCACTCTCTTGGTAGCTGGAAGTCATTGCTTGTCAGCTGCAGTTTTCGGGGGGAAAGGTGTGTAACCACTCCCAAGTACATGCAAGAGGAATGTTTTTAACTACTCAGCAGAGGGATAAAAGAAGGAAATGTCACTGCTACCTCATCCAGTTTTGTTTTGTAAAAAACATGTGGCTATTTTATCTAGCTCCAGTTTTAAGAGGTGAACCTTGAAGACAAAGAAATGGGCTTTGCCCTTTATGTCTATGTTTATCTATGATTTCCTAGTGGCAGGTCCTCATTCAGCAACCAAGTAAGTCTGTTACCTTGAAGTAAGGTATAACGAATCCGTCAGATATGAGGAGGGTAGACAACCCCAGCAGAGAGCAAGGTACTCTGCTGGAAATCATCTTATTCTATTTAATGAATGATGGGCAGTAGACTGTGAGGTTTTTTTGCTTTATGGAAAACAGTGGATATTACTTTCAAAAAGAGTCAAAACCCAGATTAATCCCTTGTGTCATTTTCTCAAATGTTTGAAGTAGAAGAGTAGAAAATGGAAGCAATTAATGCTGCAGGCAGAAATTTTTGAACCATTGTCTTATCTACTCATTTAAATCCCTGCCCCAAGTTTTCCATTGTTTTATTAATAGCAGCTTCATTTAAGAAAAGCTGATGTTCAGCTGTAAAACTAAAAACTTAATATAGAACAAGCTTCAAACAAACAAACCTGAAAGGCCCAGTTGGTGATTATGCCATGAAAGAGCTTGAAAAGTAGAAACTAGGAAAGTTACAACCTTTTCCCATGTTAACATTATCATCAATATAGCACAAAAATGAGAAATGTAAAGCAATTACTGTAGCAGCAAAAAGGCACAAAGAGATGTATTGGAGAGCCTAGAATCTGTCGCTGCATTTGCATACAGCTATCGAAGTGCCTTGAAATTTGCTGTGAGCATATGGAGGACTTGATCAAAAACAGAGCATATATTTTACACAACAAGGGGCTTTATACAGATGCACTAAATTTACAAAGGCAACTGAAGGACATTTCAGACAGTCTTGACAGATTACAGGCTGCTGCTGTTACTGTCACAGTCTCTGTGTAAATCTGGTTTAACAACAAGGAACTGACACCATGCAAGGACGAAACTGAAAAACAATTCAGAGGTGCTGTAGAACTTTTCCCATTACAAATACCAAGGTAGCCAAATACAAAGGTCCTTAAATACAGGGGTCACAGATTGAATCCAAATAGGGAAAAAGCTATGTCAGGTGAAAAGTCAGATTTTCCATTATACTTTTCATGCATAGAAATAATGGATACATGGAAACATACGGCAGCTAAGATTTTTCCCCTCTTTGTAAAGGATTTGTTTCTCAGCTCAGAATCACTTGAGTGATATCAGCTATTTTGACTGAAATTTTATAGTGGGTGAGAAGATGAAAGATAAAATAACCTGGTAAAGGTCTAACCAATATCAAGGAAGTGACAAGAATGTGAGGCTAAATTGGGCAGGGACTTAAATATCCTGTTCTTGTCATTGACTTGGTTTGAAGTATAAAAGCACATTCAAAAGAGATCACAACTCTAGTTACTGGAGGATTTTATCTGTCAGATTGCATGAAGGTGTGAATGGAGGTGTATGAAGACCTCAGATTTTGTAAGAACCTTAAAAATAAATAAATCCAATCCTTCTCCTCAGTTAGTGAGCTGCACCTGCTCACTTTTACTTTGTCACGGCAGTTTTTCTGGGAAGCAGTACTATGTGTCCCGTACAGTCGCTTTCCTTCTAGGCAGTGGCTGTCACTCCTGAAGTCTGTGACTGAACCTTTCTGCCTTCAAATATCTCTTATTTCACTGGGAATCCCAGTGTCTTCCCTGACTGCTCATCTTTTCAAGGCACAGCTTCGTGAACAGTGTTTGGCACGCACTAACAGTCACAGCCTGGTGTAGTCAGGAGGTCAGGGAAGTATCTTGGTTTTCCCATAAAAAATCAGTAATGCAAGCCACCAGCAGCCAGTGGTGCTGACCGAAATATTTCAGATGCAGTGCCACCGAAGACCCTCACATATTCCCTGGGTGGAAAAGGAAATTAGAAATAATACTGGAGAAACCAGAGAAGCACACTTATCTGTGTGGGTCACTAGAAGGAATGAAGGCAGCAGTAGGGAACCTGGTGGTGGTGGTGGCACGGAAGAAGCTGATGGTTAAACTGTGACTGAGGGTCTGTTTCAGAATGATAGACATAAGAAATTTCTGAAAACCTATTATAATACCCCCAACAGCAACAGCAGTAAAGAGATACCATGCACAGTGCAAATGCCAGAGGCTCCTGGTAGAGTTCATTTCCCAGAAAATTTTTCTGTTTTGCCACTACTGCATGTGCACTTAGAATGGGTTGATCCTGTCCCCTGTTGGGGCAGGTGTTTAGATGACATCAGCATAACTTCACTGCCTTCAGGAGGAGCAGTAGCTTTTTTGGAGCTAGTCCTCTTTATAACAACTAAAGATTGGACAGTAATGTATGAACAATCTATTTACAGTTTAAGGCAGGGGTGTCAAACTCATGTAATTTTAGGATTGTATAAGTGTAAGAGTAGTTACCTTTATACAGTCCTAAAATTCCATTTGGCCCTTTGAAGGCAACTGTGAGGCTGATGTGGCCCGTGGTGAAAATGAGTTTGACACCCCTGGTTTAAGGAAACTCATAGGTTTTTGTTTTCCCTTCTTTCCCTCACCCCTGCTTTTTCAGTGTGCTTTAGGAAACAATTGTGTTGAGACACACATTATATGAATGCAGAATAAGTAAAGGTTTTCCCATTTATCTATTTTAAAATATTTATTTTGCCTTCATTACTGGAAAAATAATCTAGAGCTGATTTATAAACCCTCTGGTAGGAATTATATTTTTCACAGGTCATTTACACAGCAAGAGGCCCTAGTCCTTACAGTGTCAATCCTCTGCCCCAGGCATTTCTTACAGTTATGGCATTTTGCACATTCAATATTGGTAAACCAGCTAAGATTAAATAAAAGTTATTGAAAAATATTAACACATTTCCAGACACAGTAGCAATAAAAATGTGTGAAAAAATAATTTGTAGACATCATTGTCTCTTATTTCTGCAAGATGAAAAGCATACCAAATATCTCAGTCTTCTTAGAGGCATTTCATTAGAATAATTTTGCATCATGCTGTTGTTACTTTGTGTGACTTACTAGTATACAGTACAACAGACCATTTTGATCCTAGTGCAATGTTTGGTAAGTCTTTTCTACAAGTTTTTCATTTTCCAAAACCTGATTTTGAATGAGGAAATATGAAAATGTTCTAAACAGAGGCTATGAACCTCTTGTGCCTGTTTACCACATTGTAATGCTATGCAGGTTTCAATTTCCCATGGAAGCACATGACACTAATGCTGACATCTTTCAGGCTTGTACCAATGTTGTTCCTGCGGCAAAACATTACTTGAGTGCAACATTCACTACTTTTTAAGCAGTCTCTACTTCCCTAAACTTAGGACAATTTCAATGTAACATGAAGGCTTAAATGTCACATTGCACAGAGTTTTGTTAGGCAAGAAATCGTCCTACCAATAGATGAGATCTAGGATAATAGTTGGGCTGTACCGATACGGGAAATGATGGAAAAAAAGAATCATACAGATCTACACCCAGTTCCACAGAGGTCAGTCAAGAAAATTATTTTAACACACAGAATAAAACAAGCAAATTATAAGAAGTCAGTCAACACTTTTCCTTCTAGCATAGCTGTACATTGGAGTGGACCTTTGTTATTTATTGCCATATTATTGAAAATCAACACCACTGCACCATCACTTTCTTTCCCTCACTTTGATAATAAAAAGTTTTTTACCAGTTTGGGTAAGAAAATTGAGTTTCCTTACACACCGTCTCTGTCAGGTAAGTGGTCAGCCACTCCATACCCTATGAAACAGAGACACAGACCACCTGACTATGAACCTCTCTTGCATTCTTCTTGTGTTGTTTTAATCTCACTCTGCTTGTCCAGAAAGAGATTGTACAAGTACAAATTTTGCCTTGCTCTTGTTGATATGTCCCATGCAAAGGGAAAGCATTTATTTTTATAGCTTAAGTAGCAAGCATTAAAATCATCAGCATCCATGAAGTTCCTTAGTACAAAGTTTCCCACAGACATCTTTAGCATGTAGGTGAAGAAAGAGGGAAAAACATGGAAGAGGAGGAGGATAAAGTTAACTATCTTTTTCCAATAGGAATCATATGGCATATAGGATAAAGACTGCACTTCCAAACAGTCTGTGTTTCCAAAGCAATATTTCTTCCCTCTGTAACTCTATCATATAAATATCTAGGATACCTATATGGGAATGCCATACCATAACATTTTGTACAGTGGAGACAGCAGTAGTTCAAGGTGGGCAGTGATGAGCTGACTGGCAGGGTTTATTATCCTGCAGCTACCTAGACCACCATGAGAACCAAGCCAATGTATGACACTGTTTCAGCGTGCTGCACAGGTCCAGTTGCTACCACAGATCTGTGATAACTGTCAACATGACAGTCCATTGCACAGGACAGGTATTCTCTTAATGATCCTCAGTCTACATTTCCTTTCTTCATCTTTCTCCACTGTCTCATTCCATTCATGAAGAAATTTCACACCTTCCCCAGTTCATGTTCCACATCCACATCCTACATTTTAGCATGCCTATTAGCTCTGGTTTTAGGTTCTAGCATTCGGTTGCCAGCCAGATGAAGGCCAATTGCTTCTCAGTACTAGTAATTCATTTTTTTTTGGACTAGCTGTGAGCTATAGAAAAGCTAATGCCTAACTGGGACCTAGGTAGAGCAATAACCTGTTAATATTCTACATATGACAGAAAGTGACTGAGTAATTCACAGGCATGGAAACTTTATAAAAAAATGTAGAAACATTTCTAGTATTACTGAGCTCTACAGGTCAGGCTTTCAGAAGGATCGAATTTAGGGCTTAAATAAATTTAGGTATTAAAGATTTCTGGAGTGTGAAAGCAGCTTCTAAGCAGTGATAGAAGATTTCTACAGCTTCCCTTCTTGCTGCCTGTGAAGAGTGCATCTTTTTGGTAACTCTTGTTAATGATTGATGAGACCAATTTCCCAAACAGAGCTCTTATAATTACTTTTGCAGTGGTTCAGTTTGCATGCCAGTTACCAAACTCTGAAGTGAAGATGGGCTTGCACGCTTGAAAGCAACCTAGATTGCCTTATATGCTTAGACTCACTGTTATAGCAACATTATTACTATATTTCATTCGTATCAGGTGGTTACTTCAATATGAATAACTTTCTTTTACTATATATTTCCTAAGGAACTTGCATTTTCCTTTAGTTTAGTATACAAAGGGTGACTGTCTGTGTTCCTGAGGTAAATCTGAAATAGAGTCACTAGAGTTAGGGCTGCCATCCGATCACTACACCAGTGTAACTGAATTGTCAGACTTCAAGGCCACCTGGCAAACCTCTTGCTGCTGGTAACACTTTGGTCCTTGACTGTTTGTAGGTCTCAAAGATTGTAACAGAGGAAGTTGTAATGCGGAGGATGATCAAATTATTGACTCGGATGCTGAGAGCTGGGAACAGATGTCTAACCTTGTGCCCATCACCAGTGCATGAGGACTCACACCACCTCAGCATGCCTCCTCACACCACAACCAGTGCAGCCCCGGACTCAATTTCCATTTTAATTACACCATCGTTTATCAGTACTTTCTCATAATAAGCAGATAAAGCTCTTCATCTCTGCTTAGCAGTGGATAATTCACTCATGTCTGCTAGCACTGATACTGTCTTTTCCAAAGGCCAAACCCCAAGGGCTTTACTCAATTCCTTCTTAGTTCCTCCATTGACAAATTCCATGTGAAAACAAAGAAGGAAAGGAGTGAGTTTAAGGCAATTAGAAGCTGATAGTATTGTCCAAAGTCACCATTAAAGCAACACTTTTTCCTCCTCGGTTATTCTTCATCTTTGTTTTAACATCTAGTTTAAAGGCTGTGGTCTTCAGCTCACACACTTTTCACAGCCATGATTTAGTCAGTTTATCATTTTTACAGCACATTTTCTGGCCTGGTATTTTCCAGATATGCTTCTTTATGCAGTTCTGGCTTTTCCAGGTCACTATACTGGCTTCCACCAGTAGGGCTGGAATGTCAAGATATTGTTGCACTCAAATAATATTAATAGAATCATAGAATAATTTTGGTTAGAAGAGACCCTCAAGATGATCAAGTCCAACCATAGCCTAGCTCTAGCTCTAAACCATGTCCCTAAGAACCTCATCTACACACATTTTAAACACCTCCAGGGATGGTGACTCTACAACTTCCCCAGGCAGCCTGTTCCGCTGCTTCACAACCCTTTCCATTAAGAAGTTTTCCCTAATATCCAATCTACACCTCTTCTGATGCAACTAGAGGCCATTTCCTCTTGTCCTGTCACCTGTTCCTTGGAAGAAGAGACCAACCCCCTCCACGCTACAACCTCCTTTCAGGTACTCAATAAGGTCTCCCCTCAGCCTCCTTTTCTCCAGGATAAACAGCCCCAGTTCCCTCAGCCACTCCTCATCAGACTTGTGCTCCAGACCCCTCACCAGCTTCATTGCCCGTCTCTGAACTCGCTCCAGCACCTCAATGTCTTTCCCATAGTGAATGGCCCAAAACTGAACACAGGATTCAAGGCGGGGCCTCACCAGTGCCGAGTACAGCAGAATGATCACATCTATATCTTTGCTGGCCACACTATTCTTGATACAAGACAGGATGCCATTGGTCTTTTTGACCATATTGAATTTATCCGGCTCGTTTCATCTCTTAATGTAGGACATATCTACACTATAATTTGTGGACTCCTGGTATCATGTTCTCATGTATCGGAGTTAGTTTTAATTTAGTCAGCTAGCACATCGGTATGCACTTCTGTTTCAGTATCACTAACTGTGTAGCCCAGGCAGATTTTCACAGAGGTTATGTACAGTCTCACAGGACTGTATACAGCAAAGTGCATGTCTTGCAGTTTCTTATGCTTGAAAAATGATGCTGTGTTGGTCATGTCCACTTGTTTGTGATGAGTTTTATTGGCTAACTCCTCCTTTTAGAACTTCTCTTTTATTTTCATCTGTCCTAAAAATGCTGACTATTTCATAAAGATTATTTTCCATTTCTTGTTTCTGATTACCTTGTACTTTTATTTTGTTTAGAAGAAAACAAATCATCTTAGGTTTAAGAGTGTCTTTTTTTTTTTTTTCAGAGTTTGATAACAAATTCCCTATCTCAAGTGCTAGAGGGAAAAAAATAAACTAGAGGCCTGCAAAGCCAGCTGTGTTGTCATTTTAACTTTTCTTGGATCACTGTAGTAAGAAGAACATTTAAAGCGTTAATCTTCTTAAGAGAGAAAAGGTCTTCCTATATTATTCTAAAACGATCTTATGAAAATTGCAAGATAACAAATATTTAACTTAGCATTATCATTTTAAATTTTATTATTGCTATGTTATTTGACTGTGATTCATAAAGTCTTCCCAATTAATTTTCTTAAGCTATTACTAAACAGCACAGTGCATTTGATGGTACTGAGAACAGAAAGAAGTCTTCCTTCTTTTTTCCACAATCTGTTTAAAGTCTGAAAGGTATTAACAGCATAATAGAAGTTATACAGATGGATTTTCAAAGACTTCAACAGAAAAGGACTAAGTCATCCATGATTGATCAAAGGGATAAGTGGATTTTCCCCATTAAATCTTGAAAGACAAAAGCTTGATATTCAAGCATTGATTCTGAAGGAATAATTTTCCTACTGCTACACTGATGAAATACTATTAAACTCTAAATCAATACGAGTCTACTATATTTTGTGTTTGGCATTAGTCTTCCCATAACATGGAGCTACTATCAGAGTGAAATAAAGGCAATGTCTTCTTATTCAATAGATACATTTCTCAATGTATCCTGAGATTTCTTATTTATCACCTGCTGCAATGTGGCCTTCATGGGTCATCATTTTTGGGTAAGGAAGTACATTTTTAGGTATTTTAAGATCTTCTGCTGTATAAGAATTCCTCCTATTTTGGATAATTTTCTTCTGCTCCTTAAAAAAGGTCTTCTTACTATGAATATCTGTCTAGTAACAACATTCTCACAACTGCTCAAGATACTACGTTTACATAACCAGAGGATAAAATAAAAATTGCTTTTGTTCTATAAGGAAGTTTCAGCTTCTCAAATGCATACTGGAGAAAAAAAAAACAAAAAAACACAAAAAAAAACCCAAAGCACAGAAAGGACCAAATGAGATAAGGCTAAGACTTCTGGGATATTTAGCAAACTTTTCCACAAACAATCAGTGAAAAAGTAATGTTATTTTAGGTCTGGATTTCATGAATAGCAAAGAATTCATAGAATAAATGCTTATAGGAAATCCTGAATGGAGTAGACATGACATATTTTGATTTTTTGATCTGAATGATAGAAAAATTAGAACAAAACAATGTATGACCTTCTGAGGGTTAAAAATAAAGAAACAGAGGATGCTAGTCTATAAGGCTTATGGGAATTAAACTCAGGGATTTCACTGGGAGGAGGGTAGAATTGCTTTAGGTCTGCAGTGCAGTGCAGACCTAATTTTTTTCTAACTAAGAAGAAGAAAATGGTAAAAAAGAAAAACAATTGGCCTAGAAAAATATAGAAAATGAATGGATTAGTAAGAAAATTTTATTTTTATAGTCAAAATGTACAGAAAAGGAAAATATAAATAAAATGGAGGTGGAACTTGACAAGAAAATAGAAATAAATTGCTACAAGGAGGGGAACATGGAATCAACTTCAGGCAGTTTTGCAGTAAATAACTTCTGTACAATTTTGGAGGCCAATACTCTGAGCCAGATGGTCCCTTCAAACTCTTCCTCTCCCTTCCACTCAATTTCTATACTTTCTGTCTGTCAACATGAGGAGGAAAATAGTAGCAAATTAATTCTAACATTAGTTAGTTTTTGTTTCCGTGTCTGGCCTGATTAAGTCAGGCTGCAGACGTGAATGTACCAACAACTTAGAATAATGTTGCTAGAAGCATTGCCAGGAAATATTCTCCAATTTAGGAACAAAAGGTTCATTCTGATGCTAATGAATCCACTAACTATTCAGTAGAGTTGTCTGTGTGATGTAAATGGATCAGGTGCACAGCACAGCAGCTGCATGAAATCGTTACCATACCTTTCTCATAGACACATTCAAAAAACTCATCTATGATGATCAAAAGGCACATTTTGAGGTGCTTCTGTATGCACAGAAGTTTCACGAAGCTGAGTCCTGTGTCTTTTCTTCTTCAGTATGTACGGTAGCCCTGTGGATGAAATAGGCATCACATGTTCACGTGTCCACCAAGTAGCGTCCACTCTCCTGTCATCTGTAGAATAAGGGTCTTGACCAACTACTGCAACTCCAAAAATGGATCATTTCTTACCAACACACAGTTCAACCTAGTATTGCCAGGTAAAGCTGGTCTTCATAACAATTAGCAGGGAGAATTTTAACACTTCGTAGTTTTCACCAGTCCCACAGAATATTGCAACCAGATATAATTCTACTTGATTGGTGATTCAGACTAACAAGCGGCCAGAAATAACCTGATTTCACTTTTGATTGACAAGAGGACTGTGAATCTTCCCCTCACTGAAATAAACACATTATATCTGTTACTCATCAGCAGAAAAAATGCTACCTCCAGCTTGTGTAAATTTATGCATGTATATATATTTTTTTATACAGTGATCAGGAGTATACAGCCAATTTTCTGGAATTAATACTGTTTCCATATACAACCCCAATGCACCATATGGTCATAATCTTCATCATTAGTAGAAAAAACTCTAGCTGCTAAAACGGATTTATTTCAAGCACCCTTCTTTGTTTCACCAAAGATATCATGGTCAGTAAGATGGGTACATTTCAGGCAGTTTAAAGTAAAATTAGTTCTAGCTGACATAGGATTTTACGAGTGGACACAGGCCTAAAACACAGTAGGAAAATCTTTATGAAAAATGTAGGTGATTATTAAGGAACTGTCTCATTCTGCCTTGGAGAGTTTAAGGAAAGACACTCTCTAGTTAATAGCCCTCCTCCCCGTCAGTTTCTATTTTTGTAGACTCAGCACTACCTGACTGTACTGGTGAATCCGTGACTTTAATTATTATGCCTATGAAAACAAAGGCTGGATAAAGACCTCTTTTAAAACTATAGTTCAGAAAGACAGCTGCTGTTTTGTTTGCAAACTCTAAAACTGAAACTACATTTTGAGCTGTAGTGTAACTAGACAGGTCAGATAATAAAATATCATCTTCATTAGTGCTTTATCCTTGATTAGTCTCTTCAGTGAAAGAAAAGGTCATGACTGACATTTGCAAGTGAATAAAGACATTATCTAGATAACAGAACAAATAAAAATAAAGACATTCTTCTCACCTTGTGCCTAAACAGACAACAAATAAATTAGAGATAAAAAGCCACTAACATTTAAAAAAATTGATTGATTTGCTTTAGGGAATAGATGCAGTGGCAACCACACCAGAGAATGAATAGCACCTCAATTGGAGTCTACTACTTCTATTCATATTTGATAAGCAGTGAGACTATATATGGCAGAAAATACTCCCAGTAAGTAGAAATATTTCAACTGCCCCTTAACCTTAATATTTACAATAGACAAATCGAGCTGAACAACTTTAAGGGAGTTCATTTGCTGCAAAATATCAACCACGGTTTTATATATCTTTGTCAGTTTATTTTAATGTATTTTCATTATCATAACTTTCATTTCTGGACTGTCTCAGAGACACTGAATAATAATGTACTATGATGCCAAAAGTCACGTCTTAATGTTGACAGTTGATGTATCCAATATCTTGCTTCTCAGAATGCTTATACAGTTATTCAAATCTCTTTTGTCAAGGTTTGCTCTGTTAGTATATGTGGCTCACTTCAGAAAGATCTTCTCCACATAGAAATTGAATTCTATTAGTAATATTTTTACAAGACTTCTGTGAGCTTCTGTTTTCATTCATGGCTGAAACCACTTAAATTAGAAATGGTTGAAAACAAAAACCACCAACAACAAAAAAACCAACCCCAAATACCCTTGAAAATGCATCTCCATCTTTTGTCAACAGTTGAATGTAACTGAGATTTTCCCATGTTTGTAAAATGACATATTTTTAATTCTAATAATATGCTCTGTTGTACTAGAGCAATTCTTTTGGGTTTCATTCTTTACATGATATGAAGAAAAGCCTTCGGGAGAAAAATTTAGCTTATTTCATATGTTTACCCACTTGTACACATTTCATAACCTCAGGAGGAAGCTTCTCTCCTCCTAGTGAACAGTGGGATGTTCTGATTTTTTTTTTTTCTTTTTTTTCTCCTACCATTGAATAGTGCCTATTGAAACCAAAAAACAAGACAGAGTTTTAAATGTATGAATTCTGCAAATGTTAATTGTTTGCCATCAAACCCAGGCTTGCTGGTATAGGTTTGACATTATTCATGTCCAGGAATAGCTATTTCATATTAAAGGTGAATTTCTGAACGAGTCTTTCCCTGCAAACCTCTTGCTGCTATATTGTTAATACTCACTTGAAGCCAGCTGAATTAATCTCAAACACAGCAGAACCTTCTGTAATGCCATATGAAGAATTTGTAACAGTGACATTCTTGATTCTTTCCGACAGTTGAATGACACACAGCATTGCTAATTCACAAAGTAATGCTAGGCACTTTTATGCAATGTGACTTTTCATCTTCCCCACAATTGCTTGCTCACATATTTTGTTCCATATTAAATTACCCACATATGCATAACTGATATAATCTCCTTTTTGCATTCACATATGTCTGCAAGATTTAGTTATTATCCTGTCTGGAATTAAGTCTGGACTCCTCTCTTACAATTAAACAATTATTCTGGCTTTTTATATCTCCCTACATTAGGTGCAAAGGAACACATTATAAAAATTGCTCTAACCTATATTAAGGGAGGTTTCCTAATTTCCATTCCATTACCCTTATATTCTGTATGAAAGCTAGATGTCTTGGGTGACATCCAAGTAAAACAGAGGTGGTGATTACTGGCAGGTGCGTATATATGACAGAATCAATATACTTTATTAATGTCTTCCCTTAGCTTGATTTCCTGAAGGGAAATTTTTGGCCATTTTTAGCACATGATGCAAGATGCATTTTTGTCTTCTTTACTAAGGACAATGTCTAGGGCCTCCCTGGTGACTAATCTCTAAATCTTCACTCATAGCCCATGTGGTGCAGCTTATTTGATCACAAGGCAGGAGCATGACTGGTGTGATACTCTAGAGAATGCTGAACCTTGGAGATCATGTTTGTAGCCACATCTGAGGGGAAACTTGAGACACAGTTCCCTTTACTTAGCTTTCAAGGCATGTCCACTTCCATTATTTTTGCAGGCTGTGTTTGTATGTCTCTCAGATATTCCAGTGATTTAAATTAATGATAGCACTGAACACAAACCCACCATGTTCTAAGTGAGCATTGCAGCCTAATAAAGAAAAAAGGGCTTCATATTAATAAGGTCTGGTGCAGGTAAAGAGCTTCAAAGAGCCCTGATTTATCAAACAAGGGCCAAAAAACATCAAGTCATGGATAGACATCTATGTATGAAATAAGAATCTGTTGGATTTAGAATATCCACCATGAATTACTCAGAAATTGGCCACAGATACAGAGCTCTCACTCAGATTGCTCAACTGGTTTTGAATGACATTTGAGGAAAATGGCAGTGTGTGCTTTCAGCAAGCTCCAGCCAGCAGAGGAAGTATCTGTTAGATAGCTTCACAGCAGCAATTCATGGCAAATGATGTGGCTATCATCAACTCCTTGGTCTTCAGGAATCGCAAGGAAGAGTCAGACATATGGGAAATCATGGGTCTCCCCAGTCGCAGTGTAGAGAGTTTGGTGCTGAGAGGACCTTGTGCATTGAGGCTGGAGGGTCTCTGCATCAGTGGATTACAGGCTCGACTCTAGATGCCAATACACTCTGGGATCAAGGACCATTTACCAGCTCTTAGGTCCAGAACAAGTAATGAGTCCCAGTGGCATGTCAGGACAAACTGCATCTGTGCTATTCCTCTTTCTCCATTCTTCCATTCTGTGTCTACCCTTCCTTTGGAATGAAATATTATAACAGGGACATTTCAGTCAGAACCCTGGTCAGCTTATGCCTCACAATGAGACAACACATCAGTTTTGGCTAATCGGGGCTTAAACTGAGGTTTTGTACTACCAACCTCTCTCTATAATGCCTTTTTTTTTTTTTTTTTTCCTTTTTTTTTTTTTTTTTTCCTTAGGTAATCATCCTAATCCATCAACCTGTTTGGAAACAAAAACCAATAAGATTTAAATCAATCCCTACAATGTCTGGTCATGGTGGGGAAAAAAGAGACCTTGATTTTACCTGATAACATTTCCTATGTTTGGGCATTAGAAGTCTCAGCAGAGCATATTCCAGATACACCATGTTACCCCACGATGCAAATCCTGAAGTTGCTGCCTTGTCTCTGTGTTGACTGCCTTGGCATTTGTAGCTGACAAAGATTTCTGACTCTGACTAAATATCAGCTATTGCAAAACACATGGCTCCCACAGATGGTCTAGTAAAGCCAAAGTATTCTCTTTCTCCTAGAGTTTCCACCAATCTCACCAAGGCTGTGTGTGACAGATGCAGTTACAGTTGAGATACTTTTTAGTGGTTACTATACTTTCTGTGTCAGCACCAGTCCCTACTGTGCTGCCACATGTAGCTCTTCAGTGGCTCCCTCTGTACAGTGTGGAGCTCATCAAAGGCAAAGTCATGTCATCATGAGTGAATAATGTCCTCACGGCACAAGGTACTCTGCATTTTGTTTTGGTTCTCAACAAATTACTCCTGTAAAGGGATTTTCCTAATGTACTGTCTTTGTGTAATAGGCTTCTCATGGCATTTTTGAACACATGTAGTCAATTTAATTGATTATGTTCCCATTAAAAATAGTCATACACCAGTGACAGTCTTGACAGCCCATCTGTAAACAACAGAAGCTGTTTAAACACAGCACTATAATGCTAATTGGTAAAACACTGCTTGTGGCTGTGTATGAATCTCTTGGGTGAAACCCTCACACATTCACTGAACAGGATGTATTAAGGGAATAGACATGAAATTCTCCTTTAGAAATCCTCCAGACATGAGGAGCACCTTTGCAAGGCAGGAGCCTGTGATAGAAAGGCATGCTTCAGCTTGAGTTTTCTGGCTGGTAGCCTGATGCCTGCAGAAGCCCAGGCAGGTGATTGCTGCAGCATATGCCCTGTCCAAACATTGCCATTTCCCTTTGGCCATTTCCCACCCCGCACGCCAGCAGTGAGTGGAAGGGCAGAAATACAGGCACTTCCAGCTCTCTTGATCTGCCACAATTTCCCCTTATATTATTGTGATCTTTCTGGCCCAATTAAACAGACTTTATAGGGGAAATTTGACTGGGATATAGCTCAATGTAGGTACATTGTGACAATAAAACCCAAGCATCTGCCCTGCAGTTCTCTAAGTTTGTAATATCACTCTTTTAAGGGAGAAAAGATGACACAAAAACAAAGAGCTGGATTCTGAATAGCTTTAATTTGACAGCTCCCTTGGTACCACTGGTACAACAGTGATTGACTCTGGCTAAGAGTGTAGGACACTGAGTTCTTCCTTGCATGACTAACAAAAGATTTTCCTTTTAATCTAATTCCTTCTTCCCTCTTAACTCTCCCTTCACTCTAGAGCTTCTGCTTTGAGAGGTTATTAAGGCTTACTGCAGATAAAATACAAGTGCACAGACTTCATGTTAAAAAGAGAAGTTGATGTAAAGTACCAAGCAAGCACTCCCAGAAAACCACTGTTCTGATTCCTGAAAAAAAGTGAAGGGACCAGCCAGGCTTTTGGGCAAAAGCCTCAGAGGTGCTAAATATCCGTGAAACCGCTGAAACAGGATGAGTCAACAGTAGCTTCCAGGCTCTAGCCTTTATTTCTAAAAGAGAGGGTGTTATAATTTTTCTCCAAGACACTTTTCAATGTCAAGGAAAGCCAGAGTTCAGTGACATTCTCTAAATTTCCAGTTTTTAATTTAATTTTGCTTCTTTGAAAAGGTATTAGGTGAAACTCCTGTGCATTATGTATCTGAACTAAATAATAGGAAATGTAACTCATATTTAAAGAAAATCCTTCAACTCCTGTTTGGAGGTACTGACTGATATTGTAATATGGATCAATACTTCTATTACCAGTATAGTATGAACTGATAAGCCATTTCCTTGGTATTTTTTTTTTTTTAATATATTTTTCTTCGTTTTGAATACTATGGAGCTGTCATTTATTACTTACAGAGGCATTAGATACAATATGTGTTTATATAGATCCATTTTTGCTTTTCTTTTGCTCACACACAGGTCAGGATAAACCAGGCAAGATTTTCATTTTTTTGAGAAATTGTAACACATATTTATCTCTTTTGACTCATTAATTTAAAAGCATCATAGAATTATCCACAAATCACCACTGTAACATAACATTATGCTTAAATCCACTTTAGGCATCATAGGGACTTATTAATCGATTAATGGCTGACTGCAATATGCGTGTATCCAGCACTAACAATTTCTGCTCACTTTTCTCTTTCATTAATGACTTTATTCCGAACTTTTTGAGATTGTAGTATTATTCAGAGTAAAAGAATTTTCAAAAACTTGTCCAGCAGTTTCTGCAGTCTATCATCACAGCATATGCAAACTATTACATTTTAAATTGTTTATAGACACAAGTGGCCTAAATCTTTGCTTCCCAAGCAGCCCCTAAAAAACAGTGAAGCTCTGTATCCTGGAATCCCTACAGCTGCAGCATATATCTAAAATTCAGCATATGTGTGGTATTATACCTATTGGTTTAATAATTTTTCTGAGACGTGCCAAGAAATCTAACAGTTCCTCTTATTTTTCCTTTCAGAAACAAAACTTTTCTCTGTAAGTTAATGTTTTTTCATGTTTATCAAGATAAACCTGAATAACTGACAACATATCTTTTTGTTTGGTCAATGGTCTGTGACACCTAGGACTGCTATAGGGCATGTGATACATGCTGACCAGGCAGAGTGTTTTTTCTTGATGTTCATCTAGATGCTTTACTCTGCACAGCATTCATTAAAGCTCATATGTTGCCTACACTTTGCTATTCAGATTTTTATTTACTTTTTGGCACCTAGCCCGACCCTTCCACTTCAGGACCCTGTCACCTTTAATCACACAATTCATCTGTCAAAAGGCTGCACTTTCTATTTTTTTTCAGTTGAAAGCTTGCCCAAAACTTCTCCGTGAAAGCATACTTATTGAAAACTAAGCCAGTATTTTATACAAAAACCCCTAGCAGAGGAATTCCTTGGAGAACCTGCCCAAAGGCTAGACCAGCCAATCAGCCATCTGGCCAGGGCTGGCTGCACTGAGGTGAGGGTTTTCAAAGGTGTTCTATAGCTGAATACTCAGATACTAATTAAAAGGAAACTTTTGGGCATGTATTTGTTTTTTTCTCCTTTGAAACTCCACTCTAACTGATGTATTTCATCAAAGTTAATTCTGAAGGCCTCTGTACACACAAATAATGCCAATACATTTAAATGGATGCCCTTAAATGAGTTTATGTAGATTTAGCTGCCTTCAGTAAGGCTGTCGAGAAACAATCTCTACTTTTCTATATCCAGCCCCACCAGTAGAAGGGTTACTTCCTCCTTGCTCCTCATTACTCCTGCGCATCTGCCAGGGAAGCTGTGACTGTCTCAGCTGACATTTCATACTCCTATGCCAGAAAGATTTCCTCTTCTCTCCTGTTTCTTGTTCACTCCCACCTTGGAGCTCCATTCCCACTGCATCCACCTATTGCCCATACCTTCCTAAATGCCTTTCTTCCTGCTCTGCTACCCATCTAAAGTGTTTTCTCCTATGGCAAAATATATTTCTGTAAGGGAGTAGGCTCTGGCATTTTCAACCACACCATCTGCTATCTAGAGGGACGTTGGTGGTCTGGAGAAATGGGCCAAGAGAAACCTCCTGAAAACCAACAATGGGAAATGCTAAACGCTGTACCTGGGGAGAAAAAAAAACCCTTGCACCAGTACAGGCTCTGGACTGACTGGTTAGGAAGCAGCTTTGCAGAGGAGGCTTTGGAGTCCTGATGGGGAAGCTGACCATGAGCCAGCACTGTACCTTCATGGAAGAGGTCAACAAGTACCCTGGGCTGCATTAGGAAGATTATCACCAGCAAATCCAGGCAGGTCATCCTTCCTCTTTATTCTCAGGTGGGATCTGTTACCCAGCCTGGATTGTGGGTTTGAGGTATGCATTTATCATTGCATTATGGTAATATTCATACAAGGTGGCAAACCTCCTCAGAGTATAATTATGCACAGTGTGCTGAGCTCCCAAAATGTAATTACCTCTATGAGCTATGTTCACAGACTGAGCCAGGGCATGAATTTCCCTTTCAGGGTCTGGGTGCCCCATGCTCTGCCAAGATTTTTATTTTTTCTGTTCCTTCTTGACAGGTAAACAGGAGTGAAAAATAAACATTTTTCTGACATAGTCATAAGCCGTACCAAGATGACTGTAGTGTGGATCTGAATAATATGATCTTCTACCCCTTACAAGCTTGATAAGCTGCAAAAAATGTGCCATGGTTTGAAATGCATAAAAAGACACCCACATAGATTTCACTGGGCTCATCAAGCTGAGAAATGGGGTTTGGTTTTTTTCAGGGACCTCAGACAACTTTCACTTTCCAGATTATGGGATATAAAGCACTGGCTGCAGGGACAAAGAACATTATAAAAGCCTGTCATCAAATATCGTGGGTGCAATCTAAAAGGCTTCTGAAAAAGAACAGGGACTCTCACTGGTTGTTTTGATGCAACTTTCTGCCTCCTGATGCTTATCTCTGCTCCTGAACTCTGCCCATGTTACTTAGCTACCAAAGGAGAGGTATCTGTCAAGTTTCCAAACAGACACAGGTAATGCTGAAGATTTTTTTTCCAATATCATCTAATAAGCTGTCCCCCTGAGCACGCACTGTTCTTGGCTGTGAGCCAGAAAAATCCGGAGTGTTTCTAGGGAGATTTGAGCTCTGCAGAGTGCCATATATTACAGTGGGCTCAAAGAGAATAAATCCAATATTTTTATGGAACAGTTTAGATACAGGAACAGGCAAATTGCCACACTAACACGTTCTCTGTCTCCAAAGGGAGGCAAGTAAAATATTCACTCAGCCTTTGATTAGCTTCCTATCCTCATCATTGTAGAAAACCTTCCAGTGAAGAAATTCTGCATGGTGCTGGTTCTTAGCTGCTCACCTCTGCTGCTCCTCAGAGAGTAAGAGCAGGCTATGCTGGGTGCATCCAGGGCTATCTTGAGGTGATCTTTCCCAAGCAGAGCAGCCAAATGGCTCCCTAGCTGCTTGACGGCTTTGGAGATGAAGATCTGTGATACCATTAACCTTATTGAGGGGATGAGGGGAAACCCTGGGTAAAGCTGAGCTGAGGAAGTGTGGTGGATTGACCCTGGCTGGATGCCAGGTGCCCATCAAGGCTGCTTTATCACTCGCCTCCTCAAGTGGATAGGGAGAGGAAGTATAAGGAAAGGCTTATAGGTTGAGATAAGGATGGGGAAAGATCACACACCAATTACCAGCATGGGCAAAACAGAATTGACTCTGAGAAATTAATTTAGTTTATTACCATTCAAATCAGAATAGGATAATGAGATATAAAACCAAATCTTGAAAGACTTTTGCTCCACCTGTCCCTTCTTCCCAGGCTTAACTTTACTCCTAGATTCTCTGCCTCCTCCCTCTAAGCAGTGCAGGGGGATGGGGAGTGGGGATTGTGGTCAGTTCATCACATGTTGTCTCTGCTGCTTCTTCCTCCTCAGGGAGAGGGGTCCTCACACTCTTCCCCTTTTCCAACTTAGGGTCCCTCCCATGGGAGACAATCCTTTATGAACTGCTTCAGCATGGGACCCTTCCATGGGGTGCAGTGTTTCAGGAACAGACTGCCTCAACATGGGTCCCCTGAGGGGTCACACGTCCTGACAGCAAAACTTCTCCAGTGTGCACCTCTCTATCCATGAGGCCACAGGTCCTGCCTGGAGTCTGCTCCAGCTCAGGCTCTCCATGGGGTCACAGCCTCCTCAGGGCACATCTATCTGTTCCAGTGTGGACCTTCGTGAGCTGCAGGAGGACAGGGTCCCTCATTATGGTCTGCAGCATGGGCCGTAGGTGAGCCTCTGTTATGGAGCCTGGAGCAACCACTCGCCCTCCTTCTTTACTGACCTCGGTGTCTGCAAAGTTTTTTCTCTCACATGTTCTCACTTTTCTCTCTGGTTGGAATTGTCCTTGTGCATTCCACCCCCCTCCACGCCCCTTCTTAAATATGTTATCTCAGAGGTGCTACCATTGCCACTGATGGGCTCAGACTTGGCCAGCAATGGGTCAATCTTGGAGCCAGCTGGCATTGGCTCTACTGGACATGTGAGAAGCTTCTAGTAGCTTCTCACAGAAGCCACCCCTGAAGCCTCTCTTCTACCAAAACTTGGCCACATAAACCCGATATAGGAAGGCACCTACTTCCTGTTACTTTGATTACTTGAGATTATACAGACATCTTTACTTGCTTTAGGGGAGCCGATAGTTTTTGTAATATTCAGAGCATCAATTTTTGCCCATCTACAAGGCTCTGTTAAAGATCTTGTTAACAAAAAGCTGGACTTTTGCATTTCACCTAGACTGGGAGACAAATGATGCCTACAAATTAAAAATGCCACCTTTGTGTTTTATATTTTTGTTCTTTTGATTTGTTTTACCCCCAAATCAAAAGCTCTATGGTGAAAGATCTGTTTTGCTCGTCAACCAAATCTTTGAAAATGGAAGCATTTCACAACCATTTTCAAGGTTAACAGTTAAAAGAATGGTAAATTCCACACTAATAAAAAACCCCCACAAACAGTATTTGATCCTCAGGGAGTTATACTCAGCAGTTAACCGCACAGTGACTTAATATCAAATGCATCAACTCCTCCCTGCTACTTGTAGCATAGCCAATAAGGCTTTGATGCACTATTACATGCTTCAGCTACAGGGTAAACTCTGTTGTCACACGTGTTTCATAACTAGGGGTCTGGCCATTCCTTCTGTTGGACTGATTTTTTTTGTTGCAGCTTTTTGTTGTGTTGTGTTGTGTTTCGTTTTGTTTTGTTTTGTTTTTCCTGCATCTGCTCCTGCCAGAACTAAGCCAGTGTAAATCAGTTAATAGGTCAGGAAGAGGCCTCTGTGCTTCTTCATGCCTTCCTCTGCTTCCACCTGGGTGAGAAGCAGATGTCCTGCTACCATCGGAGAGACTCAATATGGCTTGAAAGGAAGGCTTCACTTGCCAGTAGGACCGAATTCTGCAAGCCCCAAACAATAAAAATTGTTTTATTGGCAAGGGGGAAGTGTATAAAATTTTCTTGGTATTTTACTGTGTGCCTAGGTGCATGAGAAACTCATAGTCATCGTTGTTATTGTTCTGAAAGAAGATTTTCCAAAAGGCAATAAGATCAGCAAACAATAAGTTATAGGAGGTGCTGAAGCTGTCGAGTGACCCGATGGAACATTTCTGCCATGTTATGTACCTGCAGGCTCCCCATGGCACAGCAAACAAGCCCTGTCTTCAAGGCTCCCTCTAAGAAGTCAATGCGGATGTGGTCTCCTGGTCTTGCACAGTTCTCCTCCTGTAACCACCATTCCTCCAGCCTTCCCTCTTCCATGGAGCAATAGAGGCCAAACTGTGGGCTGGGCAATTTTCTGCTGCTACATTCTGTACAAGGCTGTGTATGAAGACTGTGTTTAAAATGAAATGAGACTTGAAATGGAAAATTTTCAGGTTTTGTTTTTTAAAACTTTACCAAGCTCCAACCTTAAAAACCACTTTTTTGGTTATTGCTCCAGAAATATCTTTTTAGCAAACCTGACAGCTTTTGGAAACAAAAGAGCCTTCCAAGAGAATTTTAAAGAGTTTTTTGAAAACACTTTTGCCTTTGTATTTGAGAGAGGCTTTGGCAGCACTGTAGAACAGCAGTGCTTCCCTTCACTCCCTCTTCTCTTTGTCAATCATCTGAATTTACACTGCATTTAGAGTTTGTCACATAAAGTACTGGAGACCTTAAAATCATTCCTTCTCAACTAGTAAGTTTTATATGGAAAAACTTGCTGTGAGGCCATGTGAAACTGAATCAAACAAATTAATACCTCAGAGAATGATGAAATTCTGAACACAAGTATGTTAAAGAGCAAACACTTTATCTACTCTTCCTTCTAATAACAGGTTTTTTGTTCTTTCACTAAAAAGAATACAACTGGTAGGCATTGCTGAAAGAAACTGCTGATAAGGTAACTGCACACGGTTTTTCCAAAATGGAGTTTTGATGTAACAAATTTGATTGAAATTCCCATGTGAAAGCAAGAACAAGGTTTCTGATTGACTTTTGTTTGGAGACAGTGTAAATGAGACCTTACCCTACCAATTCATTAGGAGTGCACCAAGGTCAGCATTATGTATGTAAGAGGAGGCCAAAAAAGACAATACAACCAGTTGCACTCAGTTATGCAAGTGATGTGTTATTAATTTGCAACATACTGAATTTGAAGGCTGTCTTACATCCCAGGAAGGAAAAGAGACCTTTTCCAGCAACAAGTCAGTCCTTCCTTCTTTGCTTCCTTCCCTTTCTTTCAAAATTATAGAAAACAGAAGTGTAGTTCAACTGCTCAAGCACATCTCTAATGTGACTTCATATCTATCATAAAGCAAAACTAAAGTTTCTGCCTTTGTTCATCTGTATAATCTTTATAATAAAGTATACATTTAGCAGAACTTTAAAGCCATTTACCACATAAAACATTTAATGAAGCATATGCAGCTTCTGACAGCATAAACACTAGCTGAACTGGGCCTGTAAAGTGCAGGCACTCAAGTGATTGCATGGAAAACGTAGTAATTATGAATGTGCATCCTGACACCAGTAAACAGACAAATATTTGTATTTTAGTATTTATATATATTTACACAATTTTAACAGTGTTTTGTGTTAGTGTATTGATTTGTTGAAAGTACAGCTTCTATGCATAATTAATAAAACATATTAAAAACATTTTTCACATTCTATTCGTGACTAATAAGACAAAATTAGAATATCACACCAAAGATGTGTATAGCCAAACATAAAAATGTAGAGGTTAATTTAACGAGAATTTCCTTTATAGCACATTCACAGTAAGGAAACTGGAAATGTATCCAGACAGACACACTGCAGTGGGATTCATCTGATTGCATGTAGATACTTATATATGTGCGAGCAGTTTATACTCCCTTTATTTTACATAGAAAGAAAAGAACATTTCTAGGATGTGATTAATCCATTTTAAAGATAGACATCTGAAAAACAGACCTCTAAAATAGGTCAGATTGATTTCATCCTAGAAATGCTTATTTCTGTGATTTAAAGCAGAACAAATTTAGCTCCAACATAAATATTGTTTAAGTAAGATGATTCTCACCCTTTAAAATTTTGTCTACTGCTGAAGAATAGCAAGGATGAAGTCCTGCCTCCCTTCAAGTCCATGGCAAAAATTCCTTTCATTTTACTAAAGCAAACATTCTACCCTAAATTAACAAATTAACATTAATAAACCTCTAATGACTACTAATTATTCCTACTGCTCACCATAACCGAAGGAAATAATATACTAAATATTCTCTAACTAATTTTTCAGGATCAACACAAGAATTCTTATTATGACTGAGCTCTCTTGCTAAGGAATCCATGTTTTGGAGTTCTTCAATTCTTCTTCCTGAAGCCTGATGACTTTCTGCTACCAGGCTTAGGGAGCCATCAAAACAGGGACCACAGGCTCACATCATTTGTCTCGGGGGAAAAACAAACAAACAAACCAACCACAACAAAACAAGATTTGCAATAATGTAGTTCTAGCACCCCGATAAACACCAAAGCCCACACCTTTTGTGTAAACTACTGTTGGCTTATCAGATATCTGAAGAAAGTATTGCAATGCAGGACTAAACACAGTTTTTCTAGGACATTACCTCTGGACCCCAGACCAAGATGTGCAGGATGGCTTGGGTCCTCACTTTGTTAGAGTGGGCTGGCCTCATTAATCCACCTCAGTACATAGCATTCATCCTTGTGTCTTCCCCAAGACTTTTACTTCTCTTCAACATACATATTACTCTTAGGGGTTCTTTCAGCTAATAACGTGAGGAATGCATTGCAGTCCATCAGATGAGTAGTTTTTGGCATGAACCGGACTTGCATACCCAGACACAGCTGAGATAGCCAAACAGAGCAGTTGCAGACATAATACCTGGTAGGAGGAGTTCCTGGATGGAGCTATTCCCAGAACTGTATCAGGATTTGTTTTGGACAGAGATTCAAATTAAAGCCTGGAAATGAACTAACTTCCCTTCACTGTGAACAATCAGAAGACCAGAACCCAGAATTAAACTGTGAAATGAGGTTTTTTTTACAGTGTAGAGTCACTGTTAGATTTGGCACTCCTGTTAGTGAAATTATTTTTTAGTGTGTTCCTTGACTTCATTTTCATAACCTTGGACTTTTACCTTGAAGTCAGCTGGTATGGATATCTTTTAGAAGGGCTGAACAACTTAAGTGCCGATTATTGGCTGCTGCGTTATGAAAATTTCTGCTGCAGGAGGTGAAAAAATGAGCAGGGATCTTTTTGCGTGGACTCCAAATTCTGCCTCCATGTTATACTCAGTATAGTTGAATCACAGCAAATAAAATTTATTTTGTGGTGTGTAGATGTTACACCAGAGCCTCTTTTCTCAGATGAATTTTCATGCTGTGCAAAGCATTGAGATATAACACAATAGATGGAGGGAAAAAAATGGTCTTTAGTTCTCGTCTTAATTATTGATACGACTGACATGTCCCTGCCTCTTTCTATCCACCGGATATACAAGGTGCCTGCAATCATTAGATGCCTGCACTTTTAGAATCTTTATTTAAACAAATGAATCCAACTCTGTCTCCTTTTCGAGGTCATGCTTAAAATATGTGTATTTTTTTAATATATTCTGCACATACAAGACCACGTTTTGATAGCATCTTGTGTTAATTGGTTGATGGACGGACACAGTTCTCTCTGTGTGCTGTGTGACTGTGAAACTGCACGATGGGTGCTGAAGATCAGAAGTGAACTCTGCAGATGAGCCGAGGAAACTGAGACAAGTGAAGCAGCATGGAGAGAAGTTCTTTTCTCATACATCTCCTGAAATTGCACTAGATAATACCTTAAGTAAGGTATTTTTAAATGTGATTTTTTTTTTGAGTTAGAAATGTGGAACGAAAGTAAAGCCTGTGTTGTGATAGAACCGTTTTCTAAAAAACAAACAAACAAACAAACAAAACCACCAAAAAAACAAAAACCAAACCCAAAACAACAAACAACAAACAAAAAACGCCCCCCCAAAAATAACAACACAAAAACCCACAACAAAACCCAACAACAACAAAAAAACCTCAACTTGTAAATCCTTTGCTTTGGAAGAAAATCAGGGGTCTACAACAAAACATGTTATTATGCCAATGTGACCACCACTGTCCCACACCTACATTTTGCTGTGCACACGGTGAACTTTTCCAGTAGACTTTTGGGTTGTTTGGGGCAGCTTTGCCACACTGGAAAACACTAATGTGATCACTGATGATCAGCTAGAATAGCAGAGAACAAAGGGAAGCTCAGCCCAGCTGTCCTGCATTTCTGCACAGTTTGTCATTTCCTTGCAGAGCACTACTAAACAGAAAGCAGCACAGGGTTTGTTGGGAGGGGTGCTGTCTTTTATTGAATGGATAGATGTACGTATCTCAGTTTTATCCATTTTTAAGTAACATTCCTGCCAAGAATGCTGGATTTCAGTATCCTCTTTATTGCAGGATATGCAAATTGATCTTATGAAAATAATCTTTTTCCCAACAAACCTCACCCCACTTATCATTTTAGACCATCACGAATAAAGCAAAAGAAAAACAAGTATCATTTAGCAAGAATGCTTTTTCAAACTGCCTCAAACTTGGTATTACCAGTGCTCCAAGTAGGGAGAGATCTGAATCATTACTTCTAAGGAGCCCATTGAGTTCTGGGACCAGGCAGTGATGAGCTGGTTGTTGACCCTCCTGTCTGCAGTGCAGGGACTGAAAACTGTTCTTGGAGAAGCAAACTGAACATGCCTCTGGGAGACTGTGAAACAAAAGACATCACCAAGACAAAATAATTTCAGAGCATCTCAGTATGTGGAATTACGGTAACCATTAATCAGTACTCATTGCTATTAATTATCACTGGGCTTAAAATGGATCCCTGAACAATGTCCCATTAAATGATTTTTCTGATTAAGCACATCCCGATTAAGTGGAGTGCACTGTACGATACTTGAGAAATGGCACCATTCATGTACAAATCGAATACAAATAGAGTACTTATCAGATCCCCATTTAGGAACCATTTGCTGACATCAGAATATTCTCTTATTGGCACTCTGTAGTGATTACAGAACTAAAAAAACAGGGTATGATCTGATTGGGGTAATAAAGATGAGACAAAGGAGATTGTGGTGTTATTTCTCCTGTCACCTGCCATGGAATAGGATAATTTGCAAAGAGTCAGTGTTCAGGGAGCCCTGGTTGGCTCTTTCAGCTGATGAAACAAAAAATGAAATGGTTAATCACTCAGAGAGATAAGCTTGTGGTGCAGAATGCTAGAATTTTTACTTTCAATTCTTCATTTTTAGGCATTAGTAACACTTTATCAGAACCTTGCAAGTAAGTTGAAGACATTTCTTAAAATGTTTGTCATAGCTTTATACTACTTTTCTAGCAGGTGCTCTTTCAATGCCTGTAATAGCTAACCTGCTATTATTTTCATAATGTATTAATAATGGCTATAATAGGAGGTAAAAAGCTTTTCTCCTAAAATATGTGAAATTGATGCATACTATCATTCTCTGCATGCTAAGAACACACAGGGAACAAGAAACACATTATTTCCCAGAAAAAAATTTTGGTGACATCAATTGGATTTTACAAGAAAATATTTACAGGAACTTCACGTAATGAGTGTGAAATTTACTTAACTTTTTGAATACAGGTGCATCTGGGTCCGTTAACACTTGATTTATTTACTTAATTTATCGCTGGGAGAGTTTGATATGAAATGCATCAAACCCAACGTGTAACTTACAAACATCATGTGAATCCTAGTAAGCAGGGTTTGTTTTTGGTTTTGTTTTTGTGGTTTTTGTTTTGATTTTGGTTCGTGGTTTGTGGTTTTGTGTGTGTTTTATCTGGCTGTTTTGTTTTGTTTTCTGGAGGGTGCTGCCTTGGGGTCTGTCCGAGCAAAACGCAGTGCTGCTTTATCTGAGTGCTTGAGACCTGAATGTACTGATGGAGCAGAAATGTAGACCGTGACTGGCTTTTGGCATTTTCTGAGGGGAGAATATCTGCACATAGCTGTATTTGGGCTTTCAAAGTGATACTTGCGTGTGTGGGAAACAAATACAACAGCCCCTTGGTTTTTCTCCCCGAGCTAGATTCCAGTTTGTCTTATTCTAGTCACAAGGTGCGTACAAATACAGTGACATTCTTCAATCATCCGTTCAGCCATTTCTTTAGCTATCCTGTCACACTGCACTCCACTGCTGCCTAAACACTGATTGCCTTAGAGAAGAGGCTTGCATGACCTAGAAGTGAGTCCTGCAGAAACTTTTAAAATGTTAAAAAAAAAAAAAAGTCACTTATTGGAACTTTCAATTGCAGATCAAGTCTGTGCCTCAAAATCATTCCTTGCTATTCCAGTGACTTTGCAAAGATATTTTAAGAGCAAGGAAATGTGAGCAGTTTGTAAGAAGAGGAAGAAATGATGCAAACTTTACAAATCAGGTTATACTCTGAAGACTTTCCAGTCCACTTTTGTAGGCTTGAGAGATTAAGATGGTTCAAGAAATCATTGTGATGTTTACCTATACCTTCCCATCCCATCAAACCCTCTGAGACATAGCCATCACTTCTTGAAAACACTCTATTGTAATTTAAAAACATAGGACCTGACTTTACCCTTACAGCATGAAATACATGGTACAGACAATGAGTCTGCCATGGTGTAAAAGTAGAGACATTAAAGACATTGACACAACATTAATATAACTTACTCAAAGTCATATGTAAAGTGTGTCTAATTTGACTTACAGTTGCCTACATGGTGATGTAGCCTATATACTTGGCTGGAGTGAAGTGGTATGATACGCTACAGATTGCAATACAGCGTGGTGGGGTACCAGTGCACAGACACCTGGAAAAGCTTTTAAATGTGGAAACAATACAAAGATATATCAAGCCATGGTAATATCTGTGTGAAGAACCTTCTTGTACATTTCTGTTGGCACATCTCAGTACTCATAAGCACTGCTGTAAATTAATCCATCTATATGAAAATATTTTACTGCTATTAGTTTTTTAATGTAGTTGTTATTAATATAAGAACTTAAAAACACTCACAATTTTTTGCCTATTCTTTGACCTTGGACAGCCTATCAAAAATACGAGAACTTCAATAGGACCCCACACGAGTTCAGATATCACTAAAATTCATGTTCCACCTTTTAAAGAACTACTCAATACTAGTTATTATGATGCTTGACTGGTGTGAAAGATGTCCCTGGTTTGACCTAAATATGTTGGAAATTTGCTATGGATTCTAAAAGAACTGTTTGATTCCAGATAAAATACACTAGGAGAGGTCCAAAATAGAAGGAAACCTGTCTACTAGAGCAATTAGCTCAGCCTTATTCTAACGCATTGTGATTTTAAACCCAGCAATGCCTCAAATATATTTTCCTTTGCCGCAGAAGCTATCATGTATCAAGCACATTTCTAGTAAACAATAATACAATTTTCATTCTAGGTAGCAGGGAGTAGAACAGATATCCTACAATTCAGATTTCTGGAAACCAAATGAAACCGAACCAAATCAACCAACCAAAAAAACCAACAACCAAAAAACCAACCAAACAAAACCAAACCAAAATAAACAAAAAAAACCCCAAAGCAAACCAACAAAAATAACCAAACCAAACCCAAACCAGTGTTTCTATTAAGACTGCTAAGTTTACATTAGTTATTTGTTTAAGCGTTTCTTATTTTTGTTTGCTGCTGCAGTAGAAAATCCACTGAGAAACAGAGATGACTGAAAAATGTAAAACTCTAATACTGATACATTGCCACGAATATATATTCTGAGTCTTCTATTAATTATTTCATAAAGTCAACATATCATGTATGATGTACCACTCTATCTTGCACTTGCTTCTCCTGTAAGTGATAAATGCCTTTGTTTGTCTTACAGTAAGTTGCTATTCTCTGTGGTCTGCCTTAGAGGAAAATATTTGTTGCTATATACTGGTGTCGCAGAAAAATATGGAGAACAGCAGTGAGAGAAAATGTGTGCCATTCAATAGAAAAAGTGAGAAGTGCCCCTTAGTTGTTGAAAATAAAAGTAGATATCACTGAAAGCATGCTTGTATTAACACTATACTTCTAACAAAGCACATCTTTGATTTCCTGGCAAGGCGGCATACCACCCATGGTCTTGTTATATTCCCACTCACATCAGGAAAAAGGAATCCTGGTACTTTGTAGGTTAGCTTCTGGTGGTGTGGCTTCTTATGTGTCTGTTTGATATCACACAATCAAAGAATTACTGAGGCTGGAAGGCATTTCTGGAGGTCTTCTAGTTCAATCCCCCGGTCAAGCAGGGTTGACTAGAGCCAGTTACCCGGGTCTGTATCCAGTCAGAATTAGAACATTTGTAGGGATGGATGCCCCACAGACTTTCTGGGAAACATGCTCCAGTGTTCAATCACTTTTACAGTAAAATGGCTTTTTCTTATGTTTTAGTGCAATTGCTTGTATATAGTATCTAACTGAAGCTAGAATAAAAAGCCTGCTAATATTTATTATTAGGTAAAGTCACGGGACAGTAACAAATGACACAAAAATTCATAACAGGAGATTTACTGCTTGACAAAAAGCTATTATACAGCTAATGTAAAGACTTAAAACTAATCACTTAAACAGTGAATTTTAAGTGTGCTATGTGTTTTATTTCTTGCTTTCATTAAGTAGAATGACTTTCTTTTTCATGCCTGTTCACCACTCAAGAAGAAATGAAAATACCAATAAATGTCATGAAAACAACTGAGAGATCTCCATGGTGACTCTGGTTGGGTCTACACTATTCTGTACTCTCCAGACAATACACTGAGGTTGCACACCTTGGACCCAGCATGATGCTGACCCAAGGGGACTTTGGTATGCACCATCTCTGTGCCCTTGGGCGGAAAACTGGGTTCGAAGAACCGTGAGATAGTATATTAACACTTTGTCAGATGCCAAGTAGGGAATTGGGACAGATCTCTTTCTGCCCATGGAGCTTTTTGCCCCACAGTTTAATCACAGTCATTGGGACTTGGACTAGATGACCTTTGAAGATCCCTTCCAACCCAAACTATTCTATGATTCTGTGATTGAAACCCATGTTGTAACACAAAGCTAATTAATAAGCTACTTGTCTAATGGCTTTCAGTAACCGTGATTACAGGCAATTCAAGTGCTGGAACAAGAGCCTGAATGATGATTTCTCTTTCTCTATATTCACACCAGAAAAAAAGAAGGGTCTTTGTTACTCAGACCCTGTTTGCAGGGCTGGTGGCTCCTGAAGTGTCTGCAATGAGTGATGTGCCGATACAACACAGACTGAAAGGCATTTAATAAGCCATTCAACCAGCAGCAAACCATATCAATGCATCATCAAGACAAGACTTAATAGCATACAAGTGTCAAAAGACGCTCTGAAATTTCATTCCCTCATAGCAGCTCAAGCTACAAGTACATTATACAAGACCAGTTGTATTTTAAAAATTGATTCAGCCACATGTTCCCAAATTTCCAAGGGGCAATTAGGAGAAGCCTGAGACAGAAATACTTGTGAAAGTTATTCAGGAAAGTTATAAAAGGAGAAAACTATTAAAAATGAGAGAACTTAGATCTTGCTTCTCCCACTGTCTCCTTCTCAGCTTCTTTTAGGACTATACTAAATCTATAGTAATCCTTAGTATTCCTTTTTTTCACTTGTACATCCTCAAACAGGGAGAGATTCCATCAAAATCAGTAATATCTCTCTGGAAAAAAATTAGCATTGGTATGAAAAGGTGCAGTCCACCTCCTGTCTTATTTTACTCTAAGAGTGTTTTAGACTTAACAGTTGTGTTTTGATACTGACTATTCTGTCCTAAAAGTGTTAAATGAGAAATACCCTTCTGGGTAGAGACAGCTTTTGTCTTAGGGTGCTTGTCCTAAGAAATCTAACTGGATCACCACTGTCCATGCAGTAGTTAGTGCCTTCATAAATAATCATCTAGCTCTGTCCTACGAATTACTTGGCTCACTTATTCCTTCAGCTCCAGTTGGAAGCTTATTCTAGAACATCACTGCCCTGGTGGTGAGAGACTTATGATTTCCAGTCTTAATTTATTCAGACCCAGTTAGTGTGCTTAAAGAGCTTTTTTTCCTCCCAAGGAGAAGCTTATTCAGTGATCTGTGTTCACTTATTTACTCAGACCTTACTCACAGAAGGAAATTCTGTCTCCTCCAAGCCTTCCACTGTTTGCCTTAAATAACCAAGATCTTTTTGTCACCTCTTCTTTGCCTTCTTTTGTCAATCTCCCCATAAATTACTGGAAGTACAAGGCATAAATGCTAGCAATCTGGATTTGATAGTTTCTTTAAAGCAAAATTTGGATGTGCCTGGCAATGCCTGAGACCTACTGGATGAGAGGCCAGACTCACTGTATTTTCCTCTAACAGATGAAGGAACTCATGGATATTTTTTAATACATCTATCAATTATTTTAAAATGAAAAATTGTTACCGAAGCAGATGCTTCAGTGTATATAAATTCATTACTGTCTCAGGAGTGAGAACAAGAAAACCTCTTAGAAGGTAAAACTACCTGTTATAGCTAGCAAAAAATATATAGCTATCGGAGGTAGCCTCAAAAATATAACAGTCAGCTTTAATTTAAAGGATGGAGTTGTGTGTGTCTGCCAAATTCAAGGGGCCCACCCTAAAGGAATATTGAGGGAAAAATCCTGTAAGGAAGCAGGCCGACAACTGAGGGGAAAATCTTGTATTGAGGAAAAAATCCTGTAAGGAGGCAGGTCTGCAGCCATGGGATTTAAGAGGGATCACTTAACTAAAACAAAACAAAACAAAAAACAAACCAAAACAAACACCACACTCCCATTCCACAAACCACAGCTGCTCCACTTGATGTTAAGTTTTTGTCCCTGTGTCAAAGACATGAAATATATATATATATATATATATATATATATATTTCATATATATTCTTTTTTTTTTTTCACTTTGGTGAGGAACGAAAGGGTTTTTACCCAGGCTGTTTGCAAACTGATGGGTATGTTTTACTTGTTTCCCAGGAAAGAAATTCCAAAACGCTTTATATCACTGCTCAATTTGTTGGTGTTTGTTCAGTGCAAAACCCAGTGTCACTCCTGGAGAGCAATGCAAAGCTCTGTACCCGCACGGCTTCCATGAGAATTGTGAGCACCGACAAGATCACACAGAAAAACATTGTATACCTTTTCCTGCTCATGAGTTTCTGGCTGGTTTGTACTGCTCTGCTTTTATGTTCTTTTTAATAAATCCCAGGGCCTTTCATCACTAATGCAGCACTAGACAAAACAAGTAGGTAGGCTTATAAGAAATTTGATCAACAGTAACAAAAAGCCAGTTTAACTGCGGGGTTACTGCTCTGCTTGTGATGTTTCAACTTTTGTGACAGGCAGAGGCTTAGTTTACACTGGAATTTCCTGCATGATTTACAAAGCAGGATTGAAACCCCGCACATCCATTCTGGTAGATCTCCCGCTTCATCCATCAGTGCTGACAGTGCTAATCTGTGAAGAATTAGTGACCTAGAAGTCAGCTATTCCCTTCATCTGGCTATAACACTCTTCATGGAAACAGCATATTAAAGGTACCAATAAAAGTCAGCGTGCAATGCAAACAAAAATGATTGATTGCACATTTTTGCATGAGAAAGTGTTTTAGAACAAAAAGCCCGATTATCAAACCATTGGCATAAAAATGGAAATGCAGATGATGGAGTCTTCCATGAAGAACTTTATTTTTGCTAGATGAATTGTCTCTGTTCTCCTTTGAAATGACACAGTTTGATCAGAATTAGCTGGCAGCACTTACATCACACCATAGATGGTGTCTGTCTACAAGTCAGCTTGCAGTGTCATGTGAGACACCTGATTCCTTTTAGTTCATACTAAAAGCACAGCTAGTGTGGAGCTGGGAAGGATCAGCTGTGTCAAATTTATGAAGGAATTGGTTTAGCACCACAGCGTAGACTGAGGAAGTCACACTGAATTCGGGGACCCAAAATGCCTGTGATTGGCTCCTTTCTGATTGAACTTGGCAATGTCTGCTACCTCCAGCTGACCATTTCAAAGGGTCTTAAGTGATGTAGCCATCGAAACCCAGATCTGGAATTGATGTGCACAGCACAAAGAGAAGTCATATAAATCTTCAGTCCTGTACTGCTACATTGAGATCAGAAATGCAGGTTTTACTGCTTCTCCACTCCATGGCTGCAAAACCTGCAGACTGAAGAAAATAAACTGTTCGAGCAATAAGGTCAATAGTTCCTGACACTTTTTTTTCCTTCCATAGTCTGATTTATAACAAAACAATTAGGTTGCTGACTAGACCTCAGAGTCATCCAACTTTTTTTCCAATAAATTAGTTGACTAATAAAACTGAGAGATGAGAGGTAAAATACTTGCAGGTAGCAGTAACTAGGGAATGCAGCATGCCAGTTCTCCTCTTCTCATCCCTGAAGTACCCTTTTAGGCTCTTGAGGACTTTTATTACCATTTGCACCTTAGTGCCTATTAGGGGCAAGCCAGGCTAACCCTAGACAGGGGAAAAGAATGTGCTTACTCTAGGGTATTGTATTTTACGGGAGGT
Source organism: Nesoenas mayeri (assembly GCF_963082525.1). Lineage (NCBI taxonomy): Eukaryota > Metazoa > Chordata > Aves > Columbiformes > Columbidae > Nesoenas > Nesoenas mayeri. Next base: position 149,222,786 of record NC_137541.1, on the reverse strand, counting down.
TCCCAAAACCTCTTGGCTGCATTTCAGCCAATAGTTCCTCAACAGGCTTGGGCTCTGTTTCTCTTTTCTGTCAAAAGTTGTGCCAAACAGAATGGGTTTCATTTTCACAGGAGGTCAGTGAAGGCACGTCTAACACATACCTCTTCAAAATACTGTCTGGACAAGAGTTAGGAGAAATTCTTCCTGAATGCAATTTAAACGTCAGTTTAAAGAGTTTCTAACCAAAGAAGGAGAAATACTTCACAGTAGCATACAGCTCCTGCAATGCCAGACAGCTGGTCATGCCATGTTTTTTTGAGGGGGGCTGTAGAAAAATACTCAAGCATGTCTCTCATATTGACGTATGCCCAGGATTTCAGGGTCTGGTTACATCTTGTCACAGCACCAAATTGTCACCCACATCCCTTGGTGGAATTGACTTGTTTCAGGCTGTTGTGGAAGTTTCTTGGGACTTCTGCTCTGAACTCCTGCCTACTTGTTGCCTCCAGTACTACCTTGATATGGTGTCTTGAATTACCATAAGATTTTGGCTATCAGGATGATTGTAACACTTGTGTGCTCATTTTCACAATCTCCTGCCAATGGTAAAGCACTATTTCATGGTGGAATAGGAAGATTGCAGTAGAATAAGTGTCAAAAGAGTGCTGAAAATGAGCTTGAGAACAGCAGATACATTTCACATGAAGAGAGACTCTGTGAGTTGGAGGTCATTGAAAGACAGGAGAGAAATTTTAGATTATGTTCAACAGGCTTGTCATATTCCTCTTTTGATAAAAGATACATCACAAGGCCAAGAAAACAGTGTTTTAAAGGCAACAGCACAAGCCTCTCCCTTCTCCACAAATCCCATTTCAGGGCGAGGTAGAGGATGGGAAATCATTATCTACTGAGAGAAGATGATGTGACCAGCATATCCCAAGGCAATGCTCACATATCAAAAGAAGAGAAGTCTTTAATGTGTTCACATATTGACAGTTGCAGTTAGAAGAGGCTTGGAGCAGACACTATCAGAGAGTGGCACTTCTCTGCAATGCCTCTGGAGTGTGCACCTAGGCACACACTGTCTGCCTGGGACAATGAAGAGCAGAAAAAGGTCTCTTGTCTCTTAGCAATTAATCTACAGTTTGATTCATGCTTTATTCCTGAAATGACTTCTAAACTATTTAAAAATGTATAATGGGAATTGGCATGAGAAGGAAGAAAGAAGTGCAACAGACTATATTTTTAATATTTAACCCAAAATTAGTTCCACGGGAATGACCATGCTTTCTCAGCTCAGCCTAGAAAGGTTATTTGTGAACATGAAGGTTTCAAATTTAAGAGTGTTTGTGTATACACAAATGCATACACATGTATAACTACTCAAAACACAGCTCTTATTTCACATTCCAGCAGTATGGGATTGGCAGCAATGATTTTATTTATCACTATTTTGAAATCAGGGCTTGAAGGATGAAATTTACATTTTCTTAATTAGGTCCCGTAAGAACAGTAACTATTCAGACATTTTTTCAAGCATTGATCTTTTAAGCTGTAATCAATAAGTAGGGGATAATTTTATTGGATTTGAAGGTAACTTCAAAAATCTTTTGGATGAAAGGGGTATATGGAAAGCATCAAGACAAATCCTGACAGGTAAGCTACTCTGTCATATTTCCTTTGTTCATAAGAGTTATGAAAAAATGAGATGAAAAGACATTTTTGCTGCAATTAAAATCTTTGGAGAAAGAAGCTACTGAAAAAAAATAAAAGTCTCAGGGAAATATAGGAACTAAAGTTGTGCCTCAAATAAATAACTAATGTCAACTCCCTCATGTCCCCACAACTCAAATCACAGTTCCTGAGTGACCAAACTGAATTGGATACACAGTGTGATACAACCAGCTTATTCTTCTAGCCCAAGGTCAATTTGCAGAACATCCAGACAACCTTTTTATGACTCCTGCTGCAATTTCTTTGATTTGATACCTGTGACTTTGACAATACACAGAATCCCTCTGTATTTACGTGGCATATTCATCTCTTTTAGGTGATTATGCCACCAGCTGTGACTCGGACCTGTTTCAAACTGACACCAAAATAATAACAAATACATTTAATAATAAAATTGTGCACAAATAAAAGATATTATATCTTTACTAATGTTAGCAAGAATGTTATTTGAATAATAAATTATGGTGATAAGAATCCACAATTGTTAACCAAAGATGTTGCCCAGTATTTAACTGAACATATGCGAGTCAAGCTTTATGGTAAGAAACACATCTTACTTAATGTTCTATATTATTGCTGAAAACAAAAGACTGACACATTTCAGCTGTAATGTACTTTCTTCTGGGAAAGAATTCCTAGCACTTCTGTACAACATCTAATTTATTTCATTGATGCAAATTCTCAAAGGTGGCATTGTAAACCTCCAAGAGACACTGCTTACATCACCATATGTTCAGAATCAGATGTTACTGGCAGATTTTTGTATTCATGTACAGCAATGCAGTTGTAAGAAAAATGTGTATGCCTTTCAACATCAACCACTGTCCAGCACTACTTTCTAACCAGACTATCTTATACTTTTTCTGCATATTTTCTTTGACACATTAACTTCTTGTAAAGCAAACAAGAAGGAGCACTTCTACTAACAGATCAAGTATTCAAATAACATATTTACTCTTTCAAATTCTAGTCATCTCATGTAGCAGGCACACATACATGCAATACATATATGCATATACAGAATTGTCTTTGAATCCTAAATTGTCTTTATAGATATATATGTATACACATGTATATAGTAATAATTTTATATACATGTTCAAAATCATGATCAGATCTCTTTTTGCCAAATTACTTGTGATCTAAGCCTAGAAGAATTAATTTCTAAAAAGAGATTCCAGAGGAATAAAAATGTAATTGCAAAGGCTTGCTGTAGGAAACACAGCCTGAGGTGTGCAGCTATAATTTAGCCTTCCACCTTAAATGGAAATTTTAAGAGAGAACATGGCCATTTCAAGCAACAAAACAAACTATTAGTATTATTTTTTTATGAAGGAAGATACATTTGTTAAGTAGCTAAACTTAACTGATGATAAGGAACAAAAACTGGCACAATCTCACAGCATCCTTGCTGCTAAACTGAGGAAGTGTGGACTGGATGATTGGGTAGTGAGGTGAACTGTGAACTGGCTGAAGGAAAGAAGCCAGAGGGTCGTGGTTAATGGGGCAGAGTCTAGTTGGAGGTCTGTATCTAGTGGAGTCCCTCAAGGGTTGGTACTGGGACCAGGACTATTCAATCAATGACTTGGATGAGGGAATAGGGTGCACTGTCAGCAAGTTTGCTGATGACACCAGGCTTGGAGGAGTGGCTGACATGTCAGAAGGCTGTGCTGCCATCCAGCGGGACCTGGACAAGCTGAAGAGTTGGGCAGGGAAAAATTTAATTAAATATGACAAGGGAAAGTGTAGAGTCTTGCATCTGGGCAGGAACAACCCCAGGTTCCAGTATAAGTTGGGGAATGATCTGTTAGAGAGCAGTGTAGGGGAAAGGGACCTGGGGGTCCTGGTGGACAGCAGGATGACCACGAGCCAGCACTGTGCCCTTGTGACCAGGAAGGCAAATGGCATCCTGGGGTGCATTAGAAGTGGGGTGGTTAGTAGGTCGAGAGAGGTTCTCCTTCCCCTCTACTCTGCCCTGGTGAGACCACATCTAGAGTATTGTGTCCAGTTCTGGGCCCCTCAGTTCCAGAAGGACAGGGAACTGCTGGAGAGAGTCTAGTGTAGGGCAACAAAGATGATTAAGGGAGTGGAGCATCTCCCTTAAGAGGAAAGGCTGAGGGAGCTGGGTCTCTTGAGCTTGGAGGAGACTGAGTGGTGACCTCATTAATGTCTATAAATATGTAAAGGGTGAGTGTCACGAGAATGGAGCCAGGCTTTTCTCGGTGACAACCAATGGTAGGACAAAGGGCAATGGATGCAAACTGGAATACAGGAGGTTCCACTTAAACGTGAGAAGAAACTTCTTCGCAGTGAGGGTAACAGAGCACTGGAACAGGCTGCCCAATGGAATTGTGGAGTCTCCTCTGGAAACATTAATAACCCGCCTGGACACATTCCTGTGTAACCTCATCTAGCTGTTCCTGCTCCAGTGTGGGGAATGGACTAAGTGATCTTTCGAGGTCCCTTCCAGTACCTAACATTCTGTGATTCTGTGATCTGCCAAGAGCACTTTCAGATTCTGAGTCTATTTAATTAGGATGAGCTATGGTACAGCACAATAATTATATGGTATTGTAGCATGTCAGCAGATAAGTTTTGCATTGAAGTTCTCTTGTATTTTCACAGCAAGAAAATAATCCTGGAATACAGAGTTAATGTCCAGAGAAGCTTAAGTAAAGTTCTCAGGGAACCACTGAACATTTGCAACTATGTCATTCACAACAGAACTCTCTTGTTGTCTAGTATTCTTGCACTGAACAATAAATTAAAAAGCCACTGGAGAGTGGATTCTCTGGCTTGGTCAGTTTGGAGGTTTTCATGACCCCTTGATTAGATGAGTTCCCTTAGAACCTGAGTCAACAGAGAATACTTTTACTACAGCCTTAAGAAGTCAACTACTTTTGAAATCCATAAGGAGCAATGCAATGTATTTGCAGGTTGTTCTATAACAATTTTTCCAAGGCTCATATTGGGCCATTTTGAAATGTAGTTGAAACAAGAACACTAGTTCAGTACTATATAGTGCTTTCTCCAGGGTACATGTGGACTTCTTCTAAAATGGGAAGCCAGAATACAGTGGTTTGTAGATTATGATTGCCAGAAGATATAATATATTGCAAGTGAGAAAACTTGATGCTATTTAAGTTTCCAGAATTAAAATGAAAAAACAGATGCTTATACAGAAGACAGAGATACCTTGCAGCGAGTAACTTGAACAGTATGATTGCTTCTGCTGCTGTAAAAGTTGGGATGTGCTGCAATGTTTGACTATAATGTTAAGGTTTGTCCTACAAAAATTTCTCCTGTGAATGCTGAGATGATATTTCCATATTTTTATTTGATCAATTAACTTACAGCTTCGGCTGAGACTTAACACTACAGAATTTTGTGGGATCCGTAATCCTGACTTAATTGTGCTCTCCACTGGAGAAGAACTGTTAAAGTTCATTGCTCTGAAAGACAAGGCGAAATGGAAATGTAGGTGCTTCCCAGTCAGGTTTGAGACTCTCAAAACTTGTGTTTAAGGAATACTTCATATACTCCTATTATTTTTTAACAAAAAGGTTGAATTGAGGACCTGAGAAAATGCCAACTCTTTGTACAACCAACGGAAAGAAGTAGCTCTTTCAGCAAAACTCTGTCCTTCCTCTGTGTTAGGTCTGCAAAGCTAGTGAGCTAGTTACTATTTAGCATTAAGAAATATATCCAGAAGGTGCACTTGTTTGTCATTCAAACCAAAAGAAATGGGAGAAAGTCTAGACATCAGGTTTCTTGACAGTTGAAATATTGTACTATTAGTGACATCTAAATAAATAATAAATATTGTGGATATGATACTGCAAGTGACTACTGAAAACATTTCAAACTGAGGTAGCTGGAGCAGAAATGAAAACATTACAGAAATAATAAAAAGTTAAAAGCAGTAACTTGAGGTAGATTACTGAAAATAAAGACAGAGTGTCTATGTAGCCAAGGGCAAACCTCTATGTGATCACAGCAGCCTCATTTAAGAAAAGGCACATATAATTAAATATTTATTCTTTTTACCAGGTGAGTGCTTACTTAGGAAAGGAAAACTTTTTGGGTTTGTTTTTGCTTTCTTTCTGATCTTCCACTTAAGATGTATTCATATACATATACTCTTGTGTCAATGTAAAAATTTAACAAATTTAAATCCATTTTCCAGTAAGTCTATTATCTACAATTAGTTGCACTGGTTAATGTTCTATTCCACATTCTCCTGATAAATGTAGTCGTCATTCCTTAACGAGTGCTCCCATTGTAAACGACAGAGTGTTTTGCTGTGAAGAGTGGGAATTTTTGGGAGGCTTATCTTCCCTTTAGGCGAACTCTGATTTTCATCCTTAATAATGCCCTAGATGACTATTATAGGCCACTGCTGCTTCAGTCCAGCTTGCAGTCAAAAGCAATACAAAAATCCACCTGCAGACTGTCCTTAGAGTAACCTGATGAAATGAATGAGGATCTCAGTTGGCAAAGAAACAATTTCACCTTGGGAACCAAACTGGAAGTCATCAGTGGGGCAAAGTGATTACTGTGGCATAATTACAGTAATCAGGGATAGATAAATCTGTTTCATTTCAAGTGATGGCAAGAGCTTAATCTTCCTATCTACATGCAATATGATACACAAAATTAAGTCATGGGTAGGGCTAGAAAAAGAGAATATATTGTTAGAAGGCAATTGCATTTATAAAAGTTTCACAGATAGCATCTAATTAAATGATTCGGGGAAATTGTTGTCACAGCACTGAAAATCTGACCAGGAAATCTCCTACTTTGGATATAAGTCTGTATTCAGCAGTAATAGTAGGTCTGCTGTGAAATGAATTGCATTAAAAACAGCCATCTCTGAGTAGGATGGCATAAATGTCATAAGAGGCCATGGTCCCTAAGGCAATGTTTGGTTATCAACTGAAAAAAATTACTTCCACTGAAGTAACTGACGTTAATCTCGAAAAAGGGGGAAAAGCTCACTAATTATGCCTTCACTAATATTTCGGCATTAGTGCTGTCTTAAAACCTAGTGGTGTAAACTGACAATTTTAGGAAAAAAAAAAAATCAATCAGAAAAGAGCTTAACATGGTATTTTTTTTCTTAATGATGATGGCAGGAGATCGATTTTCAAGTTTAAATAGCCCAATTATTGGTTTATGACACCAGTCATCAGCATGAGTCTGTGAAGCTAGCATTACAAAAAACACAGTGGCAAATGAAAATGTATCCATCAAGACATCTTTCATTCTAGAACTAAAAATTAACACCATTCGTTATTAGTAGTCAACCACTGGAAGAATGACTATTTGTCATTCCCATGAAGTATTTTTCTGTACCAGTAAATATTGATATCCTGTGGTGGTGGGACCTGTCCCTCTGTTCCTACCAGAGAAAAGCATGGTGACCTTGGAGAGTCCATGGTTGAGTGTGTGGGGACCTGAAGTGCAACAGGTGGAACACCAGTTCCCCCTCATACCATGGCAGCAACAGCCAGACAAAGGCTGTGAGAAGAGGGGTGAGTGGAAAAGGAAAGGGGTGAGAGGAAGGAAATTTGAAAAAGTGGGAGGGAGACAGAGAGGGAAAGGGAGGTAGACATCTGGGAATGAAGACAAAAGCAGGTTTAGGGTACGGGAACTTGAGCAAGGGCGGTGCAAGAAAGAAGCAAAAAGAACTGTAACACATGAGAAAGGAGAGAGAAAAAAGTTGAACTTATGGGTGGGAAAGGAATGATAGAAAAAGAGAGTGAGAGGTGCGATTGCAAGCAATAATAAAAGAAGCAAATAAATTGATCTTTTGGGGTTTAAACTCCTGTGATACTGTGTTAATTACATAGCTAATCCTATTTTTTCTGACTTTATCATACAGAAATTATTAGGTATTAGTTTACTTCGGCTGCCAACTACAAAATCCAGACAAAAGTGTAAAAACCAGATGACCTACAGGAAGTGAAGGAGGAGGAATAATTATTTACATCATCACCTCACATTACTGTTACTGATAGGAGGAAGAAAGAGAAATTAAAAAGAAAATCTCCAGGACTGGTATCTTGCCTTGGAAATACGCAAGAGAGATTCCTACTGGGAGAGGTTCCCTTCAGCTTCAGAAAAGGTCCATACTGACTATATACCATAGTTCACTACTCCTCATAATTCAACCTAAGATAAATTCCTCATTAGTACTTGGAAACAGCACTGCCCTCAAGAATCAATGCTCTTTAGTTGCTCATCTGCTGATAATATATGCCCTGTCACCTCATACATACCCTCTCCTTCATGTCAGTCATATCTCTGACATTTGTCAGCATTTATATAGGACTGACTAAAACATAAATCCTCCTACATGCTGTTTTATCTCATGTTTAGAGCAGTTTGCATAGTGGTAACTCTGAAAATGAAAAGTAAGACTTGTCATATGTTTATGTACAACCAGGACTAGAGCTTTTACTCTCACAGTGTTTGCTTGATTTCCTTACAGTCTCAGGAAAACTTTTTTTTTTACTATTAGTGGTATCTGTCCTTGTTTCCCTCATGCTGTGTAGTCCTTGCACTTACCATGTTCAACACCTCCTGGTGAATCTGGCAGCATAATACACTGGTCCGTCAATTTTAAATTGAGGACCAGAAATATGCGGAAGAAAACAATTTACTTACATCTGGAGTAAGCAATATGTTAATATCATGGTCATCTTGTTATTGCATTAGTATTACTCTAACCCTCCATGACTCACTAGCAGCACAACCAAATCCAAGTAATCCTCAAGCCTCAGGATTTTTTTGTGTTATAATCAGTATTGCTGTTCCAATGAGGGCATCATGAACTTTAAAAAGGTGAGCAGGCACTTCGCCACCTGCAGAAGTGGACCTGAACCAGATATGAATGCTGCTCAAATTAAGGCTACATTCCAGTTTACTTATACCAAATTTCATCCCTGTCGTGTGGAGCCCACATTCGTTAAAACAGCTTTTTGCCTGATGAGCTTGTATTCAGAAAAAGCCTTGTTCCGAACTCAAGATACTGTAGAAAGCATGAAAAGGTTCAGCAACAGTTGTGTGTGCAGTGGTGGATGTATAGACATATGAACTAATATATATAGCTGTTGTGATAGCCAGCAAATTGCTTTGGGAATCTTGAGTTTAAGAGGTTAAATCTCTTGTGGATTTAGGTCTAAAAATTCTGTTGTTGTTAGGATCAGTCTGGATGGGTCCTTACTATGCTGTAGTTTGTCTCTGTGAGATACAGAGGGCTCCCAATTCTGACTTTAGTAAGGGCTGTGGATTCTAGGCATACCCATAATAATTTGGTTCTAACTGCTCTATAGATTCTGTACTCACAGATGTCTGATAGCTCTAATATGCCCATTTCATTCTGTGTTCCCAGGGGAAGCCTGCAAGAAAATTAGAGATAGATAATGGCAAAGCGATTGAACTGAAAAGAGCAAAAGTGTAAGGACCTTTTCCTCAAATGAACAGGGCTCAAGTCAGACAGCTACTGTCTTTCATTGGCTTATGTATACACTCAGCCTTACTGTTCTTTTCCTCATTCACATGAACATATCTCAAAGCACAGCCACTATGCTATGGCATTTAAATATTACCTATTTATCCAAAATATCAGCACCTGAATGGAATCTTGTGCCCATTCTGAAAGACACAGCAGACACAAGGGCACCTGCCAACATGAGGCAACTTACAGAATTGACGTTTCAATTTTTCATCCTGCAAGAGTTTGCTAAATGTCATCACTCACTGGAACGGGTCTGCTGACCTCTCTAGACCACTCACCCAAATAATGAGTTAAGTCTGCATGTATTTTAGAAAAACCCAACAGCACTGAACTTTGGATACTTTTAAAATAATATTTTACTGGGAAAGAATAACTTTCAGAATAACCAGAAATATTTTTACTCTCTCCCTACCCCCATATTATCTCATTTTTCTTTATAAAGGCAGAGCTTTCAGTTTCCTTGAAATTGGTCTTCTTAGAAATGTAGCACATTTCTTGGAAAATAAAAGAAAAAAAAATAAGGTTATCTAAAGGAATAGTAATTTGTCTATGGCATTTCAGCAAATGTGGCAGTTTTCTCCTATGCCACAAGTTTATTTCAGCTGTGGGAATGCAACCAGCCAATCGGTTTCTGAAGCATCAGTGAATAAAAGCCCATTAAAAAAAATCTATCTGTAAGGACGGAATCAATCGGCGCTGCTGTAGTCAAAAAAGACAAATTTTTCTCACAGTTGAAGAAAGTGTGTCAGATAGCTACAGACCAAGAAGTCGTGTGCTAAAGGCAAAATCCAAGATCAATGTGAATGTTTCTATGGGAATGTAACGCATGCTATTAAGAAAGCTTTTCGTATCACAGTTTAATTAAAAGGATTAACCCTAGGATAAAACACAGGCACATACCTGACAACCATCATGTTAATGAAGGAGATGGACCTTTTCCTTGCACCTGGTGTTTTGCTGAATGATGGTGGTTACTAAGTGAGCTATCACCACTCGTGAACAAATGTATATCATGCAGTTGTTTCATAGATCATTGGGATTTATCCTATCTCTGAAAGGAGACATGCCACCTTGTATACTTGGATGATATAAGGCTAGGATGGGAAGTTGTTCAGCAGTTTGTTCCTCCCTTTAATTGTCATGGTCATTAGTGTGTGAATTTATGTCTTTTGTAGGAAGCTATTGACTTTACCAGAGATACTTGAGTCTAAAACACTGAAAGTGAGATTCAGGTGCCTATACACATGATTCTTCTATCATGTACTCTGCTGCCTGATCTGGGATGTCCCCTACATGTGAATGACCTAAATTTCTCCTTCCTCTTCACCTTTCTGACACACAGTCCTCTGCCTAGGAGTGGCCCAAACCCTCTTTCAGAAAACATCATACAGATCACTGATAAGCGGAACTAAAAAATACACAATGAAAATTCCCAAGAACCACACTAAACACAATCCTTTAGCCACTGGCTTTTTATTCTCCCATCTATGTCTTGTCTAATTAATCTGCAATATGTCAGTACTGTAAACATGATGATGAGAATTATTAATGATTGGTTGCTGGCTCTTTTTGTGAGGCAATAGACAGACATGTAGTCTCAGTGTTTTGAATTAGTAACAATTCCTCAAAAAAGAAAGGTATTTTCATTGTGTGACTTCACTAGAGCTGTTGAAGATGGAAACAACTTCCCTTGGTTTCTCTAACCTTTTTTTAACCTTCTCTTGAGGCCCTTAGGAATAAACAATAATGACAAACTATTGACCTAATTGGCAATGGTCACCATCTCTTTCAATCAGCATTTTTTAAAGTGAGAAATAGTTTTTTCTCATGTCCTACACTGCAAGGCTGATTTTCAAGGCTGTATGTGAAGGACTGAAGCTTGCAGTGTGGCGTTGGTGGACCGGGACTTGCACTTGGACAGTAAGCTGCAGAAAGCTGTGAACTCTACCTCTATTCATCATGGGATCTGAACAGTCCTGGGTACCACTTGTAACAAGCTAATTATCCTGGTGTTCAGGGAAATATATCTCTCCTGTATGAAAGAGCTGATCTCACACTGTTTTAGTCCAATGTTTCCAAATAATAGCTTGACCTCACACACAAAGGTAAAAAAGAAACCCATTCCCTAAAAATGAAGCTACCGATAATTCTTCATCATCATGATGTAATAACCAGGGCCAGGTTCTTGGTCATCTTTCTTACTCGTCAATTGACATCACGTCCAAGCTGGGTGCAAATTGCTACACGGAGTGCTAATGCTTAAACAGCATGCAAGGTAACAGAGAATGTGGTCCAGTCTGCTTTAGGTGCAGGACACATAATAATAAAACTGAAATAGATTTTTTTATGTCTTGAAATAAAGCATTTTCTTTACATAAACACCACACTGAAGACAGCATTACAATCAATCATGGTAGCTGGCATTCCTAAGCTTTACTTTTGTGGATAATTCTTAGACATTTACATTGTTCTTTTGAAATCGATGGTATGGTTTAGCTGAGCAAAAGTTGGCAGGAACACAACTCTAGTTTTCAATTTTTTTTTCTCCTGGGAGTAAAATACCAGTAAACAAACAAAGAAACCCCATGAAAACCACATTAGTTCATTTGGCTTTATACTTAGTACTGCTTAAAATGCTTTGCATGGGCTTGGTGAACAGCTTGACACTTCCTTAACAACTGTATAATAACTTTACAAATAAGTGCATCTAAAACTGATGTGCTACGTATGTAAAGAGAAAATAATTAATAGCTGTTAGCTCTTACTTTTTGTACTTCCTTTATTCAAAATCTCTGCTTTCTTTTGAAGCACCTTCAATTACTCCATTGGGCAATAAATACTGGGAGAAATACTGTCAAGAAGCATTCTGTATTGAAAAAATTACTTCCATGTATACAGTAAGGCTAGGAATAGATGGAAGATAAAATCATTTTATAACATTAGATTTTGGTCTTTGTAAACAGTGGTGATTAGAAAGTAACATGTTGTATAATTTGATAAATACTACTTGATCTCATGGAGTTAGTATTTTCACCCACTGTGACCTGTGTTAGAAAGTGGGAACAGATGGTACCAGAAACATTTCTTTGTCTCACAGTTATTAAGGTGAATCATGGGAAAACGTCATGGTCACTGTTATTAGCAGACTACATGAAAAGTTAGATCAGTGGTGGCAGAACCATACATGCAATTTAGAGATGTCTTGCCATGGTTATCCTTCAAACGATGTCTCCACTTGGGCCAGGTCAGCCACTTCTCCACCTTTCTTTTCTGCAAGACCTCCATATGTTAGCCACTGCTGACATTAGAGCAACATGCAAGTTGCTCAGTCTGAGTGCCATCCAAAAGTTCCCCATCAGCATCCAGCCTTGTTTCAGCTGATGCTTATAAGGGAAATGCTACAGGTTCTAGCAGTAAACACCCCAACTCCTGCATGGACACTTCACATGCTACTGTACTAGATCTCAACCTATTCAAATTGTAGTTTCTCAGATTTCCCATTTCTTGTGCATTGCTTTTCACTTTCTATGTTTTTCAGCACATTTTCTGGGCATGGACTGGTTTTAGGTCACTTCTTCGGGTAAATGAAATTCTGGAGCACATGAGTTCCCTGCTCTAGGCCAGCACAGCCCCTTCCTGTTGCCAACTGCAAGTTCAGTGTTGTCTCCAGCTCATGGGCACCGTCAGTCCATTGGGTGTGTTTTCAAGGGTGTTTAAAATCTGGAGTCACAGAATGATAGAATCATAGAATCATTTTGGTTGGAAGAGACCCTCAGGATCATGGAGTCCAACCAAAACCTAACACTAGCACTAAACCATGTCCCTAAGAACCTCGCCTAAACACCTTTTAAACACCTCCAGGGACTGATTCCACCACTTCTCTGGGAAGCTGATAACACACTTGCACACACACAGTCTCTAGGGCAGAAAAATGAATGTAATGGTAATGATGTTTCAAGCCAGCTTGTCTTCCCAGGCTTCAGTCAGCCCGCTGGCTTGTCTGGCCCAAATTATGAAGGTTAGACCTCTATTATCCTCAGTTGCTCAGCAAGCAGAGGAGTCCAACCCCCTGCAGCAGCCTTTTCAAAGCAACAACTTCCCCATGTCATCCAGAATTCATAAATTACATGTAGTTGGATTACCCTGATCATCACATTTCATGCCCCTGTAGGCTGATATCCTCAAGGGAGATCCCTATGGATACCGACCTTCCCTGTCATGCCAGCTGCAGCAGACCGTCCACATCACCGCAGGAGATGGCTGTCTTTGCCAAAGCACTCTTGTGCAACACGAAAGACAGGGGAGACATATCCAGACCACATCTACTGCTGCTGGCAGGCTTTTTCTCCTTCCCTGTGTAGCTGCTTATTCTGAAGCAAAATCCTGCTCTGTGTTTCCTCAGTGGGCTCACAATGAAAAATGTTAAGCAGAAGGTTTGCATTCAGGAATTTAAATTTGGCTTTCTGGCATGCCTTACTTTAAGTCTTGTTGTACATCTGGAGGTGTTCAGCCCCTGTGAGTTTTAGCCATATTCTTCTTATGCCTGGCTAGTGACACAGGGCATTACTTCTTCTTCTTCAGTACTGAAGGCTTATATAGAGAAGAAGGAGGAAAGGATCAACCATAAATTACATTTAAAATTTATAATATATTCAATTATGTTGCTGGGAATTTATCATTGTTTTCTAAATACTCTCATTATCTGATCTTTCTATGCCTTTTATTCCTCTATGGACTCATGTCTGACAAAAACAACAACCCTACACATGAATTCTTTGAGTGGAAATATAAACCCATAGTTAAGTGCATAGCAACATGGTGAATTTAAACCAAATCTTTAAAAAATGCCTAGAGCACTCGCAGGAAGTGTTGGGGGAATTAACTGAAAACAAAAGGAACAGATGTAGCCATATTTCGTTACTCTGTTACACTTTTCTCAGATACATAGATGCTCTGCTGGTGTAGGTTGAAAGAATTCAATTTTTACTATTTTCAGCTAAAGTTCTACTCCAAATGTTTTGACTGCTGTGTATATTCTCTTTATACAAGGAGTGACTTTGCACTATTTTACTTAGGACTGAGTGAATGATAAAGGAGGACATTTCCTACAATGCCCTATTTGTGTAGTTAGGATAATCTCAGGTCTTCTCAGGCTTTCAAGCTTCTCAGACACCAAGTAGAATGTATTTAGACTTGCACTTATTCAGAAACCAAAACCCCCTCAAGTACTAATAGCTTAATTTATATTTCATGGAATAAAAAAATGTTAAAGAGTAGGATTTTCTAAGCTGAGTAAACCTTTATGAGCTGTTCGTGTGCTTTTGGCATTATTTCTTCTCATCCCTTTCCCTAAGGGAGACAATAAAAATAGCTGATGTTAATTTTATTCCCCTATTCTTGTTTCCACTGCTTCTGTTCAACTTTTATCTGGCAATCCAGCTTCCACGGTAGTCAGAGTATGATTTTGATGCCTATTAGTTCTCTTTCGGGAGGCTGTTAATTGTAGTCTCTCCCTTGCAGTAGGTCTCATCACATGGCCTTGCACCATGACTGGTTGTGTCCTGGCTAACAATACAAGGCTTAGTTTGGAGACAAAGGCCTCTCTTATTGGCACAACAACATACAAAGCCATGGCAAGATGAAACCGCATCTCCAGTGGCAATGAGACTGACTCCCTCAAATAACCCCTCACCTCCTCCTGGTATTTCTTTCCCTGAGCTCCTTGCAGTGTGCTATGGTGTTGTGGGGGAGAGGCAAGAGAGGGGGTCATTTATGGCTCAGCAAAATTTGGTATGCCTGAGAAGGAAGTGGATATTCATAGGACACTTGCAGATGCCAGCCTGCATTTGAGTCCTGCAAGAAAGTCAGCCTGGGATGTCAGGTTGATTGTAGGAAATTTATTTGTACTTTGCATGAAAATAGTAGTTGTTGTTTGGTATGACTCTGATCTGGTCTATGTTATCGCATTTTTTCAGTCACCATTTTCTTAGCTAGGTCACATCCACATTGACTGTGCACATACTTCCGTATCTGTGAGTATAACTGAGTTTCTGTGCACAGATGCAAATCCAGGCTACATCCAAACATCCTATCAGGACAAGACTCCTCTTCCTCCATGCCCTACTTTCCACACAAAGGTGGTCTGAGAACATGAATAGAAGCTGCAAGGTTACCCAAGGGCTAGATAATTTCTGCCTCCAAGCACAATCACTGCATAAACACGGCCAATACCCTTCTGTCTCCTACATTACATGTGATCTGTTCTCTTTGGTTCACTCTCTTTTACCCAGGTGATATGGCGGACACTGCTCTACACTTAATCTATGTCTTTGTGTTGTTTTCATGTGATCTCAGGCTCAGAATCAGACTGAAGTAAGGACTTATGACCCTTTTCCCCTCCTCTGTGTTGTAAGCCCCATCATCTTTGACAGGAACTGGGATAATCAGTGACTCTTCACATGAAAGGAACAACAGTGCAATGCTGTATTTACCTTTCTCTAGGACACAGAAAAATTAACACTTGCTATTTTTTTTTCCCAGCACTTCCCTTTCTGATAATCTAAGGGAACAGCCCTGACAGGTTTCAAATCTGGTTTGTTGTAGAGGTACTCCCTTTCCTTAGGGTGAAGTACTTTGTTCCTTGCTGATTAAACTTTATGTAGGGCAATGTTTAATGTAAAAACAATCTTAAAGGCATTTGTGACTGCAGAGAATTGCAGTGCAGTACACTACCTCAGACGTATGCTCATGTATGATTAATGTTAGATTGCCCTAAGCTAATGTTTCCCTGCTGCTGAAAAGGACAATTCCTGCACTCCTTCCCATCCTCTGCTCCTCTCTTACCCAGTCTGGTGCTGTCTCTGAAACTCTGCTGTATTTGGAGTAAACCCATTCTAATCACTAACTCAAAGACATATTGTCTACTTTGTATGCTGGGTGGATTTTCTGCCATTTAATGTGTTGAACCTCTTATAGTGCAATCAGGTGAGACCCAGGTCTGGCCGAAGATATGCCACAGAAGTCACAGAGTGGACAAGGAGGTGAAAGGTGGTGACCAGACTATCGCTTTTGGCAGAGGCAAGCTGCTAATTCAGCTCATATTGTATCATGAAACCAAGCACTATTAGGCACATCCCAAACATTTTAGAGATTACCCCACAGTTATGGTACTTGGGTCTGGAAGGCATCAGCACAACCACACATTTCAGCACTTCCAAAGCAAATAGTACAACCCATGTTTGCAGCTTTCTTTTCCTGTCACGCTTACATGACTCTTCTCCATCAAGCACAGCAGCAACACCCACACATGCTCGTTAGGCACCACCACAGCCATCTGGAGTCAGGAGAGGTGAACGATCTCCTTCAGATCACTTAGGACTTACTGTCACAGAAGCTTGATGGGGACAGAGAGACAACCTAAACAGATCCACTGCCAGCTCAGTTAACCGAGGTGCTGGCACAAGTGCTCTAATGGACAGAAAATAAATTTGGCAATAAAATACATGGAGTGGTAAAGCAAGACATGGTGTGTGGTGGCTCCCTACCAGACCAAAGTGTGGGGAGATAAAAACTTGCTGGAAATTTTCTGCAATCTTCACAGAGTTTTTTGCTAGCTGTCACCTCCCCAGGACAGCTGTACTCTTCGTATTAGTTTAGTACTTCCTTTCATAACGCCCTTCTTTTCCACTTCTCAGGTATTTTGGTATGTCCACTTAATGGCAATTACCATGCAAACTGCTTTTCTCCCTCCTCAGATTTAAATAGGCAGTGAGGGCCATTAAAACTCCTCAGATGCAAATAAGAAAGTGGAAATCTAGTTTAGGGTGTGCTTTCAGTAACAGGTGAGCTACTTGCTGGGTTGACATAACCCACCTTTGAGTCTTTGTAGCAGAAACAGGCAGCTTTATATGTGCTGAGAGGCTGCTGAGTGTCAGACTTGCTCTGTCTTTCAATCTGCTAGGGCAGGCAATGCAAGGACAGAAGCCCACTGCAACAGAACCTTGAGTCAGCAAGAGCTTCTGAATGGATCTGCCTGGAATTTTCCTCACCACAAACACCTCAAAAAAACCCCTCACAATTAATGTATTTTCAACTCAGTAGCTCAGGTTGTGTTGAAGCATGGCAAGATAAAAGTGTGTGTTTTCTTTTAAATCCAGAAAAAAATCCCTAAAACTAAAACCAAACAAACAAATATAAGAGCTTTAAGAGTTTTCTCCCTGCCCAGTTCCTCCAGCATTACAAAACTTTATATCATTCCAATTAGTTAATAAACATTATTGTGAATTATATTTCTCTTGAGCTGACACAAACAGTGCATTAGTGTTGATACACAATTCAAAAAACTGTCACTTGCCATCAACTTCTCCCACTTTCAGAGAAACAGCCTGTTAAGAATAGCAGCTTCACAATGCCAGCAGCACAAAGTGTGGCTTGGAAACCTTGAGGGTGATATAACTTGACCTTGAGGCCTGGGTTCTGCAATGACATTGCAGAAGTTCTGCTGATGGCAAAGGGACTTAAAAACGCCAGAAATCAATATTTATAGGTACAAACACTTGATGTGTCAGGTAGTATTTGTGGGTTTTTTTACATGCTATCCTAGATTTGACAACACTAGCTTGATTAATTTCATGTTGTAGAACAGTTTGTTTGGGTGCAAATAAATAGAAACTACATTGAAAATAGGTTTACCTGGATGTAAATGAGAACAGAATATAAGCATTATCATAAAAATTCCCCACCGTCCTTCCATAAATTGCCTTTAATCAATGAGGGAAAATCTTGCACTTGACACGTTTACATGTACATGCTTAATTTTGGCAAAGTCTAGCACACATAGAAATTACTATCTGAAAGGCAGTCTGTGTCTGTACCTTTGCACTGTCAAATGATTAACATTTTGTGAGGAAGGAAGGAAAGGGGATGATTATGTCTTCAGAAATCAGCTTTATCTAAGTCATCACCACAAAATGTGAAATGTATTCATTAGGACAATATGTCAGTGGTGTCACTGGCAGAGCAGAGGTTGTTTGCATGCACAGGTTACCTATTTGGGTACCTCAGACCATTCCGATTTCTTCTCATTATAAAAGTAATACTGATTCTCCTGTGTTAGTAATACTGATGCTGAAATAATTCTGACATCATTATATAGTGTGCACAAATTTAAAATGAAATGTTGGAAATCCCAGGGAAAATGAGAGCTGTTTCTTTAAGAACTTTCTTCTACTGGAGGTCAATGGCTTTACTATAATACATTAAAAGTTAAGTACTGTTATTGACAGGTAAACCACAGAAATTGGTTTATGTCAATGAAGAATAGCAAATAGATACATGTATCAGGAAAAGAGCCCTAGAGGAAAAGTTCTTTGCACAGTAAAATTAGATTCACAGGTCACAGATGATTTGTTAGTTCTTTCCAAGTTGTAGAGCAGTAATTTATGGGAGAGCTCTCCTGGCCTCTTTACCTGCCTTACAAAAAGGAATCTTTTTTTATTAAATTGTAAGTTGCATGTCCTCACAAGTGACAGCCCACAGATCTGACTGAATTAATAAAATCCCCTAAGAACAGAGCCCTCCTATCATTATAAAGGTAATAGATTCTTTGAACCCTTTGTTTCCATTCTTCGCTGTGAAGCCTTCTTTTAGCAAGCCCAGATGGAGGAGTAGCTAGAGGGCTGGGAATTTTGTTTTTAATGCAAAAAGATGTGAAATGTCAGCTATTCAGGTTGCCATCACGATGTAAACAGATTTCCACTGCCAACCTGTAATTTCTAGTAACAAGCTTTTCAAAAATAACAACTTTAGCTGGTACAACTTGCAAGGCAGGGATGCTCTACCTATGGCAGATACCTGCAGCTCGTCCCCAAGCCATGCTCTGTCCTGCTGTGGTGGTACAGACATACCAGCTATGGGAATGGAGTGAAGGGGTTTAAGATCCTCGTGGTCTTGCAGTGAGGATGCTTGTGATGGGGCATTGATGGGACTCTCTTTGGGTTACTGACGGGAAGCCCCAATAGTGCTGACAGAGCAGCTCTGACCTCAGGAGCAGGTCTGTGGCATCACAAGCATCGCAGCTCACCAGTCTCTTGGCTGACGTCTCCAGAGGATGAATAGAGACACTAGACGTATATTTCATGAGAGTGAACTTCCACAGAAAATGATGCTTAATAGTGAGATGCTGCAATGTACAACCAGTAGGCAACTAATACTCCCTCCTTTTTGTACCAGGAAAAACAAGGCTTGGAAGTCATGGTTGCTACTCTCCATGCCCTCCAATGAGTCCAAATGTCTCCCGAGGCCATCCACATTGAGATCCCTTTAGGAATGGGAGGTGCCAGGCAGTGCTGTTCTGCACACAGCTTAAACACAAGGTTGTATCCACCACCCACTATCTCATCCGCTTTGAGCAGGAAGGAGGTAAGAGCAATGAAGGGCAGACATTTACATCTTTTAAGATTTCTCCTGCTACTGAGACAAGTCAAAGCCCTAGAAGTAGCCTCTGCCTGAACATTTGACATTTCATGACTTCCTAATAAACCTGGCAAGGCCCCAGAATTATTTGTCTTTGGTGAAGAATAATTAAATACTAAGTATGTGCTTTGGAGATTAGCAACTGGACAGCTGTGTGTGAAAATATCCCCTGCAAAAAGGTTAGCAGGCTGAACAAGAGCATCATGGAGCATTGCAGAGTGTTAACATGTTTTAGATAGAGCTGTCAATAAGGTAACTCTCAGTTGTGACAGCTTTTTCAATAGGCTTCTGTTAATGACTTTCTCTTCTGTTCTCCCCATTTCCATCCTTATTACAAGGTTTCCTCATGCCTCTGAAAGGTGATAACAAGCAATAGTCCTCAAAGTCATTGTCGCACTGTGATTCTGCAGAGCTGGTTCTGTGATGCTGCCTGCATGGCTCACAGGGGCAAAGTGACATTTATATGCTCTGCTTAATTTTTTCACCCCTTCTTCATCTGCTTTACAGATGACCCTATGGTTACTGAGGTGGTACCAAGAACTGGACAAAGCCATCACTATCTGGAGAACAAGGCTGCTAGTAAATTAAAGGAAATTGATGATTTTTTTTCCCTAGTTGTTACTTCTGCTATTGCATTGTGCATGTGTGTGTGTGGGTGTATGGGTGATTATGTATGAGAAAGAGAGATGGACTGATGGAGGGAAATCTTTCCGAACATTTTCTTCTTTTAGTTAGGGAGAGGATATATTTTATCTGACTTTTATCAAAGGTGACATCAGAAGTAATGAAAGGATAAATAATTTTAAAGCTTCAGAGAAAGAGGATTCTTTAATAAAGAAAGGATCTGTCTTGGAGATTTAACTCTCTTAAATCCTTCAAATCCCTTTACCAAACGCAATAATATTTCAAAATTTTATGACAGTTTTTACTTTATGTGTATTAGGAGCAAGTAACTATCATCACTGACTGACAGACTGGACACTTATTCCTAGTGGAACTGGCACATTGGAGCACTGCACGTTTGTTCTCTGTAAAACATTTCCAAGTTCAGGAGTTCCTTTATAAATCATCCTGTGAATTTACATGTTGTATTGTTGTTGGGTTCATGTTTTTTTTCTTTCCCTTAATGATGTATGTAGGTACAAAAAGGCAGTGTGATATGTATTTACCAAACTGTTACCTTCCCATTTAGTGAACTGCTTAGCACAGATGCTTTCTTTCATAAGTACTGTCATTAAATGCATTAAATTATTGATCTTAACTGCTTTCTTGAGAGGCTGCTCCTTATAAAGAGCAGAGTCAAGTCTCTTTCTGGCTGCAAACTAGGCTGAATTCCATAATAAAACTTTCATCATAAAAAGAAAAAAAATATTACTACTTGAAACAGCAATAACCTCCCTATGATACATCAATGGCTAAATATCCAAGAAAGCTGCCTTTAATTTTTCTTTTGGGAAAAAAAAAAGAGAGAGAGAGTAGGAAGGATGCAGTGCTTCTTGTAAGCGATCCCTTCTTGAAGGGATCATGCTTAAAAGGGCTGCTAAGGGGATCTCTTGCTGCTGTAATTTGTAGAAAGGAGCTGTCTTAATTATAGTCAGAGTTTATTGCATCTCTCCCTCTCTCTCTCCCCCTCTCTCCTCCCCCACCTCCATGTGCGTGTATGCAGAGAGCTAGAGAAAGCTGGCAGCACTACCTGAATAGCTATTGAAAGAGTGAGACTTCTCAGTTCCTGCTTCATTACTGGGTAGCAGCTATTCCGGTGTGTGAGAGCACCTAACTGCATTCTCCCATCGAAAAGCCCTTGGTAAGTCCCCTTAGCCGGCAGAGCTGCGGATTAATTTGGCAAAAGGCAGGAGGGGGGTGGCAGGGAACCATGAGGGCACTCAGAGCCTGTGTGCAGCTTAAGACTTATTAGATTTCAAAGATTTTTTTTGTAATAAATATGCAAGGTCTTTTGTGGCTTGCTGGGATGCAAAGGCAATTGTGAGGAATGTTTTGTGTGCTCAAGAGCAGTGCTAAGTACATTCAGGAGTGCTTGAAACAGAGCAGAATGTTTTTATGGGAGATGAGATTCGTAAATGCTTCTCAAACTGCAAGAAGAGTGGTTTGGTTTGGTTTTGTTCCCCCTATCATTTTCCTCCCTTTTTCCTCTCTCCCTTAATGTTTTGAATGTGTTAATAGGTTCAGAAAGAAGAAAGTATGTCTTCCTGCTGGTTGATGGCTTTTGAAATATAGAACTTTTATCAGGAGAGGCATGAGAGCTGAAGCCATAGAGGAGATATGTGTTCTTTTTATTTGCATGTACATTCTTGTTCACATTTCTGGTGCTGATTGCATAGATTTGCCATGCTCGGAAAAAGTCCAAAAAGCTAGGAGATGCACAGTTACCACTCAAGATGCCGATGTTTGTGCTTGTTAAATGTGCTTGTATCACATTTTATTAGTCATCTGCCTGACAAGTGGCACTCTCCAGGTAGCTCCTTTCAGTATATGTAGCAAAAAGTGCTCCCAGACTGGCACTCTTTGTTCTTACCTTAATCCTATGAATCCAACTCATTAGGCTCAACAGAAAATGGTAGAGACCATCGGACCATTGGAGAGGTCAGGTCACAACTCTCCTTGCCCCAGCTGAGCAACAGCATTTGAAATGAGAGGCTGGAATGATGTCTCCATCTGAGGGACCCAGTACCCTGGAACCAGCTGTGTTTTGATTTGAAAAGTATGAACAAGTTACTCCAGGGACAGACCAGAGGTTATTGTCTAGCATTAACATAATGACTGCCTCCTAACTGAACCCAGATCTACTCCCCTGATGGATAAACCCAGTCTGTAAGAGCTGGCTGCTGACTAGCAGGACATGGGACCACCGGTTCGTCTGTTACTGTCAGCACAATCCAGACCTCCGTTGGCTAAAGCTGTCCATTGAATCATATAGGCAACACAGCTATATTTATAACTGTGAGGGGGAAAACTGCTCTTTCTGTTTAGAAAACATACACTTGTGATTATTTGAAACTGCTGCTTAGTGTACCTAGACATCAGTTTCTTCACTACTGAGCAAATATGATAGCTTGGAGGATTAGGTTTTAGGTCTGCAATGGTTGCTTTCCAGTTATTCTGAGTAAATTTACACTTTTTCTACAGGTCACAAGGACTAGACGGACATTTTTCCCCCTTTCATTGTTTATTAAGGGACAACTTTTATAAGCCAGTATTAAAGCAGAGCTCAGATCTGCAGCCAAGTACAGAATAGGCATTGCTTCCTGAAACTCAGTCATTTTACATTATATTGATAAAGAAATCATGCTAAAGGTTAGGGGATTGATAAAACAGCTTATATAAATCTGCACAATGGAGATTATGAGTAGGAATATATCTCATGCTCCAGGTTTTCAGAGGCAATATTACTTCATCAATGAATTTAAATGTTGTCAAAATTTCATCATTACCTGGGACACTTAGTGCATTAAATATAATACTGGAGTGTAATATAGAGAATAATAACATCCAGGAAAGAAAAAAACAAAAAACAAAAACAAACAAAGAAGAAAACAAAAAAGAAGCTATAACCAAAGAATATGGAATTTGCACTACATTTTCTAAGGTTGTTTTGCTATCATCATCTGTATGGACACACGGAAGAGCAGAATCACATCAACAAGAAGAATTCCAGTGAGAAGGGGTGACAGAACAGGTAGCTCTGTCCATCTTTGTGCCACATCCTTGTATCAAATTCAGCCTTGACCACACTCATTTTAGTAAGGAGACTCTGCTGTCAGCTGTTTGCTATCAGCATGGCAGGATGTTCTCAAAGCAACTCAATATCACGTCAGGATGGTAGAAAAATGCTGGAGGCTGTCTGACACAGACTTTTCTGCCTACTGGAAGTGTGCTCTGTGAGCATGGTGCAAGACAGCAAAAGAAAAAGGAACTAGGAAAGTGTTTTGGCTGATAGGCAAAATCTGTCTTTACCGTGGCCAGTATGTGCTCCACAGAGCCTCACCCATGGCATAAGGGATTTGCTTTCCCTCTCTTCCCTCTGATCTGCCCTAATAGGAACACAACAATGCAGGAATAATTCGTCTCTTCCTACACAAGGGACTACATGCACTTCAGAAACAAGACTGCCCTATTCACGATCATGTACCTATACATCCATATAGTAGATACCCTAGATAGTGGTGGGCAGGAAATCTTGCCTATGTTTGGGCTGAAGCAACTGTGTTAGCATGTAGTCAGCATGTGTCTCCAGGTAGTATCTTACTCTATCCACCCTACCAGTCCCAGGGAGCTTGTTTTTGGAGGATGACTAGGCACAGTGGTAAGTTCTCACCAATACAAAAAGTCTTCAGGCCTTGCCAGCATGAGCCACAGAGATCTAAACATACCTTCAAGCCAGCCTGTGTTTTCATCAGAAATTCTCTCTGTTTCTTCTCTGACTTGAAATGAGCTCTGCTCCTTGCCCCTCCCTGAAAGATTACAATTCATGAAGCAGAAAATGCCAGACACTCAAGCACCGGCAGAGTTCTTTTAAATTATGTTTCTAGTGTATCATCCTTTTATATGTCAAAGTTTTCTATTTCCGCTCCTTATTTTTATATATAGCAAAATGTATCAATCCAGGCATTTCAATACCTATCACTAAAGCATAAGGATCCATATATCCTCATCTACTGAATAAACAGGGATTTTCAAAGGGCATTTCCTGTGCCAAGAGTAGCTTTTATGTGCATAACTTGACTGCAGTTCTGCTTGTAAGCATTGGAAAACTAAACTAAGGAAGCAGAGACTGGTGTAATTCACAGTTTATTGCCCTAAAAGCCCTCTCTGTTGTCCTCAGATTTCTTCCTTCTTTCTCCTTTTCATATGAAGTCCCCTTGGGTCTGATTTAGGCTGAAGCTCTTTGAAACAGGTATCACATCTCCACACATTGCACACCTTCACATCTATCATATGCATGGAAATATAAAATATTAACCACAGCTAGAGTATTCAGAGTGGATAAAAACCTAATGCAATCTCCTGATCCTAGCTGTTCCCTTTTATGTAACTCCTTGTACCTTAGCAGGGTCAAAAGGAGAGAAACCTATTCACAGTTTCTGCTGTCATCTTTTTGGTACCACCCCTGGATAAAAGACTCAGAATCCAAACATCTGCTAACTTCTTCTACTGCAGGGCAGTGGTAATGGTGGAAGGACCTTGAAAACCCATACTCTTGCAGTTATCAGGGGAATTGTGAAGCAACAATAAGGAGATTTTTCAACATGGCATTCTTGTGATTAGAATGACTTACAGATTGGTTTTGTCATTGCTAGGACAAGAGTGGAACTGACATTTAGTAGCATAAGAATTCCCTGGTAATTGGTGCCCCATAATATAAATTAGATTAGAGGCAGTTTACCAAGTCCCAGTACAGCAAGTTTTCATCTTACTGTTCTCTCAAAGGAAGATAATCTACAACATACATTTTAGAAGGCAGCTGCAGCATAGGGAAGATACAACCCTAAATGAAAAAAATTATGACCTCAATAGGACTTTTTGTAGTCAAAATTCCTTGACAGACTGAAGAAGAATATCTGCATTCAAAAATGGTGCATTTAGTCTGAGTGGCTCTATTACTATGTTGTGTGTGTGTTTGTGTGTGTGTGTGTGTATTAACTCTGATAAAAGAGGAGAGGAGGAGAGGAGAGGAGAGGAGAGGAGAGGAGAGGAGAGGAGAGGAGAGGAGAGGAGAGGAGAGGAGAGGAGAGGAGAGGCAATAACTACGTAATAACAGGCATGATCATGAGTAGCCTGCCCATTCCTTTAAAGATGGATTCAAGTTCTTTGACTTGAAATTGGAGTCTTTTCCACTGAGAAACTGTGGCAGGATATGTTCCTAGTGCTACAACAGATGCTATTACAGCAGCTTCTTTCCCTTATGAAAACAAAGCTGAAGCACTATAACATATGTTGTGTTGATTCATGTCTTAGAAAATATCATTCCATGGAGATACATTTGATAAATGCAATAAGAAAGCAGCTGATTCCTTGGAAAAACGCATTTGACTGCAGCATTAGCCACTTGTATATTGTACTTGACAAACACTCAGATGTGATACACTTTAATACATTGCCATAACACCTAAGGATTTTCATTCAGATGCAGCATTTTTCCTTTCTCTTTCTGAATGTCTTAAAAGATGCTACTTGCAAATGAAAAGTGTTGGTAAACAAACCTTTTATGGGAACCTAACCCTGATGTTCAGTTGCTGGCATTCAGACCTTAAGATTGTATGGCTCCTCACCTGCAAAAGCGAGATAATATTTCTGCCTCCCCCTCCATGTATACACCCTTCATCTGTCTTCTTTGCTTATACTGAATACTGAGGGCAGAGACATACCTTATCATATGCACAATACCTACACAGTCAGCACCTACACAGTTATTGGTTGTAGCCTGCAGGTGCTCCAGTAAAATAATTATCCCCACATAACACTAACTGATATTCTTAGTATCACCCTCAGCCAAATGGATGGTGCCAATGATGCCAGCAGTGTTTCCCTCTAGAGTACTGAGCCCAGAAGTACCTGG
Source organism: Nesoenas mayeri (assembly GCF_963082525.1). Classification (NCBI taxonomy): domain Eukaryota; kingdom Metazoa; phylum Chordata; class Aves; order Columbiformes; family Columbidae; genus Nesoenas; species Nesoenas mayeri. The sequence goes on along the minus strand of NC_137541.1, from coordinate 149,196,504 downwards.
GGGCTTCAAACCCCTTCCAGGACTGGCACTGTGGTCCCAGAGGGCTCCAGTTCCCTCACCTACTGCTTTGACCGTCTTAACAAATAATAAAATCTCAGCACCTAAGAGTTTGAAGAAGAGACTTTGCATGCCATTCCTAGAATCAATGCCTGTGAAAGGATGTGGCAATTATATCAAAGATGCTGAGAAATACCAAATTCTTTGTCAGTTATATCAGCTCCACAGAACCGAATACAGCAAGTGTTTGTTTCTGACAGTTGACTAGATAAGGTGAATCCGTGGGGAGCAGATAGGTGCCCTAACAAGGTATATTGCAGCAGCATTTTCCTTCTGACCAGAAACCTACTCATATCACTGACAGCTGACACCTTCAGTAAACTTCAGCACAAAACAATCAAAACAACAGCCCTTCTTACTGATGCATCTATGTCCCAAGTTTAACTTTGTGCATTTGGCTGGAACAGGCTGTGTGAAACAAGAGTAGATTTTGGAGAACTGCCTGCTCTTATCTTCTCTCTTTTTAGTATATTGCATATTAAAATGTATTTTAACAAAATTTGAAGAGTGTTCTCTGCCTCCTTTAAAGAGCAACAAACCATGTCCCTGCTGAAGTAAAAGCATTGATCCTTGGTTAATTGCATCCACTTCAGGGGGCTTAAACCTGGTTGTAGGGACAGAACAGAGTAGAAAAGGGTTTTTTCAAGGTACAGGCAGCCTATACAGAGCAGCTCTTCTACGTCCTTATCTCTCTCATTGCTCCACTGGGATCACTGCAAGCAGGATACAAGTGATAGCAGCCCAGCACAGAATAGGGAGAAGAGTAAAAATATTGGTCTAAAAAACAAACAAACCAAATTTATGGAGAATTATTTTTATCCTGCTCTTCTTGAGAAAGAATAAAACTGATCACATTTCTAGCTCAACTGAAAACACAATTTCTGATGCAGTCTTGGAAAGAAAATTCAAATAGTTAGATGCAGAAAGATCTCTCATTGTGTTCAAACTGAAATTGTTGCAAAATGCCATCAGATAAAGCCAGATTCTCCCACCTCATAGACCCCAGTTGTCCTTTAGCTGTATTCAACCAGAGGTCATCAAGGTGACTCAAGCCAGGACTCAGCACAGAAGAGGAAAACTCCAAAGAACTTTTTCTCCAATTTGTTGACTTCTTTCTAGAAATTTAATCAACTCACTAGAGCTTATTATCAGAGCAAGCATCCTGACTGTGGCTCAGAAAAAGACACTCATGTACTTGCCATAGAGTTGGGAAATCTGACAGCCCTATGTGTTGAAATTGCGGCTCTGATCCTCTTTGTGGGGCACTGCTGGTGCCAAACTGCTTCCTGTTGCAGAGTCCAAATGTCTCTGTTCAGTCTCTCTGGTATCAGACTGTGGGAGGCAGCAGTTCTTACCTCTATGGTTATCCACAAACCCACCAATGATTCTCCACTAGCCATGCTTCCAGATTTTGTTTTCTCTCAAGTGACAAAATATGGCTGGCCACTTTCACAGCATTAAACAAAGTCATTTGGCGGTGAAATCACTCAGCAACGGAGGAGAGAGAGCTTATTTATTGATTGAACTCTCCACAGATGTTACCTGACATTGTTGCAGTTTATAGGATCAGTTGTTTATGCCAGCAAATTGCAGTACGTAGCCTTAGAAATTGCAAGTAGGTGCAATGTGATATTTAAAAATGAAAAATTGATTTCTTCATGAGTATGACATGCAAAGCAGGCAACCATTCATTCTGCTTTGCTCATTGAGAAGCACCATTGGATTATGCTTTCCAAGACACTACAGATACTAATACAGATGTGAGGAACTGCCTTACTTTCACCACATATCACCTTTGAATTCTCTGAGAATATTTTTCTAGCTCAATACCCTGCTTCCAGGTGTATTTGAGGTCAGAGCTCAGCACCTCTGTTATTCAGTTAGCTGCCATGGTTTTTAGCTTGGCCTCCCTGCAAATGTGTCTTGTAATGAAAGAAAGCTAAACAGCAAAGAAGAAAGGCACTTGTTTGTCCTTCCCTGGTGAGATTTGATTGTCTTGGCTTAGGGTTGGGATTACATTAAAACAAAACTGATATTTTATTTGGCTAGCAGTGGTATATCTGGACAGGCGCAGGGCTGGGAGCAGTCCAGGGGAAGGAGGAGAGAATGTGCACCATGGCAATGCGTCACTTGTATTGTGCTCCAGATAAAATATCTGAAAAGTCATCAGGCTTTTGCCATCTGTTCAATTTTTGGAATGCTTCCAGGAAAGGACAATGCCTATAAAGACAGTGTCCATTTGAGTTAACAGATTCCACTCTCTCCTCAAGCACAAATCACATACATTTCACTTGTGGTCACAGATGCAGGCATATGCATCCAAGCTTCCATGAACACAGCTATTCCGAGGCAGAAGGCTCACTTCTCCCAATATACAACTAAGCTGCAGAGCTATACATGGGCTTCTAAGAAAGCAATTCTACCTCTCAGTAACGAGTATGTTATTTGTTAGAGCTGGCTAAGCCTGTCTGGTTTAAATCTGGATTTAATCTTATCTTAAGACATTCAGTGTTGTGATTTTGGTTTGGCAAAGTGTCAGCAAAAACATATATGTATATAAATAGATATATATATTGCTATATCTGGAAGTACCCACTCTACAGCTGTATTCCAAAGCTGTTCCCCCAGAAACACACAACACCTCTATGCCATCACAGCTCTCATTTTTCATTTTTAGCAAGCAGCAAATGAGACCATACTGGACTGACCAGCTACTTCTTATAAATTGCATGAACTGCTAGCCTTGTGAAGTCTGCTTAAACCAGTGAAACTCAAAGGAAAAAAGTCAAGAACCATCGTATTTCCGGATAATGTATCCTAAGATCTGGTCTCATAATGCAAGGGTCAGATGAAATCAAAACGCTGTTTACAGAAGTGCTCCTTCTTCTCAGGTCTGCAGTTATTAAAGGCATTTAGCTTAAATTAATGAAGAAAAAAAAAACATAACTTCTCTTGACTAGCTTAAGGAGTAACATGTGGCATGTAATTTGGATTTCTGTGTGATTTAGACAAGTAAGCTGCATTACTCATTCGTCTCATTTAAGATATGTAGATTCCATAATCTGCCATCTGGATTTTCAGCCAAACTTGGGGTTGCTTTGGGGTTGTTTGAAGAAGGCTAGGGAAGAAAGTTCATCTTAGAATGAACGAAGAAGGGCGAAAACTATCCAACCGGAAAAAAATGAGCACATGACAGAAAACGACCGTGGGCTACAGCAATGTATGGGAACCTTTAATTTATTTTCAGTGACAGAATGATTCTTTTAGTTTCTTTTCCACTGCAAACAATCCTTCTGTATTTAGTGTAGTATACTTTCAGAACCAGAGTGGCACATTGGTGTGTCACACTCACAAACTTTGTCCACTCCCCTTATTTCAGCTAAAATATCTTCATGTGAACACATGGGCCATGATAATATGGGGGGGAGAAAAAAAAAAAAAAAAGGAAAGAAAACATGAATTTTTAAGGGGATTCAAGAGAAAAACTGCTACCTTTATCTGCTATCCTGCAGTGACAATACCATTCTTTTGAACACAGGTTACAGATAACGCCCAGTTGCTTCCATAACTATTAGTTCTAATAGTTCAAAACTACATGTACCCTTTCATGAACTAGTGTATTGAGGCAGTCCCTAGGCTCTCCTTCCACAAGTCAATGGAGGCCAATCTGTCCAAGAAGCCAAGCCAACGTTAGATCTGTGCAGGTGAGAAAAAAATCCTCCTGTAGCTAATACAATTTGATCAATTCTGAAATGAAACGATGAATTGAGGAAAATAAAATAAAACATAATACAATAATAATGCTATTCATAGACACAGTTACAAACTCCAGGGGCAAACCTAGCAAAGGCAGTTGAGCCATGTTCATATGAAATTTATCAGAAGGAAAGGACCAAAGTCTATCTAATTTGTTAGACTTTGGAAAATAGCTGCAAATAATCCTTAGCCAAGATCATCTATGGAAACAGACGCTCTACAGAGATAGAGGTACATACAAGCACCATTTTCCTTCCCTTGAGTCAAATGAAAGAACAGTAAATAGGAGTGACAGCTTCTTCAGGCCAATTTTTCCCTCAGCAGATTTCTCTAGCAGCAGAATCCCATCCAGGTTCATTAGAGCATTCAGACAAACATTGTAGGAAGTCTGGGAATACCTCTTACTTGAAAACAAGTCTTCATCTGGGGCTTTGTCTCTAGATAGACTACTATGGAAGGTGCCTGTAAGGACACCATTAATGGCTCAGTGATGAGTACAGTTCAGTACATCTCCACAATTGCTTTATAATCTGAAGGATCAAGGGATAAGTTTGAGCATTTAAAAATAAATAAATAAATATTAATAAAAAATCAGTGTTTAAGCCAAGCAATATGAGGTACTGCTGGCATCATTTGTTCATTTGGCAGACTGGCACACAGCAAGGTGAGATCAGCTTTATGCAGCTGAACCATCAGGATAATGTCTTGCCAAGTCCCTGGTACATCAGTCCTCCAGAGACTGCTGAAGCCAGAATCTGTGAAGGTTCCTGCTGAGGGTCAGGTGGTTTTACAGTGGGAGAGGACTGGCCCAGCTAGGAGTGATGCAAACATGGGCTGCCATCCATCTGAGCCAGAGGAATACCAAAGTGAGCACCAAGCTATGACTCTTTACCTTGATATACTCTTTTCCATCTTTCTTATTGCCTTAAGGAGGGTCTGAAGAGCGATGTGCTCCCCATGGGTGGTGGTGGGGTCCTGTTCCATATGCAGGCTTACTTTAGCAGCAGCAGCAGCATCATGTCACAGCTCTGTGGGGCCAAGACCAACCTGTAGAGCAGAGCAGGTGGTAACTGTTCTCTGTCTCCCACCTCGTCCCACAGGACTTGGCAGTGTGGGTGAAAAAAGGTGACACTTTTCACAGGCTGGGGTTTGCATCAAGCATAAGTTTAAAGCTACAGCATTAGCATATGTGACAGTTGTGCCCCCAGAACTACACGGAGCAAAATGTCACCAGTGAGATTACCAGAAGTGCTGAAAAACATAGTGTTTGCACCTGAGCTCCTGGAGGTAAAAACATGGAGGATGGAGGTGATTTGACTCTCCTTACCTGCCCAGAACAATCGGGCTGCAGTTGAACTGAAGAGATACAGTGCTTTAGGCCAGACAGCCAGAGGTAACTCTGAACTAAAGGAGTGAAAAAACAGCATCACCAGGTGAGAGCTATTGCCGTTTAACAAAGATAGAGCAATCAGACCTAGAATATTTTTCTCATGGTGTTCCTGGTGATGTTTGGGTGTGCAGTGCCTGGGAGCTGAGCAGGCAGTGAGGCAGGACCAGAAGCAAGAAGAGAGACTTTACTCACAGCACAGTTTCTCTAGCCAAGTGGTTCAGGAATTGGCAGCGCCGCACATACAGCAGAGACCAACATATCAGAGTTAATTGAAGCTGTAATTCCATAGAACCAGTACAATAAAATAAATATAAGAAGGTGTTACTGTTGTGGGCTTTGGGGAATTTTTGTTTGACTTGTCTCCAAAAACATACTGTGAGATTCTTGACCTGACAGCATCAGCTGTGATCTTTTATTGAGATTTATGCAGCTCTGAAAGTGAGGATTGGGTGATTAATAGGAACAAGTTTGTCAACTGTGCTACCTTGTTTAGACATTGTAGAAAATTATGTACACACCATAAGAAAAAACATGTATCCTGTTGTTGGCAAGAGGGCATTCAGAAGATGTCACCATTAATGTTGCTTTAATGAGATTTCCAGTTTCAGGGCTGATGTTTTCATTGCTGGGAAGGTGTAAGCTTTGAATAATCCCAGAAGAATGAGATGCAAAAAGAAAAATCCTGAATTAGCTCCATGTAGAAGAATTTAGACAACATTTCACTCTCAATTTATTATGATTTCTTCATGTTTTTTAGGGTAGGGTCACTCCTTTCAAATAAGACGTAATCTGTTTGAAAACATTAGCCTGCATGGTGTCTTGTGTATTTACAGGAGAAAAATTGCTTTAGCATATTTCAATAGGATAGTATGACAGTTGGTAGATTTTTAGTGTTAAAGGACTACTGTGGATAAGGTTTTAAAAAAATAGGAATCCAAACACAGACCTCTGAAAGGCATCTATATTGGCTTCTACATATATAAAACTGCCAAAATCTAAATATGGTTTTCTAGGTTTACCAATAGGGTGCAATTCAGAGATGCTGAAGGTAAGGTAGCTTCATTAGGAGGGTATGTTCACCTGGCTGTAGACCTTCTGCACAGCATCATGCAGCTTCCAGGGTACACACTAACCTGGATACCTTCACATAGCCCTATCTTATGCCACACAAATGCATCCAAACAAGCCCAGCTTGAAAATTTGACATCCACATAAACAGCTAATGTTTGGGTTTTTATTATGTCTGTTTGAGGACAGTCACATTCATTATCACTGCTACAGTGGAAACTTAGGATGCACAAGTGTTTTGTCCTTCAAGGTTTGGGTCATATAACTACTTTTCTGGCAATCTATGGTACTGTTAATGGTAGTGAAAGTGCTTACACTATGAGTAAAAGCTAATATGAATTGCATGGATAATGGTTAACAGCAGAAAAAATGCTCTCTTTATTTAGTTCCTGATCTGAGCTATTTTCAAACAACTACTGCTGTTTATTGTCATTATTGGGTTCAAAAACTGACTGGCTTTGTTCTCTTTCCAAAGGACAGAGTAAATCAGTTCTGACATTTGAAGCAGTGTATTTATGGCAGTGCAGAACATGTGGGTCTGGAGTGTGGCTGCAACAAAAAACAGAGAGCAGCAAAAGCCTTTGTCACCCAGGAGAAGTGGAAAGGGGGGTGGTTTCCTCACCATCTCCTTTTTCATACTCTTTTTTTTGTAAAAACATTTTGAAATGTAATATTAAAATATGTTGCTCTGCTTTCAGATTTAAACCCAAGGAATTTTACATGGCAGTGTTAGTAACTATATATGACATCCACATTGGATGGGTTTTGTCCCTTTCTCCTGTCTCTCCAGGAAGGGAGGAAGCACCAGTTGTCACCACTTCATTAATTTTTCCTTTTCTTCCAGTGGTGAAGGGGTAAATTTTAAATGCCAGCTAGCACAGTTTTTGAGGGTGTGTAATTGATGAGGCACATATGAGAGCTACGATCAATATAAGCATAAGCAAAACATTGAGCTTGCAATCTCTGCACGTTTTTTACTTTCCTGAACTGTAATTCTTGGGTTTGATTGTTCAGGGGATTTTTTTGTGGGTGGTGGTGTTGTTGTTTGGCTGGTTTGTTTGGGGTTTTTTTAAGGCTACATATTTTTTTAGGCTGGAAAGATTCTCAAGGGAAAGAGGAACAGTCTGGAAAAAACAAGACTGAAAAGGTATAAAAAATCATATAACTTGACAAAACTGGATCAACACCACTGAATATTGTGGAGTGTGGAAAGGATGTGAAAGCAGAGGTGGGATTCTCACACAAGACAGCTCCATACTGGAAATGGAAATGGTCTGAAGAAAGACAGGCAAGGTAGCCTTTCACAAACAAGAGAGTAGAGGAAAGGAAAGCAGAAATGTAGGAATCTTGGATACACAGGACTACTGCTATTAGTTTTTAACTTTTCTAACCAAGCTATTTGCATTACTGGCAACATCATCAGAACAAAAGCCAGGTATCTACAGATTTGCATAGATTTACATATGTTTTGTGATATCTGAACCGCTGTATGGAAGCATATCTGATCATACACACAGGGGAAAATGGAAATACAGAAATACTTCAGGGTTTAAATTAATTTCTTCTGCATACGTATTCTCCTTCCTTCTGCCAGTGTATTGTCCTTCCTCCTTTCCAGAAAGAGACTTTCACTCCAGCATCACATCACCCTAAAATGTTTTGCTTGAGGAACAACCTCACAGTCTCAACTCCTCTCCTAAGTTAACTACACCCCCCCTAAGTTCACTGTACCTTCTCCTCCAGAAAATTAGGAATTTCAGCCCACTCCTAAAGTAAAACAGCCTTGAACTCTGTACATCTTGGCTGGATATGAACACAGATAACATCAGTTTCTTAATGCTGTATGTTTCCAATTGTTTTCTTAAATAAGAAGCATCTGGCTTAAACAGCACAAAGCACTGGTGCCAGCATTGCCAAGAGGAGTTTGGCAGGGACCGTGGTCTCTGTTCTTGGAGGTGCTATGGGCTGCAGACAAGGATTTATATTGTCATGTAGAGAGCTCTGGCCTGGCATACAGTGTGTTCATGCAATTCTCCATTACATATCTTTATTTATGTGGAATTTTTGTCCAGGGGCAAAGAACTGAGCAAAAGATGAAGCAGACTTCAGCTTAGCATCCCCAGTGTGTGTGCACGCATGAGAGGTTATACCTTAATCTACGCTGCTGTGTGTCCTCAAAGGTATCTTTATCCATGATGATGCCCTCACCAAATGAATATGGACTGGCTGGGAGAAAAAGATGGTGAAGGGGTGAAAGGGCCAGTGCTTAAGGAAAACCTCATTCACCATTAACAGAGTTGAAGCACTCTCACAGAGGATGAAGATGATTTGATTTTGTCTCCACCGCTTCTTGTGGAATAATTGAAAATTCCATTTAGTTTGGCTTAATACATTTTTAATGTGTATCTGAATTTCACCCTCAAGTGAAAATAATGTTCAGGAGACTTCCCCATTAAAACTATATACATATCTCTAGAATATAAAATACACACTCGAAAGGGAGTCTGAAGATAAATTTGTCCTGGTGGAACTATTTCTAATTGGGGAGGCAGATTTAGATTTCAGATTGTAGTCCATGCATTATTCTGCTGTACCGTACAGGGGCAGCAGGTAGGGTGATAGCACATAGAATTATTTATCAGAATGAATATAATTAAGTCTTGAAATGAAAAGTACAAGAAAGGAAGAAAAAGAAAAACAGTAGAGCAATATGGGTTAGGATTGTTATTTCCTAAAAAGATATGAGGAAATACAAAAGGAAAGGCGTGAAAGAAAAAAAAAAATATTACTTTCTCCCAGTGCAAGTAATAGTTTTAGCAGATCTACTGTCAGAAAATGTTTCCCAAACTGGATTTATTTAAAGAGTCTTGAAAGGGCAAATTGTCTAGCAATCAAGTCATTTCATGACTTAATTTACCTTGATTAGCATGGTACATTTCAAAAAGTGCTAATCAATTTTATCTTCTAGTAAACTGGAAACACCACATAAATTGCTGTCACAGTCTTAAACTGCTAATCAATTTTGAAAATCTGAATGAATGTGCATTTTTACACTATTATTTTTCAGTAATTGGCTGGAATGCCTTTCTTGACCTTGAAATGTGAGAGAAGAATTTCCATGTAAAATAATTAGAGAGAAAGGCACCACACATGGGTATTGCAGATTTTAGTTACAATACTGAATATTTAAGAATTATGAAGAACAAAAATGTTTTTAGTAAGATCATCAGAAGACCATTTCATTCACTTTTTTATCTGAAGAACAGTGTTCTTACATGTTAGGACCCCACACCCTTTAAGCACATATTGCATATTTATGCTGCACAATGCAAACTGTTGGGTATGTTATGATAATAGATTTTCTGGAAAGCTATAGCCAAAAAAATACTTACATTATATGATCCTTACATTTTGCAAGCATAAAAGCATCCCAAAGAATACGATGAAATAGTTGATAGCGTAGCCACAGAAGTGTTTTCTGTAATATTAGTCATCTCTTTCATTTTCCATGTTGCCAGAAGTAAACCTATTACAGATCTTTATGAAGTGTAACTGTACCTTGAAATTGTGAATTTTTAGATGTTAAAGTCTTAGGCATTTTTTAGCAACCAAGTCTAATCATCAGTTGTCTGGAGCTTCTCTTACACATACGTATGTTAGAAGAATAGAGACACCTGCTCTCTTTTGTGAAAAAACATCCCAATCCGAATTCCATTGGCATATCCTCTTGCAATACACCTACACATTATTTTTTCTGTTTGTTTCTGAATGAAACCTGCAAAACTTGCCAGAAGAAGGCAGGCCACCACATACATCCACCTTATAACAATCCCTGGCTAGATCTGGACATCATTCTTCAGACGGGAAGGAATATGGCACAAGATGAGCCAAGTTCTGGGAAAAAAACAAATGGCAAACAGGCCTGAGTAATGAGGAGCAGCAGCAGAGGAGTTCTGGCTTTCTCCAGAAGACACTGGTGTAGCTACGGGACAATGTCTTCTGGCTTATGAAGCTGCAAGTAAAGCAAAGCAGCCAGAGGCCAGACAGTTGTGTCACTATGCTCCCCCAAATGGCACACAGTAAAGAATAGGGTATGTTAAAACTATTGTAGTTATACTATATATATAGAGTGTGTATATATATATATATATGTAAAAAAAAAATATATATATATATATATGCTTACACTGGGAGGTAAGTTTGCCTTTTCTTCCTAGAGTGCCCATGGATAAGTTCAGAGTATTCTTTTTAGGCTATATTGCCTTTATGCAGGAGAAATCTCGATTTTACTGGATATAGAACCTAGGAAGTGACCTGAGACAGGATCTTGTAGTTATGTGATGTACAGACTTCTCCCCCGAGAGGTCCGATGATCCTTGAGCACCATTTGGATCCTTTCAAGCATCTATCTTGGCTTGTGTCCCTGTGTGCCTGTGCTGCACATTTGAGGCCTGTGTACTGGGAATCATTCCTAAGCTATTCTTGTTGTTGTGGTCTACCTGTAGAACATTTTCAACTTCATTTCCTCAGACATGTTGTCTCACATTTCATAGAATCATTCTGGTTGGAAGAGATCCTCAAGATCATTGAGTCCAACATAACTCTAGCACTAAGCCATGTCCCTAAGAACCTCATCTATATGCCTTTTAAACACTTCCAGGGATGGTGACTCAACCAGCTCCCTGGGCAGCCTGTTCCAATGCCTGACAACCCTTTCTGTGCAGATTTTTTTTCTAATATCCAATCTGAAACTTTCCTGGTGCAACTTGAGGCCATTTCCTCTCACCCTGTCACTTGCTGCTTGGGAGAAGAGACCAACACCCTTCATGCTACAACCTTTCAGATAGTCGTAGACAGCAATAAGGTTTTTCAATAACTAGTATAACACGTGTAAAGAAACACTGTTAACTCGAAATGCTGGAGTTCTGTTATTAAGTATTTGATGCTCAGAAAGTGAAAATAAACATGACAATAAGTTATTCAATAAAGGAGGACCCACCCCCATGGTGCCAGGAACATGGCAGGGCTCATCTGTGATTCAGGACCTGAAAGATCAATATCAAAGAGGAGTACACAGTCTCAGTGGTGAGATGTCTAAAAATGCTAGTCAAAACCCTGGGTGAAGCTCCATTTGTGGAGAAAAACTAGGTGGAATCAGGCTGTTCTTTGCTGTGAACCCATGTATTTAGCATGCAAAATCCCATTTAGTTCAGAAAAGCAGAGGTAGAACAAAAGAGAGATTGCCAAGATTTTCTCATTTACCATTCAGCCCAGTGTACCTCCCCATTATGCACATCTCTTAGACCATGCTCTCAGTGTCTGCTTAGCTGGTGTCTCATGCATCCTTCCAACTTCTCATTGCCTCCTACCATTAACATGCAGAACCATAACCATCAGAAATCAGCTAATCCACCACATGCCTTGCATGTCCCTTCATTTTGGATTGTAGTTGAATGATTACATATGGAGTGAAAGTCACCTTTCTTCATAAAGTAGACTACCTGTATTTTATGCTTACCTTAGGCAAAGGTCATGAGCTTCATTGTACTCCTCCATTTCAGTAGGTGGAATTCCTCTTGCTTGTATCTCAGCTCAGAAGAACACTTTTAGGGTACAAAACATGTGGTTATTCAGATGCCTAACTTGGGATGAGGTTACTTGTATGCTAAGCTTTCCACAATGGGAACCTTGGGTGAACTGCTTAGGCATAAACAGCTCTAGGTATCTGAATTTGATCAGATTAGCCCATTCAGAGGCAATCTGAGGAGCTATGCTGAAGTACCATTAAAACATAGATGTAGCTCAGGGTATAGGTATGACATCAGCACTAAGGAAATATTGAACTTTGAAGATATATTGTCACTGTTATGCCAGACAATTGGAGGCTTCAGGAGATACTTACGACCTAAAACCTGATAAACATGGTGATTCTGTGATTCTATGATTCTGTGAAACATGGGTTCTGTCAGGAAATGGGTGTGTGGAGAAACATATGCCTGGGACAAGCACTGACTCCTGAAGTGCTCTGCTCTGTTCATGGACAGAAATTATGAGTCTAAGTGTATTCACTTCTCTAAAACAACATGGGAACAGCTATGAAAACTATATCTAAAGATACTGCTGGAGACAAACTAATCTTCATTAGATTTTTTGGTCATAGCAGCAAAAATATAAGCATTGTGTGTATTTGAAACATAAGGCAGGAGAAAGCGAATATAAGAAATTAAACTGAGATGAGAAAGGCTGAAAAAGGAGATGAATTACAGAAGAATGGATGAGAGTAGAGGAGATGGGAATTCAAGGGGTTGGGCAATAGAAATGTGAGAGGCCACAAACAAATGTTAAGAATTGTCACACCAGATCTGAGTCATTGCCCTTTATGCCTATCATCTTGTTTCTGCTAGAAACCAGGATTATATGCTTCAGGGGATAGTGCAATGAAATGATCTTAGCCAATATGGACTAGGTATAGAGAGCTACCAAGCAACTCCACAGTGAGTTCTCACCAGCAAAGGTGGTGACAAGTGGTGATTGCCCTGAGGCAGCTCCAGAAGTCTTAGTTCAGGCAACCCTAGTGCTTTCTGTCATGGAAAGGGAGCCTGTTCAGTGCTACATCTCTGCAGAGAGAAGCAGATGCTGCACTTCGTGCTCACTTAGCCAGAACTGCTTATGGTACCTGACATAAGATAAACAGAGCTCAGAGAGAATGCAGGAACAGGGCTATCCAAGTATTTTTACCTTAGTAATTCAAGGCAACACAAGACCCATAAATCCCTTTGAGTAGCTCCTATTACTCTTCCAGATGAGTTCCTCTCGTAATGGCCCTAGCACCAGGATGTTAAGTAGAAGTGACAGAGAGAGCAGGCCTTGTGCACCTCTGCATGTCAGATATTTCTCAGGAAGGCAGAGGACTGGGGAAGAGAAGCTGTTGCCTAACAGCATTCACCCTGTGTGGAAAGAAGGGAACATATTTGAAAGTTCTAGTACACATACATTAGCTCCTTGCAGGATATTGAAACTGATCAGCAGACCCTGTGATCAGCATAGCAGAGCTGACTGATGTGTCAGTAGTGTCAGCTTGTTGTCAGGGATAAGTTTTTATTGTTTATGGTTGTCACTTCAGCTGGAGATTAAATATGAAACCTACTAAATTTACAGCATTGTTATCTTACTGTGGACATAAACTTTCAAATGTGTCTTGGAAAAAAAATATAATCGCACAGGAAAAAATGGTTCCTGCACAACTCCTATACAGCCAAGATTGCTTCAGTTTCTACACCTTAATTTGTTTAGCCTCTAGTAGAAAATATGCTTTCAGCAGAGTAACTGGAATACCGTTTTTTGAGGGAATCCTATTCAAGAAAGCATGCAAAATCCCCATCTTCAGAGAAATAAAACCTTCTGAAGACATGACAAGGTAAAAAAGAGAGTACATGGCAAAAATTCCAGTGCTTCCATAGCAGACTAACCCTTTACATTGCTGATTTAAATGATATACCTCTTTTCATATTGCATTCATTTTTCAGCTTCTGACCCTCCTTAAGTTTGGCTTCTGGGATTTTGCAATTTATAGTCCAGTGTTCTGCTTTTCTGTTTCTAGTCTTATGTTGCTGACTTTATCCAAACCTGTAGAACTAGATGATCATCTTACTCTGACAAATTTGCTCTGTCAGCAGGGTATAAAGTCTGACAGAGGAATTATGAACACAAAAAAATGCACAAAGACATGGACAGAGTTTCTCCTCAAGCACAGCTAAGTCAGGTCTAGGCTCAGTCTCTGTTTACAGCATAGTTACCACTGCCTGTGCTTTGCGGAGGGAAGTGAAGAGAAATAGTATTGGAGGAATTTGAATATGCTGTACAGAGAACACCCTTGTTTGCTGTGGCACCTGATAGAACCCCTCATCACACAAATGACTGAGTGTAACAGATTGCTTTTTCTCTGAGATTCAGATTGGAAATGCTTGGCAGACAAAATAAAAGAATGAATGTATTCTAAAAATAGTCCACCTGTTTTTTTCTGTTACAAACAAAGATTTATATGCATTCAAATTAATAACAATATGTTTCATATTTCCTGGTCTGACTGCTGTGTGTATCTCATCAATTGATATCTTTATTCATAGAATGCAAAAAAATAAAAGTGCAGGAGTAGCATTTTTCTGAGGATAAAAGAAAGAGGATAGTACTTCTAGAAAATAATGTTACACTTTGTACAAGGAAGAGGGGGTGCTGGGGGACAGGAAAAGGGATGCTGTGTACTAACTCTTTCCCCCCTAAGACAGGTGTGAATGTTTATGTCTAGTTTAAGGCAAAGACTAGTGACATATTAGCCTCTCATAAACTGGAGAAGAAAGGTACTTTTTTTGGATTAAGTGGTAAACAAGGACTCAAAAAACCCCTCACACTCAATCCTTGATAGGTTTCCTGTGTGATACTGAACATATCACTTAGGGAAAGACTAATCCTGCCTGCTTTTAGCCCCATCAAATTTAGGCTTCTCCTCTAAACTACTTAAAAGGGAGAGATGTGGGCATTTCCAGTAAGCAATTAATTCCACTAATCTGAGGCACCTCCTAAAGTAAGGATGATCTGCCTAGCAGACAATCTGGCAGCTGCAGCCAGGTGTCCGGCTGACTCCCACTGCAGCCTGCCTGCGCTGAGCAGGCAGCTGGCCAGGTCTCCATCCTACCTGGGTTGGGACTGTCTGCCCAGGCTGGCAGCTCCTCAGGACAGACTGTGTCTCTCCCAGCATGCTCATATAGCGCCAGGCATAACAGAGGCCTAGATCTTCTCTGAGACTGCTAAGCAATTCTGCACCAATAAGTGAATAACAGCAGCAGGGAGTTGCTTCAGGCTTTGTAAACTTCAAGTTTTACAGCAGTAGGTGTCTCAGTTCAGGGTGTGAACAGCTATCCTAACAAAGCATCCTACTATTGTTTTGTGTCTCAACTTCTGTAATTTAGAAATCCAGTGACAATAAAAACGGGAAAACTGCCCCTATTGAGTGAAATATGCATTGCCCTCTATCTTTTATTTACCTTTTATGATTGGAAAACCAGTGTGATGTATCAGACAAGGTAAAGTTTTCCAAACTTCTGTTATGTTGGTTTCTCCATTGATCCTGAGGGTATCCATGACAGCACACCGAGAGTAAAGTGTGCCTGAGCACATCCAGAGGGCTATCATATACTGCTCTATCACATTGAAAATTCCCACAGGAGTCGTTTAATCAATATAAATTTATCTTCATATTTAACCACTTCTCCTGCTCCACCTCCCTGTACTTAAATGCCTGTGGGCATTTAAGCCAGGAAAAGGCTAATTTGAGACAAGGGCTGTTCCCGGGAGCATGGTTGACCATGGTTGGCCATGAAGGCTCAGCTGACAAGTGGAGTGGACAGACCACTCTTGCTTGTGAGAATAGCCTGAGGACAGCAGGGTGATGTTCAGAGCACAACCCCAGCCTTTGCGCAGTCTTCTGGATTTCCTCAAACAATGTTCATTTGCCCCACCTGCAAAAGAGGATGGCATCATTTATTAGCTTCCTTCACCCCCTGTCCTCCCGCATCCAGTGCAACCTGTCATTGATGTGGCCACTGCTGAAATGGAAAGAGTTACGGTTCATCACAGTAGTCCCAGTACTTCAACCTGACTGGTTCCCACTTCCCAGGGTCAGACTCCCCACAGTCCTACACTTTACAGTTCCTGTCTCTGGTACAAACTGTTCTGGAGCAGCTGTAGACATCAGATCTGACATAGGTCACGAGCAGGGCGACTTTGGCAGGCTCAGCCAAATCCCTCACAGGCTATTCTCTCAGGAAGGTCATGACAGGGGATAGTTTGGCTCTAGCTGCATTAATGGTACTCAATACTTCAAGACACAGGAGCAGTGTCAGGTTTTCAGATCAGGCTATTCCAGCAGTATACTGAGGGGAAATCCACTCTGTCTCTCTACACTGCCATGTGCTTAATTCTTGTTAGTGGTGCCTGCTTCTCACAGGCTTAACCAAGACACACAAATTGAACTGAGAAGAAGTTTTTCCCCCTATGACAGAGAAAAATTTCCAATCCCAATCTTTGTTCATGAACTGGTCTTGAAATTTTCAATCCCTTCTCATCTAAGTTACCATTCACCCTATCTTTTTCTTTTGTCCATTCTTGGAGAAATTAAATTTTAGAGAAATAAAAGAAGCACATTGAGAATGGATGCACGTTTCATTTACTCTAATTATGCACAGTGAAAAGTTTCCATTTCAACAAACCTCATTGATATTCTGCTGTGAACTTGACTGGGAAAAAAAAAAAAACACACACACACAGAAGGAGATTTTACCAGTCAATTGATTTTAACTAAAAAAAAAAAAAGGTTTTGTGGATTTAAGCATATTTCATTTTTTACTTTAATTTCCTTCCCTTCTGTTTATGAGTACTGCAATGATAAAACACCTCCTTGGATGACCCTAAGATTCTGGGATGGCTGTGGTACCCTAATACTCTGATGCAGGAGCTAGTATTATTCTGTGGATTAATTCCAAATAGAGGGATATAATCTCTCAGTATTTCACAGGACTTTGTGTTGTATGTGAACATGCCAGCCCTCAGACCTCTGGGAGAAATACTTATTTATCTCACAGATGTGGTTAAATCTTTCAATATTTCATGACCCCTGTCACTAATGCACTTAGACTCTACATGATCTTTACAAACAGTGTTCATAAAACTTACATATACAGGGATTTAATAGATCTGAGAGCAAGCTCAAGAATCATAACGTGAAACACTGAATAATTTATTAGAAAATATAGAAAACCGCAAGAGAAAAAGAGACAGGAGTATTTTTTACTTACAAATCCTATGAACACTGGTCTCTCAGAGGTGGAAACAGTTAAAATCTGTTGAGATTTTCTTTATTATCATAAATAATTCATAAATTAAAAATAATAGAACTATATTTTCATAGATGCTAGTATCCTGGCTTCCTTCTCAAGCAAAAACAGTCTGAGCTAAGTCTACCACAGTAATTGGCTGTGCCATGACAAATAGTGTTGTCATGAAAAATACCACAGTGAATCACTTTCTGCATTCCTAGATATGAAAAAAGCTTGTTATGCTTGAGTTAAAGTATTTAATATGTATCAGTGGCTTAAAGAGAATAAACAGTAATAGCATTTTATTGTTTAATAGTCCAAATGTCAGAAATATAAAATTAAAATTACACCAGAAAACATGGTAATCACTGTAAAATACATTCAGAGAGAATAATGTAATAGTCTGACTTGGTCTACATATATATATATATATATATGTATATACACATAGATATTTATATATGTATAAATATCTATGTGTAGATATTTATATATAAAACCGTCCTCCTTTGAAATGTGTAATCTGCACTCCTGATTAAGAAAACAGACAGAAATTCCCTGAAAATATATGAGCAAGACATGTCCCTGAATTGTGCAAGTATAAATCTGAGATGAATTTGGGGAACTTGTCCATAATATCAGTAGGTGCTCATCTTCAGTCTTTTGAGCTGCTATATGCTGTAAACCTCCTTTTTCTGTTCAGAAGAGAGCCTCCCCAGGGTACCCCTGACCCCACCTCTCCTGCAGCAAACTGGACTCTGTGGTTTGTTCCTCCATGCTGCATTTGAACACTTCCATCTGCCTCCCCCATCAGGTTTGGGACATTTCTCTGGCAGGTGGCAGGCAGCCTATGTAGCCTGTATCCGTGTTCTCATTATGTTAATGTTCATACCAGCTGCATCAACTGAGTATAATTTTTCCTTCCTTTATTTTTTCCCTCTTCCTTTTTCTTTTTCTGAAAGAGGGTAACAACTGAACTCTTCAGGCCCCAGCATCCCAATATTAGATAAAATGTGCTGATACATGAACCAAGGCTTCCCCTGACAGCCAGTTCCAGACCTGGGTCAGTGTGTTACTGACCCTTCATGTAGAAATGCACATCTCCCAAAATCCCCACAGCACTAGAATTTCCCATGCCAGGCCCTTGACTCCAAGACATTTCACAGGTTTATATTGCATTACTCAAAGCACAAGCCTTGTAAATTCAGTGAAGAAATGTTTGTACGCTTTCCAAAGAGACACCATTCTCTAGTCTTGACATGTCTTCAGAGTCATTTCTCAACCATCCTCTTCTTCTGATACTATTAGCAAGGTGAAGCTGATAAACTTAAATGGATTTAGTAACTTGAAGCTTCTACAAGGTTTTAGGGGAGAGTTTGATACTGTATTGTGTTATTATCACTTTTTATTTTCTTTTTCAACTGTTTATTGTGCTGGAATATAACTGCTCACCACTATAAATTGCCATAGTTACTAGTGTTGCCACAAAAATACTCCACACTGTAATATATGAAAGAAACCCTTTGGGACTCCCACTAAAAGTGTGATGAAAGTGGAAACGGAACAGCTGCATCTGACATATTAGACCTGGAAAGAGCTTTTAATCCAGTAAGTTTAGTATTTGTAATGTTTCAACTACTCTATTGATCTTCAAAAGAAAAAAATAGTTTAATTTTATACTCTGTATAAAAAGAAATTATGTTGTTTCAGACATGAAAATTTATTTTGATAAGGTTAGGGTGAAAACTGGATGCCAGAGTAGACTAATATCCCAAGTCCTCTGAAATCAAGAGGAGCTCTTCCATAGCCTTCAGTGGACTTTAGATCAGATCCTCAGAGAAAACAGGAAAGCCAGTAGGGCAGAAGTCTCTCACTGGGTTTATGAATGAGAGAAAAAAAAAAAGGTAAGAAACAAGCATTTCAGAACATGCAAGGACTGCAAAATAGGTAGTGCAAGAACAGCTGATGGAAAACACCAAGTGAAACAGGGGAAGTCATTATGGCCAAGGGTAGAAAAGGTCACATACAATTTATGAATCTCTGTGCTATTTCTTTGCATAGAAAAGCATAGCATTTGAAGCCAGAGAATAAATTTTGTATTGCAGAGCTGGGCAACATTTGTCAGTTAGATTTTTTGGGGGATCAGAAATCTAGATTTGTTCTTCCTGAAAGACTTAATGAATTAATTTCCTTTTAATTTAATTTTTCTTTACATTGAAAGAAAATAAGAGAAAAAAAAACTTTGGTTTTGACATTTTCCAAATTAAATTATTCAAGTTTTCCATCAAGCTTTTAGTTTTTAATTTCCCTTCCCCTCACCTCTTTTTTGGTGGTGGGTTGGGGAGAGAAGCATATATGTCTTAAAACTATTGCAGCTGGAAAGAGCTGTTTCAAGTCAAACTGAATACACTGTCTAATGGTATAAAAATAAATGAGAAATTGTTTTTCAACTTGGCAAACTTTTTTTAAAACAAATTTGTTTTCAATTTGTCCAAGATTATTTTTATTTTTATCTTTCTAGAACTGCCAACAACATTGTCAAGAATGTTGTATATTATTAATACACTACAAAATACTGTTAGAACAGTGCTCCAGAGATTTTATGTAAACTCTCTGTGACTGGTAAACAAGGATGAACAGAAACATTTACAATGACAATGTCCCAAATTATTCTGACTCTACAGTCACTGTAAGGAGACAACATGGTTATGATAAAAGAAAAAGTCTGACTTTGCTGAGTGTTGTGAATAGCAGCACAAACCACTTGCTGTCCAGCGACCCAGTATTTTTACTTGGGTTTACGTTCCTGCAAAAGGACCAAATGAGCCCCTGGACTGCATGCATTTTTTTCTTTCTCAGTTGAGAAATATAATTTTATGACTGTGAGCATGATCAAAACTTTATGTTGTTGTGTTTAAAGTGGGAAGCATGCCAGCTTTGCTACATGAGAGCAGTTATCCGAGCGGAACCTAAAGTGCTGAATATGCACAAAGAAGAATTGTAACAAAACAGTGTGCACTGCAGTAGTAAAGGTGTGTCAGCATTTCTGTGTAAAATCTGGGGACCAAATCCTGACGGCATCATTGAAGAGCTCACTGTTTGAAGAGCTCCTCAATGGAATGCTCTTCCTGAATTTTGACTTCCTCAAGTGATCAGAGATTAAGAAAGGAGTTCCAGATTTGAACATTTATGGTTATGCACTCTGAACTTCAATTCAGAGATTTGTTTTGGAGCCTCTTGAAAAGCAAAGTACATTTCTCTCTAGCTACACATCACTCCCACTGAAAAAAAAAATTATTTCTAATTCAGACAGATTTCCTTGGCCTTATGAGATGGGCAGTTCCAGGAGAGAAGTGTTAGCAGGATTTATTCTGTAATTATTTATGGCACATATTAGTAGCTCTAAGGTAAATCTCGGAGTGAAAAACAAAACAAAACAAATAAACAACCAACCTCCCAAAAATATTGCATAGACATGATTGAAGTGAAAGAGAAGAGACGTAAGAGGAGTGGCCGTGGGAGAGAGGAAAGGATTAGCAACAAAGAAACAAAAATAATTTTAAAAAAGGAACTTCAAAAAATCAAAGAGAATGTATTAACATAGAAGCAGCTGTGTTGGGTCAGTCTGAAGTTACATACACCTCAGTGTCCTGTCTCAAAGCATGGCTGGAACTGAATATGTGATGTTTTGCACAAAACCTCTCTCAGCTCCCAGGGACTGGAGGCTGCGGGACCTCCTGAGTGAGTCATGATTTCTGTTCCACTGTATCCCTTGATGGATTTCTGCTCCAGGTATTTTTGCCCTTGAAACTATGCAAATCATTAGAGTCTACAACAAACCATTTAGAGAAGTTTCTCAGATTAACCACTGGTGTTTGAAGAAGAGCCTCCTTTGGCTTCATTTGAACTACTTTCCTACTGACTTCTTTTAATGTTCCTAATTCCAGAGTACAAAGAACCAGAAGTAATATTAGACAATCTATCCCTTTTAGTTTGTTCCATGCCATCAGTGATTGTAACTCAGATTTAAGTTTTCAAAGATGTGTTTATTTCACATTTAGTAC
Source organism: Nesoenas mayeri (assembly GCF_963082525.1). Classification (NCBI taxonomy): domain Eukaryota; kingdom Metazoa; phylum Chordata; class Aves; order Columbiformes; family Columbidae; genus Nesoenas; species Nesoenas mayeri. The sequence goes on along the minus strand of NC_137541.1, from coordinate 149,175,298 downwards.
ACTTCAAATATACACTGATGATCTGCAGAGCTGGTAAAGACTTGCAGCACCTATAGACCCTTTTGGAGTACAGGTGCTCTGCACTTCTAAAAAAATTGTCTTGTGGTAAAATTTCAAGATGCTTGATCTGTGATTCTGAGAGTATTTTGCAAAATCATTGCAGGCATAAATTCTGAATTAATTCTTCAGCACACTGTGAAAAACGTGTTTATGTCTGAACAGATTCACTAATAATGTCTTGCAGAATCAATAGATTCTATATCTATGATACTATACAACTACAATGTATTTTTCTGTGATTGTAAGTACCATAGAAAAACAACTAAAATGATACATGAAAGATCAGGAAAACAGTACATCAGAAAAAGGTAAAATAATAGAAGGTTTGATCTGAATCCACAAAAGCCATAATAATTCAGAGTTAAGCCTACAGCTTTCTTAACTCATCCCATTTTGCTTCAGAATATCAGAAGCTTTTCAAAATTGATACCTTATCATCTTGTGATTACTGCCTTGTTCTTCAATCAAATAGGGTAATGCAGCATGGTACAGAGGTTTACCTGTCTGTAGAGATCAAGTCAGGCCCTAAACAGCACTATAACACAGTTTTCCAGGGTCTTTCTGACATACAATTGGCTTTTTTAGACAGATGACAATACAGCAGTGTTAATCAGCATTGCCTAGAAAATGGCAGGGTCAGAGTGGGGATTTATCTTTTCACTTGATGAAATTGTTTTCAATATTCAGAGCTCATTCAAATTGGAGGATTAATCCCTTTCAGACCCTCATTTCCAATGGCCTATGTCAACTGAATGTAGCCGTTGCAGGCTCAGCTAGCACCACTAGATCACTACAAGCACACTGAAAATTGTGAATTAATTCTACTGTGTGCAAAAGCCTCAGTTTCCAACGGGCAGCTTTCCTGCATTCTCTATTGGGGTCTAACATACTTTTGAAATAACAAAGTACTCACAAAATGGAGGGGAAAATGCAATTGTTGGATGGTGGACCTACCAGGAAGTGTAGCTCTGCTAACTCTATATGTGATCAAGATGAGATGGGTTGAATCTTGCCATATGAAGATTTAAATATTTTACAGAGCATTCTCTCTGTCTCATTATTTAAGTTTTTTTCAGAGAGCAGAGACTGGCAGTTATAGTTTAAACTCAAGCTTTTTCACTTGCAAGCTGTTGACTTCTCCTTAGAATCTCACCCAAGGTCCTACTAGAAATTTTAACATGTGGAGAGAACTTGTCTGATGGGACTTTTACTGACCAGAATTGAAGGAGGACATTCCATTAAGACATAGTTATATTATGGGAGTTTTCATTGAGAAATGCTCCTGATAAACATACTAACCCAAAGGACTGTGATGTGTTTTCAGGCCATTAAAAGAATTCCTAATTGAGTTTAGTAGAATAAATCCTATTCCCATAGCTGATGGAAGATGATCCTTGAGATCCCACTGGGACTGTTGTGGGGAAGAAAGCATGCATTGTTTTTCGTTGTTTGGGTCATGAGTAAATTATATGCTCCCAGCACCCAGTAGAATGAGAGAAGATGGGAACTTGGAGAAAATTATGTAAAAGGGAAAATATATGATTATGAAAATCTGCAAAAAGGGGATGGAAAGAGTTCAGACAAACAAAGAGCACATGTTTGGTCATAGTGGGAAGAGAAAGAGCTATGAAGATATTTGAGATATTGATAGGGAAGAAGGACTGCAGATGAAATCAGAAGTTGTAGATAAGGGTGAAGTAAGCGGTGGAGGAGAGAACTGGAAACAATCCAGAACAGCATGTGGGAAGGCAGAAGAGATCTTAAAAGCTCGTATGTAAGGTAAGTTTACTTGGCAAGAGCTGATAAACCATAGAAGTCTGGTGAGACTGGAGACATTCAATACCATGGCCTGCAGAAGGCAAGTACTATGCATCTTCATATAAATAAAGAACTCTTTGATGTTGAAATCTGTGTTAGAAACGAAGCTTTTTTATTATTTATTTTGTTTTGAAAGTAGGGAACATTATCCGTTAAACCACTTATTTCCTTAATACCCATAACTAAATACAACCACAAGACTATTCAGACCAACAAATGCAGTACAGAGCAATCCAATGTTCTATAGTAGATTACTCAGGTAATCTCTTTTGTTTAGCCAGGTGAGATTAGCTGACCATGAAAATGTTTGTCTTCATCAAAATTCAAATGTATTCACCTCTACAGTTAATATAGAAATAGCCCACAAACATGCGTTAATGCAGTCAGGCATACACTTAATGCATTCACTGGCAAATGTTTGCTCAAGCTGTCCTGATAGTTCAAATGTGTTACTTTGGCCATCTCCATAGCAAGGTCTTGGAACATTTAGATATCTGCCATCTTGATGACAATAGATTAATTAGCCCTTCCGAGTTAAATAAATAAATAAATACAAAAATAAAGAGTGCTATGTGTTTGATTTAGTGTGCTAGCAACTACTAACCAATTAAAGGGAGATAACAAATATTCCCTAATTAGCTTGCCTATGTACTTTATGGTGAATCTATGAGGGAGAATGCAGACAGGCCCTGAACAAGGACACATTTAGATTTTTCTTGTCCATCTCTCCTATTTTAGCATCAATTTTTAGCCCCCTATTAGTGTCTGTGACAGTTTTAACCACCATGTCTTAGAAAAACATGGTAGACCATTCTTACCTGAAGCAGCGGTCACTAAAATGAACTAACAGTGTTTTCTTGTTTACTCACAGAAATGAGGATTAATTTTACACTTGATTTGCAATTTGATAATTGGCATCATTAATCACCACTCTCCCTGTCCCAAAGAGAATTTTGATGAAATGCTTAGGGTTTTGCATGCTGCAGGAATCACAATTAGAGGCTGAGGAAGGGGTTTTCTTTTGTTTGTTTTTGTGTTGGTTTTTTTTGGTTTTGTTTTTTTAACATCGGGTACCATTTTTTAACATGATACCATTCTATGGAGTGGTATCTCAGGATACTGAGAAATAAGATGATGGCATTTGAAAAATAATTTCTCAACATCACTTTTGGTAGGATAACATGAAGGAAAATGCACTTGTCATTAATTCCTTGATACAGAACTGGTGGTAGGAGTTGCTCAAACTAGTGCATGTTCATAAACACATATTTATACATAGCAAAGTTGTGAAATCATTTTGTCATTGGAATTTTAACGATGGTTGAAGCACAAAGGTAGGCTGCTGATCATCTCCAAAAACTAGACATCTCCATAGAAGTTTACACAAAGATACAGAAAAAAATAAGTCCTCGAACACTGCTCAAATTTCTAAATCTTCAGGATTTTAGCATGGTTAGCTACACCGAGGCTGCATTCCCCTGTAGAACTGCAGGGACTTCCGTTTTTGCTTTTTTGTCTTTCTTTGCTTCTCACCCTTCTCCTGTCACTGTAAGAGTCTATAGTTCTTTACATCTTGTAATGCTTCCTACCTGCAACTGTTGAGTGCACAGTTCTCACTCCATTCACTTACACTGCTAAGTACTACGGATAGTAAAAAGAAATTCTTTTTCTGTTAGTGAGAACTCTGCACTTAGAGAAGTGGGAGGTACTATTTCAGATGCTTTGTATCTAACTCCAAATGTGTTGTTAGTTTCTGTTTGGAAGACTACCTTTTCCATTTCCTACGTATATTTTTGAATGGGTAAATGAATGGACTTCACTCTCTGATGAAGATGAATGCAGTCCACTTATATCCCTTGAGTGGTGTAGGCGCCTATCAGGATGATCTTAGTAAAACCTTGAGACACAACAAGAGCTTTTTATTATTTTTTCCCCAAATTATGGGTAAAATCACAGTGCATAATTTCCTGAACGGAATTGATTTTACTAATGTGCTGTCCACAAGGTGAGAGCAAGAAGTAAGAAAAGTATTACTCCCTTAGAAGAGGGAGTTTTGTCTGGGAAAATATACTCATTTGACAAGTATGTTTCTGGAACCTGAGGACCAATAGGACGTCTGCAGGTAATAAGCCTGTACATTCATATCTGCACAGGCAAAATTGAGAACTACACCTATGAACAGAGCCTTCTTTGTACTAACATGTGATTACCAAACTGTCAGGTGGGATTTTGGATACAGAAATGTAATACACACTGCTTTATGCACAAATCAGTTGTCAGGATCTGAAATTTTGTCTCCAAGGATTCCTTGCCATGGTAATAAACAATGATCCCTGTGAAGACAGCTGGATGAACAATATGATTCTGTAAATCTTGGCAACAAGAAGTGGAAAGAAATGATCCTCATTGGCACTAAATTAAACAAATAGGCCCTCTTCTAGGTCTTAATCCTGCCAATACTGAAAATTATAAGCTTTGATCCTTATTGTGATACAGATCATATTAGTTTTGTGGTGGTCATCTTAAAATCTATTCTTGCATAATTCCAGTTATTCTAAATAAATAAACACAAGAAACAAATGCCTGTCTTAATTACAGATCTAGTCACAATAAGTCTGATTGTTCTCCCACTTCAATGCAGAGGAATCAGGCACAATTCTAGCAAGCTCACTCCCAGGCAAGAACATAAGGACTGATGTAATGAAAAGGAAGGATACCTGGAGCCTAGAGAAATAACAATATGCAACCTATGTAGATTCTTTGTAACAAGACTAGAGAAAGAAAATCACTCAGATTTATAGTCAGAGATTAATTAAGTTTCAGAACAGACAATGGCGTTACTTCAGCAATCCCTTCAGTGCACTTACAGAGGTAATATGACCTTTCTATTTTTGATTAATATTCTTCTGTTTACACATGGAAGAACAGCATTAATCGTTTCAGCTGTCCTCTTTTTGTGTTTAACGGGTTCTACATGAACTACTTCCTTAGTAGGGTGCTCAGGGTCATCAAACTACCAAAAAATCATATTTAACTGTTTATCCTAGATAATCCAAAGATTTCTGCAACATCTCTGCTTCCCAGAATCTGATCAGCTGTTCCTCTTTATCAGTCTATCTCTTTATATTTAACTGAATGGAAATATATAACTGCCATTTGATTCAGATGACTCTGTATGAATAACCCAAATTTTTCATCCTTTACCATTCCTTCTAGATACTTTTTGTACAGAAGTTTTACCAACAATGATTCTGTATTTATGTCTGGGGTTTTTTGTTGTTTTTGTTTGTTTGTTTGTTTGTTTATTTTGTTTGGATTTTTTAATGAATCATAGTGAAATCAACTTACATCTGGCTACTTCAGGGCCATTCTCATCTGCCACTGCACTCAGATGTTGATGAACTGACTGACCAGTTTTAACCTTCTTCCCATGAGCCATGTGAAGTTTGCATTTGAGTGGTTGACCTCAATCCATTAATCACAGAATTATCTATATGTGTGTTTACCAGTGACCAGGTTTCTTCCTACTGCCAGACCAGCATGTGACTGGGAAAGTGTTCAAAACCACAGGCTGGTCACAGTGTGTGGAAGAAACATAAAGACTGATTCAGGACAACACGGAGAGGCAATATCCTGGAAAGAAATGCTGGGAAAGGAAGAAATGGTACCAGAAGAAATTAGTGCATAAAGCATCATCACAGACACTAGAACAAAAAGATTGTGACTGAAGAGAGGTCTACAGAAGGAAAATTTTGTAAACATATTAGAGAAATAAAAGAATACTTTGATCATGCAGGCTGAGCTAAGAAGTGAGGAAAATGATCAGCAGTCAGGGTGCTGTTATGGTCAAAACCGTCTTGGCTTGGGCAATCTTTACCTATTTTTTTTTTTCATATAATTTAATTTTTTGACAAAACAAACTTCTGATTATTCATTCAGGTACTGAGGAAAAAAAAAAAAGAGAGAGAACATAAACAATCAAACAAACACTTTATTAAACATCTCTCTTTTCCCTTTCCTATGCTGAAATTCCCTTATTTTCACTGCAGGTTACACTCAGTCCACCACAACTCCTCCTGTGAGGCACAGGAGGTCTGGGGTTGTGTGTATGATGATTTCTGTCCTTTGCTCTATGCATATTGTTTTGTTTTGGTTTGATTTGTTTTTCTGCTAATATCTGCCTCTTGTTGATTTTCCTCTGCTGCTTTTTGTTTTGGGGTGTCCCTACCCCAGCATGGGTTACCCACATCTGCAGTTGCTTTTTTGAGGTCTCTGCTCCATCATGGCCAGCCCTGAACCTCCTTCCACATAGCCACCCCTTCAGACCCCACCACCCAAACCTGCCCACTATGCCCAGCTCAGGTGTGAGGGTCACCTTGAGCCCATCCTTAGGCTCAGCCCAGAGTGGTGCAGCTTGCGGGTCCTGGCTCTCCCAGAAAGTTTAACCCTGGGGCATTGCATGGAGCTGATGCTGCCCTGAGCTGCTCTGCTGCCTTCCTTATCTCTGCACCACACTCCTCTGTGCCATGCAAGCATGCCCACGCTTGTAAAAGCCTACCAGAATAACCCTCTTCATCCTCAGAGGAAGGATTTAATTAAGTTATCCTACTCTGGCACACACGCTGCATGTTGTACTGTGCAGTCAATGATCTCATCTGTGACTTATGATCACCAGTGTTTTAGTGAAGCATATTAACATTTCATTGAGAAAACCATGTTGAACAAAGTAACAGAGACAAATACACAGACAATCAATTGGCTGAATGGTAAAAAGTTTTATCAATGTAATTATAAACAGGATCTTGTATCGATGCCAGCTCTGTATGTAGAACTGTATAGACCAGGAACAACCACATTTGGAGATGAGCTTGCGGTGAGCTATCAAGGTGATATCTGCTACTGAATAATATGGAATTCTGCCAAGATAAACTGACACACCATTGTTCTTAGGAAAAAAAAAAAAAAAAAAAAAAAAGAAAAAGCTTAGCTATGCTGCTCAGATATTTGCAGGTCCAGAGAATGAACAGACATAATATCTTCTCTGGATTGTATATCCTTTATAATCCTGTAGCCATATATTAAGATTATATTTTTAAAGTGGCTAAATGTGTTGACAGGATTTATTTGCAGCTACTCATTGTTTCCCTAACATAAATCTGTATAAAAACAGAAGGGCTAAATGTTGGGGCACTGAGTCATTAACTGGAGTGTTCAGGCTAAAAACTTTGTGATGGCTTCTCCTGAAACATTTTTGAAAACACTTGCAAAATATAATTAAATCTAATTCATAGTCCAATAACATCCACGTGCAATTTTTACTTTTCTTTATTTTTTTTTTTCACAAGAAATAAAACAATTTAAAAGTGGATTTGAGTCCTGAATAAGAGCTTCTTCAGAAATGAAGTTAGTTTTGCAATGGGTCGTCTGTGATCTGGTTTGGTACCTGGGACATCCTCAGAAGCAACGGCTGAACTCCCTCATCCTTCAGCACTGAGTCAAAGCAGGGACTTTGCTGTTTGCTTGGGTCCTCCAATATCCTGAGCATTTCATTGCCTCATATAAAGCAAAACAACAACAAGCAGAGCTCAGTAGGTTTTGAATAACTGTAACTTGAATGGGCTTCATAAGTAAAACAGTAAAACAGCCTACCAATAACACCACTTCTAAATCTTTAATTTCTGGAAGCTTTTGGGTGCATGTCAGGCCTAAACCTACAGAACAGGAATAGATTAGTCATTTTCAAGTTTACATTTTCATATTTTACCAGCTCAGGTAAAAGTAGCACAGCCTACAGACCTCTATTAAATTCCATTACCTGTAAAGAGAACATTGATTTAATATTTTTTTCTGTTTTGAACACTATGACATCAGAAATGATGGGTTTCCACTTTATTTGTATTAATTGTATACACACTTTGGAAGCTGATAGCGTAAGATTGATTGTAATTGAGCCATAAATTTAGCATTGAGAAATGCCATCCATTTAGCTGGACAGTTCTGTGATGAAATACCTTTCTAAAGCATGGATTGCAGGCAGAGTGTCTGAGATAACAAATGCCTCATATCTATAGCTACAGAGAGACAATATTCAATAAAAACTGGGTAACTTCTCAAAGAGCTGCCATAAGTTATGATCCCTTGATTTTGCACCACAATAAATTTGTTTTGTTAAAGTACTCTTTATCACATTACTCTTGTTATTTGATAAAAACACACAGAAGATACATTCTCAAATCTAAAATACTGTGTATCTCATTATTGTGTGATGTGTCACTAACTCTCTGCTCCATAAGAAAATACTTTTACATAAATCTGATTAAATAAATTAGACTCTTGATATCTGTATACATGTGAAAAGGCAAAGCTCGTGAATACTCGGATACATATCCATAGCTATTGTAGACTGCTGTAGTGCCACCAAGGTCAACAGCGTTTTAACAGTTTACACCAGACACAGATCTGCTTTAAAGTGTGTATAAAGCTATCTGGAAGTAAATCTCAGCACGAGTTATAACATATGTTTTAGAGGCGACCATCAAAAACATTATTTTCTCTTACATATTTTTGTTCTTTTTCCCTCTGCTAAATTTCATAAGCAAAACATCCTGCCATTTTGATTCCAAGACTTCTTTGAAGAGCTGCAAGAGGTTGATTTATTTATCAAAAAGATAAAAGTTGTCCTGCAGAAATGTGAATTTTTAAGTCTCATCCATACAACCAAATTCTCATTCTTGAGTAACTATATTTTTCTTTGAGTACTTCAGTGGCCCTCATCAGTCAGGTGTCTGAGTGTCTTTTTAAGTCAAATTATGTCAGTTCTGTTTCCCCTTGGAGAGGAGATGATTTGGCTTGGGCGTGGAGAAAATGTAAATGGTCCTATGAGAACATATGGCAGAAAAGCTAGTTGTTATGTTTAGAGGTAAAAGCAATGTAGTTGTTGATCTCGCTTCACCTGTGATTGATCCATGAGTTTTGTCTCCTATGGACATAAGTTTTCTCTTGTTGGTCAATGGAACAATTCTGGAACAATGAAGTTCTTCAAGGTGGTGGTAGGAATACAACATGGATGTTTACCAGATAGAGAGTTCCTATTCAGTGTTGAGCTTGCTCATGTAGAAGGCACATAACAGAAATATTTTAATGTGTCTCGAGAAGCATATTGGAGAAATATAAAATTCTGTCTTTCTACTTCCTTTGGAGATTAGAGGCTTTTGCTTATCTTGTGGGTCAGCACAGAGAAATAGCAGTGCTGGACCAGAGGATAGGAAAGGGTCACCTGGATTCTCCATCCAGTCCCTGTGAGTCCTTACAGCCTCGATACTGGAGACATATACAGGGCTGCTATTTCTAGGGATTCCTCATATTCCAGCTACCAGAAAAACAGCAGAGTTGTTGGGTTTTGTTTTGTTTTGTTTGATTTGTTTTTCATACGAAAAATGCTTACAAAAGAATAAAACCAATAATTTATCCATAGCAAAACCATTCATAGTATGTTTGAAAGAAAAAAGAACACAGTGTTTTTAACAGGAGTCAGGTTGGTGGTTCAGGTCTTAATGTCTAAATGCTTATTTTGAGTCTATGTGGTGGGTTGACCATGGCTGCATGCCAGCTGCCCACCAAAGTCGCTCTATCACTCTGTCATGGGTAAAAGAGACTCGACTTGGGGAAATCAGTTTAATTCATTACAATCAAATCAGGATAGGATAATGAAAAATAAAACCAAATCTTAATACACCTTGTCTCCACACCTTCCTTCTTCCCAGGTCTCACTTTATTCACAAATTCTCTACTTCCTCCCTCCCAGTGGTGCAGGGGGATGGGGAACAGGAACTGCAGTCAGTTCTTCACACGTTGTCTCTGTCGCTCCTTCCTCCTCAGGGGGAGGACTCCTCACGCTCTTCCCCTGCTCCAGCGTGGAGTTCTTCACACAGGGGACTTCACAGACTTCTCCAGTGTGGGTCCTTCTCATGGGCTGCAGTTCTTCACAAACTGCTCCAACGTGGGTCCCTTCCACAGGGTGTGGTCCTTCAGGAACAGGCTGCTCCAGCCTGGGTACCCAGCAGGGTCACAAGTCCTGCCAGCAAACCTGTTCCACCATGGGCTCCTCTCTTCATTATCTCTGTGCTCCAGCACAGGCTTCCTACAGCGTCACAGCCTCCTTCCAGCACAACCTTGCTCCAGCGTGGGCTGTAGGTGGATTTCTGCTCCACTGTGGACCTCCATGGGCTGCAGGAGAACAGCCAGTTTCACCATGGTCTGCACCATGGGCTGCAGGTGAATCTCTGCTCCAGTGCCTGTAGCACCAACTCACCCTCTTTCTTCACTGACCTGTGTGTCTGCAGGGCTGTGTCTCTCACATCTTCTCACTCATTTCTCTGGCTGCAGTTGTGCAGGTTTTCATTCCCCCTTCTTAACTATGTTATCCCAGAGGCACTGCCACTGTCACTGATAGGCTTGGCCTTGACCAGTGGTGGGACCTTCTTTGAGTCGGCTGGCATTGGGTTTGTCAGACCTAGTGGAAGCTTCTAGCAGCCTCTCACAGAAGCCACCCCTGTAACCCCTCCACCATGAAAAGGTCACCATGCAAACCTAATACAGCCCATAACAATAATTTACTTTATTTTCTCAATAATTTATTTTAAGTCTATACAAATAGTTGACTGAAGCAGCAAAATAGCTTTATCCCTGTGCAAAGCAGAAAACAAAGGGGATCTGGTATGGGTGATGAAAGGCTAGAACATGACCAAGAAGTTTCACTGCTGAAGTGGTACCACCTTTGCTGAAAAGAAAAGTGATCTTCATTCCAGAAAAACTGTTCAAAAACTGACCATTGATTTTTGCCTTTAGGAAAACAAATTTTTGGACGTGTTAGAAACTTTTGTCAGGAATATTGCAACTTTGTCAAAAGATATTTGAGTTTACATTTAGAAAGAAACCAAAAGCCAAATCTCCCAAAATGAAAGGGCTGGTGGTGATTTTGATGGAAACAACAAAGAATTTATTTTGAAAAATAATTGTTAACAGAAAAATATTAAGGTGAAACCCACCCAAGCTCTTTCTCTGGAGTTAAAAATTCTCTGTCTTGGCTTCAACTAAAACACAAATAATGATGGAGAGCTTGTATTATTCTGTATCCATCCTGAGCTACATGGTTTAGGGAGCTGCATTTGTGCAGATGCAAGGAGGTGCTCACCAGCACATGTATTCTGCTCACACAAGATGGATACCTGGTATTTTGGTTTACTCCTGACACCTAGAATAATAGCTCACATCTTCTGCCAGAGATGAATGACTGTAAATGAGTGTTTAAGAGACTCAACTTTATCATTGATTCCATAGGCTTTTTTTTTTTTTTTTGCCACTCAGTCTCCTCCATCAAACTCAAACTACTCTCCAATTTCCACCCCTTTCCATTTTGTTTGGCAACAGAAATAGAAATACGTGATCCAGTGTATGCTTCTGAATTTATAAAGTATACACTAGGTAGTCAGGTTTTTAGCAGTAGCATAGGTCTGGGGAACTTTGAAGCACTTTACAACTTCTTCAGTAAGACAAGATGCTGCAGAGTTGAAAGTGATGCCTTTTTATTGGTTTCCTTTGTAATCATAACATCAGCCAAAATCAGCAACACAGTAATGCAGACAATTATCAGAATGATTAAACAGAGAAATCTAGGAGATGGATTGGGAGACATGACCTACTGGTAACAAGAGGCACATTCAGCTTGTCATTTGGCATTTGAGCATAACTGCTATGTCCTGGACTTCAACAGTGTTTTGATTTCCCAAATCTTTCTCCCTTCACCCCAGCAGCAGCTCCTCCTCTCTTTTTCAGCAGCTGAGTTGGAAGCACATATCAGGATACGTGTGTTTGCTGTCCCATGTGATGGGTTGGTATATTTACTTCTCTCAGCACAGCAGCAGTGTCAGCAGTACAAGCAACAGAGAGCTCCTGTTGTCCAGGGCTTCATTTGATGTCTCTGTTCCTCCTGTAGCACTGACAGGCAGGGATTAACATGACACACGACCCTAGTGCAGGTGGGATAGATTTTACCTTTGGCAGGTGGGCAGTCACTTTTTGCAAATAATTCCTTCTTCTTGCCTTTATGGAAGAGTTTGCCTTCCTTTTATGACTTATTTCTTCTGTTTCAGCCTGTAAATTGCTGGCTCTGTGAAGTATAGGAGTTCTGCTATATTCTGATGGCTGACTGCTCTTCTCCCACTTCTAACATGGCATTCCTGCTTGAGGAACCAACATAGGAAACAGAGGGCTTGTAGGCTCCTTGTAAATCACAATTCCATGCCCTTTTACTTGTTGAAGGCTAAGTCATTGCTTCACAGGCCACACAAGTAAGTCTCAAAGCTAATTTATGGTGCTAAGGCAAGGAGATCTCTATTTTTAGACAACTCATCTGAAGAATCCCCTGTGAGAAGATATGGTTTATGAAAAAAGGTGCAGCCATGTATGGAAAGGGGAAATAAGATGATCATAGATGTGTAAGCTCTTTCCCTGAGACCTCATGGCATTGTTCCACCTGGCTATGTTTCTCTTCAACAGTTTCTCCTTTCTTTAGTCTTTTTATTTTTGTTTCAAACCTCATTAATTCATCCTTTTTTTCTTAGGCCTCAAAGCATCCTGTTTCATCTCCCCATCATAGTGTGCTGTTAAAAGGACTTATTATGAAGGAGAATTATGCACACCTTCTCCCTCTCTTGCAGGCCAGTGTATGCATGTCTTTTCTAGCAGAAACCTCTTTAGAATCACAAAGCTGGAAGATGACTTGGTAAAGAGTCTCTTCCAAACGATCAAATTTTGTTACTGTTAATATTAACCAGTGATTCATTGGGCTCTTTCCAAAATTAAGAGAGTACTGAATCAAAAAGCTGGGGCAGAGAAGGGTTGGATCTAGAAAAATAAATGGAAACAGTCTTAGAAATAGTTTATTACCAACCATTTTAGTAATCTGTCCTGTTACTGTCTACTAATAGAATGAAGCTGGTAGAAGTTCACCGGTATTTTCAGAGAACAGCATGTCAAGGTTTTAACAATATATATATTTCTGAAAATCATGCAAAGTATTAAATTTGGATCCTTTTCTGCTGTTGTCAATGCTTCACTGATGGCACCAAAGTCAGGTTTTTACTCTAAATGTCAGAATACTTCTTTGAATTTGTGTAGTGCTAGATCATCCTTTATAAATCTCTATAAATACTGGGTACAGAGCTCTTACATATACCATTTGTAATGAATAGGATGCGCATGCATTTGCACTTAAGGCACAAACATTGAAAGAAAAATTATTTGGTATTATATCATTGTCCTAGTTTTAAATGAATGACAGCTTTTATGTTATTGTGTACACTCCGTTTAAGAGAACTTTTACAGGTTGCATCTCTGGAAATAGAATTTCAGGCCTAGAGTTTGCTCTGATTTATGGGAGGATTTCTTCTGACTGCTGCATGTTGAAGATTTGAAACTTGGCAGCCAAAGCCTGTAATTTTCCCTATGAATATTAATTCTGTAGTAACAGTTCTCAGTCTGTGCTGCTTACAGAGAACAGTTTTGGTTTATTTTACTCCTTATGTTTCTTTTCCCTTCAACTTTTTTTTTTAAAAAAAGAAAAAAAAGTAAAAAAAGGAATGGGCTAAATTGGCTGGATAAAAAATTTACAGCAAGTTTTTATTTTCTTTGTTTTTTACAAGAAGAAGGTAAAGGGTCATCTATGTTTCCTGAGTATGCTCTGGTTGGTCTTATAGAGGTTTTCAATCCACAGGCTACTAATGGGAGGAGGGTTTAATAGCAAATTCCAGATGGTGTCTGTACATATGAAGAAAATACCTATATGTCTTTATTTCAGTCATTATCCCAAACAGTGCAAGGGATAGCAAATCTCTACAGCAATGGGTAACTCTCAAAGCCTTTCACAGCAGGATTGTCTTGGCAAAGGAAAGGTCATGGTTATGGGTTTTGACAAAGAGTTCCTGAGAGGCTCTCTTTTCTTCCAAAAGTCTGGATTTTCCTTTAATCTTGTATTACTGTTCAAATACACTGAAGATCATAACTGTTCCGAAGAAAATCCTGAATAGGAGGTGTGGCCAAGCAGAATAGCTATCTTTCATTCAAGTTCATGAGACAGCAAGTTCTGCAAAACAGAGAAACTGATAAACTCATTGTGCACAGCTAGCCAGGAACTGAAATTGCTGTTTCTTTGGAAATGCTGACATTTCAAGGAGGAAAATGCAATTTGTAATAAGAACAAGATACTAAATATGTGACTTCTGCTCTAAAATGAAAACAGTCTGAAAGCATACTTGTGGAATAAAAACATTTTAATTTGGTAGACTTCAGAAGCTTTTATATGACTTGCATACTTAGAGTCATTTTGTTTCAGTTCCATATTTGATAAAAACTTGAAGAGTAATCAAAAGCATGGATAGATAAATGGTATGAAAAAGGAAATCTAAACACATAATATGCAAGACATGCAAAATAAATATGGGGTATAAGCAAGCACATAAACAAATACATACACATTATGTATTTATAGACATTGTGCCGGTCCATGTGTTTTCTAAAGTACTGTCTTAAAAATACCACCGATGCCATTGCATTGTTCAGGAGTTTTAATGTTATGGGCTCCACCTGTACAAATTAATAAAATGGGTTGGGAACTGTAACAAAAGGTTTTCAGACCTTGAGGCACAACTTGGAGGTATACCACTAGCTGCTCTTGTACTCCATAACTGACCAGCTACATGTGAACAAACTTCTGTCTTTCAAACCATACTTTCTGACCAAGGCCAAAACTGTTCCTGCAGTTTTATCAGCCATTCAATAGTATAAACAGCCAAGGGACGGTACTTTGGCCTATGCTTCATTCCTTTTTAGTATGTTCATACAGATGTGGCCATAGTCTCTATGGACTATTCCAGGAGAGAAGGGCCCAAATTTCTTTCCTGAAGATATGATTTTGGAAAGAACAAACAGGTCTTGCAACTGAAAATCTGGGGAAGGATTAAGGGAAAGCCATCAAGAAGAGATGTGTGAGAGATCATTGAAGTCTCAAGGTCTGACTCTGAATTTGTCCACATGTCTCAGGATAAATGACATAAATGACATGAAAAAGTGTGAGATATCCACAGACAGCACCTGGCCAGAGATCCAGAATTAGATTCCCAGCCAAAATACAAAAAAAAGAGCTCACAGACTAAATGCATAGTCATCTACCTTCCAGACTTTAGGTCAACTTTTTAAAAACTTAGTCCTTCAAGCAATATTTAATCATGGATCAGTCTTGTTCTTTTTAGAGTGTAAGGGTATGTATTAAAGCAATATGGTCAGCTTTTTACTCCATTGTAATAATATATACAGTGATTTTGTGACATACCTATTATCATTTATATACAGCATTCAACTGAAGATGATTTATGTCTCCCACTGCTTCTGTCAACCAATTATGACAAGCGTCCTTGCCTTATTCTTCAGATTTATAGCATAGCAACCTTACTGAAGATCGTCCTGTTGAGCTGACGGTGGTAGGGGAGAAGGCACCAGCTGTATCCCATCTGATGGAAACTTTTATAACAAAGCTGTCCTGGCATTATCTAAACCTCTGCAGTTTTCCAAAACAGTAGTCTTTTTTTACTTAACTCACAGCAGAACTGATGCATGAAGATTGCAGGACTGCCAAATGTGTGTAAAGATCCTGTCAGTGTAGATTTTCTTAAAAAAGCATATAGGAGCTCAAGAACCCTGAAGGTGTTTTCCAGGGTTTGTTTATACAGTATAGCACATAAAGAATTCAGTGACAGAGCAGATTCACCCTTAATATACTTTGTATGCAGATCAGTCCATGATTAATGATTATTAGGTGCAAAGTCCCTCAATGCAACATTGTGACTGAGAGAGCACATGTATTAGAACTATCTTAATTTCTACATCATCTTTTCATTCACTTGCATTCACAGCTGGGTTTCCTTCTCACTTGCATCAGCATGTCTCTGGAGTTGGTCCAGTGATGAGGCAGTCAAAAGTGAAAATGCAACAGTGACAGTTATCTTTGTCAGACTGTTTTCCTGTATATTCAATGGCTGACACCAACACTAAGCATTTATGCATATGTAGAAACTGATGTGGAAGGGTAGCCTTGCCCAGCGAGCAAGTGGGGCAGATAAGGGTGTGGGATTGTGATAGAACATGCAAATATTTCTGGCATTTGTTTTTATGGTGAAAGATATTTTCTCATATGGCACAGAAGGCAAATGTGGACCAAGTAGGTAGTGTAAGTAAAGGAATAGAATAAAAAGGAAAATGAAGGAAAAAGATGAAAAGAACAGCAATAAGAAACAGTAATAAATAGGTCTGTGATCAGATTCCAGTAATACTCTCTATTCCCTTAAATAAATGTTATTGTACAATGCTATGACTCAAATTCTTTTCTTGTCCTTTCCTCATATAAGGCATGTAAGACCCACAGCTGAGAGCAGTCTCTATGTACAGTCTATGGTACTTTTGCCACTCAACAAATTGATCTTTTCTCTCTCTCTCATGACTATCTAGAATAGTTAGGATATGTGAGTGCCTGAAGTTACAGGTGGGAGGAATCTGGCCAATGTATTTAAATGTGAAGTCCTGGATCTCACTCTGAGAGGCTGGAGAACATATGTTGTGCAGTATTTTGCTTTTTCATTTGAAGCAGAGGGCATTCAGCACCTTAGGGATGGAGCTACTTCAAAAAGGCAGCAGTGGGTCAGATGTACTCTATGTTCATCCACACCAACATTGTTTAGAGTTCTCCCTTGCCTCAAGGATTCCCCCACGTATGTTTAGGAAGCTGTAACTATACTTCTGTAGTGACATATTTCTTTGATATTTATTGCCCTTTCAAAAATAGTTTTCAAATAGAAGTGAATACAGTGGCTCAGTTTTTGTATCAACCGCTATTGCATTGTGACTCTGCTGAAACAGAAAGCTGCTCCAGTGGAGCCAGAGAATTGAAGGTGACCTGCTGGAATAGCATTGCTTCCTAAGTTTTGGAGAGGACCCAGGCTGGTGGTGTATGCATAAAACCACACAAGTACGTGCACAGAACCAGCACACCAGATACAGGAGACTTCTAGATCAGAGCAGGAGTAAAGCCATTTGAAATGCAGAGAAATTGAGAATATAGCTGAGAGAGACCTTCTCAGAAGGCTACTAGCAACATCAGAGATATGTTGAGGAATCTACAGAAGCAACATACCTGCCACAGGCTCATTTTATCACCAGCAAGTTAGGCAGGAGGATTGATGGGGAAGAAGAGAGCATTAGTTTACCAGATGGTTGTAACCATTAAGCTTGATCTTGGACACAGAATAGACCAAAGAGTTTAGCCTGAACCTACCTCCTAGAAAAAAAAAAAAAAAAAAAAAAATCTGTCTTGATTTTAAAATCTTTGTCAACAATTGTTCAGTTGTCCCCAAGACTAATAATAATAATCACAATTTGCAGTGTATATCCTGCTCGAGTCCTGAGTCTATTGAACTTCAGCTTCCAGCCACGGGCTCTTGTTACTCCACCTTCTGCTAGACTGTAATCAAGTCTCCTTTAAGCTTCTTCTATCAAAAATGAAAAAGATTCTGCTACTCTCATGTTTCACAATACAGGACAATTTCCAGTTATTTAATCATGCCAGGTCTCTTCTCAAACTACTACTGTTTTTGCCTTTAAACTTCAAGTGTTACAACCGCCCACAATATACTATAGCCATTTCCCCACTAGAGTCCAAAACAGTAATAATAAAGCCTCTCTTCTTCCACTTCAGATTCCCTGGTTTACACAGTCTTCAGTCTAAATCACCTTTCCTTACTGCATTATTCTGAGATCTCACATTCACCCGATTGCCCACCAAATCTTTTCTAGAGCTCCTGGCCCAAAAAGAGAAGCCTCTATAAATCTTTAAAAGATATTTCACTTAATGTTTTGTCTTAGATGTATCAGTTCAGCTTCTGCTGTGACTAGAAAACAGAAGAGATGTTGTTATGTTTTCCCATCATACTCAGAGACACCTGTTCTGTTTCGGAAAGCAGTTGTTCTTATGGACCATGACAAATTCATCTTCTGGGCTCTCTAGGTGTTTTTGGGAGAAAGAGAAGGTAATGGATCAGCATTCTTTAAAACAGAAGTCAAGCCTTCCACAACAGTCAAGGGCGGAACACTTCAATCACA
Organism: Nesoenas mayeri; assembly: GCF_963082525.1. Lineage (NCBI taxonomy): Eukaryota > Metazoa > Chordata > Aves > Columbiformes > Columbidae > Nesoenas > Nesoenas mayeri. The sequence goes on along the minus strand of NC_137541.1, from coordinate 149,157,214 downwards.
CAAGGATTTCAATTTTTGAAGTATATACACCAAAGAGTAGCATGCCTCAGAAAAGTTTTGGGAAAGTGACTGAAAACTCCTCATCCTCCTCCTCATCTCACTCCTCCATCCCCCCGATTCTCTCCAAAGTCACTAGACAAGGGGTGTCAAACTCATTTTCAGCAGGGGCCACATTAGCCTCGCGATTGCCTTCAAAGGGCCGAATGTAATTTTAGGGCTATGTAAATGTAACTATTCCTACATGTGTACAGTTCTAAAATTACATTCAGCCCTCTGAAGGCAACTGCGAGGCTGATGTGGCCCCTGCTGAAAATGAGTTTGACACCCCTGCACTAGACTGAGAGCTCTGGTCTGTTCAAGTAATATTGAGACTAGTTAAGCTGTGTACCTTAGCAAAGTACTATCCATCTGCCTCAAAAAAAAAAAAAAAAAAATCCAAAAATTAACCAACATTTTGGAAAAAAACTCTATGGAGCCTCTCCTGAGGTGAGGCCGCAATTGTTTGTGTTTACAAGAAGAAAGCTGGTTGCACTTTGAATATTACCCCTTTTCTCCTCCATTTTGTACATTTCCTTCTTTTAAAGCAAAGAAATCTCTGTGTGTGTCATATAATGACATGTTATTAAATGACATTATCTGGTAGATCAACTGCAGTTCTCATACAGCTAACCAGTGGGTTATCAGCTGATGGCTGAGCAACACGGTCACAGACCATGATCATCGCTTTAACTGTTCAGGGGACTCCTAAATCATCTTTCTCTGGAAGCAGATTTTACATCTGCTGTATTCATTTCCAGAGTATGGAAGACAGAAAAACATTTGAGGGGATATATTTAAGTCACTGCTGAAAAACACCCACCAGAACATTTACAATGTGCTATTTTCACATCTTCCTGAGTTATTTTTCTTCTTCTACCCCAGGAAGGCACATGTTCCTTAGTGAAGCAAACACAGGGCTATGTCTCAGTAAGAGAACACCAAAACAGCTCCATTAACAGCAGTTAACTACCATGATTTAGCCCGTCTGGAGTTTTCATCCATAATGACGTTTGAGCGTTTCCACATAAACCATTTCACTGAGAATTGGTGTATATTTGTGTCTGGACATGTGTGCATCCATTAGAGTATATAGATGCGTACAGGTGCATTCATGTGTTTCTGTGCACTAGCGTCCAAAAAATAAGTAAAATATTTTACAATCATATATGGATAACTGAACTGGCTAAGTAGATTTCCTTCAAACTTATGTCCCTAAATTACCTATGAGCAAAACCCACAAGTATTAAAACTGTCAGCACAAAGGTAATTTAGATGAAAGTTATAAGCTATTGCAAATTAGAGCGTGGAATGAGAGTACCTCTCCTGTGAGAGAAGTCCAATTTCACCTGGCTTTGGCATTACATTTTTCAGGGAGAAATTACCTTCAGAGCTGACTTCAAACATTAAAAAAAAAAGTGTAGAGAATAAATAAATAAATACAAATGCTGATAATAATTAAAATCAGAAATAAGTTCAATAATTTAGATTTCAAGCATTTTAAAGGTAGAATCCGTCAAGGAAACAGCTGGGAAGAAGACTAACTAGAAGCCACATTTACAAGGATAGTCTATGGATCACATTGAATCAATTAGTGTTATAGTTAACTAGATATTTGTAAATCCAAAGACAATTTTGGTTCATGGGTCAATAGAGTGCACTCTATGAATAAATTGCCTTTGCTTTTATTTTATGTATTTGAAATATAGCAGAATCATCTTATGTATCGTAAGATTTTTTTGTTTTTTCTTAATGTACCAGCTTCTGAATGCATTCATTTTTTTTTAACTGTACTGAATATTAATGTTGTGTTTAATTATAATCCATGAATCCTAAGCAGCACTGATGTTTCTTCATACAAAATTGCTAGGAAGAAATATTCATTGATTTGATTATTTTCTGCTTCTCTTATTTATGTTTTGTCATTCTTGCTGTTGCCAAAACACAGTTTTGTTATTTTTCTTTTGACAATGAATGAGTATTATTAACCCATGATAAGAATGCAGTAGACAAAGAGGAAAATCTGTTTTTGTTTTAGCAGTAATTTTAAACATTGCAATAGCCTAGCAGGCTAAATTGCTGAGGTGTTCTAAAATTGTGGGTAGAGCCCACTACATACTACATGTATGTATTTCTTTTCTTAAGTTTATATGATGTTTTATCTAAAGTTTGCTGAAATTGGTGTAAACTTTTCCACTGACTTCCACTGAATTTTGATTCATGGTCACATTGCTAGGAAAGGTCTAACCCCAGATCTTCCAGCACTCACAAAGAATGTGATTTGTAGATCAAATAAAGATCAGCCACAATTTATGACTTCCTGCCCTGTCATCTGACTTTCCACGGCTAATGATGGAAAAAGACACGGCAAAGCAGAGCACTGAATGGTGAATATTGGGCACACAGTTCTTCTCTATGGTCTCCGTTTGCACCGTTTGCTCTCCATGTGTGAGTCTTATTTACTCACTGTCAGTCAACATAGCTTTCATATAACATGTCCCCTCAGAATACTGAACCGAAGACTTTCTGTCAGACTCCAGATGGAGGCCACAGACCTTCTCTCTACCTCAACAGGGGTGTCAAACTCATTTTCACTGGGGGCCACATCAGCCTTGCGGTTGCCATGCAATTCTAGGATTGTATAAATGTGACTACTCCTACATTTATACAATCTTAAAATTACATTCAGCTCTTTGAAGGCAACCGTGAGGCTGATGTGGCCTTGAGTGAAAATGGATTTGACACCCCTGATCTACACAATCTATCCATATATCCAAGATGAGCTGTCAACTACAACTAATAGTATTCAGCTGCATAACACTGATTATCATCAGCAGAGTGCATTATCCACAGCCAAGGGTCTTTTGTGTTTATTGGGAATACACATCCCATCACTCAGTCCTGGAGCTGCTTCTTTTTCTCATGCCTTTCCATTTTCCCTTTACCTTTTGTCTGCATACTGTGTTACTTTCAGGCCCATGGTGCCTGTCTGCACCTGCTCTGTGCAGTTAGCCTGGTGTCTGAGGGAAATGGAGAAAGTTGGAGTCCAGTGGTTGGCTACATCAGCTCAAATCTGGAATAGCTCCTCCTCCAATGTCAGTGGAAGAGTTCATCTTTAAAGCAGTGGAGAGTAGAATTTAGCTTGATGCTCCACTGCCTGTGCCTACCACTGCATAAACCCACTGGAGGTACCTCTCTGTGGCTCATGTATGTCTGTATAGGACGAAGATTAAGGGGAAGGATGAATGAGACTGTATTTGCAAACAGTTGTGAAAAAAACAAGCTTTCTTTGTAGCCTTGATTTTGCTTTCTGTGAGGCAGTGCTCACTGTTTGTAGTAAAAAAGGTCTCATGCTCTGGAAGGTTAATAGTACTGTTTAGGCTTGTTTGTTAAAATGAGTCAATTTCTGTTTAAGACAAGTTCCATATCCTGTGCTAGAACTTGTTAGCATTTAGCAGAGAAGGGAGAAATGCCAAATAGACACTAATAGCCTTCATTAGCAATTAATTATAAGGAACAGTTATGAATCTAAATCAACATCAGCAACTAATGAATTCATCTTTGCCATGAATGAAAATGTCTAATGGATATGGTGCGTACATAACCGAACAACGCAAGGTAACTGTAACTTAGCAAGCAAAAGGCTGGTTATTGTGACATCCTGGGTCTGACCATGCTCCACCTGAAGTTAACCAAAAGGCTCCTGATACCTTCAGTAAAAGCAAGTGTGGCAGTGCCTTCTGTCATGGAAGAGAGAGGTAATATTTATTTTATAGCTTTGACCTAGTCTTTTGTGACAGAAAAGACAAAGTAAGGGACTTTCATTCAGGGGATGTTGATAAGGAGCTGAGTAGAGACTATCAGAAATGTCTAAGAAGTTTAGATTCTAGTCTCTAGACATCAGATTTATATGCTATTAATGATGTGTTACAGAGAGAAAGAGTGAAACATTCATATGATCAAAAGCTGTCAATGCTTAGGGTAATAATTAAATGATACCTCAAAAAGAATAATACCCATATTTTGGGAAAGTAAGTACTGGGCATTTGCATGTGTCTTTCTACAGCTGTACTCAGTTATTGATTTCAAACCAACTATTTTTAAAAGAGATAGTACAATAATAGCACAATGAGCTATTAATGTTTCGATACCATGGCACATCTCAGGAGACAGAATCAGGAAGCAGAACAGATTTTCTCCTTCTTAACATTTTAACAATTAGCAAAATAAGTATAATTCTATTCCTGTTTTGCTATTGATCTGAAGGCATTGTGTAAGAAGGGACCTGACCTAGGGAATTAAGATTCTCTCTCTGCTTGTGAGTGGGGGAAATGTCTTTTCTTTCATGTTTCTTCCATTTGTCATTTTATGCTGTGCATGTGCACTTTGTAGGGAAGTAAGACCAGTGGCAAATCCCAGATGTCAGTTAGCATCATATACCTAGTTTGTTATCAAGATACCACATAAAAGATCACAACCTTCTAATTTACAGCTATCCTCAATGTTGTATAACCTCTGTGTTTCACTGGTTCAATTTTAGAGTCTGTCTTAAAGTTTTATCATGGAACTGAAAGATAACACAATAGAACTACTAACATTGATGGTGTTTTGAAGTAAGGGTATTTGCCTGCAGCTGATCTCAACTAATTGCAAGACTGCTACCAGAACTCTGCTGCACCGTGTTCCTGAGGCTAGCAGGTTCAAATCAGCATAATTAAAATTTAAATCCATCAGACCATAGTTATTTGCACTGGTCTCAGAGTAAAGCCTAACATGCCCATGCTGTTACTTGAAAACACACAAAAGCACAGCACTATCTACTTTGTAAAATTAGAGGTAGGAATGGGCAGGTGCTGAGGCAGTTTGGTGTTTATTTAATCCTTTTGCTCTGAGATAAACAGCTTTTATTCAGACAAAATCACCTTTGATTGACACATATATATTCCATTCCATTTGAACTTCCTGAGCAGACCCACTCTAGATTGATGGAACCTCAGTCAGGTTCAGTGCAGTTTCCTCTTTTCCTTATCTGTAGAAGGATTCAACTTAGAAATTCCCAGGACCCTGACATTGGAAGCTTTATCTTCTGTGGGACAAAGAGGGTCTTCTAGAGATGCAGCCTCTGGCCTATCTAGCTTTCTCTTCCCATTTATCTTCTGGAGTTACTGGGGTGCTCCTCCTATTCTTTATTTTCACAGGAAATACTCTCTGTCATTGTTAATGCTTCCATAGCAAAGTCCATGTGGCATGCCACTACAGTGCCTGGCCTTGGCCCTGAGGTGTTTCTATGTCAAGGTTAGTCAAAGATTAAGGGAAGCTGAAAGAAAAGAATGATGATTTGGGTGTAAGCAAAAGCCAACTTGATTTAGGGAAGTGAGCAGAATTAGGACTGCAAGGAGGATATAAATGTGGATTGGGTGGAAGATCTGCAAACTCAGAAATTTGTATTGTATGTAAGAATGATGTGAGAGAAAACACAGAGGGGATAATACACCCTCTGCTTTAATTACACAAATACCACATACTTGGACTACACAGTGTGTGAAACTCTTCTGTTTCTCATAAAATAGAAACTCATGAGCTTTCAGTGTTTCAGTTCATCCCATTTCCAGAACTGGCTGATCTCACCATGACCAAGTACCTCTCTGGCTATCCTGGTGACCTCTCTACCACTTTCTCTTTATTTTCTGGCATCCTGTTGCCTATATGAAGGGAAAAACTGCTCCTAAATATTGTGGCTGGGTTATCACAGAATCCTGAGCTTCCACAGGGCATTTGCCTCTTTATCTTATCCTTTGCAACCCTGCCAGTTGGTGCTTCCCAGATACTACTGTTCTCTTATTTTCACTCCTCCTGTTTTTAAAAAAGACCTTAGCCACATTGCTGTATCAATAATAATAATAATAATAATAATAATAATAATAATAATAAATCCTTCCAGATATCTTCTGAAGTAGTGTTACTCTTTGCTCTTGTTTTCCTGTGCTCCAAATTTTGAGTTTTTCCTCTATTCATTGAAGGGGAATTTCCCCAAATTACCAGATTTTATTCCAATTATTTGTTCAGTTGACATTTTAATAGTTAGCAAATTCTTCTCAGTGATTTCTAATGCTGGATTTTTTGTAAAATGTGTGGTGAGAACAATTAAATATTTACAGTTGCAGACATACATCATTTTCTACATATTTTACATCAGGTAATGCCTGCAATTTTCCTTGCTGTGGGGGCTGGGTGGGAAGGCAGCATTTTCTGAATCAAGGACACTAATACAGAACTTTGAAGGAGCAGGAAATTTTCAAGGACGTAAGACTCTGAAATAGTCAATCCCCTTTCAAGGCAAATCAGCCTAGTGAAAGCCAAATGCTTACTTTGTATCTCAAGTTAATCCATCGATCACTGTGGATTTTTAATCCACAATGCCACTCTGCATTAGAGATTACATATAAAATTCCTTCAAAATATCAAAATATGGATCAAAAAAGCCTTGACATTGAACTGAGTCTCACGTCTTAAATCTGTATGGGTAGCACAGAGGGATTAAGTTCATTAATATATACTGTAACTGGTGTTTCTGAAGGACTAGGTTATCTTTTGCTGGGCATTCCAGTCACAGGGGTCATGTTGCATTTCTCTGGGATCACCAACATTTTAAAACCTTTGCTGTGGCTTTTAGCATGCTGGAGGCATATTAATAACCCATAATATTATTCTACCTGTTTGTTAATTTTGAGTTGAAAAGACAGACTTAATTTCCTATAGGTACCAAAAATAGAAAGTTTGGATGGTTTCTTTTTGTCTTCACAAGCTAAACATCTTTTTGTTTCATACAAAAAAAGAAAAACTAATTTCACAGAATTAACTTGAAAATCATTTTCTGAATAATTAATTCTGGAACATCTGGCTGACTCATAGAGGCTTTGCTGCTGCAAGAAACTTTCAAGCCTAAATTGCTCTTAACATATCTGCATTTCCTTTGATTATTAATAGGGTGGACAAGTTTCACACTGGTTTGTGACAACATGTGCAAATGAAATTAATGTTGTGTGAACTGCAAGTTTTCTTCTATTGAGAGCTTTATTTCCACTGTCATTGAACTCAGGGAGGGGGGAACAATTTTTTTCTTATGACGAAAACAGCTGGCTTAACATACCACCATCTCCATTAGGCCATTTGGAAACCTCTTATTAATATTTGTTGGAGTTAAAATGTTTGTTTCTAGTCTAATATAGTACAGGTATTTCATAATTCTTGTGCAGAAGCAAAATAAATTCATCGTTCGAGTCAATTAAGCACAGAAAAGAGATGATAAATATACAGTTTGCTATAATTTGATAAGCAAATCAATTCACTATGTCAAGAGGTATCTCCTCAGATCTGTGCTCCGAAATTGTGTGAAGTAGTCTTTAAAAACACATGTTGAGAAGCACCCAAGCCAGCTTACTACCTGACACTGAAAAATCTCACACTTTTTCTTAGTGTCTGTCTCTTGTATCTCAACACATTTTGCAAACAAGCCGTGTTTGCTGTTCTCTGTGTAGAATGCACTCCTCCAAATGATACACAACAGCCAAGCCGAACATGGCACGGCAGCTGCAGGCAATTAAAACCCTGTCAAAGGAATGTGAGGTATGAAGGTGACAGTTAATATATAATAACATTAGCTTTTTTAGTACTCCCATGAATTAATGGGTATTAGCTGCAGTATCAGCTTCTAATTATCACATATTTATTATTGGCACTGTGGGCTGGAATCTGGTGCACAGAGAGGCTACCATAGCAAAATGACTGCTGGGTTCAGGGACCTGAGTAGCTGTAGTGACTTGAGTGCCCTTTGCCACATGGGCTGGGCTGCACAAGCTCTGTTGGGAACACTGGGGAGGTCACACTTCTGATTCTCTCCCACCTTGTGCAATCTGCAGGCCAGGCAGCATGTGGGATCCAGAGGGGTGGTAGATGCCCCATCCCCGAAGACATTCCAGGCCAGGCTGGACAGGGTTCTGAGCAACCTGATCTAGTTGAAGATGCCCCTGCTAATTGCAAGGGGGTTGGACCTTTAAAGGTCCCTTCCAACCCAAACTATTCCATGATTCTATCATTCCATCCCACCCCAGATCCGGCTGGTCCCCATGTACTCGTCCCTATGCCCTCCAAGGGCATCTATAAGCAGAGTGCCCTCTCAGGGTGCTCTGCCTGCTCACCATCCCATACAAAGGCAGAGGCTGAGCCTGGATACCTCTGCTTTTCATAGCAATTACAGTTACCAAGTTTGTGTAATTAGCAGCTAAGTTAGATCTTGACTACTCACAGCCTTCAGGTGCAGCTTCTGCACAAGTCCTTCCAGGAGCAAGCTCTGCCTGTCACCTGAAGGGAACAAAAGGGAATCTCAGGAACAGACCAGACAGCAGGACTAAACTGAGTCTCAGTGACTGATGAGGAGTGAATAAAATAGGCTACAAGAAGGATTATGGAGGCTTGAGCATAAAGACTCTCATTAAAGGCACAACAGTTTCCTTTTTTGTAATTATAAAATGCAGCAGCTCAATTCCATGTCAGACTGAGCAAAACACTCCCACCTTGAAAACTGGAAGACTTGAAAAGGCCCTGCAAAAAGTCATCAAGAAAGCATAGGGATGCTGGGTAAGGTAAGAAGTGAGAGAAGTCTCTAGCCACTAGCCAGGAGGCAAAACAACCTGCTGGAGGCAGTGGCAGCTGCCACTTCCCACTTGTGTGGAGCCAAAAAAATCCAAATCCAGCCTGCAGCCAACATATCCTGCCCTTCTGCATGGCTATATGTTCTTCTGAAACACCAGCTGTCACACAGAAGTGCAATTCTCAGGCTGGAAAATAGGTACCAGCAACTGTTCTTGTTTGTGAGCTGTTGCATAAATACATTTATAGAGAGAAATAGGTCAGAGGAGATGCAGCCCATAGAACTTCAGAAGCTGAATTACAGAAATTATTGTGCAAAGTGCTACCTAGACTTCTGAAAATGATCATGAAATTGCAAATATCCTCATTAAACTGAAATACTGTCCCAATAAAGAGCTTTTTATATCAGACATCCTTTCAAGAGTACTGATAAACACTGAAAGCAGGAAGCTGCAGGAAGAAGAGTTTGAAGTAAATGTGATTTAAGTGCTACCTATTACTGATATGAAATTTGACAAGTTTGAGCAAAAAATGTAAAATAACCCAACTTCACAGCAGCTTGAGAGAATTATCTTAAACTGGAGTTAATAAGAAATAGCCTGAGCACCATGAACTATACAAAAGACGTTGGGATTATGGAGATGAAATAGCTCTGTGTGATGGGATTTTTTATTAGAAAAAAAGATTGTCACAATAGGATATCACAAAAGGTCAGTAATGTGGCGCAAAATCCACGTGGGATGTTAAATAGAGTGGAGCTCACAGTATTTGATGCTGGTCACACAAAGGAGGCTGAACAGAAGTCCATCCAGGCACAAACAACACTGCTGGAGATAAGGTATCCAAGTGTGAAATCTATAGTACATTCAGGGAAAACATGTCAGAGAGTCAGTGACACTATGTTTAGTTCCTGATTACCCCGAGGCCATGGATGGCACAGTCTGAATTAAAAACTTCATATCTTGAATACTTGAATCCACAGTAAAGGAGTCTAAGAACATGTTTTAGACCATTTTTTTCTGAGCTAATCAGTTTCAGAAGTGAGAGGGAAAAGAAAATAATCTTTACTTTCACCTGTTGAACTACATAAACTGAAGGTAAACAGCCCTGCAACCATGGTACAAGATCCCTGTTCAAGGTAGTGGGAATAAAGGATGTGAATGACAAACACACTCTGGAAGCAGAAGAGTGATGAATTTCAGCCAGCAGATATCAGCAGCACATGCCTATGTCCACTTCAAGGCTAACAGAAAGACACTGAAATTATGGTTATAAATAACCATGGGTGGGTGGGTGTCAAGAGGATGTGACCAGACTCTCTTCAGTGGTGCCCAACAACAGGATGAGGGGCAAAGGGCACAAACTGAAATACAGGAGTCTTACATCTGGGTAGGAACAACTCCAGGTTCCAGTATAAGTTGGAGAATGACCTGTTAGAAAGCAGTGTAGGGGAAAGAGACCTGGGGGTCCTGGTGGACAACAGGATGACCATGAGCCAGCACTGTGCCCTTGTGGCCAGGAAGGCCAATGGCATCCTGGGGTGTATCAGAAGGAGGGTGGTTAGTAGGTCGAGAGAGGTCCTCCTTCCCCTCTACTCTGCCCTGGTGAGACCACATCTGGAATATTGTGTCCAGTTCTGGGCCCCTCAGTTCAAGAAGGACAGGGAACTGCTGGAGAGAGTCCAGCGTAGAGCAACGAAGATGATAAAGGGAGTTAGGCATTTCCCTTATGAGGAAAGGCTGAGGGAGATGGGTCTCTTTAGCTTGGAGGAGACTGAGGGGTGACCTCATTAATATTTACAGATATATAAGGTGTGAGTGTCACGAGGATGGAGCCAGGCTCTTCTTGGTGACAACCAATGATAGGGCAAGGGGTAATGGGTACAAACTGGAACATAAAAGGTTCCCCTTAAATTTGAGAAGAAACTTCTCAGTGAGGGTGACAGAGCACTGGAACAGGCTGCCCAGGGAGGCTGTGGAGTCTCCTACTCTGGAGGCATTCAAGACCTGCCTGGACGTGTTCCTATGTAACCTCATCTAGGTGTTCCTGCTCCAGCAGGGGGATTGGACTGGATGATCTTTTGAGGTCCCTTCCAATCCCTAACGTTCTGTGATTCTGTGTGTGATTCTGTGATTCTGTGAAATACATGAGATGCCATCTGAGTAGCAGGAAACACTTTTGAACTGTTAGGATGACAGAGCACTGGCAGAAAGGTTGTGAATTTTCCTTCTCTGGAGACATTCAAAACCCTCCTGGACACATTCCTGTGTGATCTGCTCTTGGTGAACCTGCTTTAGCAAGTGGGTTGGTCTACATGATCTCCAGAGGTCCCTTCCAACCCAAACTATTCTGTGATTCTGTGAACCAAAATCAAGAGGAGGTTGCAATCCCTTTCCTGTAAGCAAACAGAAAGCTTAGCGGTGATCCTGGTGTCACACATTTACTGGCTGGACAGGAGCCAGACATCCTGAAGAAATGATGTGCTTACTTCTGGGAAGAGGAGCTGACTGCATGTTAGCAAGTGCACAGCTAGAGAAACAGTGCATTTCAGACTGCTTGCACCAAGACCATCTCAGTGTCTATAGTACATTTAAGCACAGTTTTACCAGAGGTCTTCATGTGTGGCTTCATGTGACTGAGCCCTGGTGCTCAGCCTGTCACCACTGGCACAGTGTGTGCGCAGGGGCATGGAAAATAAAGGATGATTAGCTAACACCAGAAGTTACACAGGTTTTAACTGAGATCAGGAAGAGTCCCTGAGTAATTGCAAGTAAGTCCATGCAGACAATTTTTTTCTGCGGTAGCACAAGTTTCAGTAACACTCCCCGGACCCCATATTGCACACCAGGTTGCACCAGCACTTGCACTGTAGCACCAGTTGCAGGTGCAGCTCTGGGGAGTGCTGGTGTGAGCCAGACTGGAACTGTTCTGGCTTTGCTTTTTTTGAATTCAGCTGCTCCCTTCAATGGCAGCGGAAACACTGAAACCGTGGAAAACAGAAGTGGGGAAATGTCACTCTGAAAGTACCTTTTAGCTGGTCAAAGGACTAAAACCAAAATCACTGTACCTCCAAAATGGAGAGTATCTGTGAGTTTCAAGAAATTAACATATGATCTAACTGTGTTTATGCCTTTCAGTTTTGTTGATATATAGCTCTGACAGAAACAAAGATCTGATTTTTCTTTTGTATTATTATTTTTTGAACCAATAAACCTTCTTGTACAGACACTGTTGTATTTGTATTGAAGTTATCATTTATTAGTTTCTTTTTCTACTTTTTCCATATGGAAATATTTGCTCTGATGTAAGGCGACTTTTCTATCATTGTATCTGTGCCCACCCTAGAGAAACTCAACTTTCTCTACTATGTTGGTACACAGACACTGTCTTGAAAAAAATCAAGGCCCTGGTCACCACTGAAGAATTTCATAGTCTTTTAAATTCTTTTTTGACAATCTGAAATCTTATTTTTATCTGGGTTTTTTTTAGTTATATTAGGCAATTTAGGGTGGGCAAACTCAAAGAGATTCTCTAATGACCTCCTGCATGAGGCAGCACAGCATTTGTGAATTCAGTTTTGCAGCAAGAGCAGAGGTATGAAAATCCCTAATCAGGTTGATGAGGTGCTAGAGACACAAAAAATATTTTTGAAAGCAACAACAAAGTCCCCCCACAAGGATAATGATGTAAATGTCAGAAGTTTCAAGCAAGTAGTCATGATGACAGATGACACACTGCTCAAGTGACTGGAAGCGCTTGCAGTGCTATCTAAATAACAATTTTCTTGCATTGATATGTATTGCATCAGTAAAAGTTAAGAAGAGGCGTAGACAGATTTGACAAAGATCTGGCATGCAGAGCAGCCTGACTATGCAGTCCTCATTATGTTTTTTTATTCTAAGATTTTGGTACGTGATATATTTTGCCTCCTGTTTTGATACTGCAGTGCAAAATGCCTCCTTTGCTTCCCCCTTACACCTAGAAAACAGGAAGATACAAACAACAAAGTATTAAATAAGTAATTCTGTTGTAATTCCCACAAATATGAGTGGCAATTTAGGAAATTACAGGATTTTCTTGAAAATAACTTCCTTAATATCACTACAAGTGCTCTTGTGTTGCAAAGTACTATTCACAGTGCAGATTATATTTGGAGAAATGAAGCACGGAGTAGAGGTCAACAAGACAGGCCACTCAGTCTCACTCCATTTATTTATTTTAAAGCAACATTTGGCAGTACTCAGATAGTTATGTTATTTTGGCAGCTGTATTAGGAAAAATGCCCCTTCATTTCAGATTAATTTCATTACCCATCTTTTCTTTTACTTGCCTTTTGAATATCTATGGTATCTGATCAGCTGTAAAGTGCTATAGAACGTTGTTGTGGTTTTTCTGACTTCTTTTCCTAAGGATTCAAAACTGACTCCTTGACTACTGGGCTGCCTGGACCTCCTTGATCATTGTAGCTTTAGTGGATTTCATTACAGAATAAACTTAAAGTTTGTGTTACTGCTGTGAAAAGTATTTGAAACAATCATAGAAATATGAGAAATCTCAATAAACTCAAAAGTCAGATGACTTTACTGATTCATGTTCACTGGATCTGATTCATATTGTTCTGTTAAATTAAATAATCTTCCCTATGCCCCTAGTTTCCATAAGTCTGTCTGCCTACTAGTGGCCAGACATTTCAAAGAGAGGTGGAAGAAACCCTGGAAAAGGGGTATCTTCATAATACTCTCTGTCACGCCATAGCCAGTATGTGCACAAAGAATGGAAGCATTATATTGGTTACTGTCCAAATTAAAGCGATCTCCAAAGAGAGATCAATGGATTTGGGTCTGTTTTTCCATTTATCCCTACCCTGCCACTTGGCTTTCCTTTTTGATCATGTAAACCTTTTCAGATTTATTAGATTTTCCACAATGATGTCAAGGTGGTTCAAGTGTCAAGTGATCCCCTTCAGTGCTCATTACCTGGCACTGAAGAACTGCAGAATTTCATTTGTCATCAAACTCCCTCATCACACCCATTCCCAAGGTCCTTCTGAAATTCTTCAAACTTGTCTCTAGTCTTGACTAACTCGAATTAATTTGTGTCCTCTGCAAATACCATCACCTCAGGGTCCTGACAGTTGGAGAACGATCAGCTTATACATTTGTACTCTTTCGAAGCATCCATTCCTGATGACCTTTAAAATACCAGGCTAAAGAGACCTTTTGTCTAAGAAATGCAGCTATTCTTACAGTCTCAAAGTCACCCATTGCCACCATTCTCCTCAGTTATTAACTGTTTTACCACATAATGTATGTGAAACCCTGAGAGTATCAGCACACAAAAGGCTGCATGGTAATCTAAATGGTGAAGCTGAAATTCAGCAGCAACTGCTAGTGTGCATGGATGCATAGAAAACCCAGAGCCATCTTATCAAAATCAGCTATGAGCTCAGGATTTGCTCCGGAAATCAGATTTTCTGAATTTGAATCACAAAGCAAAACTGAGAAGATGTAAAGCAGTGTCTGCAGCAATTTGAAAACAGGCAGAATATGCCCACTGTGAAAAATGTCAGTGTCACACAGTTCCAGTTTACGCAATACTTTGGTTACAATATCACCCAGCAGATTGACGGAGAAAGATAATCTTTGGAGAGGTGTTCAGGTTGTGTTTGGAAACAAACTCATAGGAAAAAAATATTTTGCTAATTTGTTTTTGAGTGGAGGGACTACGCTTGAACTATGTGCCGTCTATATTACTTTGTCTGCATATCTGCCTGTCCTACCTGCAGGCAACCTTCAGAAAAGCCAGGTGTTTGCTGTGTTCTTCTAGGTAAGACAAAGCATTGTTGCCTTTATTCTGAGCTTTTTGAACTAAACTGTTCCTCAGTCATAAGAAATTAATATTAGTTACTTATGAAACCTTTACCACTCGTCTGTCTGTCATGTTAGTGACTGTGAAAATGACCAACATTCCACAAAGAACTCGTGTCCCACCACTACTTGATTTATCTGCTAAGCCTTGAGCAATTCTTTATTTAGAAATGTGATTGTTCAGTTGAAGGTTCAAGACCTGAATTATCCACATGTTTTACTGTAAGGTGATGGGAATACAATATTCTATACAAGGAAACACTTGCCTTCCAGGAAAAGCTGAAAATACTTTATGATACCAATAATCTTGGCTCACATTAATTGGGATGCAAATCAGAAAGAACAGTGTGGTAAACATAGGTAAAGAAACACACTGGATACTTCTATGTTTGTGGGGTTATATTTCTAAACTAAGAGTGTGATTTTTGATGATTCATAAAAAAACATGTCTTTGAGTCTTGAAAAATGGATAATCAAATTGTTCAGGTGTTAGGCACAAAATTGTGATTAATACTTTTACTAAAGCTGATGCATTTCTTTTTTTAAAATGTTATTTGGTTGATACATTATTTTAGTAAAGCTGTGATAAATGAAAAAAGGTGATATGAATGGCAGCCTTATCTTGCAAGCCAAATCTATTATTTGCAACTGTCACATTTTAATAAATCTTACACTTTAATTTTTTAAAGCTGCACTACATATTTATAGCAGTCATTATTCATCTAAATTAACAATTCTTTCTGTCCATCTCTGAAATGTATGTTTGTGTTCTCCTAGACTTTTCTGTCAGCTAGATGTTCACTTCCCATACGTACAATATTGTATTTGTGTAGAAGCTCTCCATAGCAACTAATGAGCTCCTGAGGGTAAGAAAAGCAATGAAGCTCAACTTTGATTTACAAAAATGAATCAGTCATTCCCCCTTTTTTGATAGTGACTTTGATAAGATTTTTAGTTCAGCTGTGTTGTCATTTGCTTCCAGTACAATTTCTACAGAAAATTTAACCCTATCCTTCACAGCCTGGGAGAAGTCCCACTCCCTGGAGCTCCCCTGTATATCTCTGATACACCCACTCCACTCTGGATGTCTTCTTTTTACTCTATGACTGGGACAAATTTTGCAAGTTAAATGACCTGTTGTTGAGGAGCAGCACATATCAATTGAGCTGTGGTAAGGAGGTCTTTTTATAGCAACACTAGAGCTATTTATCCTCTGCTAATAGGCACCACTTAATTTTCCTTTCACGCTGCTCCATTTGGATGCCTGCTGTCATCTGGTCAGGTACTCCTCATCTTGTTTCTCTGAATTCTGGGCCTGTCAAAGCACAATTCCCAACACTGTGGAGTAGGAAAGAGACAGGAAGTTTGCCAAGGAAGGTCTCTCTGAGAGACCTAGCTATTCTAAAATCTTTGTGGCTTGGTCTCAGGATCAATGTTGCTGCTTTCTCTCTTCAGAGGGAAACAAAGAGTAGGCATAATAACATTTTAAAATACTGTGGCAAAGTAACTGAAGTTCCTCAATTTCACTGCTGATGATTTTATTCAGCTCCTCGGTACCTCATTAAATATGACTGACTTTGTTATAAACCCTTCAGGTGTGTCTCTGTGAAACAGGCATACGTCCCGCTTTCATGCAATTTCCACCATTTCCATGATCCTGTTTTTTATCTTGTTCTTTTCAGCCAGAATATAGAACTAGCCACTTTCTCTATTTGTCCATCATCAGTTTATCCCCAGGATTTTCTGGAGAAGCAAAACTGAGCATCCTAAAAGACCAAATCAGATACTGTAAATGAAAAGTATCAACCTCCAACTATGTCCTCTGGTTTTCTTGCTAACCAATGAGCATATATCTATTTTGGATTCCATTTTGAGGCAGAGCCACCTTTTTGCTTCAAGTTCAGAAAAGGAACTGTCCAACTTTCCACATGCATTCAGCTTTCATCCATATTCTTCCTGCCAGGTATGCATTCTTGGTGACTGGTAAGAGTTGTGCTCAGTGGGAGTTCAAATGCTCTATCTCCTGTACTAGTAGGAACACAATATCTTTGATAATTCTGCCTTTGTGCCCATTAAGTTGAAATTAGTCAACACTTCTAAAACTATGAGTCAGGCTGACAGACACAAAAGAACACAGGCAGCACAGTCAGATAAGTCTAATTTCCTTAGAAAAACAGGATACAAATTCTTTTAGGTATCTACTCCTCTTTCTGCTGTATGGATTCCATTTCCTTCTCTTATTCCCCTTTGCAGTATAACAGAGCAGATAACTTCTGCAAATCTTTGTGTATTCAGTTGTACATGCACCAGAAAACCACAGTGAAATCTTCACTACTTTTAATGACAGACTTGCTCAGATGTCACGGAAAAAACAGGCTAGACTAAGCTAGACAGGCAGTTCTTTTGTTTCTTGAGGTTATTATTATAAAATAAACAGTGTTTTCAAATTATTATCCACCCCCTTTCTCTCTAAACGCTAAATAATCTTTTCTCTAAACTGTATATAGCTATTCTATTCATGACCCTTCATGTGGCTTCTCAGAGTTTAAAATGTATTCTGTTATTTATGCAATTTATTATCCTAGTAGATTATTGTTTACCAACATTATCTATCATGCCTCTGCTTTCCTGTGTATCACTCAATCACAATCCCCCAGGATTTTTTTTTCTTTCAGGATTCATAAATACTTGTATTCTTCCCTTGCAAAACACCAGCACTTGAAAACAATAAAACCAATTTTCCAGTCACCTGAAAATAGCTGCACACACACACACAATATTATTTCATTAAAATTATATCTAGACAAATAATATTCTTCCTATCCTTGCACGAATTTGCACAATGGTCCAACTGAAGTTTTTATTATTTTCCCCCAGTTCTGGTTCCAGTTACCTTTAGAACACTACAGAGTACCTTGGCTTCCCAGGGCCCAAAGGAAAAGGGTGAGTGGGTGGCTGTGTAAGCATACTATTTGGCTACCAATGCTAAACTAAGCCTTCAGTGTAGTGAGTAAGAAACATGATGGAATATTTCAGGGTGCAAAACCTGCTGGTGAAAGTGTTCTGCCAGACTGGAGCAGAAGGACATGCAGAGCTGAGTCTGGTCTGTTGGAAGGGTGAACTTGGCCTTGTCATCTTCTCCAAACTGGAAAAGTGCCGTTGTAGCCAATGAAGTATTCCAGGATCCTGGTGGAGAAACCAAGAAGTGGGCACTGGGCTCTGGGACAATTTTATTAGGATCTTCAAACCTTTCTGTATTTTCCACGAAGCCTCATAAATATGGGCATTTACCTTACCAGTCTTGTTGGCATTGACAACTTCTGGCTGTTGAAGTATTCCAGAGGGGAACGCTAAAACAAGCAAAACATATGTAATTTCCTGATATTAAAAGCAGAGTTGGTTTTTTTTTCTCTTTAGTTCTAACACTGTGATAACCTTTGACTGATTCTCTCTCTTCATTTATTTCTTTTTCCCCTTTTGCAAGAGCAACATTCGGCTATTTCCTTGGCAGGAAGCTTATGAACATATGGGAAAAGACAGTGCTAATAAATTGCATATAACAAATCTAATAGTATCAGAAATTCTTCATGTTTTGAGGCACATCTGCAAAATTGCTATTAGCTTCTCTTTACTGCAGGCTGAGTAAGAAAATGTCATATTTTTCATTTCAAACATCTGAGGAAGCTATGTGAAATTTCTTCCTTTTGGAGGCTTATCCTTGTGTGAATATTTCTATTTACTGCCTCTGAGAAAGACTAAGGCAGACTTTCTTTGCAGTTTTACTTTAAAGTAGATTTAGGAATCATTTAGGAATCAAGACATGCCATATTTGCCCAAATCCAATAGCACTCTTCCATGAATATATGGAATGAAATATTTCCTGAGCCAGATCTCTAGTGTGTGTGACACCATGCTGTTTACATTACTGTCCTCCTGATAACCAATCCACAAGCGTATGGTTTGGTTCAGATGAGAATCAAGATGATCAGTATTTACCTGACTTTTTTTCATGCTTAGACAGAAAATCACTCCAGTAAAGACAAGTCAGGTATTGTGCATATGGTGCCACTCTTCGTCTGTTCAGCACCTGGGCTCTTCAGGGCAAGGTCTAGAGATGAAGATATGGCAACACTTCAAGCTCTGATCTCTGACTGAAATTACTGTAGCAAAAATAGCGACACATATATCAATTCTGTGAAATATAGGCATTTAGCTTGTGACTTCAGCTATTAGCCACGGACAGCAGCAATGTCTGGCCATAGACTACAAAGATGGCAAGAATAAAGCGAAGAAAGGACATGAGACGTCAAGTGGATAATCACAAAGATCATAGATGGGGGGAGATGGTGAGGGAAGCAAATAAACTTTTCAAGCACACCAGGAACAAGAGGTCAATAAGGTATATAGAAATGTTCTTTGAGAAGTAATTTATTGACAAAAAAGGCTTTTCTAGACCATGCGCTGTCTCCAGAAATGGGTTCTTTGTCTCCATGTCTCTGAGGAAGGATGGGGAGAAGCCAGAAACAGACAACTATACTCCCACAAGGAAGAAGAGGGAGAGTAAAAATTCAAGCTCTGCAAAAGAAGGGGATTAAATATACATTTCTTCCAGGAAAATCTAGTGTGTAATACAATATTAAGTATGATGGGAAATCAGTCACCATGTGTTGGATGCAAAGGTATTTTTCTTTAGTATGGAAAATCATGCATTTGGAGTGTCAAGATGAAATGCATGAAAAGAGAAAGTAGCACCTTTCACTCTCATCAGTCAGTGTACTCAGTGGCCTAGGATGTGAACAAACCCTTCCTTGCCAGCATGCTGATGAGTTAGGCCGAGGGAGGTCCAGCAGCTTCCACCCTATGTATTCAACAGCTTGCTTATTACAAAATCTGATGTTACTATTCAAATGAAGGATGCTGACTGGCTGACAGATGCTGAATGCTTTTCTTCCACATTTTATATCACCTTTAATGCCATAAGCTCTTTGTGTGCATGTGTGTGTTTTGTTCTCGTGTGGGTAGGAGTATCTTGGCATCACCATGAGGAACTGCAGAAGTTCTCATTTAGGAACAAGGAAGATGCTCAATCTCTCCTCTGCCTGATTTAGACCACAGATGTGGACATGGGCTTCCTATCTCCCACATGAGCAACCTGACCACAGAGCTGTTAGCTACCCTGTTGCAGACTTCTTTCATTCCCCGCTAATGTAGGTTGTGTTCAACATTCATTATCACTGAAGAGAAAAACAGTCTCCTAGCTTAACACTTATAGCACTCACTAAGTATGTGCTGAAATGTCCATGTTAGTACTTTTGCATGGTGGCTTGTCTCTAATATGCTCAGAGCCATAAAACCACCATACAATGACCAACTCTATCCAGTGAGGATGTGAAAAAAATGGTGCATCCCAGGGAAGCAGTTTATACCTGCATTTCACAGATCCCACAGGTGTGCTGTCACACAAGATCAATATGAAATACCTCTCACTTTACCCAGAAAGTCTACTGGAGACCCAAAAGACCTCTCATAGTAGCAGTTTTGCAAGGCAGTGGCACTTTACAACCTCTGAACTCAACAGGAACCCACAGTCCCTAACAGTTTGCCATTCGTAGTCAGATGTAACTGAGGATTTCTCTACAATGTGTGCCTGCACCCTACAGCTTTTGGCATTTCTGGGACATTTTAGCAGAAAGGTGGGCCTTTGATGTGACATCTGCTTTTTCTGCACCTGTCTGTGTGCTGTGCATCCTTTGATATCTATAACTGTAAGGAAATGCGGGATGTCTCTCCTGTCCTGACAATGTTACTGGGGCAGCAAACACTCCTCTATGTTGCATGAGAAGGTGCCTGTGCCCGGTGAAGAGGTGCCCTTGGTACACAGTGTAAGGAAGTCAGCACACAAATCAGAAATGAAAGCACTCTTAGGGAAAGGCACCCTTGTCATATCAAAGCAGAGGAGAGCTAAAAATATTTAAGTGTGCAGCACACACATCTCAGAGATGGGAAAATGCAGTCAGATAGCCAGAGAAAAGGTATATGTTACATAAATGTGACATATCAAACACTCATCTAGCATAGTCTGTATTGATAATTGAAAGGAAATATACTGTCAATTGTGAGTCACACCAGTCAGGCCCTACTTTTGCTTTGACTATTAACAAGCAATGAGTTAATTCCTGCCATGTTATCTGGCAGAAAGATTCACAATATAACTTACCCTTACAAAAAAGACAGCATGCTTTCACCTCCTTTCTTAATGTCAGGATATCCGAGAACTGTAAGCTAAACCATGTGATCAATAATTGCCTAAGTGGAATAAAAATAAAGCCAGAAAAAATTACAATCTGCTTCAAAAGTTTCCATGAAAACATCTCACACAAAACTGAAAAAAAATTATTCAGAGTTTTCTGAGTGGGAGACAATTTTCCCAAAATACCGCAATTTTACAGTGATTTTGCTCATGGAGAAACAAAAGTTCAGCAAAAAAATATGTTTTTCACAAATTTCAATCATTACCTCATCTCCATTGACTGCATAAATAGGCACATGTTTCATACAGCCCTGTTACCTGGTGTCCAAATGGAGGCCACCACAACCCTGGGGTTGCTGAGAGGCTGAAAGCCAACACAGCCTCATGCAGTAGCCCTGAGTCAGCTTTGAGCTCACGCATGGCAGGAGTGTAACTGTGGCAGCACAGCAGCTGGGAAGGGACCACACATCAGCTTTGCAGCTGATGCTGATGCCCATGTTACACTGTCACCATCGCTGTTCCTGGTCCCATGGTCACTACATACCAAAGAGGTAAGAGCTTCACTTCTAAAACTGCTATGATGAGGGAGCTTAAGGTCAGTTGAGATTTGGCTGGACCAGCCACCCAAACACCCTCTTTGGAGGGACTGAGTGTGTTAGCTGAAATCCTCTGCTGGGATAAATGGCTGAATCTCCATTGATGTCAGGGAGATTAAGCCACTCACACCAGCTGAACAGCCAGCCTGCTGAGACCACATCACTGTGCTCCCAGTCACAGCTCGAACAAGCAGCTTTGTATGCAACAGCTGCACAGAGATCCAGTAAAAAAGCTTTTCCCTGCCCGGGCAGAGGAATCTGAGCTGAGGTCATCGCAGTGGGAAGTTTTCCTTTGCATATCTTCAGGTCCACATGAAAGAGCATCATTACCTGTTGCTTTATAGACTGATCATGGAGAGAGCTCTATATTGCAAATAGAAGGTGTGAGCATCATTTCCTTTGAAGTCTAAGCCAGGACTCTAGACTCTGACAGCAGAAATATCAGCAGCATCATTAGTAACTTTCTTGTTTCTTCAGCACACAGTTGAAAGGCTGCTGTCATGGCAATTTTAAAACATCTACTTTGAAATTATTTTAGATACATTTTTTTGCAATTAACCTTGTAGTTTTCCACCTGCTTTGTTTGCAGCTGAAACAGTGTAGCTTTCTCTATATTTAAGTTCCTTATATTTATTTTCTTATATTTAGTTTTATAACACTGATTTGAGTTTGGCTTAACAAAGTAAAAGTCAAATGCCTCAAAACAGTGAGATAATGAGATGACTAGACCGATAGACAGACAGACAGATAGACATGTTTTATTTTCTTATAGCTTAGCAAATCAAAAGCTGATTAATTTGTCTTCTTTACTTCACATTGCTTGTACCTCCTATTCAAGTGAGTAACCTTTTTTTCCAGTTTCTTTTGAAGACAATACCACAGAGCAGTTTGAGCATCCAAAATAGAACTGCACCCTTCAACAGGTGCCAGCCAAGTAAAATCTTTGGCCATTTTTCCCAAAACAATGTAAAAATGTTGACAATTTTAAAATAGGGTGGAACTGTTCAAGATGTAAGATTCTTCTGAGTGCAGATAAACTTTCTGGACTCTGGCCTATTTATGTGTTAATGATGAATGTGAGTAGCCAAAAAACAATATGACTGTGTCAGTTCATGAAAAGGAAAAACTCCTGTGTTCAGGTTTTGTCATGATAGAAAAAGACATGCTTTACAAACCACCATAATGTCATGTCAGCTACAGGGGACAGTGTGCAGGAAATTGGAGATACTTCTTGCAACCAGTGATGCTTTTACTTAAAATCTGGTGTACATTCCAGATGGCTTCAATTATCTGGGTGTCGGCAATAATACAATATTTCTTTAGCACTTAATAAAAGTAGTTCTTTGTATTTTTTAATCAGAACTGAATTTCTGGAGAACGCTTCATGGGTAGGCAAAAGTATGAAGTCAGATGGCTCCTTGTGAATTACTTCAGTCTGTGGGGAGGGACGGTAATCTGCAGGAAATCCCTGCTCTTCTGCCCCTGCCTCCCTGCATGGCTTGGGCTCCTTCCATGGCTTCTCTGCAGCCTGAGAGTAGCCTTCAGTTCAGTGATGCTGAAGGAGACAGAAGAGAGGTCAAGCCCAGATCGACCTTGCTAATGCTGTGTCAGGGTCCATTTCAGCAAAGGAAAAAGCTGGGCTGACCTCTTGATGCTCTTGGTTGCACCAGCACAGAGGAGAAGGCTGGATTCAGCCTGCCTCTCACATGTACACACACAAAGCTGGATGATATGGAGGTGGGGAACATCTTACCTTCATTGCAAGTCCCTCTTCCAGCATATGACTGGCAATACTTTCCTTTTCTTAGGAAGTCGTTCGCCTTCCTGCAGGAACAACTTCCACCATTAGAGAATGTTTGATTATTCTTACACACCTCCATCCTGTAGCTAAAAAAAAGCAAATAAATAAGCAATGACAGAAAAAATAGCAATAGCTAGGTCATGCAGTAAGGGCTTTGCTGATCACAGAAATCAGGGCTGAATGGCAGACCTCTGCCACCCCATCAGAGCTCTTCTAGAAAAATAAACTTAATAACCAGTGTTTCATAACAATAATAGTAATAAAAGTCACGGCAGGGAATTCTGCTTCCACCTGTGCAGAGCCAGACCTAAGCTCCCCGAATCCATGGCAATACCTACACCAATCCAACAGGCTTTGAGTCTGCACTAGAAGAAGCAGGAGAAAAAAGAGCAAAGGCTGCCTCTGATGGGGCAAAGGCAGGACCGTGGCATTTCTTCCCTGGGAAGCCTCTCCTCTGTAACCTGGGAAGGAAAATATCACTATGGGAAAACTAGATACAGATATATTAAAGGCATGTCATGAACTGCCTTCCATATCCCAGCCCCAGACCAAGCAGCTGCTTCCCCACAGCTGTGCAGCCCCACACAGGACTCCTACTCTTCAGGTTGCCAATGTGGTGTTTAACGAGAAAAACAAAAGGTCATTTTTAATTTACTAGAGCATTTTGTTTTTCTAAAATCAGAGTCCTGTCTAGATTTCATGTTAGAAGAGATGGGTAAAAAAATCCTGCAGCCATACTGAGTAAGAGGAGGAGGTTTTGGGGTTTTGTCTTTTTTTTTTTTTCCTTTTTTAAATAAAGCAAAGTTTATAAAAACCTGACAGGAGTGTGTCTTCATAAGGGAAAGCTTGTCATCTTTATTATATCTGCTGGCAATAGGCACTAGATGTCCTTTCTGAAACATAAGCTTACAGGCACAGCACTGAAGCATTTCTCTTGTGAAACTTGAGTAAAAAGCCAGAGGTGGATGCAGCTAATTGTATTGGGAGAGGCTGTTAAAATAATCACTTGTTTCCATCTTTATTGCTTATACCACAGCAACACAGCTTGGGCCAGGCCCTTCCTTTACAGCACCATCAGAGGGAGGCTGTGATCTTTCAGAGCAGAGAAGATGACTTTTATTTCCTTGAAAAGGCAATGTTTTGTCTCTTTGAAAGTGATCTTTTTATTTAATGATTTCTGCAGAGTCCCTTAATGATATTCATTATTTAGGGTGTGCAAGAAAAACTCTTCATATTTTAACTCAATTTCTCTTTTAACAAGAATGACTAAAAGTTCTTACTCCGGGCTACTGGAAACAACAAGGATTTTAAAGTAAGGGTAAACAACAAGAAGAAAAACAAAACAAAACAGAACAAAAAAAAAAAAAAACAAGCCACAAAAAACAAAACAAAACAAAACAAAACAACACAACAATCCACACAGGAAGAAACCCAGAGAGTTGTCTGAGAAATGATTGTTGAGAAATTGCAGGGATCTTGAAGGAGGCAGAGAAAATATAATATTAACTGAAGGACAATATCTGGGGAATGAGAAGAAGCAAGACTCCTCCACATGCCGTAGTCCCAAGGGATACCCAGTGTGCGGAGCATATAGGTAATGCTGATGTTTGTCAATGCTACTGTCAAATCTTGAACTTAGTTGGCTCGATTTGACCTATTCACTCTTGATTAATTTCACTCAACATCAAGAATTAACTTCTGGTGGTTCAGTTTGTCAGGCATCAGTGTGAAAGCGGGTCAGACAGTTGGTCATCTGTAGGTCTCTTCTTTTTGTCTGTAAAGGCTTTGAGCATCTTAAAACAGGCATTGCTAAGCCCAAGTCTGGAATAGGCCCACCTGCAAAGCACAGTGCTGAGTAGCAGGACAGCTTGGGTTGTGTCATGGAGCATAAGGCTGCTAAGCTGGGCAAGGACATATCATAGAATCATAGAATGTCCTGAGTTGGAAGGGACCCACAAGGATCATTGAGTCCAACTCCTGTCCCTGCATATGACAACTCCACAGTTCACACCATGGAAGTTAGCTTGGTTTTGGTCACATTATAAATGGATAAAGTATAGTTATTTTAATGAAAACAGTTAGCATGCCTAAGTCTCTCACACAATCTTCCTGACCAGGTTTTCATTTATTTTTGCATTTTCTTCTGCCACTGTCACCTCCATTACTCTTACTGAGAATTGCATGCCTTTCTAAGAATCCATGTAACAGCAACAAGGTTCTGGATATTACTGTGAGACAGACAGACAAAAGTAAATAGGGAAAGATGCTTTAATGCCACAGTATGACAAAATCTCCCTAAAATTCCACTTTCTTGTAACTTTCTGGTAGTGGTGACAATCCAAATGGATACCAGATGTATCCTTTCCAGAAGTATACATTCCAAGACACATTTGACAGAAAAACCCAAAATAGGTTTATCAAGATCTTAATTTGATTCATAAGCAAAAGTGTTTAAAACAAACAAATAAAGCAAAGCAAAGCAAAACAAAACAAACCAACTAATCAACCAAATAAATAGAAATACCACAACTCACTTGTACTCATATGCAGGAGTAAACAAACTGCTGTACAAAGTACCCTACGTTTCTTCCTTTGAACTGTGGTAGCACCCAGAAGGCCTTACCACAAATCTGTGTTGTACAGGCATGCAATCATGATCTTCCTGTAATTGATAAGAAAGTAGTGACAGGCTGCACTGGAGTGTGGATTTTGAGTGTATGCTGTTCCCTGGGAGTTCCTGCACTTCATTCACTAAAGATGTCTTTATTTTTTCAAACTTATATGTGACCTCCAACCTTCTGTTAACAGTTTTCAAATATAACAGTTCACACAATTTTTCAGCTGCAGAAACAGTCATTTCTTCACACTGAACTGCTGAGGGATAAAATCAAAGTTCAGTTAGAATGTAATGATAACTTGGAAATCATCCCCCCAAATGAATATCTCTTTGTTATAATAAAAATAAATAGGATTGTCAATGCACAGAAATTGTGTGGCATTGCCTTCCCAGAGTAAGTAAACATTTTATTCCAAAAATAAATCACAATATTTTGAAACAATCATCCTCACTAGAATTTTTCCTGAATACAAGATAAATCACTTGGAATAAACCCACCACAAATCATGGGACAGAGTGAAGAGTAACCTGGAATAACTTCTGACAGTGTTAATGTATCATTTTGGAAAAGCAAAACAGTCTTCTCTTGGAAATGAGATCTATAGGTTGTGACTCTATATATCAGGTAGTTTTGAGCTGAGCCATGCTCTGATGAGCTAGAAGGCTGGGTAAATGTTATTTTGAACTCATTAAACCCATTCTACTTTTTTGGCCTACCACATCACAGTCATCAATAAGGCAATAAGGTCCACACACTCAAATTTGTTCACAGTGAAAGGGCCTGTTTTAGAATGGTAAATTTTAGTGTACTGGAGATGAAGACCATAGAGGATTACAGGAGCTTACTAGCTAGAAACAAAAAACCCAATATGGTCTGAAGGTTTGTTTAAATTGACTAGCAAGTCTTTATTCCAAACCAATAAGCCTGAAGTAGCATTTGCTAATTAGCAAGCCGGTGTCTTAGCTGATTTACTTTCTCTGGGTCCATAGTGTAACCATTGCAAATGATCCTGTGACTTTCTTATGCCATGAGAATGGGTTTATAGAGTTTACATTAGAACACTGAACAGCTGATTGTGATGAACAGCCCAACATAGTCCACTCATTTTACAAATATTGCAAGTGGGGTTCTAAAAACCTCCCTATTAGTGCTTTTCTTTTGCGAAGCCGTTTCATCAAAAGGAGACTAACACAAAGAGTTTCCACTAAGGGAGGGGGGCTATCAATATCTGAGTAGTAGGTGGTCTGGGAACAGGCCTCTTTTCTGTGTTATCTAATGAATGAACCAATTTGCTTTCTGCTTCAGAGAAAAAATTAGAAGAGGATTTCATCACACTTAATCAATATTAGTCAATATTAGTCTGCCTTGGAGAAGCTAGCAGGCAATTAAAGCACACACACCTCCCACTCTAATTCTATACTCATAAAGATCAAGGCAAATTACCGTTAATGATCAGCTTTCCCCCATTTGAACACCATGGTCTACCCTTGGCAGAAATGAGCTGCTTCAGGCAACAAAACTGGTATCAGAGATCAACCACTGCATTATCTCAACAGCTGCTGACAGTGTCTAGTTGCTTGCAGGATGATGTGTTAGCATCTGGCACATGCCCTCTGAGATAAGGAGTGCTACGTATTATTTGGGGAATTGGATTCCAACAAATACCTTTGTTTCTGCAATTTCAGCAGAGCTCTTCACAAGTGTGAACTCTGATCCAACTACTTTGTGCAAAGTGCCAAAAAAAGCGTGACAGAAGAGGCTGGAAGACAGCATAATTCAAATTCTTTGGTTCTGATGCCTGTACTGTAGACCTGAAAGAGATGTGTTGAGATTTCACTGGTGTGGATAAAGGCTGCCTAATCTCCTTGCACAGTGTGGAACTGTTCACACACTTTTTGCTGGCATTTCAGTGGTACTCTTTTTTTTCTGCAATCCCAAATGTCCAGGCCTGTGAAAAGCACATTATCCCATTTTGAAGTGAAGTTTGGCTTTGAGAAAAAATAGCAGTCTAGAATATAAACCAATATATAGATAGAAGAAACACAGGAAAATCCATCTATTAAAATTTCTTTTTGTATCCTGTGAATGCATTTTGCACTGGTAAGAGTATATTCTGCTACTTGTTCTACCGGTTTCTTTACTCATCTTTCAGGTAGCCATAAAAAAAATAGAACTTTTTTTTTTTTCCTGCAGAATAGTTTATCAATCTGGTGTTGAATAGGTCTTAACTTGTCTTTAAGAAGCACTCAAGCTTATTTAAGTCCTCACTGAGCACTGTACCACGTCCTTCTCACTGTCCCACATTCCTTTCCCCTTCTTCTCCCACTACAGACACAATTAATTAATAGTGAGGAACTGATGCCACTGTCTGTTGCTGCTTACAGAGTAAGGTACGCTGGAATGTATAACATTTTTTACAGTGTCTTTGTATCATTCCTTATGGGTCTGATCTGTGTGGTTTGCTACAATCTAGGTAAGCCTTTGTGTTAATCCCACTTGCAAGTATTAGCAGCCTCCGATATAACGAGACCATTTCATTCAGTGAGGTTTGGGGTCTTCATAGAAAAGCCAGTGATGAAGCACGTGGGGGATTTCTATACAGATGAGGCCTTTCTTTGATAAGCACTGTTTCTGATCTCAAAAAAAAATGCTATGGGCCTCTTGATCATTCTTCCTCCCAATCATATCAATATCCAACAGAGCCAGCACAATTCTAACCACTGCATTATAAGTGCTCTGCTATAATTAATCTTTTTGTTGCAGTCCTTCCTGAGTGATTTCCTTTCTAACTAGATATTTCAAAGAGAGGAAGAAAAATGAGCTTTGAGTTGCAGCTACATTGCTGGCTTTATGAAGATACATAGTACAGCTGGGCAAACGAATTCTCCAAACTTGAACAGCCTTCCTT
Source organism: Nesoenas mayeri (assembly GCF_963082525.1). Lineage (NCBI taxonomy): Eukaryota > Metazoa > Chordata > Aves > Columbiformes > Columbidae > Nesoenas > Nesoenas mayeri. Next base: position 149,128,489 of record NC_137541.1, on the reverse strand, counting down.
GAAAGCACAGCTATCAAGCAGACACTGTTCAAAACAAAATGATAAATTTTAAGCAAAGAAGAAAACTCACCTCTTTTAAGTCTTATAAACTAATTATTTCATGTTCAACCACATGCATTCATTCTATTCTCATTTGCTATTAAGAAAAGAGGGAACCAGTTTAGGAAAAGGCTACTGAATTTGATGTCAAGAGTAAAATACCCTTCCTGCATCTGTTCTCTCTTGGTGACTCCCTAAGGGCTGTTTTTTATTATACTGTGCACTGCAAATCTGTCAGTGACACAACAAAAATCCGGGTTCCAGTAGTACTAGGCATTGTCTGAACACCCTGGAAAGTGCTCCAAAATGGTTGTAAAAGGACTGCCCAACCTGCAGAATGCCTTTGGAAGAGTTCCACAAAACTTTAAATTAATTAAAGGGCATGAGAAGGGAGCTTCCAGCGAAATCAGAGACCCACATTTGGTTGAGCTATAGACCCAGCACCAGACTAGCTTGGCTATTTTGTCTCACAAGATTTTGCAGAGCCAGGCAAAGTAGATTTCCTCTCCCTAGCATGGGATCCACTACATGGGTCTTAATCCGACAGATCCACAAATTCAAATCTTTTGTCTCTTGTTTAACCCTGCCCCCTTCCCAAGGATCTGTATGTAGAGTTGCATTCTGTTGTTCTTGCTTTGTTCTTCACCTTTTTTCAGTTTTCCTTTTATTCCTTGCTCAAGAAAAGCTATGACATCTTAGTAATGACATCTTAGGCCTAGATTATTCACAGATGTTGCACATCTTTATCTCAGGGACAGAAATGCTAGCTGAAGCAGCTACAACCTTCAGCTCTTTGTTACTGTTCCCATAGCTGAGACATTGTTCTGGTGACTGTGAATAGTTCCAGAGTGTTTTATTGCAAAGTTGCCAATGGGTGATCCTCTGGGCTTGGGGTCCTTTGGATTTGGTTGGTGGAGGGGATGACTATCAGCTGGGGATTCATTGAGTTCCACCAGGTATCTCAGGCATCTCATTGTACTCGAACATGAGTTCGAGTCATGAGATTCATCCACCTAGTGTCTTATTTATCTATAAGGACCTGGTGAAAAAGTCCTCTGATATAAGTGCTTTAGTTAGCTGCATTGTCAATGGAAAAATATGAGTCTTTGAGGGCCTCCAGGGAAAGACTCTACTCCAACAGGTTCATTTAGGTGGAACTGATTCTACTACTTGGCCAACTCCCGCTTCTAAGACATGGAAGAGAAACAGCCTCAGATGGATTTTTTTAAACTTTTTTTTTTTTTTTTTTTCTTCCAAGGAAAACTTAGAATATCTTCCTCCCTGACAACTTTTTGCTTCCTTCTTTGTCATAGATCTGTCTAATTTTCTGATTCACCCTCAGTTTGCCACAACCTGCTTCATTTCTTGGTCTGTCCTGTATCCATTCTGTTTCCCTTTTCTGCTTTTCTTATTCACTTGCACTTTCCTTTGTCTGCTTCCCCTCAGCGCAAAATGCATTTGCACTCCTTCCATGTTCCAGGATCCAACCATGACTGGCTGCAAGCTCCTCTCATGGTCCCTTCACCTTCAATAGTTCATTGAAACATTGCTGTCTTTTGCAGCCTGACTTCCTCTCCACCAGCCCTGTGTCAACCCCATTAGAGCCTCAGTGCCACCCTTTGCAAGCTGCTCAGATGTGTTCAGAGTCACTGCCTCTTGATGTACCCTCTGTAATATTGGCCATGTCCTTAAAATGTTGCTCCTTTGAGTATGTGACTCCTATTTCTTCCTCAGTTCTCCTTTTGCCCTGGCTTGGGCTGCCAGACTAACACCAGAGAATTCTTGTAACCAGGGCAAGTGGGCACAGTAGCAGACAGCTTTTGTGACAGGGATTGAAGTTTGCCAAGAGATTTAACTTCACCAGCTGGATCCACTGAATGAGATAGAGCAGCCTGAATATGAACCTGTCCCTTCCCCGCTCCTGTCCTTAGAAGAACTGCAGCTATTCAGGCGGAGGGAAGGGCACTCATCTCTACAGCCAGTCCAGAGATCGGTTGTGCCCACCCCAGCAGATTCCCAGCAAGCAGATGTGCACAGAGCCCTGTGTAGTGCATCTTACCAGCCTGGGCAGCACTGAGCTGCTGCTTTGGAACAGGGTGGGGTTTTCTCTTGTCTTAGTAGTGTTTGTGACTGTATTTTACCCCTGGCTTTGAGTAATATGTTCTCAGGTCAGGTCAATCACAGCACATCATATCATGCAAAGCACAAAGTGTAGGAATGTGACAATATCAATAGAATCTTTTTTTTATGGGCTACAAGGAGACGAAAATAATTTTAAAATCTTAAACTAAAACTATAGATGAGTATTTCATGTCCTCCGAGTGGACCCAATTGAAAGTCTGGTTGATGTTTATTATAGATGAAATAAATCAGTCTGCAACTTTCACACAGGGTGAAGTTAACAGAGCAGGTCTTTTCTCTGTCTTACAATAACAAAGCCCATTTCACATCTCTATTTTAAGATAAGATCTGTATTGACAGAGACAAATGCCTACACTGAGGTCAGTACAGGATTAGGCCTCCATCAGTGGTGTCTGCATATATGAATTTTAGGATAGAGCTTTTTAGTTTACAGAGGAGATCATCTTGACCATGATCACAAGGCACATACAGGACAGTCAGGTGATGAGACCCAGTCAGCACGGGTTTATGAAAGGCAAGTCCTGCTTGACAAACCTGATCCCCTTCTATGACAAGGTGACCTACTTAGTGGATGAGGTAAAAGTTGTGGATGTTTTCAGCTTAGACTTCAGTAAAGCCTTTGACATTGTTTCCCACAGCATTCTCCTGGAAAAACTGGCTGCTTATAGCTTGAAGAGACATACTCTTTGCTGAGTGAAGAACTGGCTGAATGGCCAGGCCCAAAGAGTTGTGATGAATGGAGACAAATCCAGTTGGTGGTCAGTCATGAGTGGTGTTCCCCAGGGCTTGGTATGAGGTCCAGTTCTGTTTAATATCTTTATCAATGATCTGGATGAGAAGATTGAGTACACCCTCAGTAAGTTGGCAGATGACACCAAACTGAGTGGGAGTGTTGATCTGCCAGAGGGTAGAAAGGCTCTGCAGAGGGATCTGGACCAACTGGATCATTTGGCAAAGGCAAATTGTATGAGGTTCAACAAGGCCAAGTGCTGGGTCCTGCAATTGGGTCAAAACAACTCCATGCAATGCTACAGGCTCCGGGAAGAGTGGCTGGAAAGCTGTCTGGTGGAAAAGGACCTGGGGGTGTTGATCGACAGCTGGCTGAACATGAGCCAGCAATGTGCCCAGGTGGCCAAGAAAGCCAGCAGCATCCTGGTTTGTAACAAGAATAGTGTGGCCAACAGAACTAGGGAAGGGATTGTTCCCTTGCACTCATTTCTAGTGAGGCCACATCTTGAATACTGTGTTCAGTTTTGGGCCTCTCACTATAAGAAAGACATTGAGGTGCTGGAGTGAGTTCAGAGAAGGGCAACAATGTTGGTGAAGAGTCTGGAGCCCAAGTCTGATGAGAAGCGGCTGAGAGAACTGGGGCTGTTCAGCCTGGAGAAAAGGAGGCTGAGGGGAGACCTTATCACTCTCTGCAGCATGGAGGGGGTTGGTCTCTTCTCCCAAGTAGCAAGTGACAGGATGAGAGGAGATGGCCTCAAGTTGCTCCAGGGGAGGTTTAGTTTGGATATTAGGAAACATTTCTTCGTGGAAAGGATTGTCAGGCATTGGAACAGGCTGCCCAGGGAAGTATTTGAGTCACCATCCCTGGAGGTGTTTAAAAGATGGGTGGATGAGGTTTTTAGGGACATGGTTTGGTGGTAGACTTGGCAATGTTAGGTTTGTGATTGGACTCAATGATCTTAAAGGTCTTTTCCAACCTAAATGATTCTATGATTCAAAGGCTACACGTGAGGAATAATTATTCTGGTTTTGGGTATTATGCCTTTCCCCTGACATCAAATGTCTGCATATCAAGCATTTTTTCCTGGACAAATATGAAGTCTGGGGGTCGCAATCAATAATTAAAACAAGCAACAGTACACACACTAGTCAATAAAAAGCCACAAAACGAATTTCTGTCACATATCTGACAGCTACTATATGAATTACAATAGTCTTACTTTATACAACTTCAACCGTTTGTTTGCAAAGCCTCTGAACGCTGACTGCAATGAAGTCTCAACAGTCTTAAAATATTAATTCTTTATATTTTACAAAACACAAAATTTCAGTTATTTAGAAATGATAGTTTTGGATACACTACTTAGTGATATAATAACTTCTTATTTAAAAATAAATACAGAGTTTCTGAAGTATATGTATTGGCACTTGTTTAGCAGGGGTTTTTGAAAAAAAACCCCACATTCCTCCTCTTTATTCAAAAATTTCTAATGAACAGTGGGTGTTGCCAGAAGAAAATAGGAAACTCATATAAAACAAGGATTCAACAGTTGTGCTAGAAAAATAGGAAAATAAATAATGAGAAAATTTGTTTGGCAAACTAGCTGCACTGTTGGTGCAAGCCGGACTAGTCCTTTGGGCTGTATAGAGTTGTGATGAATTACTTCAGCTGACAAGCTTGGCACACTAACACCCCCAGCCCCCCTGAATTTTGATGTAAGATAGGAAAAAGAAGGAATAAGAAATAAAAATCACTGTACTGAAAGATGAAAATGAGCAAAACTCTGAGGATCTGGTTAATCCAAACATATATTTTGTCCCTTCCCCCTAGAAGCCAAGGAATTGGACAACAAAAAAATGGAACTATATTTTCCTGACTGTACAGCAAACATTTTATAAGTGACATAAGGGGAGAAAACATCTTGAAGAAAATGGGCTTCAACACTGAGAAAACAACAGGAGAAAACTCGTCCCTGGAGGGCAATAATAAAATAAACTTTCTAGGTGAAAGAGAAAAAATAGCAGCTAACAACACATGGGTACAGTAGATTTACTCCTCTGACCCAGGACAGTCATAGTAATCATAGGTGCTTGAGAGTGAAAGATTACCATGATAAGGTCATTTCAGAGAAAAATAAACCCAAACAAGCTGGTATTTCTACCCTGTGCTATCTTGCTTTGATGAACTTTTGATACAACACTTGTCTCATCTATTTCTTTTGGCACAAAGGTAGAATGGTAGGCAGCATGACCACTCATGAAAGAGTAGGGAGCTATCCTTGTACAAGGTTGGATATGCAACCACATGTAGTTGAAGCACAAATGGCAGCCCCGTCCTACTGTATTACAGATATACACACATAAAAGAGATAAAGAATGAAACTCTGATCTAGTTTATTTTTGATTCATGCCACAAAGCAAGCTCAATGGAGCCTTTTGCCGTGAACACAGAGCAATCTCAGTTTGGAATAATTTTTTTGTCATAAGTCAAGTGGGTCTGTGTGGAAAAATTCAAACTGTATGAGTCACATATGCAAAAAAATGCAAGCAGAATATCTGGTCCATTTGTGCATGTCCAATCTCATGCATTGGTACTAAGGGAAGTGAACTGCCTCATTTCGATACAGTCACAAAAAATAGGCTATCCTTATGACAACATAGCTAAAGCGGTGAAATACCAAGGACTCAACATCTTTTTGATCTCCTCAGACTTCCTCAGAAAAGCTCCTTCTGGACCAGCAAAGCAGAACAAGGACAGGCAGAGTTCTGCCTTGTCCCTCCATCCTGTACTTGTTTCCTCCCTGCAGTTTTGGTAACCGTGATGAGGAAGGGAATCAGATGGAAGATAGTCTAACATCTCTTTTCTGTTCCTTCCTCACAATGGCCAGGGACAGAGCTGTTACACTGTCTGGACAGGGTCATCTACTCATTGCAAGATTACAAGACTGAATCATAATGGAGTGAATTTTACTCTGTTAGTAAGTGTTGAAGGAAGTACATCTAATTTCACATCACGGTAATAGAGCATTGGAAACCAAGATTTTAGATTTGCAAAAATATGAGATTGCTTTGGAATGGAAAAGCAGGTCAAGCCAGGTCATTCCAAATAAGTGCTGGGAAGACTGGGTCAGCAAATAAAATTGGTGTCAATATTGTAAAATACTGTAACTTCAGAGCAACTTGGGGCTGAATGCACTAAGATTTGTACTACTAAGTGTAAGAACAAAAGCAACCAGCTAATTATCATGCCCCATAATGAATACAGGCACTATTTTACTGAATTTATGTGCTAATGAATATTATCTCTCTCTTTTGAACTCTATCTGGAGATTTGCCAGTAAATTTGCCAAATTTCTGCACAACCTCAAGACCCTGCTGCTGAATGCAGATCAGTGTTATAAAACAGAATGAGAAGGGATGTTTGCTGTAGGACAAAAACATTGCAATGGAAGTATGTGAGGACTTTCGCAATCAACATGCTTTCCAGGACCATAACAGTTCCTGAAGAAACCACCTCCAATGTTTAGCCTGGACCACAGAAATGTGTGTCTTTGCTTTCAACAATGATAAGTTCAGCTCCAGCCTGAACTGAAGGGGGGACAGCACTGCCTTATGATCCCATGGCTACATTACCTGCATTCAAACAACTGGTCTTAATGAAGGAGCAACAATCCCTTTAGCCTTCCACCTCCCTTTGTCCTGCCTCAACCCCTGCCACTGCTAAATCAGTAAATTCACATCCACTTGAAGGTTACTAGGCAAATAATACACATGCCCAGACATGTTGAAAAGATCCTGTAGAAATGGAAACACATTTTCGTTAATAAAACTCTGCACATCAGGCAATTGGAGTCTTATTAACCCCATGACTTCTGAAGTCCACCCTGGAACTAATATTGTTCACACAGCTCCCAATCCCCCACAGGGAGTCTCACTCAAAGGGTCTCTCCTCCCTGCAGCAGATGCTCTTAATATTTAGGAACCCTGAGGTGTACTCCGGCAGGAGTATATCAGTGTAGTAAATTTGAGTGAAACTCAAATGACAGTTGGGATCAGTATTGTTTGCATCCCAGTAGCATTAGTAGCATACTACCTCCCTGAGGGTGGTATCACTAGTGCAGGGCGATGTCTCTTTGCCTAATATAAAGTTGTGTCCTAGTTGTTGTCTGAGCACTTCTTAGATAGGTGGTCCTGGACTGAGCAGCTTTTTTTTTTTTTTTAATGATAAGCTCAGAACAACAGTGGAGAACGATAGCGGTGTAGTTCTTAAGAACATGAAAACTGATGGTTATCACAGTCAAGGTATTGCCAAGCAGTGAAGGATTTTGAGGGGAAAGACAGTTCACCAGTGATTAATTGATAAGGAATGAAAAGGAGGATGACTATTGAGAAAAAATGTGGTTGTAACAAGATTGTGGCTGTCATAGCAGTATTTACATGCACATAAGTGGAGCGCAAGGTCCCTGAAAGAAAGAGCACCCTCTCATAGTGTTAATTTGATTTTTTTTCTTAGATACAAGTTACTTTTTCATGTGAAAGAGGAAAACTTCACCCACAAGAGAGCTGGGAAAAACTTACATCTTCATTTTAGGAAAGCAATTTGGAAGATTCAGGAATGAGTTCCAGACACAATTGATGTAATTTCTTTTTCTGTTTTACTTAACATAGTTTTATTGATTTTAATATATCATTAACAGAAGTAATTGAGAGCACAAGGAGATGGGACTGGCTAATATTAAATTTTCTGTCAAAATCCATATACCTGCTCCAATCTCAGGTTCCATATTACAGTGTATTTCTACTGGCAGACTACTCACTGCAAAGGTTCTGCTTTATCAACAGCAAAATGCTTTTGTGACTTGTCCTATCAGAACTGTGGAGACAAAAATACACAGACTTTAGTTTAACACAATGCCCAGGTACAGTTTCAGTAGGGATACCAGGACAGACTAAAGGCAATGGAAGGGCAAGTTAAAACAAGTGCATTCTATGGGGTTGATCCTGTAACCATTCACCTATGAGTAACCTTGAAATGGATTTTGTGTGTATGAATGACAATTTGGCATGTCAGTCAGTGAAAGCTTTGAGATTGGATTGTCTGTTCCACGTGCTGAAAAATGCAACAAAATGGTCCCTTTTTTTACAGTTCGGATGGGACTATTTGTTACTGTATGAAATGACTGAGGCACTGCAATTGCAAATTTAATACCACAAAAATCAGGAGTCACATAATTTAGGAATGTAATACAAGTATCAGTGCAACTCTGATTTATCTATTGCACATATTAAAGCATCCAATCCAGCTTTCCAAAAAGCTCCAGAGTGCTTCATGGCCTTACCCTGTACTCTGAGTCTCACTCAAACTAGTGTGAATGCATTAGCCCAGATCTGGAATCCCGCTGCAGGTTTCTCTCTGTGCTTACACAAAGCAGGATAACAGAGCAGACATGTGGGAAGGAGGGGAACAGAATTAGCATCTATATTTCCAGTTGAGGAGCTAGCATCTGCATGTTCAGCTCCAGAGTGGAAGATGAACTAGCAGAGCCTGTCCCTGAGTGGATATAGAGTGCAGAGTCAACCCAGGTTTGGTCAGGAGCCATCAGCAGAGAAAGTCAGAAAGCAACTCTGACAGCCAAACCACCACTAGTCCTGTCTCTGCTCAGGCATGGGCCAGTTTGAAGTGGCTGATGTACTGTGGTCTGGAAGCCCTTGTTAGAGGAAATAGTCCATTTTTTGTCCCTGAGAGGCTCTTTTCCACTATGGAGATCGAGGCATTATTGCTTTCAACTTGCCTGTTGTCATTAAAACCAATTATGTTGTACTTGTTTTCTATAAACCAGAGTGAATGTGTATCATTTAGCTCAAGACCCTCGAAAGGGTGGGATGGAAGGGAGTTATACTCTGGGACTCTTCCACAGTTTACAAGGCATGTTTGCAATGATTAGCTTTCCCATTTTCAGGACTTGACAGCCTCTCCTTATTCACTGCAGTTGCTTCATGCTTACCTGCCTTTTCCTAGAAAAAGTATTTGGAGGTCCTTCTTAACCTTGCCAGTGAATCAGAAGGCCTGCTGACCACATAGAGGCCCCTCTTGGCTACAAGATTTGGTTTGCACTGATCTCTTCCTCCAAATGAATGGCCAGATATTTTGTTTACTTGTTTGCCAAGGCAGAAAACTTTCCTGAGCTCTCAGAAGTATGAGAGGTCCTGGGTGCTGCATTCTGTCATGGAAACTCCTGAGTACACAAAAAGCATTTCAGAAAAGCATTAAAAGGGTTAAAAACTCTGCAGCATCTTACCAATGGCATATATGCCTTAGTGGCTAAGTTATTACTTGCTTCTCTTGTTTTCCTGCTGCCTTGTAAAATCTTTACTGGCTGACTGTAAGTAGTGTAGGAATACTAGCATATCTACAATGGCAATAAAACATAAACTGTCCTCATGTATGTCTATTGTGGTAGAGACAAGATGTGTTGAAGTAGCCTGACTCTGCTCTCGGTGGTACTGGCCCCTGTGCCACTGCCACTTCAGCTGAATTACTTGCAGTCTACACCAGGGCACACAAAATCAGTCTCACCCCCCCACCACATCTTTTTCTCCCTTTTCTTTAACATTCAGAGGCAGTTTCTCATTTTTCCAATTTATTCCTTGCTAAAAGGCAAGAAAGTGCACAGGTTCTCTCTTCAGCTTTTTGATATCTCTTGAATCTCTATGGGTGGAGGACAGATTTTCCCCTCCAATAAGAGAAGGGATTAAGAAACTCAGATTTGGTAGAGTAATGGAAAGAGATTAGAGAATTCATATAATGGGTACAGGGGTTATAGCTCAGTTCTTGTAGCACATGAAAGTGCTTTAGAAAGAATCTGAGAGGTCAAAAATAAAATTACTTTCCACCATGTTGTTACTTTTCCCTGGCTGCTGGTAGAAAAGTACACCAGAGGATCATTTTCCCCTTCTACTTCAAGCAATATTGTTTCTCCCATTACAAAACCACCACATAAAGTGTTGTGGTATGCCATGTCTGATTCTGCTCTCTCTTGCATTTCTGAAAAGACATCGCCAACTACAAGTGCAATAACTCTTAGAAGTTACAGTGTCATGGGATATGAGGAGTGGGAAGAAAGGCAGAGCCCATGTGTCAAAACCAACTTTGGAATAGAAAATACTCAACTTTCATTATTTGGTCAGGCACTCAGAAACAAGTCTTCTTCCTTTTTAACACAATACTGCTGCAAAGCATGATTTTAAATTGATTTGACTTTATTATACTGCAGTAATCTTCCAAAATCCCAGCTAAATCAAATGCTTTCAGTGTACAACCTCTCATAGTCCCTTGTAGCTCTATTTTTTTATAGTTCTCCAACTGCACTAATTTCCTCATCCTTCTCTAGAGAGATTTCCTTCTATATTTCCATACCATTTTTTACAATTACTTCAAAGTGCAGTAAAATAAAATAAGCATGGACGTCTGTGGAAAGATCAAAGACAACCTTCTTAATCATTATTTTGTGTGCAGTTAAATCTTACAAAAAATACAATTCCAGAAAAGTCAGAAAATATATCTCCACTGCAAGTCAGTACTCACTAAGCCTGGTGCCTGGTCACTGTGAAGGTTAAGGGAACTGTGTTGGAGACTAGAGGCAGAAACATGCCAAGGAACAACATGTCACTTCAGCAAGTGAGGTGGAGTTACACTTATATGCACCGGTGTAACAGAGCACGGGAAAAGCCCCTCACCCTTGTTACAAACTGAAGGGGTTGTCAGGCATTGGAACAGGCTGCCCAGGGAAGTGGTTGAGTCACCATCCCGGGAGGTGTTTGAAACATGTGTAGATGAGGTTCTTAGGTTTAGTGGTAGACTTGGCAGTGTTATGTTAACAGTTGGACTCAGTGATCTTAAAGGTCTTTTCCAACCTAAATGATTCCATGATTCTATGATGTAAAGAGCTGTGTAGAGGAAACCATTTGTAATGCACAGTAACATGTTTTTATTGGTCCAATAAAGCACAGGAAGCATAGTAAATATTTTCAAAAGCCACCTACTGGCACTATATCTTCTGTTTACATAAATACAGTGATTTTTCACTTCATAGAGCAGATGAAGGGCTCTAGAAATTGGATAAGCCTCTTCAGCTGTCTGGCCAACAGTTGAGCAAACTTCAAAGTTAGACATTAGACTATTTTGTGCACAGCACAGATCTCGCACCTTTCTCCTGAGCAGTTCAGAGACCTGCAAACATGAACTAAATATTTGTAAATCCATGTGAAGCAGATCCAATCAGCAGAAGAGCATTCTCATTGGAGAATGGACCCACCAAGGGCAGTAGCTACCAATTCTTGGTCCCACTGCAGATGTCACAATACATTTCTTGTGAATGCTTCAGCCCCTGGAGCCAAGAGATTGCATGAGAATATAAATTATACTCGGGAATAAAAGTAGTGTATGTGTTTGGTTCTGGAAGGTAGTGGTGGGAACCTGGGATTCCCACCTGCCTAGAAAGCAAAGCAGCAAGAGTTGCCTAGAGTCTTTTTTTTTTGCTTTTAATCTCAGAAGCAGGTGAAGGGAAGAGCTGATTAATTAATTTGCATACTGAGGCTTGGCAGCATTGCAAGAGTTGAATGATGAGGTCAGCATCTCACAGGAGCTCTATGATGGAGCTCTCAGGAAATCCCAGACTTTCTCACTCTCAAAGTCCTGCCTGCAAATTGCTTCACTGATCAGTACATCTGATTTTTAGTAATGATACATACCGAATATGGGACTGGAACCTCAGGTTTGTTTTGTATTTTCTTGTTTTGGTATTAAAATTACTGTCACTTAATGTGAAATCCCTCTAAATTACTATTTTCTTGTAGGGCTGAAATGCCTATAGTGTTGCAAGAAAGGATTTTATAGACTTTAAGAGAAAACAAAATTAATTTAATGACGTCAGAAAGTGACTCAATATAGCCATGAGTTTTTAGGACAAATTATGAGCCTTCTGTAAAAACTCTGACCAAGATTTATATTGCCTGCAAAACTTAGTAATGATATTGAAGCTAGGGTCTTATGAACTCATTTAGAAGAAATTATAAATCTAAATTACCACATCTGAGCATGAACCCTGCCATTTTCTCCAGACCAAAACAAAATTTATTATGAGAGTTATGAAACTTTGGACCCTATTATATATTAAAGAATCCTATTTATGACCACATATTTAAGGCCGAATTATTGTGCTTACTCTAAATACTGCTTTTGCAAGATTTATGACTGGGTCATTTTACAGCTTTCAGGTATGAAAATTGCCATTCATAACCAGAGTGCAGAAAAAAAAACCAACTCACTTTTTTTGAAACATAATCATTTGCATTTCAGAACTGGAGAGATGAAAAAATGCTGGTTTGTTTTTAGAAAATTATCACACCTACTCTAAGAGGTTGTGATCATGCTTAGCTTTAAACACAATTTTATTTTGAAAACTATGATTTTACACATACTCACTCCCTAAGGTATTTAAGGTCATTTTTCACAGTATTGTTCTTCAAATGTAAAGGTGTAAGAATTGTTTCCTATGAAAAGCAGTTGCTACATGCCTATTAAAAAAAAAAAAGTAATATTCATAAAATTATTTTTTTGACAGCTGAAAAAGATTCTTATTTGAATAAAAGTAATTCCAAATTTTGCCATTGCAATTTGGAACACAGTGCTGCTTAAGATCAAGAGAAAAGAAGGGGATTCTCATACCCTACCATCCAGGGCTACCAGCCATCAATACTTTAAAGAATTAATTAGGAGAAGTGTTCTTGATATTTGAGTCACAAACCCCTGAACAAACCATAATTACTTGTCTCTATAGATGGAATAGACAGCCAGGATGTGGAAGCCCAGGACTGTAGCTGATCGAAGTCATTCACTCCTGTCTTGAATTTAACTGCAGATGTGGACTTCATACATTCCCCTGGAACACCATGGTAGTTGGCTTTTAACTAGACCATGACTTCAGATGCGAGGTTTCTGAGAAGAGTAACTCATGGGTTTTATTTAGTATTTACTGCAGGTAAACATTTGGGTGAAAGAACCATCTCAGTCTTGCAGATTTGTGCCCTCCCTGTATCACAATTCAACTCTATGAAGTTTATCTATTCTCCCATTGTGGACCTACATGATTATTTCATGGTTCTCTTTACAGACAGAAAATCATCTTGCAATCGGGGCATCTGGATTTTGTAGAGTGGAAATCTGGAGTTCATCAATGACTCAGCAGATTCACAGACCAACACCTTGAAGGCAACAAGCGACCACTGAACATGTTTGGGCTAGATTGATTTCCATCAACTGAAGATCTCACCTCAGGTACTTTGATGACATTTCTGGTCCCTTACTGTAGGATACTAACCGCATTAATACCTGGCATGGTGCTGAGGATGGTTCTACTAGACCAGAGAAGTTCACTTGCCATTGAAAATCAATGGGCGTGTTCTCAGAATTTCTAGCTGAAACTAACCACTTCAAGTCCAAGAAAAATCTGAAATTGGGGTAAGGGAGAAGGCGTTGTTCTTTTTTGGGGAAAAACAGGAAGAAATTCCTAAAAGTTACCAGCAGGTCTGCAAACTATTGTTCTGACATAGTGAAGAGTTTTGGTGTACCCAGCTCTTACACTCAGGGGCTTTAGCTCAGTCACAGCTCCTATGGCTTGCAGGCTCCCACTCAATGCCTGAAAGCAGGAAAATGAGCCGTCAGTGTTTCCAGGTGAAGGAAAACTGATAGCACTAAGAAACTGCATCACCACATTTGCTGTGTGCATGACCTGACGTGCAAAGTGAGGTGTGTTTGAGTGTTAATGGCCACGTGTCTGTTAAATACCTGTTTATCAAGTGTAATCTTCTAGTTTGGGGAGTTTAGTTAGTAGAAAATGCTGATTTTGAGCTCTCAGTTGCACAAAAAACAGCTTCTGAATTACTAGACTAGGGCACACTAGAAATTAAATGTTTTGGGGCAGAGTGAGGGCAGAGGAAGATGTTAGGATTATGGCTGTTAAATGTGTATCAGAATACCACAGCACTATGAACCATGTCCTATGCTGAACTGACACACTTACGCTGAAGGCACTGTGATTTGCATGGTAAAGGTTTCCATTAACTGTGAATATCATCTTGTGTGTCTTTTCTTTGCCTGTGCTTTTCTTTTGTTTGTATGTTTTATTATGTGATGATCAGGTGATAATAATAATAATAACATTGCTGTTAATCACTTCATCCAAGTGTGAGGTCAGGTGTAATGACATGTCAGTGTCCTGACACAAAAATGCCTAGGCCATACTTGAGTGAGTTTCAGACACTGCACAAGTAGGGATTGTCTCCAGTTTTCTTCCCTCCAGATGAGTATCGAGAGTCTTCACTGATTCTTCCTAGCTGCTGATTGATATAATCAACCATGAAGTATTGCTGACATGTCTGGAAGCTTCAACAAGGCTGGACAAAACAGTTCCTGAGGCTCCACCCAAAGATATTATTGGGCAATGGCTTGTCTGTCTTGAGGGCTTGATTATTGACAAGCATCAGAAAGGTCTCTAGCTTCTTGCACATCATCAGGACACTGGTTGCCCCACTATGTAAACAAGCTTTGTGAAGTATTACCACGTCACTTCTGCCCATTCTCCCACATTCCTTGTTTTCCTATGGCCACATTCCTGCAAGGAATTAAACTGTTAGATGGGAAGACAAAAGGTAATATAGCAAGCATTCACAGCCTCAAAAATAAAACAATAAATAATGAGACCAGTTTCTCTGACAGTGTAAAAAATGGCATATTCCTGCAGAGTTCACCTGGCCTATGGATTTTATCTGAACCTGACATAATGCCTCTCATTGTATGTCTGACTTTTGAAATGACTTATTTATTTACACGGTAACTATGCCCTGAGCTCACTGCAAGAGAACCAAGAGGGAAGCTGCCCTGGTTCTCAGGGCAGAGGAGGGCTGAGAATGGCAGGAAGACAGGCAGCAGGAGACTTCTCTGCGGTCAGCTGCCTGGTGATTAAAGGCAGGCCAGGTGGGAAAGTAAGCACTGTCTTTGCAGAAGAGTCCAGTGGCAACTATGAGGTGCTGAGAACATTTCTCCATACTGGCAGGACAGTGTATGCAACCCAACAAGCAGAATGTCCCTTATATACCATCTGTATATAGCCCAGTGTGCAGAGTAATCAATGCCTCCCCTACCAGGCTTGTAAGGGAAACCTCAGTACTCCAGCAGGGAGGTTAGACTAAGCTTCATTCCTGGAGTAAAGTAGGTCAAAGAATTACTGCTTTCATTTTTTTTTTTCTTTTTTAAGTATGTAATGGTGCCACCATAACTCTTAATGTAGGCATAATTGTGTTTGGGAAAAAAATGTTTTAATAAGTGTGTGAGATGTGACTGCCTGCAATAACAGGGAGCTGGAGCCAGCATTTTGGAAGTGTGGTTCCCATCCCTCATCAGATATTTAATGTGCCTGTATGTCTGCACCGGTAATTAAAAATACTCAAGCCTAAAAGTCCGCACAGTTCCCCTTTTACTCTTTCCCTTGGAAGGAAACTACAGCCAAATGAAAGCGATGTTGGTTTCAAATTGTATTAACTTGTAGAGCCTTGTGCACAAAAGGACCACTCACACAGTTGTTCCTATGAGGCATAACACAGAGTTTGGCCCTTTTTAGGAGACTCATTACTTAACAATACATTATTGTGTTTGATTGAATTGGCACGGATATGCTTGGCAAGGTTGCAAGAAGAATCTGTGTTGTCATGCCAAATGTTTTTCAACCTGTGTGTGCCTGTGTGCAGGTCTGATAAGGTTATCCATGGTGCACATGCCTCTCATCAAAAGGTTACATTATCGTACTGTCCATATAGGCTTCAGGAAGGTTGCACTTGATACTGAAAAAATCTATCTGGAAAGGTGAGTTTGCTCTAGCCCAAGGCTAGATCAGGCACCCTTTGCCTGATTCTGCTTATTTACCTGTGACTTGCACTTTCCTGGCTTCATCATCCCCCCCGTTCAACAGAAGAGTGGGACAGTGCCCCATTCATCCTCATTTTCAGTCTATCCATCAGTGTGGCACTTACAGAGGCAGACCTGAGGGTCTGCACATTTTTGGTCTTGATGAAGTGACTGAAACAACTTCCTCACCCCTTGTATACAGGTTTTAATGACTGTACCAGAAAAGAGGGCCTTGCCTTTCTCAAAGGTGTTGTGAAAAGAGCCTGGACGCCCTGCTGTCCATATGCACTGGGCACATGTTGAATATGCCTACTGGCCACATCTTATCAGAGATCTTAAAGACAAAGCTCTCTCTTTGGGTAGGGACAAGGTATCCAGCTCACCTGTCCTTTTTCCATATATACCGACATTCGTATTTAGGCATCTACTGGATTTTCCAGGATTTCTGCAAGGAGGCTGCTGAGCTGTGGATGGATTTCAGTGCTGGAATTTGCAGTCTCATTTTGGGAGCCACTGCAGGTACTCCGGTTCTCTTCCCAAAGCATGTGTACACTGGAAAATTAGGGCTGCCTAGGCTGTCTGTAAGTCCTGATTTAACCAGTTCTGAACACAGGTTTTACATTAGCTTAACTTTATTAAATGACTTATTTTTTTTAGATAGTAATACTGGTATAATTCTTACTATACGCATAATTAGGTTACACTGAAGATTTCTCAGTAGTTGCATATCTTCCATGTAAAAAAAAAACTGTATTGAGAATTCTGCCCATGCTGGGAGATTGTACCTCTTTGACTATATCAGATTGAAACAATGCATTTCTGACATCTTTTATAGACTTCAGAGTTGCAACAGTCCAATTTTTTTGTCTGGCACACTGATATATAGTGTGTTGCATTTCTGAAGGACAAATGCACATTTCTATCACTAGAATAGGATTTTTTAAACTCATACATGGTTGTAAAACATGAAGTTTTCTAACCTGACATAAATTAGCATTAGTTTTCCACTGGTTTCTTCCTTCAGTCTAAAAGTGTTCCAGTTTCCAGCCAGCTTCATTTCATCTGCTGTTGTCTCTACACATTTTCTTTCCACCATTTTATCTTCACTGTATATAGATGTAAAAGTGCAGGGAGTGTCCTGGGTCTTCCTGACTCCTTCCCATTCTCTATATCTTTCTTTCTTTCTATTCTTCCTTAAACAGTGATTCCTTTGCCACCTGGCAGATTCCCAAGTCTCTAATCAGAATTCTCTGTTTTGCAATGTCTTTCCCTATAATTTGTTTACCACCCTACTTCTGATTGTCTCTTTCTTGGCAAAATACCTCTCTGATGTCAAGAAGAAAACAAAATCTCTGAATCTATAGTATCAGTTCTTACCTGGAAGGTTTTGTTTGCCAGCCTGAGGACTAGAAATTTTTTTTTTATTATTTTAAATGTTATATCCTGCAGAAAAAATTCATTAAGAAACAGCTGGCTGTTTAGGAACAGATGCTCTTTATATATAGTAATAAGAACTTTCCTTCCTCGGTTGAGCAAGTTTTTTTGCTCTGTAGGACTGGAACGCTAGTGACTTAAGCAGCTTACTTCTATGAAAGATCAAGATCTTTTGTGTGTTACTACCTTCAAAAGCAGGTGATGAACCTGCTCAGAGCTTCTCTGAGTTATGCACTGGCTCGATGCATGATTCATGATGCCACCTCTGGCCAATCTGCATAAGCAGCCATGACTGCAAAGTACCTTTTCTTGGCCTCCCCTCTGTTATTTGGCTGAGCACAAATGTCTATCATCTGCCCTTCCTATTTGAACAACTTCAACCTATTTGCTCAGGAAGACATTTGCTTTCGTTGACTTATCAATGTCCATGGCAAAAAGCTGTGGAGGAAGATAATAGTGTCTGCTCTGCTGCAACCTATAACAACCCTGTATGTCCTTCTGCTGTAGTTCTGCACAGGCGAAAAAAAGTGGCAGCAAGGATCCTTCTCCTCTCTGCATCATTGCTGGCATTCGCACATAAAGGGAAGCTTCATGTCTCCCCTCTGTGTGAGACCTTGGCACCAATATATGTCACTCATGTTCCATATGTTTATAGATGAGAATAGCAGCAGTTCCTGCTCTTTGAGCTCCCAGAGCTTTGGTAAAAATGCATTCAGGAGCAGCTCCCTCTGCACTTTCCCCCCACTGCCATATGTGGCTTAGAGCCACAATCTAGCCCTTAGACTGCAAATGGCTTGGAGCAGGGATTATGCTTTTCTTTTATGTTAAACAAGAGCAACCCACACAGAGTGTACTCATTAAAAAATCATGTTGTTCAACACTGATCCCTTGGGCTATAGTTAGAGCTTCGCAGTATAACATGCAAGAGACAGGTTGGATTCTCAGGCCAGCCAGGCTCAGAAAGGGATGAGCGGGTGGGAAAACAGAATGTCAGGAGAATAAACCCCATACTCACAGTGGAACAACAAGGCAGCCTTCAACAACAAATGCTCTTAACAATGTGGCTGCTTAAATGAATTTAGAAAGGATCCTAACAGGTGTGAAAGTGTAGCTGTTTCTGTCAACCAGAAAGATAAGTTCTTGGCCATGGT
Organism: Nesoenas mayeri; assembly: GCF_963082525.1. Classification (NCBI taxonomy): domain Eukaryota; kingdom Metazoa; phylum Chordata; class Aves; order Columbiformes; family Columbidae; genus Nesoenas; species Nesoenas mayeri. Next base: position 149,110,033 of record NC_137541.1, on the reverse strand, counting down.
ACATCACAAATCATGTTAAAAACCAAATTAAATAGGACCTTGTGCTGTTACTAGAAGGTGCATTTCCTGATCTTCCCTGCCCAGGAAGCCCATACATCTCTAAAAACCACATGCATAGGTGGATAAATGACACAAGAAAGAGAAAAATGACTAAGTAGGTAAGCCTGTTGTGCATCGTATTAACTTCATAAATGTTCCTGATGATTTTGCTATGGGTGAAGTGCATGAGGGAACTAGCAGAGATGAAAGATGTTAGAGGGCATAACAGTTTAAGGATTCCAAGCATAAAATAGATGCACTACTCAAGCTAAAAGCAGAGCGATGTCCTGAGAAAAGGACTAAGCACTAAGACTTCAGTTTTTCCCCATCCTAACTATTAGGAACCTTAAGTTAAGAGAACAGGATCCCAAACACAGTTGCTGCTCCAGAAATTTTGGACAGGCATTGGCCATTCGAGGCAAACTCTTCCATGTGTGATCTTCCTATTGTAGCCAATTGATTTGGCTGCCCCCAAACCCTCCCCTACCCGCAAGAAGATGCATGAGGATGCTTGCAGGAGAGGCACCTCAGAGAGCAGCCAGTGTACAAAGGAGAAAGAGTGAAGCCTGTACCACTTGAATGGGGGCTGCAAAACCAATTGTATTAATGCTCCATGTATTGCTTGATGTATCATTTGGGGATGAAATTCATTAAGCAAACATCTCTGCATCATGGTAATGTTGAGGCAGTTCAATAGTTTGAGTCTCAACATTCTACCAGCCTGAGCTGAAGGAAGTAGAAGAGAAACTTCTCCATGATTAAAATTGTACTTGCATTATTCACTGTTGGGATAAAAAAGGCTGAAACTTTAAAGAAGCTGGCAGAGGGACAGACATCAGAGAAAAGTGGTGTCTCTGTTGGTTCAGGGTGAGAGATTAAAAGGAAATATGAGACAGAAGGAGAGATGAGGTTGTTTCGAGCAGCATTTTATCACCCTGGTCTGTGGAATATCGGTGATCTGTCAGATATTCACAGATGATCCCAGAAAAAAAGAAATCTATCTGCCTAAAATTAAAAAATAAAATAATTTCCCCTAAATTCTTCCTGCTCATGATGGCAAGTATGACAGGGAATTGAGAGAAGGAAGCCACAGGTAACAAAGAACACTCAGAATTAATCTCATTAAACTTAGTCTGTGAACGAGCAGAGTTGTGACAGTGTTGCACGGACCAGTCCATGACCATCCTTTGAGGAAGTCAGAACAGAAAAGGCCAAGAAACATCCGGCCCTGTGAATAGATCAGCATCTGACTTGATCAACTCAGGAGAGTTTCTTTTCTCCTCCAGGAGGCTTTTTGCATGGAGCTAGTTGTATATCAAATCCCAAATCACATACTAATGGTCCAATCATCTGCATTTATAGCAACCCACTGCCTTTATGACATTCCTATTTTTCCTTCTCCTCAGTAAGGCAGACCAAAACCTGTGGGCTCGGTCTGCAGGAAAAGAACTAGTAACTGTTGCATGAGAAGGCAGGAAAAGGAAAAGGTCTCAGCATTATCCTTTTACACCTGAACAACTGCACTAATGACACAGGGGGCTGCCTTGGGGCCTGTGGTGGCAGAGTCTACAAGCAGTGGGGGAGTGTGTGAGGGCAACATGTGCCCTGCAGAAATTTTGCCACGGGAAAAAAATGCTGGACTAGTTAAGTCACTCTCTTTCACCTTGCAGTGGAAAGGTGGCATGTTACCAGCACACTGCTCTCATGCCTGGACAGTTGTGAGACCAGGAACACTTAAACCATGTTAGCCTAAAGAAACAGATCATGCTGCTGAAGTGCTGGCACTCCCTGTCACCAATGCCACCAATGATCTAACACTGGGACCAGCGTAGCAGAGGTCCTACCCAAGTCCAAATGGGACACAAGGGACACCTCCTCTTCATAGAATCATAGAATAATATTTTGGTTGGAAGAGACCTTCAAGATCATTGCATCCAGCCATTAGCCTAACACTGGCACTAAACCATGTCCCTAAAAACCTCATCTACATGTCTTTTAAACACTTCCAGGGATGGTGACTCAACCACTTCCCTAGGCAGCCTGTTCCAATGCCTAACAATCCTTTCCATGAAAAAATGTTTCCTAATATCCAACCTAAACCTCCCCTGGAGCAACTTGAGGGTATTTCCTCTCATCCTGTTGCTTGCTGCCTGGGAGAAGAGACCAACACCCTCCATGCTGCAACCTCCTTTTAGGTGGTTGCAGAGAGCGATAAGGTCTCCCCTCAGCCTCCTTTTCCCTCCTGGGAAACATCAGGCACATTTTGAAAGACTTCCTTGCTTGTGACTTGAAAGATGAGCATTTGGACTTAAGCATACCATCAGTCTGGCCTGCCACGGTACCATCTGGAGATCATTTGTAATCACTATAGTTTGTGGGTTAGCACATACCCCTTCCAATAGCTGGAGGAAAACTGATAATAACTACCATGAAAACTGCATCTTTATTTATAGTGATGCTAAGAATGTGCTTAATTGGTTAAAAAGCTGCATGAATGCTTTTCTTAATATAGACTTGAGTTCAGCAACAAAACTGGAAATAATTATCAGAAATCTATTTTAGAAATACATTTTATTTATCTGGAAGCAAATAGGTTGGTTACTAGCACACATCAGGAGTGTAGGGTGGTGTCCTTTCCATGGACTTCCCTTTCCTAGATGCTATTTTATGCCTCAAATGCTAAAAGACATTTTGCTAGTGCTCAATGGGAGAAAGCAAGCTTGTAGTTCAGAGTGTGCAGGCAGAAGTGAACCAGTTTTTTCCAGCTGGAACTAGGTTGTTGCTATAGCAACACCCAAATGATAGACAGATTTTCTGAATGTGCAGTGGTCTACTGTGATAACAGAGCTTCCAGGATTTCTATCAAATAGCTCCAGACTTGCTGGAGTGCAATAACACCAAATGCCACATCTTTGAAATAACACAAGCAAACAAAATCTAGCACAATAACAAAATCATTTTCTCACCTAGCTTTCAAATAAAACCCCCACTTAACACGTGGCATTTCTATTCCTAGACAACATCTTCCTGCCAATTTCTTTTTAGTGCACTGGCATTCTAAATGACAGACCACACTCCAAGTTTAACACCACCCACAGACACATTCAATCCGGTGCCATGTAAAGTCTTGTGTGGACCAGACACCAGCTCCTTTGGATTTTTTTTAGGCTGCACACAGCCTGCACACCAGTGAGAATCCCTTTGAGTCAGTGAAGCTTCACAAGAGCACACCACTCTGTTCATGGCTATATTTTGCAGCACAGAGACCTTAAAGACTAAATGGCTGAGCATATGGCGGAACAAGTATTATATTCGTAAAACATCCAAATAGAAGTTTCCCAGGGGCCACTTCCATAAAGTATAAAACATACCTGCCTCAGCCATGTCCCCCTTGCACACACTCTGCACATGTTTTTCATTCAAAGCAGTTTCCTCCTCTCCTTTCCTTCTAGCTCTGCTCCAGGGGAGGAAGGTCCAGGATTTTGGATTTCCAGGAGGAACTCGCTTCCTGAGCACAGCCGAGGCTCATGAGCATTGCAGAGACAATTTGGCTGTGTCTCATCATCATCCATCAATTCTCAGTGGGAGTGCTACTGCACCGTCTGCAGTCTGCAGCTGGTCGAGTGTGTTTAATGTCCTTTTGCCCCCAGTACCTGATCCCTCCAGCAGTTCCTCTCCCTAGGAAGCTGCTGCCAATTATATTGGTGAGATCTTCCAGTGAACTTAGCTTGATTTCTGTAAAGGCAATTTCATCCCCATTGAAATGTATCTGTAAATCGAAGACAGAGGTTTTGACCCATTTGTGTGTATGAGATGTAGTCTGTACTTAGATTACCCGCACCACCCTTAGATCTGTAACCTAGTTATTACTCTTGACTTTATCCTCACAAGTGGGACATAGGAAAGTTTTAATGGCAGTTTTGATGTGAAGGCAGATGGTAACTTGGACACCTTTACACAAATGTTAAAAGAGAAGTCTTGGGTGGACCTGGAAGCCCCATTCTCTTAATTTCAGGGTTGGATCTTATGCACACATCCATTCTGCTACCAAACATTTCCAAATAATAAAGAAGAAAAACTTTCCTACACCTGTATGTTAAAATCTCACTAATTGCAAGAGAAATTGTGCAGAAGTCTGTCAGAAGCAGAAAATCACTTCTAGGTATGATAACTGATGTATAATTTAGGAAGTAATTAATAAATGACAGAATAACTTATTGTTTGATTAAATAGTTATGTGCATTTGCTTTGAGTTTGGGGTTTTTTTTAGTTACCTTACTACTTAGGATTGCCTTGGGACATATTTACCTTCTTGCTTACTTGGCTTAAACAGCTTTGATAATGTCCTGCAATAGGGCTCAGCTAAATGAAAAGATTAATTGCCTTCATGATTCACAAGGCACTCTGGATAATTAATTACTCAGCATTTATGGTTTAGCATGTGGTCATCAATTGTCAAAAAAATTCACGTTTGTAAACATATCCATTGCAGCTGGTCTTCTTATGTCAGACTTCAAAATGACTAGTGGAGATATGGCAAAGCTATACATGCTTTTCTTTGAAATTTACTAGTTGTGCTCCACTTTATTTCTTGTGGAACAGATTAAGCACCAGATGTGTAAGGACAGGAGCTCTAAGAAACAATGGTGAAGCATCTTAAATGCTTCTCAAATGTACTTTCTTTTCCCCTTTTTGTTAATAGATGTTGGAATCCTTAAATGCTCCTTGTTGTAGCATGGGCTTGTGAGCATTTGTTCTGGTTGTAGAGTGTCTGTGTGAAAAATTCTGAAAAGTCTAAGATGAGACCTGTTGCAGAATGAAAAGCTCACCAACTCCATTCAGCTCTGCTCAATAGGGGAAAAAAGTGTAAGAACCACAAATCCTGAAAGAATAGGCTTTAGTTTTTACAAGAAATAAGAGCAGGTTCATGGCTTACAAAAAGAATTCTTAATGCTCTCCATTGTAAGATTTAGAATCATCTGGTCATTAGACAACAGAAATCACAGCCAACTGAGCTAAAATATTTCATGCTGGGGGTGAATCTTGATACAGGAGACACATGTCCTACAGCTAGCTGATTCCCCCACTGCACAGTGCTTATTCATCACCACCCAGGGCTGCTCAGGGCCCTGAAAGAGGCAGATATTCTATGAGGAAAAAAAAAATGCCACATGATAATTCAGACAGACTCACCTTCAGGTTGCTTGAGTGATCTTAGTTCTAGCATTTCCCAAGTTGCAAACACTTGCTATTTCAACCTGTACACTCCGTACAAAGTGATTGGCAGTCACTATATGTAGGAATATATGCATATAAATGCGGAGAGTGTATGCAGCATCTATTTTTACAAGCAATACAGGAAAAGGGGTCTAAACACCGTTCCTATTTAAATTACAATGTCTGTTGGTTTCACTTGGTTGTTTTTTTTAAAGAGCATGCTTGTGTTTTTAAAATTAGGTGCCGGCTACCATGCCACAGGGTGGAACTTTGATCTGCCTTATAGGCTTCAGCTATAGAGTTGTGAAGGACATGTATTTAGCATTAGAAGGAGCTCCCTGGTTGACATGAAACATATCCATAGGATGTGCTGAAAGGGTAAGTGCTCTAAGGAAGAACTTCTCCTAGGAGGCCACAACCAAGACTTTTGATCAAGAATAGACAGAAATTCTGTGATTGCACAGGCTCCACATACAGATCAATGTAACTCTCATGCTTGCTCACTTTGACCTACTGTGGTGAAGAGATTTAAGTACAGTGACTGTCATACTCCCAGGCAGCTCTGCCCCTTGGTCCTCCTAATATTCTACCCTGTCACAAGGGTAGAATATGACCCCCACACACCCAGTACGTATTTTCCAATCCTGGTTTTGGGAGTGGAGGAAAATGAATCTTCAGTGCAGCTAGTTTTGTGGTTCAATGGTATATTAAAACATGAGCAAACTTGCTTGTCTGCTTCATATAAGACCTGGGCAAACTCAGACATGTCAGTATTGTTAGCACCTCAACTCTCATCTTTTAAACCCCCAGTCTGTCAGTGTTGTATGCACACTCAATTCCCACCTCTTCAGGGGCAGAAGAGAGTCAAAAGGGGTGCAAGAGAAAGCTTGAGCCAAGTTCTAGACACTGCAGAGTCACATCCCTGATGCTGGGGCACAGAGGGCTCTGCTAAGACAGCGTAGATGCAGCCTGCACTGCCCATAGTAGAAGCAGGGAAATTCACTTTATCTGCATTTCTCTTGGCTTGCCTCACACACTGAGGTAGCATATTATTACAGGTGCATTTTTGCTGTGGCTTAGGGAAGAGGAAGGCATATGGAACACTATCCAGTGCAGGGGCAGCTCAGCCAGCTCTGACATCTAGTTCACAGTGTCAGTTCTTCCCTGGTGAACAGGTTAAGCAAGCAGTATGCCCTGAAGACTCTGGGGAAGCCTCATGCAAGGGAACACTTGGACCCATCAAAACAACAAAATCTCTTTGAGTGCCACTGTAGGACATTTTTTAATTATGTGGGAAGGAGGTCAGAAGTGCGTGTCTCATGCTGCACAAGACTCACTGGCTTGGATGCTCAGAAGCAGTCCTGAGGTACACAGAAAGAAGAATCCAGGGGATAAACCAATAGCACTGAATAATGTGTTGTGAAAAACCTTCAGAAAGGTTTAACATAGCTATCTAAATTAATGCAGTGAACGCATTTCAGCATGAATTATGCAGTCTTTGCCTTCTCCTACTGATGCACATGATAGGGAAAGAGATTTTGCATTGCTAAATACCAAAGAAATGTGGAGCAGACATACTTTTGTATACCTTGACAAGAGTTTGCAGTTAACAGAGAGTCTCTAGGGTGTCACTTCCACTCAGAACGCCACGTGTTTGCCTGACACTTAGGCCTGGTCTGTATTAGAGAGGCTTCATCCTGCTATAGCTATTTTCACTAGCACACAATGATAGATGCTTTTTTTTGTGTGTGTGTGGATGCTTGTTTCACATCTGTTTCTGGAAGCTGCAGTTTAGGTGTAATTATACCAGTATGAAAGTATAATTTGGACTAGAGGAACTAATTTTGCAGCCTGAAGCAGAATAAGCTCTAGAATCACATTTAACTGGTATAGTTGCACAGGGACCCAAGGAAGTAAGAATGGTTTCTTTACTGGTGCCATTAAAGCTGCAAGACTTACTAGTGTAAACAAGTCTTTACATGCATTTTTCCCAATTTAGCTGTTTCCATCCAAAAAAAATCTCAGGTCCATCATTGTAACCTGATGCAGTGAGAGAGATGGGACTGAAAATCAAGAGATCATAAACTTCACATGTGCACATACAAGGGTTTCCTTCGATCCAAAACTTCAGAAATACATCTGTTTTCTTTCTTAGTACCAAACTAACAGAGAGGCCAGACTATGTAACAATGGTTTATTTTTAACCAGCTTGATTACAGTGATGAACACTGCTGAAATTGCATTTGTAAATAAGGCTCTGCCTGGAAATAAGCTTGTTCTGCAAGCATGGCCTGAGCTTGCCAGCCCTCCCCCAGCACACAGCTCCCACCACACTCCCTGAGACCATTGCATACACTCTCCTGCTGCCTTATTAGCACTGGAAAATTGTCTGCCCACATTCTGAAGGACATTGCCTCAGCAAGAGCCTTGCCAAGTGCACAGCACCTCAGCATAAAAAGAACAGACAGGAGAGGATTTACTTTAAATTGAGCAAACTTAATTACACAAGGAGGAGAACTTTTCTCAGGGAGAATGATGCTTTTCTCATGGCTTTTTCTGCTTTTGGGATTCTTTTTGCTCGATTTAGTTTTACATTCCTTTTAAAAATGTCTGTGACGCCTGAGGGCTTGGCTCAGCACAGGTCAGTACTACATGAACTTCGCCAGCCTAAGCCACGCTCTGACATCTCCTTCACTTTCTCAGAGCTTGAGTTCAAGGGTTTTGGTTCTGGGCACTGGCCATGCCTTCAGTGGACCTCTTTGAAGAAGAGCATCCCTGAGACAAACTGTGGTTATGTTGATGTCGACCCTAGAGGCCAAACAGGTATGAACAAACCATTGTGACATTTCATTTCTTTTCAGTATTACTTCTCATGGAAGACCTAGACTCTTGGCTTTCCAGGACACTCTCATTCTCATCAACTTGTCCACTTTCAAATCTATGAACAACTACTTTTTTTCTTCATCTTCTATCTTTCTGCCCAAAACAGCATTTGAAAGCTATCTTCTCCCAAAACTTTGTGCCTATACAGATATGCCTAACAGGAGCTCCAGCTCCAGACTAGGGACACCCAAATTACTTACATGTAGGTGTTTACACATAAGTTAGATCCATAAGGTCCCTCCATTTATACTCAGTGGAGAGCTAGTCAATACAGTGATGGAGTATGGGGTGAGTTTTCTCTCATCCTGAAATAAATGCCTATTAGCTGGTCAGCTGAATCACCCTCCCAAACTCTGCTGAGTGCACAGAGTCAGAGAAGGAGAAAAGAACATTGTCAAATTAAACTGAATACAATAGCTGTAGATACATTTTTCTTGACTCACAGCAGAGACAGGATTAATTTGCTAGGCTTACCATAGTCCTGTGGATGCCATAGAGGTGCAAAATTACTGGAAGAACTAAGAAACCAATGTTTCTGTGGACCAACTCAAACTGTTTGTTGTGGGCATAGATTTAAGAGATATGAGAAAAGAAAGCAAGCTCCAGGACTGAGAAACTTGGTTATATAGATATGATTTTTTTTTTTTCCTCAAGCTTTTCAAGTATACTGTATTCAGATTTTTCCCAAAAGTGTCAGAGACTTGTTCCTAGCAATACTCAGCTGAATTGCAAGCCCTGCAGTGTTTAAATGAATAATAAAGTTTTTAGAATTTGGGGGAAGGAGAGAAGGGGCTGTGTCTGGAGTATTTGGAAATAAAGTCTGAATCAGTAGTACACTTCATGACATCCTGGAAATATGGGCATAAGCTCCCCAGAGTGAAAGGAGATGATCTGTCTTGCTTTGCTTTATATGATTAATTAGTACAAGTTTTGTTTCATTAAAATAGACTCTCAACTCCTGTATGAAAATATCTTTGTAAATACATATTCATTTCCTGGTCCAGCTCTTTTGAATGCATTAAAAATTGTTCCTGGAGACATTATTATATGAAGGCATCTCTGAGGACTCTGAAAATAATCAGAAACAATAGATGAGGTGAGTAGAGAGAACCGTTTCCAACTGACTGCATTCCACATTCCCTGAAACCCTATTCCCTGTGGAACAAGTACATATTCCCTGTGGAACATATGTGGTGCCACTGAATTTGCTGCAAGTACAGCGTAGGTCCACAGAAATGATTACCACCTGATATTGAATCTTGCACATTCAGTAGTTTGTGCTCTAAAAGCAGGGAAAAAAATTGATTCCCTTTTTGCCCTGACCTCTAACCACTGGGAGCTGTACATAGACCATGTACAGGCTTAACTCCTTCAGATGTTTCACTACTTGAAACGCAAGGCTAGCTGCTCTTGTGAAAAATAAAACATCTACACACACTGTTTCTTTTTTTTTGTTGTTGTTGTTCTTTTGGGCAAAGAAAGGAGAAAAATAACGACACAAAACAAATAAAAACAAGCAACTATTCTAAGAGGTAGGGTAAGAGGTTTGCAAGTGATTGAATACTCTTGTGTCAGGACACTGATGATTATTTGGCTCAATGTTACTCCTCTCATCTGAGGAGTGGCTATTGTGTGCTGCTAGTCTGTTACAGAGCAATAATAATACTCAAATGACCTAAAGTATGTCAGAAATGAATCACATGGAACAGACACAGTGAATTGTTACTCTTTGATCCAACTTTGAATAAAGGCCCACCTAGAGGACTGCTACATTGCAGCTGCATCCTTTCCCTGACAACAGGGATGGAAACAACACATGAGTTTTTGGAGATGTCAGAATAGGCATCAGTCTCTTCAGATTAAAGTGTTCATCATCTTGTTTCAGGAACAAATGCAAATAAAGCATCTGAAACAATGTGGGTGAAATAGAAAGAAAGACTGCAAGTGTAATTCAAAGCTCTGCCTCTGAAATCACATGACAATGCAAGAAATAGAATGTTTCTGACTTCAAAACGTATCTTCTATTCTGAAGATCAAGCCCTTGTGTTTTGATTTGGTTTATATAGAACCATAGATTGGTAACTACATTTTAGAGACTGGAAAAAAATATAAACGAAACCAAACCAAAACAACATAAAACCAATTAAGATTTTCTTTAATCTCTACTGGAGAAAGTAACATAGTGGGGTCTTGAGTGTCTTCTGTCAAAACAGCCCCTCTATTTCAGTACCATGCAAGTGTAAAATGCCTCACAAAAGTACCTGCATCACCTCCACCTCTTACAGCTCTGTGGTACTGCCAGGGATGTGGCAAGACACAGCTGCTGCCACAGACTTGCCAATTCCTTATGTGATACCCAACAGCTGTTGGAATCTGTGTGTTAAAATTCATGCTGGGATTTGAATTTCTATATAATCTTCCTCAGGAAGTGAAAGCTGCAAAGCAATCTCCATGTCCCCTAAAACCCAGCCTGTGCTCCTGTATTAAGCAGGATTCCACTTTGGCTGAGGAAGTGTACTATGGTATACCATTTTCTTTAACTATTTTTCTGCACAAACCTAAATTTTGGCAAGCAATCGCTTCTTCTATCAGCCTTCTCCACATGCATGTTTCTTCAGTTAAAAAGCACTCTGATTTATATCCCATGTAAAGATGCAAAGCTTTGGGAGTACATCTCAGTGATGTGTGAAGATTCCGGAGGGCAGCAGCTTTCTCAGGTCTGGCAGCCTCTCTAATCCCTTACCTTACTCAAACAACATACAGAGGTCTTGGCTCCAACACCATCATTATAGTTGACAGAGCTGATTTCAAGCTACTGCTCCATTTTCCAAAGGCTGCTGAGGGCCTCACCACTGATTTCCCCAGCTGGAGAGGTGAGAACCCAGAGACAAGGTGCAGAGAGGAGCAAACAGGGAAGCTGCAGTTCAACTACTGCTCCCCAGCTTCAGCACATCTCTGCCAGAAAGGCTCCAAAAAACTGCAGGAAATTCAGAAAAGGGCAACAAAAAAAGATTAAAGGACTTGTGGGATTCATTTCTAGGGAAGATTAAAAGAAATAGTTTTGCTAACTGACTATGCGGGAATTGGATAACTGCATAGAAGCACCTGCAGGTGCAAAGAAACTGAGAAACCTTGTTTAAAATGATTTAAGGAACAGCTAGTAACAAAAGAATGACATTGATCAAAGGAAATGTAGATGAAACTCTTAGAAGTTTTTTGTAAAGTTGACTGTAACTGAGTGATGGATCACACTGAATTCTGATGGAAGTCCTCTTGCTTTGATCATTTAAAAAAAGACTGGGCAAATTTTCCAGCACTAATTGAGATTGGACAAGATGAATGATGTCACAGGGAAAAATATGTACGTTTTTTAAGACGTAGGAACACACCACTAGGAAGAGGGTGTTCCTGTGCAACAGAGGAGTAATGAAGACTGCAATGGCTCTCTCACACTCAATGTGCTACACCAGGAACTGAGGATTGACTCAGACAATGTGATTCCTTCCTCATGCTTCTCTCACTGAAGCTTCAACGTCAGCCTTGATGTCTCATATTTCCTCCCTTTGCTACTTTATAGAACCCCTTTTGGCATGTTTTCACAGTAGCAGGGGTCCACTACCCTCTGGTTGATCCAGGTGTGAGTGGCCACGAGACAAAACCTTTCAGACTTGGTCATATAGCAACAAGCTCCTTTACCCAAAGAAATTTCTGCTGCTGTGATTAATGCCAGTCCCAGCAGTTCATATTTCAGACAGGAACTATGTAGGACTATTAATCCCATCCTGTCCAGCAACCACATGGACCCTTTCTTTTTTTTACCTCGTATGGTGCCAAAATAACTCTGATCAGCAAAAGGGCTATGTTGGAAAGACAGCTGATGCAGAAAGATGTGAAAATGGAAAGTGCCCTTTGTTGTGGTAAAGGGGTCCAAACTGCAATTAGCAGAGCTTGTGTTATCATTTTAGGGTATGTTATGAAATTACTAACTACAACTCCTTCATCAATATCAACAATTGCTGTTCAAGTTTGAGAATACAGGTAGGGGACATTCAGCTCTTCTGAAAAGGAGCTGGGGATTCTAACGGAGAGAAAATCAAACATGAGCCAGGAGTCTGCCCTTGCAGTAAGCCATATCTGTGGCTGCATTGGCAAGAGTACAGCCAGCAGATCAAGGACAGTGATTGTCCTACAGTACTTGGCACTTATTAGGTCACAACTGGAACACTGTGCCCTGCTTTGGTCGCCTCAGTTCCAGAGAAACACTAAAAAACTGAAGAGGATCCAGAGAGGGGGCATGAAGATGATGAGAATATTGCAGAACCTGACATGAAGAAAAGTTGAAGAAATTTGGTTTGCTCATTCCAGAGGAGGAAAGGCCCTGGGGGGATGTAGTCACAGTCTTCCAATACCTGAAATGCAATTACAGAGAAGATGGAGGTACACCCCTCACAAAGATGCATGGAGTTGCTTCAAGGGAAATGTTGTCTGGATATATGAAAAAAACTCTTCACTATGAGACAAACACTGGACTAGGTTATCCACAGAAGTGGTGGAATGCCTTTCGATGGAAATACTCAAGGCTTTGCCTGACAGAGCCCTAGGTAACCTAATAATCAAGAGAGCCTGCTTTCAGCACAAGGCTGGACCAGAGCTCTCTTTCAGATGGGACTTGGCAAGCTCATTTGAGTTATATGGCAAACTTAGATGACTTCTCTCATACACTGATTATTCTTATTCATTTCCATTGAAGAAGATAAGGGTATCCCTACATTTCTTTTTCTCTGTATAGTTCTCTTAATTAGCTTTCTTTTTAAGGTTACCTGAGCAATTTAATTTGTTCATTTTTAAATGTGAATTTGTTTTCTAAGGTTCAAAGGAATAGTTCTCCACCACAAGGTCTGGCCACATTCCTTCGATTTCCCTGTGGCCAGTTTGCTCTGGGATGGAGGAAAATCTCCATACACATTTGGCTCTAAAAGAGGTTTTAACATAAAGAACACTTTTTCTGTCCAAAATGAGGTTTAAAAAAATTCAATTTCAACTACTTGTTTGAAACAATAACCCAAGCAAATTATCCAAAAGCATTCATCTATAAATTAATTGAAATATTTGGTTTCACTTTGACATTTTGCCTTCATTATATCTTTTTCAAGCATGAAGCAACAAATCTCTATAGGTGATTTTATCTATTTCAGAGTGAATTGGGAGATTTGGCAAAGCTGACCCTCTCCTGTGAACTCTTGAAGCGTCAGACAATACAATTTTCCAATGCTGGACAAAGATACTTTTCTGGAATATTTCCAAGCCACTGAACTGTGGATACTGACTTAGCAGAGCAATCAGCAAAAGTCAGAAAGAAACAAGAGTTGCTTCTTTAAATGCTCTTATAGAGCCTGTACTGGCCAGGAGCATTGCATGCCATATTTGAACATTTGCTTATAAAGAAAGACTTTTTTAAAAGTCTTTTTATAAAGAAAGACTACCCTTTCAAAGAATAAAAGTGTGAATGTTGAAAGAGGCAATCTACACACTGTGAGTTGAACACTAATGAAGTTACCAAGCCTGAGAGGAAGAGAGTGGATACTACATCTTCCTCTGTCAAGCTAACATTTCTATGGGCTTTTAAATTCCATACTTAATGCTAATATGCCTCTTGTAAAAGTGATATTTTTCCTCCTGAGCCAAGCATATTTATCAATCCCATGACTTGCATTTTAAGAAGTTAGAGATTTGAATGCTTTAAAACAAACCAATGTGTTTTAGGGAGTTTTTGGATAAGTAGAATCCAGACTAGCCCCTTATTTATAAAGAAGTAGCTATATTAACTATGCAATCTTATTAATTTGAGTGAACATGGATTATTTATAAATAAGGTGGAATTTGGTCCATGTGCTATAATTTGTAATTTCATTGTGATATCCATAAAGTTCCATCCAGATGCTGAAAGCAAGTCCCAGTACAAAAGATTTACAGTCCCAAATTGTGCATGCCTGATCATTTTCAGTCCTAAACTTATTATAGCTGCTTAAGCTGCTTTTCACTTTGTAGAAAAACTGAATTCAAACATAGCAGGTTAACTGTGAAGAGAAAAAGAAAAGAGAGGAGAGGAGAGGAGAGGAGAGGAGAGGAGAGGAGAGGAGAGGAGAGGAGAGGAGAGGAGAGGAGAGGAGAGGAGAGGAGAGGAAAGAGAAGGGAAGGGAAGGGAAGGGAAGGGAAGGGAAGGGAAGGGAAGGGAAGGGAAGGGAAGGGAAGGGAAGGGAAGGGAAGGGAAGGGAAGGGAAGGGAAGGGAAGGGAAGGAAAGGGAAGGGAAGGGAAGGGAAGGGAAGGAAAGGGAAGGGAAGGGAAGGAAAGAAAGGAAAGGAAAGGAAAGGAAAGGAAAGGAAAGGAAAGGAAAGGAAAGGAAAGGAAAGGAAAGGAAAGGAAAGGAAAGGAAAGGAAAGGAAAGGAAAGGAAAGGAAAGGAAAGGAAAGGTTAATGAAAATCTGGAGAAATAAACTCCTAATTTAGGAAAAAAAAATCAAACAAAATTTCCATAGGCTTATAAGAACACATGCATCGTGGGGATTAGTGAGAAACTTAATTGTCAGTGTACTGCCTGTGAGAGCTTTGCAAGATCCCATATCTTTGACTGTTCTGACTTTCTTCTAGCTGGTGTCTCCGCCTGAGTTTTTCATGCAGCTAATTGCTGGACTAAATCAAAAGAAGAAAGCTTAATTTTAATGCCCTAGAGTCTTTGCAAGTGACTCGCACTGGAACAAACTTGGAACTATTTTAATATGGAAGAAAAGCAATTAACTTTGTCAGTAATTTTTTTCACTTACGTTTGGTATTATTTCAGCTGTGATTTTAAATGAGTTCTCTGCTCCTTACTTTGCTTTCTACTTGATTTGCCAATGAAATCTGATCATGGTGTTAGTCACAGCACAAAGTCTTGTGGAGGAACCAACCTGAAGACAGATTTTTACTCCTAGCTGAACCTGCATAAGTCTGATGGAATGTGATGCCCAGTCATTTTGCTACTCATTTGGTCAATAAACTGTAATCTCCTCTGGGGCTGCAGACACGTTGAATGATTTTGAGAAAAACTAGTGTTTTCAACGCAGTATCTGTGCATTACAGAAAACTGGTATGCTTTTGGGCTCAGGAGTTCATCATGCTCTAATCAGGTATGCTTCATCCAGCAATAAACAGTGATGCCATTTTACTGTTTGTGTAGTGTGGACTCCCAAATTCCCAAACAGGGCTATGAGCTCCTGCAGGACTAGTAAGTCTGGGCTGTGTGCACTACAACCTGGGAGGCATCCTGAGCCTCAGTGAGTGCTAATGAGGATGAAATAAAATTTCTCACACATCCTAGACTTCAGAGTGTGTCTTCATCTCTGCTACTGGCTGCCGATGAAGAACATGGCTCTATGTAACGCCTCAGAAAAGCAAAGTGACAGGACACAGCTACGAGACTCAAATCAGTACAGTCAAGGATAATGAGACATTTCTAGCTCAGGCCTCTGGCACAGCCCAGCAGAAGGGTACCTGTGGTAACATCAACTTTAGGCATGAAAAATTGTCACACCCAGAGAAAATCACAGTTGTGTTAAAAGTACCTTTTCCCAAGTTTTGTGCTTCCTTTTTGCCTTTTGTTTTCAGGGTCTTGAAGGCATAGCAACATCCCTTCTTTCAAGAGGTTCTTCCTAGCCACAGGGACTAAGACTGTCTTCTTTTTGTGAGGCTGGAAGTGAGGGGTGCTTGGAGAAACGCAACATTCCCCTGATGTAGCCACATCTCATGCTTCCTAAGTGCAGCCCATGCCTCATGCTTACATTGCTCCAGCAGTCCAATGCTACCAGCTGTTTCCTGGGTGGCACATCTCTCCTCTCAAAGCTCAATGATGACAGTCAGTGGCTGCCTTGGGGCTCTTCATTATCTTGGTGTCCTTCCACCTGCAGCAACCGACTCTCCTCTCTGATTTGTAAAGTCCAGTTGCTCACCTCCACACCGCAGCCCTCCAGTTGCTGCATCTCTCCCAATGCTCATCCCCACTTTGCCATCAGGCTCAGAGCCTGATCCTGAAGCCCTGTGTTTCCTTGGTTTGGGATCTCATTCCAGTTGCTGGAATCTCTGGGTTGTCTCTCATGTAAGTGCTGAATTGAATCTGTGCCTTTCCCAAGAAGATCTTGGCCACATGTGCCTTCCCAGATTTTCTTCTCAGACAATAATGGCTGCTTGGAAGGGAGCTGATGGGCTGACTGCCACAGATCCTGTTTCTTTATATGCTTCACATACCCAAGCAGCAGGCACACAGCTGAACCCTTTACCACCCAGCACCCCTTTGGCTGGATTCATATTCAGTCTCATTCCCAAGTCTGTAATGGTCCACATGCATTATTTCTCTTGGTTAAGCTTTTGTGAAGTGTGGCTGCCAGTTACATACATGTGAAGACAATGCAGTTCTCAGCTGAAAAAAAAAGAGGTTTCCTTTCCTCCCTTATGAGGAAAGGCTGAGGGAGCTGGTTCTCTCTAGTTTGGAGAAGAGGAGACTGAGGGGTGACCTTATTAATGTTTATAAATATATAAAGGGTGAGGGCCATGAGGAATGAGCCAGGCTCTTCTCGGTGGCAAACAATGATAGGACAAGGGGTAATGGGATCAAGCTGGAACACAAGAGGTTCCACTTAAATTTGAGAAACAACTTCTTCTCAGTGAGGGTGCCAGAACACTGGAACAGGCTGCCCAGGGGGGTTGTGGAGTCTCCTTCTCTGGAGACATTCAAAACCCGCCTGGACATGTTCCTGTGTGACCTCACCTAGGCATTCCTGCTCCAGCAGGGGGATTGGACTAGATGATCTGTTGAGGTCCCTTCCAATCCCAAACATACTGTGATACTGTGATACCCCCTCAGGTCAGTGGCACAGGCAGAGAGACATGCCCCTAGGTGGAGATCCTTTTGGTGAGGGACATGCACTGGACCACCATCTTGTTTAAGCATTTGATCTCATCTAAAAGAGCTGCAGAAGCATCCTGGCAGCTGCAGGGTTGGGAAAAGATGTCCTGCAGCAGGGCTAGCCTGTAAAGTTTCCCTTTATTTCTGTGCATCTGTCTGAAAACACAGCAACTCCACCACTGTTTTTTTGGGCCAGAAAAAGTCACAAAACGAGCTTGCTGAAACATTCTTGCAGTTCCCAGCAAGTCCCTCAAGACTCGAAGAGTAACTGAGTGCTTCCAATCCTAGACAGCAGGTACCATGTTGAATGGTGGGAGGGATGTCCTCTAGGGACCAGGGTTAGCCAGTGTTTCTTGAGTGTGCTACACAGCAATGGGGGAGGTTCAGGCCTCCTGCCAGTTTGCAACTATAGCAAGAGGGGATAAGATTTTCCAAGGCTGGAAGAACATCACTTCAAAGCAAAGGCTAAATAACCGATGCTCCCATCTAGTGGTGAAACTGTACCCAATGGCTTAGACATGTCAGGCATCAAACTGAGCTTCCCAAGGGATTTGGAGTTGGATGGACCATGTCACAAGACAGTGCCACCTCTGGGAATTTCTGTAGGGCTTTGCAGTCTGAGATAGATAGCTTTATACATTTAAAAGCTCAGGAGAAACCAGCTAATAATCTTAGTTAAAATTACAGCATTAATAATAATAATAAAAATATAATATCAAGATCAAGGGTTCTTTTAAGGCAAGGGAAGTTTGGAATAGCATTTTCAAAATTTCTTCAGCAAATTTCACTGAGATATAGATGCCCACATTATCATGGCTTTGGTTCTCAACGCATGAAGGCCCCTTTCAAAATGTCATCCAAGGTTAGTAATTCGCAACACATTATGATTTGTGTTGTTGTTATGTTGACTACCATGTAATTAATATGCTAATGTTCTAATATGCTGTTGAACTTATAATTATTGGCCAGAACAAAACCTTGTTTTTCTGTTTCTTTTTTAGTTCACATCTGAAAGCTTATAGTAAGAGGTTAATAATTACCATATGCTTAATTTGTGACATTATTGGGAGTCACCCCATGCCACTATTGAAAATCACTTCATGAGGTCTGCTCAGTTATTCCTAATATGTTTATTTTCAATAGATATGCTTGGAAGATGAGCAGATCAGCAGGAAAATGGTGCTGTTCTTCTCACTGGATCATTTTTTTAAAGGCACAGCTGCTGCCTACAGGATATATCCAGAAGCAAAAATTGTTAATGATGCTGAGACAGTGCTTTGTCACAAAAATGAGCTGTACAATTGGGAAAGAACTTTAAAATATCATCTCTTGTTAGACTGTAATTGTTACTGCTCTGTGTTGACCTCATTGTCCTTTTTTACTATACCTAGATATAACAATGCAAATAGGAAAATAGTTCTAACACCAGTGCCATATATGTACTTTCCAACAACACATTTCAGAGCACTTCACACTGCCATAATCCGCATTCCGCAAAACTGTAATTGGCGTATCTCAGTCCAGTGACACCTGTGACAGGGCTTAACTCGAGCCAAAGGACAGGATGGGACACTCCTGTGTGCTCTGGAGGCCGTGCCTACTGTAGGTGAAGGACAGAAAGGCAGGTCTTTGAACAAGCAGTAGGACCTCAAGCAACAGACAAAGTTTGGCTTGGATTTCACTGGAGCCCACAATCGAGAAGGAACTACAAATTTAGTCATTAACCTGAATAGAAAGGAGAGGGAGCAACAAAGATAGTGCTTGGCTAGATGTTAGCTGGATACATAAACTGTTCTCTCCAAAAAGCTAATGTAGTATTGGCAAGCTGTGAATTTAATGACTTGATACAAGATCCCAATTGAACCCGCAGAATGGCTTATGACAGGTTTCTTAATGGTGGATTCTGTGTTTATTGATAGGGATGAAATTAATACAATACTAGGCAACCTTTGAGATAAATTCAAAAGGAATTAATTCAGGTTGACTGAAACTAGGCAAAACGCACTGCTAAAACTATTGGGATGGTACAAGTGCTGCTAAAATCCATTTCAAATCAAAACATAGCTGGCAGTGTATGTATCTTATGTGGAGGTTATATACTGTAAGTGAAGGGAGAGTCTGCAGCAAATGAATGAGAACTCACAAAGCCAGTTGGTGGCTGTCACAAGAAGTTATGCTGCCAGGGTAAAAGAAAATTGAAGCAATGCAAAAGAATGCATAGGTAGCAAAAAAAACATAGATGCTTTGTTAGTGAAGAAGGAGATTAAGGAAAGACCACACCAGAACTGATGCCACCTTGTCAGTAAGGTGACATTAGTTCTGGTAGAGATTATTCCGAGGATGAAGTTCCACTGCCAAACCCAAGCAGAATTCCAGTGTATCAGTCAGAACAATGCTTGCAAAAGCATATAGACAGTCACAGCTCTCAGACCTTACACAGATGTCAACCAGAGATCTTTTGATAAAGGACAAAACTGCTAATCCTCATGTTAACTGTGTCCATAAGCGCACTGCATGCACAACACATATGGACTCGATTTTCAGGTTGTATAAAACTGCCATTCCTGTCCTAAAAACCTGAGAACGTAAGGCTGCCAGGATACAACATGATGGAAATCTGTATCATGCTCCAGACAGCTAAGAAAGGAATAAGTGCATCATCAGAGTAAAAGATTTTCATCTTGTTCTTTCAGCTTAGGATAACACTAAGAAATTGGCAGCAAGATTTGTACTGTTGTTGTGTGTTTAACTTTGAAAGATATTAGGGATGGCAGTTTCTCTTGCCAAGTTTTTACCTTACCTTTCAGAAGTCTTGGTAACACTAAGATCAGTTGAAGACTGGCTTTCAATGGGATACTGGCAGGAATCCACCTCCATCAAAATGAAGTGACTAATAAAAATTCAGATGGATGCACCCAAGCAATGACTTGTGGCTTTGTTACTGCAGGTAGGGCAGTGAGTGGTTTATGTATGCAGCTCTTCCACCTCTACAGTAATAACCTACGCACAGATTGAAAAAGAGATGTATGCAATTGTATTCAGCTGTGAGCGTTTCCATCAATATGTGTGTGGGAGAAAAGTGATTGTGGAATCTCATCATACGTTACTCAGGCTGGCTGTATTGCAAAACCATCTGAAAAACCCAATCTATAAATATTTTTATTCCTATTTGACTGATGTGGCTTGTCATTAAACACCAGGGGTCTAAAATACGTACTCTGAGCAAATTTTAATTTTATATTAATTTAATACATCTTATTTTACCACTGTTAGGAAATTGGAGTATCTAAGAGATCCAGAGGGGGTGCTACAATAAACGTATTTTGATTCATTTCAGCACAAAATTGGTATTGCTTGTGACAGAGAATCATCAGTAAATAAAGTGACCTTGAAACCACCAATTGTATGAGGCATTAAAAAGAGGGAAGACATGACAAAAATGACAGAGTGTTTGACTGTTTATTTTCACCTTCCCTGCATTCCCCTGTCAAAGGATGAAGAACAGAAAAGCATAGCATCTGTGCTAAGGAAATGTCTATAAACATTAATTAATTATGATGCTAGTCCTCTGTGTGCTGGATGTGGTGTCACTCTCTCACAAACACTTCAGTTGTTCCACTATCATCAACTCAATTATTTGAGATGCTTCTCGGCAGGTGTATATGACGCTTTCTTTCAAAAGCTTCTTTGTGATGAAATATTCTCAATGGCTTAATGCACATTCCCTTGCACCACAGACTGTTAAAAGCCCAGTCACATCCCCAGTTCAAAAACCCCTCGGTAACATTCAAGCTGACTATATAGCAAGAGCCAGCCACAATGACAGGAAAATTTGTGACTTATCTGTTGAGGCCAATCACACCACTCAAAAAGATACCACAGCCTAAGTGGGTTGATGTCTGTCTTTGCTTCATCCTCTGGCTATAACATGAAGAGTATGAGGTTGGAGTGGGAGTACTAGGAAAAGAGCAGAGATGTGTGAGTTGGAGGCTCCTCTCGAGCCAGCGTGGCTGTGGGAGAGAGCACACACTTGGCAGGGGTTGGCAGCCTCTGAGACAACATCACCTGCTGAATAACAGCAACCACTGAGATCAACAGTAGGACACTGCACTGTACTTGAGGTCCTATTTTATTCTATCTACCAGGAAAAAAAAAGAAAAATCTATACTCTAAGGGTCTCCCATGGTTCAGGTGAGATCTTTAGCTCTTGAAGAGTTTTCTCTGTGCCTTTGTCCTGCTGCAGCCAAACCTTAGTCTTAAAGCAAGGGCTTCACAGACACCAATTTGTCAATCCACAACTTCTGGTATTGCAACACCATCCTTGATACCAGGGTGAATGGATTTTATTTCCAAAAATAAGAATACTTAGAGTTAACAAACAAACAAACAAACAAAAAACAAACCAAAACAAACACACTCACACACAAATCAAACCAAACCAAAACCAAACAAACAAACCCCAAAACCAAATAAACAAACCAAATCCAAAACCAAATAAACAAACCAAAAGATTAAAAAAAAAGATGCCTCTATTAGTGGTAGCACACCAGGCATATAAGTTCAGACACCAGGTTTTCAGTTGACTTCCACAAAGGTGGGTGACGGTGCAGAGTACTGGGATGGGGAGCCCCCTTCCTTTGTTTCACACTCATACCTCGTTAAAATCCTTCCTTTCCCCATCCACTGCTAGAGACCAATCTGCTCCCATTGCACAAAATAATGAGAAAACTGTATATGAGAAACTTGGTTGCAGATATTCAGGAAGCCCCTTGCCAAAGCTTGCTCTATTTATCCACAGTGCAATGTCTACACTTTACAGATGTGGAATATAATTACTGGGGAATATTACCCGTCTCAATTTTTAAAGCTGTTGTTTCAAGATGATGTCACATACAGACAATACTCCCTGGCTAAATTATATTCCCACAGCAGCAGGGAGGGAAGAAATTTAGGGCTATTTGCTACACAAGCCCAGGTTCCATTCCTTCATTTTGCAACAGAAATGACATAAAAGTAGGCTAGCTTGTGGTCAGATCCTTGTCTTATTTGCAGTTCTTTTTTACTCTTATTTTCATATATTATGGAATAGTCAGACCAAAAACATGTTGTTGTTCTAGCCATGTACAATCTGTTCTTTCTGCTTTGTGAATGTTTACTTTATAAGGCTGTTTGTCAGAGAGACAGAGGACAAATAGGAGAAGCCCATTTTATATTACTAAAACTAAATTCAGATCTGATAGAGGCACACAACAGCGGTGCCACAGTTCTTCCAGTTGGGTGTTTCATCTTGCCTCTGAGTTTGATATTTTCTCCATAGAAAATAATAGCAAATTGCCTTTGATCCCAGGGTTAGAGAGCAGGGCTTGACTTCAAAACATCAGCTGAACAGCTCTCTGGTGTGTGGTGACATTTCTGACTCCCAAATCTTGCTTTAGAATGGTATGCTGTAAAAGATTTTGCTTTTTAAAGAGGTTGCTGATTTGTTTCATGCTTAATAAACTTCCTGTGCAATCACGATGTTCCTTTTGCTAAGGGAAGTAGCACATGGATGATATACATCCCCAAGAGTTCCCATTGGGAAGTGTAGATGCTCCACTTATAATGCAGGTATATTTACAACTACTTCCATCCTGTTTGACACTCATGAGGCTTCTCTGTATTCCAACAGGTTTTATGTTCTTCTACATTATTTAAATATCAGTGTGCTCCTGCATCATTTCCATTGCGAGGTACTCAGGTACACTTCATGCTCTTACAGTTGCACCTTGCTTTTACACAGGTGCATGACTTCATTGATGCCAGGATCTCTCACAGTCCCAGAACTTAAGAGTCATCCATTTCCCAAATTCTACCTGCTGTACTTTTACTTTGAGTATATGATTTTCTTCTTCTGGGATCAGATGACAGTTGGAGCAAGAGGGTATTTCTGGAAATGAAGAAAACCATTACTCTTTGCTTTAACAAATACAAGAAATACATAGATCTAAATAGAATCGGACTATAAATTCAAATTTACATTCACCATACTCTTTCCTTACTACTCTGAAGCTTGCTTTATCTTTAGATCAAAGCCTTGCCTTCCATTCCCTTCTAGCCAGTCTTTTAGCTCTCACTTCCAGGTGGTTTTTTTCCTCTTTCTCCAAATGGCTGGTGAATGATCCTGACCTTAGCAACACTTCCCACTGACTGGAACCTTTCAAACTTTGGTAACAGACTCAAATAATTCTCCAGTTATTTAAGGTATATCAGCCAGTTATTAGCCCAAGAGAATTCCGAAGTAATGGAGAAACACAGATGTTCAGCAGTTCCCCCTTATTAGGAGTGTGTCACTGCTCTTTTAGTCTTCCTCTGGTGGGCAGATGGGCCAAAGGGTCCAAGGGCTGCAATCTGATATAGAGCTGTATTCAGGACCCCTGATGAGAAACAGAATAAACTTTATATGGAGGCCCCAAATTGATACCATTGATTGTTGCAAATTTCCCAGATGTTATGATTCAAATTTTCATGATGCAGGGAAAAACAGAACTTTCCCTGCAGTCAGAGGAACTCAAGGCTTTCCAATTATAGTCACACACTCAGTCTCATTAGCACAAAATTTAATTTGTGTTAATCAGACTGAGGTGGGTAGAGCGCGAAATTAACTTGACTTTCCTTTTGCATCATACAGTAAACTGACTTGGTGAAATCACTCTAGAAATCTGAGCTGTGAATGATAGATGAGATTAAAAATAAATAAATAAATAAATAAACAGTGTTGTGTAATCATACCGTACTAAAAGGGACAAAATATTCAATTCAGTTGTTTGGAGAAATGCTTTATTTCCCTGGTAAATCAAAGGGCACGTTGCCCTCAGCTGCATCCATATTTTACCACTGAAGCTGAGAACAGTTTGGACTCAAATGTTTCTCTTTAGCATCCCCTCTATTCTGAGAGCTATATATGCTCGGTCGATCTTGCCAACAATTTTTCAAATAGTTATTTTTTCCAGAAAATTGCAATCTAATGAAAGTAGAAACACATTAGTTTCAACGAAATTTCCATTCTCCGTTCAAGACTCTTGTTCAAAATCCAGAGGGAAAGAGAAGTATTTACTAGAGGCAAGCCAGAAGCCATGGGACATCCAACTGGGATATGGTTTTCAAGTGTCTGCTGCTGGTGAGAAAGAATAGGAACATACACCTGAAATCTTCTACACCTCAGAGAAGTATGCTCATGACTGGCTCTTCTAGAAGCTTGTTTTCCCTTGACCTTATTCAAAAGGCTTCTGTTTCACCTCAATGAAGAACAAAGTCTAGACATTTTCTTTTCCTTTCATTCTCTTTTTTTCAAACCAGAAGGCTATTTTCCAGCCAAGGCTAACATTAATTCCCTTTTCCCAACTCTTTGCCACCTTTCCTGTGTGGCTAAAATACATGTCTGGGAGATGGAAGCTGCCTTATACACTGGAACAACTGCCTCCACCTGAGCCATTTCCTTATAAACAACAGGAAAAATAAAACAATGCTTCTCAAACATTGGCCTCCCACTGTTTCAGTAAGATTTTAACACTTTTTCCTATCCCTTGTCATAAACAGAGTTCCATCTGGGAGCAAAGTACAAATTTGAGAAGGGTACTGGCACAGCAAGAAAACTGCAGAAAAGTTTGGAAGATAAAAGAAGCAGCTTCAGAAGAGAGGAAAAAAGAGAAAGGCGTCAATTTCCTTTAACAAGAGCATAGAAAACTGATAAACAGTGAAGTTCACTTCTGTGCAGGAAGAAGACCTGGATGAGATGGGGATGGGGGCAACTTCAGCTCATGCAAGAGAAACAGGAAAAGAGGTGTCTGCTTACAGCTGTGGTGACAGGTGCCCAAATGCCACCTACCTCCTGACAGGAGGACAATCCTGTTCCTATTTATACCCAGTGCCATACATAGGAGCAGAATGTTCCCTGCACAAAACGGTCTTAATTAGGTTTTTTTTTTCAGAGAAAGAGTAAATTTTATCACCAAGTGTGAAACACTGCTTACTATTTACTATCTTTAAACTGTGAAATGTGCTGGAAAATAAAGACTTTAATTAAAGTTGTCTTTTCAATGCCTGTTCCTTGCAGAAAAGTGACACCATTTCAAAACACAGCTTTTCCTGTATGCCTCTATTTACTTTCCCATTTTTCATGTAATATCTTCTATTTAACCAATTTCAGTAACATATTTAACATCCTTGCAGATGTAACTGCAACACATTCGAGAGCCTTGCAAAGTAGAATAAAATCGTATGGTATCTTCTGTGCGTGTAAAAAGGTGAGGAACACAAAATCAAACAGCCTAAAAGTTGTTTTCCCAGATTGTCAGAACTCCTGCCTTTATTAATTAAACAAACCAGGTAATGTTTGCACTGTTTGCACTGTGAAGTTCTGATCTGAATATACCAAAGCAAGACAGGAACAGGTTTTGACAACTCTTCCTACTAAGAGTAGAGGGTAAAAATTGCTAACTCACTCTGTGGCAGTAATTAGCTAAACCCCTTGTACTTTAATTGTGGTTTCAACTGTCTTAAAAAATGTATTTGCATATTCTAAGTATGATACTTGGCCTATAGCTATTAAATCACAGCACTGTTCATATTTTTTTATTTGTCTTAAGGCATTTGCAAAGTATGTGTGATGAGAACAGTGTTGCTACTCTCATCTATCTGCACTGCCTTGCAGCGTAGTTTGAGCCCTGGGGTTTTTTTAGGCTATGTAGAGTAGAAAGCAAGGCAGCATTTCCCAGTTCAGCTACAAAGTTGCAGGAAACAGTGTACTAGCAATAACTAGCTCTGGAGCAATGAATAACCAGCAACCAAGCTACTCCTGGGAAAGCTCCCTTGCATTTTAAATCAAGAAAATGATGACCCATTTTCAAAGTATAAAGTAATTCCTGTCAGAAAACTACCTTTCTTGAGTGGTTTCTAACCAGGTGAAACCAGTGTATGTGACTTCTGCAAAGTCACAATCCCACTTCAGGATGTGAATCGTGCCTTCCATTGCATCTGAGGCAAGAGACACTTCTCTGCCTCGGGTAACATTGCACGTTGCCCTTGAACAGCCAGTGCCCATGTTTAGTGGCTAGATGACACTAGGAAGGACACCTGAAGTGAAGGCAGACACTGAGGATGAATTTTTGAGAGCTTGTCAATCAAACAGTATAATGGAGTGCAATATTTGGACCTTTCAGTTACATCCAATAAGCCCTTGATCTATGAAGGTGGAGGCTGGCCATGGTGATGAGGACAGCCTGAAGGATCCTCTAGATTC
Source organism: Nesoenas mayeri (assembly GCF_963082525.1). Taxonomy (NCBI): domain Eukaryota; kingdom Metazoa; phylum Chordata; class Aves; order Columbiformes; family Columbidae; genus Nesoenas; species Nesoenas mayeri. Next base: position 149,083,678 of record NC_137541.1, on the reverse strand, counting down.
ATTCAGGTACAGAGGCTATAAATCAAACCATCCCAGAGGTCAGCAAGAGGTCAGAGAAAGGGAAGCAACAGCAAAACAGGAGAAGCCCCTCCTCATCCATGCCAGTGCCCAACTTGCTGTGGTGCCATGTGCTGCCTGGCCTGCAGGGATTCATTAGAATAATAGAAACATTTTGGTTGGAAAAGACCCTCAAGATCATTGAGTCCAACCATTAACCTAACACTGCCACTAAACCGTGTCCCTAAGAACCTCATCTATACGTCTTTTAAACACCTCCAGGGATGGTGACTCAACCGCTTCCCTGGGCAGCCTGTTCCAATGATTGATAACCATTTCCATGAAAAAAAATTTCCTAATATCCAATCTAAACCTCCTCTGGCACAACTTGAGGCCATTTCCTCTCAGCCCATCACTTGTTACTTGGGAGAAGAGACCAACCTCCTCCATGCTACAATCTCCTTTCAGGTGGTTGCAGAGAGCTATAAGGTCTCCCCTCAGCTTCCTTTCCTCCAGGCTAAACAGCCCCAGTTCCCTCAGCTGCTCCTCATCAGATTTGCGCTCCAGACCTTTCACCAGCCTTGTTGCCCTTCTCTGAACTCGAATTCTGCCCTTGCACGCTGTCCTGGCCCCTGCACACGTCAGGCTGCCTCTCAGCAGGCACACCGTGCAGCAGGCAGGCTGGGCAGAAAGGGCTGTCATCTGCCTGCAAGGGTTTCGGAGACTGAATAGGTATTTGCCTCACTGCTAATAACATTGCCTCAGCAAATATGTATTTCTTTGGAAGGAAGTACCCCACTGTATATTGAGAAAGCTGTCCTTCCCAAACCAATTCTTTTCTCCATTCTGCTGCCTCGATGATTCAGCATAAGCAGAACATATTTTTCCCTGAAAACCTGTTATATAAAACCATGTTTATTTCAGTTAACCTTTTCAGCCAAAGAGCTAACCTACTGCAGCTCATCAATAATGCCTCCATAAATCACCATCAAGCAGAGTGCAGGCAGAGATTAATTCTAAGTAATTTTGTGTATAAAATTTGCTCAAAACTCATCTATCTCTAGACATTTATTTACACATATGGAATACCCAGGTTTTGAAGTCCAGTGAAGTTTTCACTGACTGACTTTTAATAAAAATTGCCTAAAGGCTGTAAATTACTTTAGCATCCTCAGCTTCCATTGAAAGGAAGTGGACAAGGAGTCAAGGCACATAGCACTCAATGAGTGCTACTAATAGTAATAAATAACAGGAGGCGAAATGGATAGAAACTTTCAGAGCTCCAGCAGACAAGAGAATGAGATCATTGTTTGAGCACGTCAAAGAAACCAGCTTTTAGGAATGTTTTACTGCTCAGGTCCTTAGGATGCTACAAGCTTCTGCTTATGAGGGCTTTATGATCTTGCTAATGTTAAGGATGGAGTTTTGCAATGTTTATGATTTCTACTGTCTGACTCTTGCCTGTGACATTTGTGTAGCACCACAGAAACACTGGCTGGAAGACATCAACAGAGGTCGGTGGGACAGAGCACGAGAGGGGACAGAAAGGAGCTCCCTGCCCTGCTCACATTGTAAGTCCTCACCCTGCTACCCATTTCTTTTATAGATGCACCTGAAGTTCACCTTTTTCAAAGAATGGGGATGACTTCTTCAGCAATGTGACAATTGGCATAAATCAGAGACCTTCGTCTTTTCATTTCAGCTCTTCACAGTTTTTTTATGAATCTGGCTCCTTGACAAGGAGAAGTCGCAAAGGTGTTTTGCATGTGCAAGCAATGGAGTAAACAGACAGGTGACCATGGTTTGGTTGAAAGTCCATGCTGTGGACATGGAAGTCCATGCTTCCTTTCTAAGGCAAATATGAAGGAGACGAAAGCAAAGAATAGGCGGTGACTCTGCTTACCATCTTCCATATCTGAGCCAGTACTGAAGGATAAGAATTATTTATTAATACAGGTCCGGAGAGCAGTAAGTTAGCACTTTCCCTCAAGAGCAGAGAAAACTAGAAAGACTCTGTGTCCCTCATATCTTTGAATCCCAGAGCTGCTTCAGAAATGGTGCAGCTCACACTTGGCAGCCAGCTTCAAATTTACACCCATTGCATTTCCTACCGCACCTTGCTGAGCCACTACGACCAGTGGCCTGCAACTGGGCTGGCTCATCAGATGCACAGGCAACAGGATGCACATTTCCTTCAGAGATGATCTGTGCCATGATGGCAGACACTCTTCCCTTCTTTCCCTCCACCCCGTCTGTTCTGTGGAAACAAAAGAAATTCCTAGAAATGCCTTGTACGCACATCAGTACCTGTCAACCAGGATGTGACAAGACTTGCGAGCCCAGCCAAATGTACATATGCATCTGAAACTAATAAACCACATCACCACCGTGTCAGGGAGGATTTCATCAGGCTGCTTCTGAAGGGCAAAGAAACAGCTTGCTTTGGAGAGGAGGCAGTTCTACCAATCACCTGCCACGAGACGATATGAGAAAAAGAAACCAGGCCACACTCTCTCCTAAGGGAGAGTTGCTAATTGAGCTCTGTTATATGATCCAATCCTAAATCCATGTCTCCACCTGAACAGCTAAAACACCGAAATGCATCTGAGGTGAGCAGAAGCCAACAGCAATATCTCCAGCTTATTAAAAACCTGCTTGATGATTAGAAACAAAAGGCAGGTCAGCACTAATGAGAAACACAGCATGTGATGACTGTGGGTCCCTCTGGGTGCAGCCGGATGGGAATGCCCAGCCAGAGGAGCCTTATGTGGAGGGAGCCCTGCTGAAGAGCTTGGAGATTCACCTCCTCCTGAGGTGCTGCAGCAGGCTCCTTCCTTCCCTGCCCTAAACAAGGACGGCACGCAACCCCAAGCTGCCTTAGGGTTTGCAGAAAGGGAGCAGTAACCCACCTAATGTGTCCCCTCCAGGGCTAATAGCAGGAAACTATCTTGGGGAATCATGAGAAGTGGGAGATGCGTGATCTGTGGGTACCCAGGGCTTACAAACGTAACCTTACGAGCACCTCTTGTTCAAAACCAGAGTAGTTCTGAAACACAATTGCAATTACATGGGTGAAACTCAGCTTTGGTAGAGTTAATGGAAAAATTCCCTTTCACATCAGTGGAGTCGTATTAGCCAAGGAAATACATTGAAAAGGTTGAATGAGTTTGTGCCAGGGCTTTAAGAATCTTTGCGTATCGTACCCTGCCAGTTTAAATGATGACTACAAAGATCTGTTATAAAACTTTTCCAGGAGAGGCAAAAGCTTTCTCTCTGTCACAGTTTTTTAATATACTGTGATTCCTGCTCATAGTAAATTAGGTTATTTATCTCCTTTATTTATATGCACTGCTCTAACACTGTAACAAAACAAAGTGATAGATGCACCTATACCAGTAGTCAAACTCAATAACAAAGCAACAGCAATTGTGTGTAACTTCACCCTATTGTTATCAATTTATATAAAAGACAAATTCTTCAAGCTGGGAACATGTGAAAGTAAATTCTTTACTATTCTGGACTTGCCAGCAATCACTTTGTCCTCTGATCTCAAACCTTTCCCCAGGCTGTGCTGACATCACGGAGGACTGATGGTGATCTCACAGACTTTACCCCAATTCACTTTCCTGCTTTCCGGGCAAGCAGTTCTTTATTACACCACTGAAACTGAAGGCAGAATAAGGCCAATGGTCAGAACTACAGGATGCAGAGATCTTCATTTTGGAGTTGAGAGTCTAAGCCAAAGCAGAATGTCAAAGGCAGAAGCAAACTTTATTGGATTTCAGACTAATTCCACCTGCCTTCTGTAGATAAATTTTACATTTAGATGTGTAGGGATGACTCGCACTGCAGTCAAGAAAAATTGTGCTCAGCGTTATTTGTCACCAATCCAACCGCCCATTCTGGAAGTCTTTTGCTGCAAGAGAGGGGTCTTTGGGTGAGAATCTCTTCCAATACTGTTTAAACTATCCCAGATTCCCATGTAGAATATCTAAATACTACCAGCTTCCCTGTAATATTAACTTAATTTATGCTATTCATTTACATTCTAGTCCAAATTGAAACTCTTGTTTCACTGGTATATTAAAAATGAGCCTACCAAAGAACAGCACATTTTAAAGTAGTAACAGATGGGAAAGTCTGTAGAGTTCTACAAATTTAGATCCCTACTTTAAAACCAATTAAATAAATTAAAAAATGAGCAACCAGTATCTACCTTTCACTTTGTTTCTAAAAACACATGCTTATGGTTTATTGTATGAACCAGCACACCATTTTATCAACAACTGTAGCAAGTCTCGGCAAAAAATTACTGGCAAAATAGCTGTCCCTTAATTTCATATTATGTTTATAAATTTAGATTTTTGAATCAATGCTATATAAGACTATCCCTCAAGCAGCAGTGTGCCCACAGAACCAATCTGTGGATATATCTACATCACAGTCCCTTACAATAGCATTTTTTTGCCTTTATCAGACGTATGTAAGAAAATCCATTTGCATCATATCATATTGAAAACAGAGGATTTCTATATTTCTGAAGAAATTAACTCTAGGTTTGAAATTTGTTTTCATGATGTCCTAGGCTAAGGGGAAAAAAAAAAAAAAAGGTTATTTTTATTCATTAATGTATTTGCAATTCATGAAACTTAAATGGAAGAAGTGCATTAACTTCTCTGGGATTTACAATCACTATTTGCTTTTGGCATGGAGTGCTACTTCAACAATCATATTTTTTAAGCTGTTAACCCGTTTTTTATTTTGTCTTTCACATCCTTGTCATTCTCCTTCTGTTTCCAAGATGTTACCTCTTAATTTAGAAAAGTGCATCTTTTCTACTTTAGTAGTAGGGGTTTTTTTTTTTTCTATGTTCCCACTTGCTTCATAGCTTCGAAGGCATACCTTTTGCAGGCATGTTGTTCCGAGCATCTTGCACCTTACAAATATGAGCACAAAGAAGCTTCAGTCCCAGATGCATTTACACAGATACTTCGAGCATAGGTTCAGCACAATAAAGGCTACTTATCATTGTACTGATTATTTGTAAGCGAAGACTTACTTAGGCTATTTGCAAAGTAAACTACTATTCAATCTGAACACAAACAGTAAAATACGCTTTAAGATATTTTTAGCTCTTCAGCAAGCTGGGAAAGGATAGCAACTATTGCACGGCAAACATTTCTCTTTGTACCGCTGGAGAGACCCTGGAAAAACGGTAGCGGCGACAAGCGTCGTTTGGGTCCAGCGGCGTGAGGGAGCATTTACCTTTAGCATCTATTTGATCTCTCTTTCCCTTTGTGCTCGTTGATCTAACAGCCCCGTATCGCATTGTTTTTCTACCCGCTTTACGAGCGAGTTAATGTGTTCCTTCTCAGGAGACCTTTAAGCTTAAAATATTTCCTTAATTAACGGAGCCTAATCTTAAAAAGCCAAAGCTGGCTACGGCGTTTCCACGCCGCGTGGGTGCAACAGTCCCACCATCCCGGCTCACGGGGGTGGGCTGAATAAAGGACCACGCCTTCAACTTTTCGGACCGGCCACACGGAGACCTCCCTTGCCCGCCCGGCCCCGCTACCAGAGCTCGGCCGCCGCCGCGCTGCCGGAGCCCCGAGGCGCTTTCCGTGCTCGGCAGGCCGGGGTCGGCGAGGCGGGAAACCTGCGGGCTCGGCCTCCTCCCTCTTTGAACTTCTCCAGTGCACACCCCCCAAGGTGCAGCACAGCCCTCCAGCCATAGCCCGCCAACGCTGGGGAAGGCGCAGCTCGGCCCCCCCATCCCCGCGCATCCCCCTTGTCCCCGGCCAGCGCCGGGGAAGGTGCCCCGCTGCCCTTAGCCCCACGCTCTCCTCCCACGCGGGGAAGATGCAGCGATGCCCCCAGCCTCCTGCCCACGCCGGGAGAGGTGCGGCTCTATCCCCAGCTCCGGGGTGGCCCCCTCCCGCCGTAGCGCCCGCCCCTCCCGCCGGGGCCGCCCCGCCCGCCGATGCCCTTCCCGAACAATGAGCCGGGGCAGCGCGGCACGGCCCCGGGGCAACCCCGGTATGTCCGCCCCGCCGCAGCTCCGGTCCCGGCCCCAGGCAAGCGACCCCCTCTGCCCAGCAGCCAGCGCAACCTCCAACCCCGCCGCCGTAGCGCCCGGCTCCGCCCGCGAGGTAACGGGGGCGGGGGCACCCCCAATCCCAGGAGGGGCCGGGCGGCGGCGCGGGGGTCGCTCGGCCCTGTGCGGCCAGCGGCGGGGGCGGCCCCGGCGGGCGGTGGCTTCCGAGAGGAGTGCGGCGGCTCCCGGGAAGGGGGGGCGGGGGCGGTGCCGTTTCGTTCCGTGCCGTTCCGTGCCGCGCCGCTGCGAGCCGCCCGCTGCCCGTGTCACCTCCCGGCGCCGGTGCCGCTGCGATCCGGCGGGAGCCGGGGTGCCGCCCGCCCCCGGCGGCTGCCCGAGCCCTGCGCTTTGTGCCGTGCGGCGGCCACCAGCATGTGGGGGGAGAGGAGGCACCTCGTGGGAAGCGGCGAGGCGGAGCGCCTGCACCGCCCCGGCTGCTGCACCTCGGGGGACAGGCACCCTATAGAGCCCTGAGCGCCCCGGCGGTACGTAAGGACACCCCCGGACGGAAAGCACTTTTATTTTGGGGGGGGGGGGGGGGGGGATGGTTGGGGGGGCTGGGGGAGGGTTTCTACGGTGCAGCGTTTGCTGGCAGGAAAATCCTATACGTGAAGCCATATGGATTCTCAGTGGCATGGCTTAGTAGCTTCTTGGCTTAACAGTTTTCAGGCGGGGGGTGTGTGCAGGGTGTGTTTTTAGTAGGGTTCGCTTGCTCAAAGAGCCTGAATAGTATGTGTTTAGAGAAGTAGTGCTTTCCAGGAATTTAAATGAGACCTTTTTTGGGAGTTGCTTTTCAAGGCTATTCTATTAGTTCTATATTTGCTTTTGCCGATCGCGCTTATAAATAGTTAGGCAGTCGTATTAGCATGTAAAAATCTATATTCTCAAAGGAATAAAGAGGTCTCTGCGAATCTAATTTTAATAAGCACAGTGGATCACTTTTGTGAACTGCTTTTATATTTTATCAGGAACATTATCGTCTCTAATACTCAGCTGCCATTTGTAGTTTATTCTGTCATGGTAATGTGTTTCAGTTGGTACTAGAAAAATTTTGATTAGGTTACTCGTTCAAGTAATTTAGTTGATAACTGTTGGAGCAAGATTTAGTCATCTAATTTCTTCATGTGGAGAGAAATGCTAAGTGATAGGCAGGAGGCAGCAGCAAACCTCAAGGTTAAGGTTTTTGCTTGTTTTTCAATCTGATTTTCCTTTTTCAGTCTTGCAAACTTTCTGAACTTTAACCCTTTGCAATGAAACTTTCCAGGCGTGGTGTCTGCATCCAGGTAATTTTAATACATATATATGTATATATCCTTTTTTTTGTTGTTGTTGGAAAACTCATGCAAAAGTAATTCAGCTGGTTTTGATAGCATGGGGCTTTTGGATATGGGGAAAGAATTGCTACATTTTTTCCATTTAAAGATGAAGCCCTTGCGGTTTTGTTGTTCTTATTTTTTTTTTAACAGGGGTTTTTATTATTTTTTAGTTAAGAGGTATTTTTCCTTCAGATGTGCTTTCAGATTAAAATACTGTCTGACTGGAAATCCTTTGGTTGTTGCCTGCTGATTTTGTGTCTTGCTAAGACTGAAAGCTGCGCTATTGGGCAAAGCTGTTGCTGAATGAGAAGCTGTGATAGAGTCTGGAGGTGAGGTCCTGCCTGTGTATTCAAACCCAAGGATATTTGGCACTGATTCTGCAGCTGATTAACAAAGGCGTGTCCTGGCAGACACCTCTGCTGAAGCAGGCAGGGTTCCACTTGCCATTTGCTGTGAAAGTGTTGGATTTGAGATCTTTTAAGTGATGACTTTGAACTCTTTGTAGGCAAAAGTGCTGTTATGGAGGCTAGGACCTCCACAACTCCTGATGTGGTAGTCAGAGAACTCTTTCTTCTACAGTTCATCTGGGCAGAGGACAGGATTTCCCAGCATTGTCCACACTGCACATTCAGAGGTGGAGTATGTATACAAATTTTAGAGGTTTGTTGCAAAGTTACAGACCTCTACATAAGTGTTTTGTGATGTATTTTCTACTGAAGAAAGGAAAAGAAAGGCCAAACAATAGAGAGAGTGTTATAAAAACTCTATAAAAGTAATTTAAAGGGATGTTAGGATTGCTTATGTAAACATCCCAGTGGAAGGACACTGTGGATAAAATTCACCTTATCTCTGTCTTTGAAATCTGCAAAATTATTGTCTGTTATATGCCCTCTTTGATTAAACATAAGAACTGTGCATAAGCAAAATCTGGAGATACCATTTCCTGCTTTAAAATTAAGAAAGCAAAATAGAAATTAATTTTGTAGCAGCAGTCTGTAGCAGTAATCTGACAGAAGTTGTTTTTTTTTTTTTCTATTTCAGATTAATGAAATGAGATAAAACTGCATCCAGTTGTTGGTAGCATCCTAACAATTCCATTGTGAATTGATGCTGTGTATGGTAGTTACTGCATATACTAGTGGAGCATGCTGGATTTTACATAAATTGCTGGAATGCTACTGGTCCATTAGAAATTATATGCAAATGCCTCTGCAGTGATTTTCAGACTGTGTTTTGGGAACTTCTCTGTATTTGCTAAGTGACTGGCTGGTGGTCTACAGAGAAGTACTTAGGCATATGGTGTCGGCTCATTTTGTGTGTGTTTAGCTACTAATGGCATTAAAAGAAGCAAAAATATATTAAATAACTTTCTAATATTAATTGTCTTAATAAGAAATTGCTGCAAATACTGTTAAAATCTCAGATGTATACAAATGCTGTGTGATTCGTGTGAAGGCAGATAAATCCGGGGAATAGGTTTAGTGGGAAATCTGTGGATCTGCAAAGGTCTGCTGCGGTGCTGTTGCTGCTACAAAAAAATTGGGCGACCCCATGACACCGTAACTTTGGAACAAAGGCGTGGGACTTGATTCAAAGAATGGAAATTCTGGCTTTACTGCTGCTTTCGTAGTGCAGAAATAATTTTTGTCAAGTAAGACTGTTGGCTTCCTCAGAGTAAAGGTTTACAACCCTTAAATAGCTCTTCCTGACACTAAGCAGTATCCCTTCCATGCGTTTGAAGTGTGTTAGAAAGGCTGGCTAGTAACATTGGTACTGATGAATGAAAAAGCAAGAAATATATAACATCAGATACTTTTCTTTAAATTATTTTCCTTGTTATTAGTTATTACCAAGTGTTAGACTGCCACACTTGAATATAATTAATAGAGTAAGTGGTTTATTGGGCACCATCTGAACTTTTGTCTTATTTAATGATAGAAGCTTAGTGCAGTGGTCTGTGTACAATATTTGGCCCAAATAATTGCTTTCAGACTTTTATCTGACCACAGTTATTTTTGGAGCAGCTGTATGCGTGGCTTTTTCTTGAACTTTGCACTTTTTAGGCTCTCATTTGCAGTCGTGCCACTACATTTTCAATTCGCATAACTGAAAGCAGTTGCTTTGTGATTTTGCTGGTGTTAATGCAGAGCAATTGTTCTGCATCTCTTCATATGCCGTATGTTTTGATCTTCTGTAAAACTCCGTCATTCATATGTAGGTAGCCACCAAACCATGACACAAATGGGAAAGTTGCAATTATTTTTTTTTTTCCTGAAAGTTTAAAAAGCTTACTGAAGTTAAGTCAAGTGATATTATTTGTCTTGAAAATTATTTTAAGAATGTAAAAGCAGGGGCATGGGATGAAATCTGTGCCACGAAGAATTTATAGTAAAGGGTTCAGATACAGTAACCCCTGCTTCATGTGCTTCATTGTATATATTAGTTCTATAATAAATGGAATTTATTAAAACTCATGGTGTCATATTTAGGGTACAAGATTATATGAAAAGGTGACTACATCTACCATATTACACCTGAGAATAATGTAAAAAACCCTGATATTTGTTATGGGTCTTACAAACATTGCATTGTAGATCCAGTCTCGTCTATGGTGCAAGCATAGAAAACTGATTTTCTTTATCAGTAACACTATGAGAAAAGCAACTTTGAAAAGAGATTCAGATTTATTTCTATTTAGTCTGCAAATTTTACGTAGACTAGAAACAGACCTTCAATAGTTGGCCTGGATGGCAGAGCATGCCCAAATAATTGTGTTTGTTGTATACATTTTTCAAAGATTGTCTACTTTCAGGAGGATAAACACTTGAAGAGTTAAATGACAGGGAGCTGTTGCCAGTGTTCTTGACTAGGGTCCTTGACCTTGGGAACTTGCTCCTGGCAGATGCTCTGACAGAGTCTGTTTGTCTACAGGCCTTCAAAGCCCGCTCTGACACCAGTTGCTTTGGAGATGCCAGATCTTCCAGGCCAGAGGTTGGGTGGGAGCTGGGGAAGTGGAGTAGAGCTGAGCTCTGGGATGTGGTGGCCTGGATTGCTGTGACATTTCACTGGAGACGTGTGTGTGCTTATTGCATTGTGCTTTCTGGAAGGTTGCACTTCAGAAATCTAAATGTAAATGAAAAGTAAATGTTATTCATTGCATAGCTCTGCAGTTGTCATCAGAGTAGTATTCACCACAGGTTTTGTACAATCCACTGTTTATTGTATTAGATTGTATAAATACTATATGAGATTAGGGCATTTTATAGCTAGGGTTGTGAAGTGACTGCAAGTGCTCTCTGGGGACTGAACACAAAATCATGTGAACCAAATACCTGTTAACTGTGGAAAGAGTTTCTTCTTCCCTTGTGACATAAACCTGTCTGGGTGGAAGATAGGGGACCCATCAGATGCAGAGGACTTAGTGAGATGGGGTGGTTTGTTCTGCAACTTTGTGAATCCATTATGTCATGGATGGAGCCAAAAGGTCCAGAGGATGTAAAGTTTAATGAGGGATGTTTCTGGGATCCTCAGTTTAAAGTAGCTCTGCTATACTAAGTTCTGTATTTCATTTTGGTAGTGGAGTCCATTGCCGTAAGGACTACTTTTGGTCCGATCATTGTCTTGTCTGTCCCTCAGCAAAGACTCTGATCCTGTCTCTATGAAATACCATGTCTCTTCTGCCCATGATGTTCTTTTTGAGGAATAAGGACCTAAGTAAATACCTTCTGTGTATAAAAATGTAGTGATTTGCTCTACCGTCATGGTCCAAAATGCCCTCAGTCTTTGCCTAACTGAGTAGTGCAGAATTTGACATCATTCTATGAGGCTGATTCCTAGGTAAGAAGATGCTAATTCAAAGTGCTGTTTCAACACAATGCGTTGCAAATCTGAAAAATGTTGTGGGTATTTTATAACTCACCACAGAGAGCAGGACGTGTTTGACTGGTAACACGGTATCGGGCCATTCTCCCATTTCACTGCGGTGGGAAATGGAGGTCAGTAACAAATGAAAGCTGTTACCATCTGATGGCTGTTTAGTCACCTGTGAAATGTGGTTTCTATTAGACAGGTTTCCACATCGCAGGAGCAGCCACCGCAATTAGATAAGCAGAGCCAGCCCCTTCGTCGAAAGACTCATTAGAGTGGCTAACAAGCACATCACGCCTCATCATAGACCCAAACTGATCCAGCCAGCCAAGTGTTTCCAAACAGAGCATAGGGACCTGTGATTGCTCATCCTGCTCTGTCTGCTGGTGGTGAAAGAGCACGTTTTATTATTGGAGTTGTTGGCCTGTGTCTCCTAGAAGGGCTTAATCTGTAAAAGCAGCAAAAAGTAGAGCATGCAGCAGCATCCGTGAGGTCCTGGCTCCTTTTGAAGTTGCCTGCAGAATGTTCAGAGGCTTCACTGGGTTTAGCATTTCCTCCTGTGGAAGCATTATAGAGGGCATACTGTATCTCCCAGTGAAGCTAATCATGTCCAGACTTGACGGTAGTTACTGACAAATTGGCTGAGAACTTGGTGATTAATTTTAACAAATGAGTTTTCTTTGAATGCAAGCTCACGCATGCCAATTATAACAGTAGGCCTCTGATAAAATTAGGGATTTTTTTCCTTTAAGCATCAAATCTGCTGGTCACATTTTTTTTTCCAGTGTCTTAAAACTTCTGTGTTTTGTGGGGAATGTGATTGTGGTGGGGAAACCCAGAACTGCTTTTTCTTCCCCAAAATACCCTAAATGCCAAAGAAGTGTTCAAAGTGGTTGCAAATTTTTTTTCTCATGATTAAGGCCTATCTAATGATTTGTATCATTGTACCATTATCAGGAAGGCCTCTAGTGTCTTCAGTGAACTACAGGCCTGATACCTAGTCCCATAAAATCAGGGAAAGATCTTGCACTGCCTTTAAGTGGGCTTTGGATCTAGACCCTTGTGAGTCCTAGTTTGTATTCCAGCTGCAGGCTCCTTTCAACAGGAGACAATAAACTTGGGTGGTAGGAAGCAGCTTTTAGGAAACATATGTGAGTTGGGTCATATTTTGATGTATTGAAGAGGCTCGTTTTACAAAAAAGGCCATCAGGGCTAAATACATCATGAGGTGTTATAGAGGAAGCATTAAGAATAAGAGGAGCACAGGAATTTTTTGAAGACAGCAGTGTAAACCGTGTAATTTTTTGTTTCTGAAGACTGTGGCGCTTCCATAGAAATAGCATTATAAATGCATAGACAAGAAGTGTTATTTCTTAAGAACACAGATGTGCTTTGTGGGAAAATCAAGCAGTGATATGTTTTTAGATATTTAACTTGGATATAGTCTTGCAAATGCGAGGCCATGGTCTAACTACCTTGACTCCATACACAGACCTTTTATTAGTACTACTGAAGAACACAGAATATCAAGGGTGGTTTTACGTTTATGAGTTTGTGTGACTGTAGTTGTGTTGACATTTTCTTTATAATTTGCCACCTCTATTTCAGAAGCTTATCATTCACCCATAAAATACATGTTCTGATTTAAAGGTCTACTTAGCGAAAGGAGAGGTTTTACTAAGTATAAAAATGCTTACTTTGACAAAATGGAGAATAATGTGGCATTAACAAAGAGAACTCACTTTTTTCTTCTATTTTCTTTTTTTTTTGCTTTTGTTTGGTTGGCTTTGTTTAACATGAATAACTCTCAGTACCCTTAGATTTAAAAGACATTTAGAAAACTGTACGTCCCTTAAAAGATTGTTTCTTTCATTATCTTGACAAACCTTGAAAAGTAGTTTCTGTGCTTGCGTGGTGATTATGTTTCAGCAACAGTTCTTAGGGATTTTATTATGTGCTGAAACATATGTTTATAAAAAAGCCTATAACCTGGTGGAAAAAGTGTCTTAGAATAATAAACCTGTCGATGGGCCATATGCTGCCATCAGTATGTTTGAAAAAATAAATTCTTCTCCAAGTGTTAAGTAAGTTTACAGCCCAAGTGTTAAGTTAGGGTCAGAGTGTGACTGGCCCACTGTGGATTGAGAGAGGGAGGAGCGTGCAGGCAGATTCTCCTCATGCTCTTTTCATTAGCTCACACCATGGCCAGTGAGGTAGAGGGGGGTAGGACCCCTTCCCAAAGGGCAGTGAAGGATTTTTCTTGTGCTCATGTCACCATTTTTATTTTTAAATCTAGGTGACGTGGTCATGGAGAAATCTTTTGTTTCTGAAAAGCGAAAGTAAGATGCAGTAGATCAAAGAACGTGTCATTCTCAAAAAACACTTCTGTGTGGGATCGATGTTTGGTAAATGTAGACACTTTCTAGCCTATTGTACTTTGGATGCACTCACATAGCTCCTGTGAATAGGAGTCATGCATGTGTGCATCTCAAGAAAAATAGGTCTTCCAGTAACTGAGGCATTTTCTGTGTAGAAACATACTTCATCAGGAAATGTTTTTAATGTCCTAATGTTTTCCACCACTGATCAGCTGTGCACCGCTTGTTTTCCTGGAAACTCGGCAGGTGACAGTCATTGTCAAGGGAAATATCAAAGATTAAGGAGAATTGCTTAAAGTAGTTGACCATGCTGAAGGCTGTGTCATGAGATCCATGAGGTTGCCATAGTGTCCGTTATCAAAATCAAGATTATGAGCAGAGCAGTCCCCACCAGGAACAACTTTGTTATCCACAGCATTCCAGGGTTTATCAAAGCTTTTAGCTGGGTCAGGGGAAATACGCTTCTTGAGGGCTGAGATCTTTCCCTCCTGGGTTTTCCTGCCCAGAAGTCTAATGAGTTATGTTGTGTCTGTGTGCACAAGGCTCCCAATCTAGAAGAGGGCCTTGGAGACCAAAGGAGTGGAGCAGTGAGAGGGAACAGGCTGCAGTAGAAGCACCCTGACCCTAGCATGGAGTTTTCCATCACTATGGAAATGGAAAATAGATTGGATCAGTAATCCACAGAGGAGGGGGTACTTGGGAGTTATGTGTGTGTTCCCTGGGAAAAGTTTTGTGCACATCAGGGAGTAAGGCTAAGTATGGATTGAAGCAGTAGTAGGAGGATGACAATAAGACTGGGGAGGAAACCATCACAGCTGGGTGTGTGCTTACCTTTACCAGAGAGGCACTTTGGTATTGGCAAGGCTTGAAAGCACCCTGGAGCCATTGCTCTTTGGCCTAATGCAGCTCCCCCATGGAGACTGTCAAGTCCAGCCAAGTTCTTATACCCAGTCAGACCTAAGGGAAGGGTCATGGGCTTTGGTGCTGCTTCCTGAGCACAGCTGATGGGGTGCCGGAGGACCCTGCAGCAGGCCAGACTGGCTTGCCTATGGTATATACAAGCCAACATGTGGTGTTAACAACCGCAGCACTCAGAATTTGCACAAACCCACATTTAGTAATAAAATAGCCTGCAACTAGTCAAAGGCACTGGTAGTAGCCAAGCAAATTCAGAATGTCTAAGCCAACCATTTTGAGGTTATTATGAGCCAAAAAAAATTAGGATGGAGTCCAAGAAATGGAGAACACCTCACTTTTCTGGAACTCTCGTATCTCCAGGATGCCTTGGCCAATCTACCTCAAACTTTCCAGAGAAGCTTTCCTTGGCACAAGACCATGACTGTGAAATTTCAAGTGGCTGGGTTTTACTTTGTTGAAGTTATGAAGGTTAAAACTGGAGTTTGTTATAGAAAGCTAATCTTTCCATTACAAATATTTCCGGATAGTTGATATTCATTCCATCTTAATTGTTCACTGCTATTTCTTGTTCAGGCTGATTGTATTTTTGCCTTTTTTTTAAAAAAAAATAAAGAATAAATTCAGAGAAGTATAACTTGCTGCAAGATTGTGTATGGCTGCGTACAGGCATATGTGGTAGGACAGAAGCATTAGCACTATATCCACCCAAGAAGTTCAGGTCTTACTCCCACCTGACTATCACTGGAGAGCTTTTTGGGCTGTCTGGTTTGAAATCTCACTGCTTAATACAGCTTCTCCCTCTCTGCTTGGTCAAAGAGAGCATCTCTGTTGGCCTAGTTATACTCTCACCTCCAGGCAAAAAATTATTCTGGTTGATGGCCATCTCATCATTCAGGGTTTCCCTAGTGGCAGCTCCTGCTGTAGAAAGCCGTGAAGGTGGCGATAGCCTAAGATTTGGATCAGTGTTCTCTGTGTGTGCTCTTGAGCTGCTCTTCATTGTGTCTAAACATCTGTAGCTTGAAATGTGTAGCTGCCAAAATTATGAAATTTCAGATAGAGCTTAGAAAATACAGAGAAAATGTTTGTGGGCCTGGAAATGCTTTTTATTTCTCAAGTTAGGGTCACTTTGGCTGTGACTTGATTCCGAATAGGAGTGAGACCTAGTTATGCACTAGCCCTTCCCTCCACCCTGAGTGCTGGTTTCTGGGTGACGTGAAGACCAAAGCATGCCATTGCAGATACTTGCTATTGTTAGATGCAGCCAAATGAGGGAAGGTCTCTAAATATGCTGTATTTAAAGACACTGAATTAATTTGACTGAGTTACTTTATAGACAGGGTGAGCAGGGCTGGAACAGATGTCAAGCTGGAATGAGTCCTCACCCTGAGGCAGAGGCTGAGAGTGTTGGAAGTCAATGCTTGACTATTATTTTTCTTTCCGGGGCTGAAGTTTAAAAGCACTGTGAGAGACTCGGAAGAAGTCAGGTGATGCTGCTTCTGGAAGAGATAAGGTGCTGCTGATCACTGCTTGGTATGACACTCTTACAGGCAGGATTATGCAGCACTTGCTGAGTTCTGCAGCTCATGAGACCAGGAGTTATTCCATGTCTGTGCAAGGCACTGTCTTTGTCCTGTTTTGCCATCTGTACTGGTACGTACAGTTGTCTGTCAAGATACAGTAGATTATCATGGGTTAATTCAGAAAAAGGGTGTCTGCATGAAATACCCATCAGAAGGTTTTCTATTTGCTCAGGCGTTTTATTATTAGGAGCACTAAAAAGACCAACAGAGCCAGCTAAAAATCAATCTGCCACTATGTAGGCAGCCAATGAGAAGAGTGCCGGGTGGGTGTAATGTGATCACAGCTACTTAAACCAGTGATCAGATATACTGCTCCAGTCTGCAAAATCTGCAAGCAGTAGAGAAGCCCCGCTGAAAACTCCTGGACCACAGAATTAAAATAATTAAGCCTTGCAGTCATTGAAATATATGTTGCTCTTGCAAGGTCATCATGAGATAAATAAGGGCACAGCTAGAGCCCACTGTATATATGGAACTTTTCTTTTGTCATGTATGATGCAGAGGCTTTTTATTTTTTTAAAACAATAACTAGTTGCAGTTGAAAGTGCCCCGAGGTTTCTTCAGGTGGTGACAGCATCGAAACCATAGCCATCAAAGAGGAAATGCAGTTCAAAATACATAGAATCAAGGGTGCATTTTTTGATTCCTGAGCTAGCTCAAGCATCACTGCACAGTACTGTAGTGGTCTGCACAGGGACTCCCTGAATGATTTCTTCAGTAAGCAGGGCCCCACTGGAGGGGATCACCTCAATGACTTTTGATCTTTGTGGCATTTCTAGAAAGAGTGTGTCTGTGCTCTTCAGACTGCAGAGCTGCAAGGCTTTGAGTTACTACTGGCAGTACTCCGTCCCGTGCTTGCAGATGAAATATTCCAAGGAGTCTCATAAACCCATTGCACAAGCTGAGAGAAGGGATAGAAAACTGCATAGCTTTTAATACTGCAATATTATGGTATTGTCTACTGCTGCAGTATCCCCTGCTGTGTTTGGAAGGTCTCAGGCATACCAGGACCATGTCTAATCAGTCAAGCAGCCAGTAGTAATTCATAGCCTTGACTGCCGAGTTCACCATGGCTAAGGTAGATATATGCTCCAGCTCAAGAAAGTAAAGTCCTCTTTCTACAGTAGTTTGCTTTTTGATAGTGCCACTTTAACTCTGTTTCTGAATTTGCTTGCTTATTTTCTAAAGAATAGTTAAGAGATACAACACTTAAAATACCTCTCATTAAATACTTGATATTATTTCCACATTTGCTGGCTTTTAACATTTTAAGTAAACGAGGCAGGAACATTAACAGCCAGACAATGATACAGCTATACAAAGACAATAAAGCTGTGGGATGGACACTACTGGAGATTCACAGCTCAAAACTGCATTATAAGTGCAGAACAAACCCAGTAAGTATGTGTAATAGAGTTTGAAGTCTTCCTTACCTTACCACTGGATTAAAGTGAGCCTCTTTATAGGTGTTTTCCTGCCCGCCCCTCCCCCCCCCCCCCCAGCCTCCCCAGTTGTTTAGAATCAGCTGTAAAGCAGAAGTGTGGTCAGTAACAGCAGAGCAACAAGAATTGTCTATTTCCCCACTGTCCCAAGTTTCTCAGAAGGTAATATTTGATACCACATCAGTTCCACTGCGGTTTTGGGCTGTAAACCAAAACTGAATTTTTTATTTAGATCCACTAAACAAAGCAGTTATATTTTTGTTCTTTGAAATGCACTACCATTTTAAGCCGAAGATTCCTCTCATTTTCCTTCCAGCTGAAGTGAGGTTACAAAAGAAGAAAATTTCAAGTCCCATGTATGAGAAGCACTCAGGAAAATGTCAAGTGACTTGAAAAAACAGGTATGCTGAGTAGAAGTGTCATTAGGATAAAGGCAGATTGGATCAAGACTTACAGCAGTGGTGACTGGTGCATAGGTCTTGGAGGTGGTTCAGAATCGGGATGCTACTTCTCCTGAGGTCTTGGAAATCAGGAGGTGGTTATAGGGATATGGTGATGCTGGAGGGAACACAGGACTGTCATCTGGAGTTATCAGTCACTGGCTGAAATGCTGGAAAAATAGTAGCTGTTGAGAGCGTACATGGAGTACATAAAGTATATATCATATTAACAATGTTACATATTCCAATAAAGTGCTTTTAGAAAGCAAATGTTGTATACTAAAAGCCTATTTTTTTCACTGATTCTCTGATGCCCAGGCCAAGTGGAATTGATTTTAAACTAAAGACACCAGTGTGCCTGTTTCTTAGAACAATGTGCTTGGCAGAAAAGTGATATATTAGAATTCACATAAACTTGGATTCTCTGACTTCTGGAAAGGAAACTGTGTACGTTACCCACTGACAGAGACATGGGCTTCTCTACAGCATGCCCTTGGGCATGTTCTGTTTAAATGGCTTGAAAATATGTGGTTGTTCTACATGTGCTTGTCCATACTCAGGTTCTTTATGGAGACAGTGACATTTACAGTATCAGCAGTCTGAAGTACTGCTTTTGCCATAGGTTTTGATGGTCATTTCCATTTACTGAGGAAACCTAAGCAGAGATCTTGACATGATGATGGTGTGGGGGATTTAACAGACAAAACTGTTACCTGCATGCGGTAATAAAGCTGGAAAACACTTTAAAGAAATGAAACTTACCTTTATCTGAGCCATGCAAATTCTTTTCCTTTAATTTCTCTTCCCTCATGGTATAAAACTATGTAAGTCTGCTCATTCTTTCATCAAAAATGATTCAGACCTGAGGGACACTTGTAATTTGGAAGTAATTAGTAAATAAGTCAGATAAATACTATCCATTGAGAATTGTGAAAGCACATTGCATAGGATTCTTAAAGAGCTGTATCAAATTTGAACAATTAAAGCTTAAAAAAATTATCAGTAGCTAGTATGATAAGTCCATTTCATCATAAATTAGTTCACTGTTAATAATTTATGCTGCTTTCGAAGCAATCTGGAGAGACTTAGCAATCTCAAAAAGTGGTTAAAATAGAAGAAAGGAAAATCTGTAGAAGTACAGCATCTTCAGACTGAAATGTGGTGATATCCAGGTACCTGGTTTGCAATAGGAACTTGGGCTGTGTGCTGCCAGTCAGCGCTCATGTGTAAATTCAGTCAGTGGGGTTCTGCGTCCAGAGCTGGACCTCAGGGCTGTTGGTGGGGGTGCTCCTGCCTCCCCAGCTAACTTTAAACAGTATTGCTTTTGGGGTGCAACATATTGTCTGTCTGCTTTTTTAAGAAAAGCTTAGGCTGAAATTGAAAACTTAGAGCTTGTGTGACTGTTGCGGGTTACAAAATTGGGCCCTTTAGTGGAAAAGCAGAACATGAGGTACAAGATATGTTTGAATAAATGTGGTTTGTAAGTAAACCAGTCTAGCACTGCTTGTAAATTCATCTTAAAATCTTCGTATTCCTCTACTTAAATGTCAATTCGGGATTGTGAGATGCTGCAGGCTTCTACTGTAGCTTTGTAGCAGCACAGGACTGGGGTAATGGGAACACACAGGGCTGTGTCATTCCTCCCTGGGAATAACCTGGTGTCTCTCATGACCCTCCAGGGACTGCTTGAGGTAATACCAGATTTCATATTTGGCGTTTTTATACCATACATTTCACTATAGTTGCTAGAAGTGCTATGAAATTGTACAATGCATTAAAATAAAGTAGAAGTTACAATGCATTAAGGAAATATTCCTATATAGAGTTCGTTCTGCTGTATTGGACTGGTAAATTTTGTTTCATCAATTCACCAAACTGTGTTTAGCGATCAGTATGTTTACTACTAGTGGCAAGTTTCCTACCAGTGAGTGTGGATTACCAGCACTTTGCTGTACTACTTCATGTCCAAATAGAGGTTCACAAGAATTTTACTCTTTGGCCTCAGCAGGGCAAGGAAAACAGAAGGTTTTGCACAGATACCAAAAAATCCAAGAAGTTTGGAGTAGACTGAAGGCAGCTGCAGACCAGAACAAGAGTCCCATCACTGCTTGGTGTAATTTATGATTGCTGCAAGTATATATTTTTGCGTTTTTGTACCCAAATTTAGTATGGACTTCAATGTGTTTTTCTCCAGCAGTTAAGAAACAACCTGAAGAAAATAGGAAAACTTTGCTTTGCTTACTGTCATCCTGTGTAGTATACCCCATACCTGCTATAGCAGTTTTAGCTGTTAATAAAACATCTCTACTAACAAACAGTAATTAGAAATATAGATGAGTCAGGAAATAAAAGCAAGAATCATGAAAATGTTAGAAACGTTAAGCATTAGTTTTTAGGTCAGACTAATTTCTTTTTGGTTTTGGTGTCTGAACAGGATTGAAGCAGGGCTAAACACCATCGACGGAATAGGTTTGACAGGATTGGTGTTGCTAAGGAATCAATCTATGTTAAAACAAAGATTTCTTTTTCAGAACAGTCTCTCTTTATGCTGGCAGAGAAAACCTGCTTCTGATTGATTTAGGGTGGTGAATTGGCTTCACTTTATTACTTGCTCTGTTCCTTTAGCACTTAAGAGCTGCAGACATGGATTGGGGCTGTATTGTGCTAGGCAAGGGGCAAAACCACATAAAACATCATCTTCATCCTCACAAACTTTGTTCCTGACTCTCCAAATGGTTGGCCTGAATGTCGCTGATGGCCTTCCTAAATGGCAGATGGTGCCACAGTGCGGGAAAACTCAGATTTCCTGGGAAGGCCATGAACTTGAAGAGAAGCAAGCACTGTCTGAGAAGCACCTCCCTGGGAAAGCAAGCAGGGGGGTATGCTGGGGTGGGGGGCATGGGCAGACCCCAGCTACTCCTTGCCATAGGCAGGAGGGAGACGGTTCCCATAGGTGTGGAATAGAGGAGAAGGAGAGGGAGAGGGAGAAGAGGAGATTTTGGGCATATCTGACATCTTTCTGAGAGGACGCCTGTGCTCTGTGCCAGGCAAGAGGATGCGCTTCATCCGCATCTTCTAAGCAGATGCATCTGCATCTTCTAAGCAGAGCATGCAAAAGCCAGGCAGGGGGTTTGCATATCTTGGCTACTTAAAGGCAGGCTTAGAAGGAGGGCTTTTTAATGAAATCTGTGATATTTCAAAGGACTGCCTGTTGGCTGGAAACCAAAAAAAGACATAGCCAGCATTTGAATTACTGACAAATATTGTAATGAAAAAATTGAGAATCCCACCTGTTGAAGAACTGAAGAAAGGGAATATGTTACATGTATGCTGATTAGCTTCAGACTTCAAAGTGAGTATTTAGATGGAGACTTTCCTCTAGAGGTAAAGGCATGTCAACAACCTCTGCCAAGTATCTTAGTAAGAAAAGCATTTACTCTTTCACAGCTTCATTGTTATTAGCCTGTACATCTCAAAATACAAGGTTTTAGATTCTGTTGTCTCTTATGATGGTGAAAATTAGCATAAAATGGTAATTCCACAGTTGTATCCAGTAAGGATGGGCTCAGAATCTTATCCTGTCATTTCAACTTTTATAACAAAAAAAAATAATGCACATAATCTTGCAAACTAGTCAGCTCTGTCTTACTTCTCTTTTACCTTGGTTTCTCACTATTTTAATGATATCAGAGCTTTCAGAGACCCTATTTTTGTTTTTTTTCTGGTAACTCCCACCTTGTAAAGTCATTTGTACTTGTAGGGAGTGAATGGCAAGCGCTGGGAGAGAGGACTTCTTATGTGCTGCACATGGGCACGAATGACTGCACAAAGGGGGAAGAATCCAACAACTGTGATGTAATTGTCACTGCTCTCATACTGTTTTCATGGTGGTAGTTCTTAGAGATCCTGTTTCTCTGCAAAATTTCCAGGCAGGTAGGATTCAGGTTCCAGTGGTTCGTGTCAGATTACAAACAGCTGTATCGCCCACAGAAGAGATTTCTGTTGATCTAGTCATAGTTTGAACTAATATTGCCCTAAGCCATGAATAAAACACTGCCAAAATGGAGGAGAAAAAGAAAAAAAAATACTAATGTCACTTTATTTTGCTTTATGAAGCCAAACAAAACATCCTAGCTAGTGTAGATTGGCCTATTATCAGCATAGTCATGTTAAATATTAAAATATACAAAAAAGAGGGGAAAAAATTGTTCCAGTCCAGGAAACATAAATTTTGGATTGTATTTGTAATGTAACAAAGCCTCAACTGACTTCATCCTTCAGTTTGGCAGGCCTTCTTCCAGGGTGAAGCTTTTCATTCAAGCTTTTAGCCTAGAGCAGATAAGCCTATAGAAGGCATGGTTTTTGTCTGCATGTATATGAATGTATAGAAATGAGACATTAACAAAGATAATTTTAAGAGAGCATGTAGAAAATGACATTGCTAACGTAAACAAATCAGAATTGTCACTGAGATAGAGCTGAGAAATAGGGAACAATTTATTTACCATTGTTCTGCTTTAGAGTTTTAAAACAAGGGCTTGTTTGCTTTCTGGAACAAATGTAAAAAGACAAACTATGGACTAATAAAAAAGTTAGTAATAGAAAGCAAAGCAAAACACAGTGCCTGTAGGACCTGCTTTATTGGAACATACAGTAGAAACACGCTCTGTGGATGTAAAGTTTACTGCTATATTGAGATATAGATAATCAGTATATCTCAGAAACATTTTTGCTTTAGAGTGGAAAATCAAAATTCTGCAACCATTTTTGTCTGGAAGTGATTGTAAGTTTGGTCAAGTTTTTTTTGTGATGGGATTGAAACAGACCTTTTGTAACTGTGCTCTCTGTTCATGTGCGTGTTAGTATAAACATTCCCTTCTTTCAGGAAGCAATTCAGATTGCCCTTTTTCAGTGCAATTACTGCTGTGTTAAGTTCAAGTAATATAGCATCTAAAAACATTTATGGAGCAAAGAAAAGAAGCCTTTTATTCTAACCTTGCCAAGAGCAGAAATAAAATGAGCTGTTGTGCTGGAACTGTAGAACTGCATGAGGATTTGTTAACGTCCTATTTCTCGTGGTTTAGTCTGTGTGCAGCCTGAGATTTGTGTGATTTAATGAGACTATGATTCGTTTATCCTGTCAAGCTTTAAATAAAAAACCCTCAAAGCACTTCCTTCCTTTTTTGAATTATGTGTTTTTGCAAGTACGGTATCAAAAGCTTTCCCTTAAAAAGAAGGAGAGGAACCAAATACTGTTATGTATGTTGGCTGAATTATTTTTTTTTAGTGTTTTATTAGACAACGAGTAGACTATCCATTTCTCTGCACTTCTCTGTCTTGTTTCAGGGCATTAAGAGATTCCTGCCATCATGTTCAGTTACACATGACATCAGAACATAGGCATGGGCTGCTCCTGAAGTGTGCTTTTGCCAGGGGAAAAAGATTCAAACCTTATTCTATGGGCAGGGAAGGATCAATCCCACAGAAAGCCAGGCTGTGCTGAAGATGGGCTGTCACTCCTGCTCGTTTTGTGAGTCCTCAGGCACCAGCTGTGCCTGTAGTTTGCAGAATGTCTGCATGGAGTGTGAAGTGATGGTTCACGGGGTAGAAGAGAGGAAAATAGGTGCAGCTATTTTGGCTGTTAGTCCATTGCAAAACTCGATCCGAGAGTGTCCTGGTGCATAGGGTGGGAAGAGCTTGAGCAAGGACCATGCTCTGTCTGTGAGGAGCGCAGTTGGTGCCCCAGGGTCCCTTTCCCATGCACAGGGATGGCGGAAAGCAGCACATTGACCTGGGAAGGGCTGCTCAGAATAAGGGGGTAGGATATAGCATGGATCCTGCTGCTCACCCAGACCTCCCACCAGGCGTGTGGTGGCCTCTTTCTCATCAGTTGCTTAGGAGAAACAGGGTAGGAAGCTCTGTGCCAGAGCCTGCCCTCAGCAGGAGTAGGGCCCAGCTGGTGTTTCCCTGCATGGAAGTATGTGATTGTTCTGGTGGGAGGAAGTTTTTCCTGCCGTTTCTCACCCCCTTGGTGCTGAGGTGTCCTTGACTCTGGCAGGTGTTGTTTTGCTCTTTCACTAGTGCCATGGGCACGGATTCCCTTCATTCTCTGCTGCTCACCCCTGCCCTTCGCTCTGCTCTGCAGCTGGTGTCCTGCTTCCTTCCCAGTGTCTCCCCGTCTCTTCTCAGCCTCTCCCAGTCCTCGCCTCTTCCTCCCTGTGTTAGCATACTTTGCTTATTGACCTCACCTCAGCAATAACCGTAAATACATTACTAAGGTGATTATGCATGAGCGGAGGATGCGCAAGTAAGTGGTGGCCATCAGTCTGATCACCTTGTTTCCGCATCTGGCTTTTATCTGCAGCCAGCTTGCCCTTTCAGCCTGTCTGCCTCATGCAAACACTCAGCATTGGGCTTCCCAGGATCCTAATGCTGATCAGGTCTCCTGGGATCATCTGCAGTTCCTTTACAACTTGCCATTTATGAAGGGGAGCAGAGATGAGCAGAAAAAACACGGGCTGCTCTGTGGCCTGATCCTCAAGGCTTTGCCAGTGTAGAGGAACTGCTGAGGTGGAAGAGTGTAGCCAGCTGGGATGGTGTTGGTATAAAGCTGGACCCTTCAGGGATTATCCAGTGGCACAATGAATTTCACTTTGGAAAAGTGACTTGCACTGTCTCTGGGTATTTGCAGAAGTTTTATACTGATGTAAATAACAGTTTTACCTGTTCGTTTATTTGCTTGTTTTTCTTGGTGCTTGGATCAAGACACAGTGCTGTGGCAGCTGAAATATGACCAAAAACTGCCCAAAACAGTCAGCTGATAATTCTGCAAGGGCAGAAAAGATATCTTAGCTGCTCCTCTACTCCTTGTGTGTGAGGACATGCTAGGGACTATGGCCAAAGAGTTGGCTTCTGCACCCATGTCCTGTGGTGGAACCAAGCACTGCTGACATTTGCTGCAACTGGAAGCAGCCTTTAACCTTTCCATCTCACTGTGAACAGTGCCAGAGCACAGCAAAGGTACGGCAAGAAAAAATGGCAAAAAAGAGGTCAGAAGTAGGTAAGGCTGCATGCGTGGTTATGTGAGGGGCTCCTTGAGAAGCTTTAGGGGCTGATTTGAGTTGTGTGGTGAAAATTGCTTATTTTGAGCACAACTATGTGACAGTCCTGCCCTTTGTAGTTTCATTTGAGGAACCTGAAAGTGGTTTACACTGAAGTTGTTCTGGATTTCACATGCAGTGAAATGTAGTACATTTGTATAGAAACCCTCAGTTATGATAAAACCATGGTTGGCTCATAACCAGTCCATTAAAGATGAAGAGGTGGTGTTGTCTTAAAATTTGAGAGGAAATTCTGGCTGGAGTTTTGAATCTCGGTGTATATCCGAGTGAGAGCTGGCATCATGGCTCATGAGAAAAGATGCTGCAGTTTGGGTAGATGGAGGTTGACCTAAGAAGTGCTGTCAGTCACTGCAGAGCCACGTTTTCCCTGGCCCTTTATGCTGTGATGAACATTTCCATTGCCAATGGGAAAGTCTGCATCTGAAGGCTAGGAGCTGGTACGGTTATTTTTACTTCCCTCCTGTCAGCCCACACTCACATAGCCTGTATGTGGTCTCTGGGCTGTGCAGGCGGCTCTGTGGGCTGTAGGAAAGTGATAGCTGGCTTCAGTGCCAGGCAGCTTGAACTTGATGATGGAGTGTGGAGAGTGGGTATCAGATACAGAGAAGATAGCTTTGACCTCCCACTGAAGCCTGAAGATTTATGCATCTAAGCCCCCGTGCTCCTACAGAATAATCTAGGACGCGTTCCTTGGCAGAAGCCCCACTGAGCATTTCTCCAGCTGCCGGGTTGCCAGCTTGAGTGAATTTTACTGCAAGTTTCACTGTATTTAGTAATTTTCTTCCAGCCTGAGATCCTGGAAATGGGTCATTAGTAAAAATAAATAAATAATAATTTAAAAAGCTGGTCCACCTCCACCACCTTTGACGTGAAATCCTAGTTTCTATCAGAGAACCTGAGAACAAGCATGCTGCCTGCATCCCCAGAAGCAAAGAACCTGAGACTCCACTTTCCAAATGCCCTGGCTTAGGTCACTTGGCTCATATTTAACGGATGATTCAGGTTAGCAATACCATCATTTGCATAACCTCCCAAGCAATCTTCCCTAAGAAGATAACTAAATATAGCTTAAAAAGACACTGTGCAGTATTGGAAAAAAAAAAGAAAAAGAAAAAGAAAAATTAAAAAATCCTACTTCTGAGTTGTTTGGGTATTTCTTCTTTGTTTCAGGAGACATTCTCTTATGTTGCCACAAATAATACTGAATGCAGCTTGACTCCTCTGAAAATAATGTTGAAGGAAGGAGCCAGATTTATTGGGACTAACAAGGAAGTTGTCCAAAAGAGATTCATTAATTAGGAGGCCTAATCACAGCCAGTAAGACAAGCGCCCAGGCCATCAACAGACTAATATACATCTTTTGGCAGTCACCACTCCCCACAGGCTTGCCTGTCTGTTGCTGCCTACTGTATGGCTTGCACTGCAGAAATGATGTGATAATGCTAAAACCAACTTGGCACTTCCCACATGAGAGGATGAGTGTGTTTCCCCACCCTGGAAATGCAGCCTCCAGCTCTCTTGCCCGATGCCAGGGGTTTCTTAATACCCTGGAATTAGCAAAGAGATGGAGCAAACTAAAGGAGCATTTGCTATCTGTTCATGCCGCCTAAGCTTTCCATCAAATAAACCCTGGTCTGATTCTCAGCCCTTTGGGAACGGTTGCCCACAGCTAACATTTGCTACCCCAAATAACCCCGAGGTGACCTTCTCACTAAAAAGCTGCAGCCAAGAAAAACCCTGTTTAACATAACAGTGCACAGCTTAGAACATCAACTTGAACCATCCTGACCTCTGAGCTGCTGGGGTCTGTACAAATTAATTTAACAATACACAGTGTTGAAAGGGAGGAATGTTTCAAAGGAATAATAATAATAAAAAAATCTCCCTCATCCATCTCTTCTCATTTAAGAAATAGTCAGGAGGCCTACTTTAGAAAAATTAAAAGTGCTCCTTGTTGCAAAACAATGAGCTGTATAAGGGGTGGGGGCAACACATTGGATTCTTGCGTCTTAGCGTAGCGAAATGAAATTTCCCATAAATGGGTGCTGCTTTTGGAAAATCGGCGTTTAATTTCCACTGAGGAGCTGGCTTTATTTCCTGGGATGCTTCAAAGATACCCTTAGGGTTTGCCTTTCTTTTTCATAGCTGCTGCTAGTACTTTTATTAAGCAAATAAACAAGTCTGCCTCTTCTGCCCACCTCGCTGGTTTGTACCTCACCTCATGCTTTCCATGGCTTTCATGGAAATATTCTGGCTTGGTAAGAGAAAAGCCCCTCTCCATACAGTACTTGGAGCTTAGATCAGTTAATGATTGGAAAAGCCCATCAGATAGGAGACGTAGCAAAATGAGATCATCACCTACTGCGGCAAACAGCTCTATTACCTCTACTGAACAGGAACATGGGTTGGGTTAAGACTTGGGGGCTTTCCCCAGGTGCAGATTTATTCCTCTGGTACTCCTTAGCTGGAGCTTTGACTCCAACAGTTTCATTGTAAGTAGGGAGGATTATTGCAGCAGGGGTGGTGAAGCTGGAGACAATAAGCAACTTTAATGATAATTTGGAAATTTGTGTAGAATTGCCTTGACAGGTTGAAAGCTGTATAGACGAGCATAGATGAAAGAGGTGGAAGTTTCTTCCTGAAGCATCCAGTGGACTTCAGTAATTACATCTATGAAACCACCTGTTTATTTAGCCAGTGTAGCTCATTGCAATCATAATTTCTGTTTTTCTATACTAATGTTTTTCTTTCTTCAGTTGAATTGTGCTTCTGTCAGGAACACAGGGCATGAGCCTAAGCACATCCCCAGATGGTACAGAGGGAGATTCCTCTATGAGCAGCAGAGGGGTCTGCTGCCAGTGCAGTGGGGGGACCATGAGGAATGCTTGGAGGGGCTGCCCTGTCCTCCCAGACATTCCTAAAGCCAGGGACTGCGAGGTGTGAGGAGCCACAGGGACTGAGGGGGAGAGGACTGGATGTTTAGTGCAGCGGGAGATAAGATAAACTGATATTTCGCCGGACTTAGTGCAGCTTTCCAGGCACAGCCTTCAAGATCCTCTGAGGTTCTAGGGGTCCTCTTGCAACTAATACAGTAATGACCTTGAATTTGCTTCCAGCTCAGCTGTACTGCTGGAGGACAAGGCTTTTCTTGTGAGCAAAAAACATGAAAGCAGCACAGAGATTTGCCTGCATAGCTCCCGTCTTCAAGAGATTTGAGTATCCTTTTTGAGGCCCCACTTGCAACAAGGGATTGTAGATAAGCTTCTACAGTAGTTAATGTGTAAACTTTTCAGATTTATTCTCACTGGTGGCTTTCCTTTTGCTTGCAGTGTTGACAAATAGATTGCTGTATGCTGATTTTTTTGTTTTTCACAGCTAATTTTTTGCTACATGAAAACTGTAATCATGTGCATGCTCACATGTTCATGCTGACTCATAAAAATGTTGCTTTTATGACCTTATAAGTGTTATGGGAAAAAAAAATAATTTGCTTTGATTTAAAAATAATTAATAATGCAACTCATTCC
The DNA here is from genome assembly GCF_963082525.1 of Nesoenas mayeri. Taxonomy (NCBI): domain Eukaryota; kingdom Metazoa; phylum Chordata; class Aves; order Columbiformes; family Columbidae; genus Nesoenas; species Nesoenas mayeri. The sequence goes on along the minus strand of NC_137541.1, from coordinate 149,054,998 downwards.
TTTTTCAGATTGTAACCTGAATACCAAATTTAGGAGTCCATACTAATTCTTCATGCTGAGGCAGTCTGCTGCACCAAACACATGCAATCACAGACAATTAGAAACTTTCATCGTCTCACACGTGAATTAAGACTAAACCCTTTCTTTCTTACCAACTTCTGGTTATAAGACACAACAAAACTGGGAAAAAAAAAAAACAAAAACGAAATCATGCGATTTTGCTATGGTTTGTGTTTAAATTGTGTTTGGACTTGCTATGTGACTGTGAAAAATATTGGTGACCTCTTCCTTTGTATCTTCGACTTCCTGCAAGCTTGTCTGTTTAAAAGATTTTGCAAGATGCTTCCTTTGCAGATCCTGTAAGAAATGTATATTCAGCAGGAGAAACATCTGACTGAGCAAAGACTAACTTACACAGTGGTTTGGAAGCCACGTGTTGAAAAGTGCTGGGGAAACACAGCAGGGAAAATGATAAAAAGGGATGAAAGCAGTTCAGACGAGTGAAGAATGCTGATTTAAAAATGCAAACCATCTGAACACTGATGAGTGGGCAGGTTGCAATAACTTCAGGGCAGACCTAAGTTGCACAACAGCCACATACTGTAAGTCGACTCCCACAGGACATTGACTGTAGTGATTTAAAATTGGATGGGGTAGGGGGGAGTGTCGAGGTTCTGCAGAGAGCAATCTTGCAGCAAGAGCAGCAGAGAGCAAGTAGGAAATGGGTCAGTGGGAGTAATAGCTTTTTTCCATGTGGTTTATGTGAACCAAGGCATACGTGTGTGGAGCACAGGGTTATCGCACTCTTGGATTTTTTTTTTCAGTGTACTCGAAATGAATGTGTTTGCAATGAAATTTGGTCATCCAAGTGTGAGATTATTCTCTGTTTGGACACTGCTTTGAGTCCCAAAGTTGGCTTGCTTTTTTTAATGTTCTGGGATTTATCTTGTTCGTTAAAATAGACTGTGTTTGGAAATGTAATGCTGTGGCCTCACATTCCCAGGAGGTCAGCAGAAATCCTAGCCTGAAGTATCCCTACTAATACCACCTGCGGTTTGTTCTCGCCTCTGCATTGTGGTAGGCAATCTCCTCGTTTGTGCTGAAACAACTGGATGTGTGACCACACTGAAGTGGATAAGAGGAATGATCCCGTTTAAAAAAAAAATAAACCAAAACAAAAAAAAACCCTGTGCCATATACTTCCCCTAATCCCCTGTTATATCATTTTACTGATCCAGCTGTGTAGACAAGGCTGTTGGCAGTGGCAGGAACACGGTGCAGGGATGAGGGACAGAGCAGAGAACACTTTAGGCCAGTGTAAGTGCCTGTTTCTTTTCAATGTGAAAACACAGCCTTAGTTACAGGTTCAATCCAAAGTTTGCGCTCAACTTTGATGTAGTTTATCAGCTTGCAGAAAGGTGATAGAGTATGGTGAGTGTGGTTTTGTTCCCCCCTGATGGTCAAGTATAAGCAGGCAGGGTGTTATCAGAGGTGTATAGAGCTGTGAGTGCTGTTTGGACAAGGTGTGATGAGATGGTGGCTCCTGAGGCGCAGGCTGTTAATGAAATTAAACCTGCCCCTGCTCCTGGTCCCCTTTTATGATCACAGCTGCCTGGTACATGTGGCTCTTATGTCCCACCATTAAGTAGGGATTGAAACAAATGGAGTTAGAAACAACACTCCAAAATAAAGGGCTTATTTTTAGTCAAGATCCGGTAAGTGATACATCACTAAGTAGTATACTGAGCTACACTTCACTGGCACTTAATGGCCATTGTTCAGAAAGGTGAATGATAAGGCTTGTGATCAGGTAGGGCCGGACTTTCTTCAGCCAGCTTTGCCGCTGATACCCACACCACTTGATTAAGCAAGTGAGTTCGTATAAGGACATAGCATGCGTGGTGGTCCAGCAGTGTGTTAGTGTATTTTCCTTGGAACACAGCCCCCTCAGTCAGACTTCATTTCATGTTGGACCATCTCCCCACTAATGCACAAGCTGTCCAAAATTCCCAGGTATTAGTAGAGCACACATTTCTGAGTCTAGGTCTGACATCTCCCCCTGCTTCCCCTTTATGTAAATCTCCATCATTATCCCAAAGGCATGTATTTAGTTAGTTGTGCCAGCCGTCCCCCTTTTTGGAAAATGCATGCTCCTCATGCCTCGACATGCAGAACTCTGTGCCACCTCAGTGTGTGTGCAGCATTCATAGCAGAGGTACAACAGTCACTCTCTTATTCAGGTCTGATTCTGGGCTGTGCTCCCCAGCAAATGATGTGGCCCACTCTTGCTGTGCCAGTTCATACCAGCTGAGGAAAAGTCGCCCCTCCAACCTGTGATTTGATGCTCTCCCCAGCTACCCCTTGATGGTACCCACAGAGCACCATCCTTTCAGGGCCATGGGCAGAGGAGGGCTGGCCAGCTGAGAGTTGTGCTCCGTGCCTGGTCCCTTTGCGGACAGGCTTGCTCGCAGTCCCACTGCATAAGGACTTTCCACAGCAGACGAGAAGACAGCTGATGTTGTCCCCACTGTGCATACAGCCAGGCGTGGGTTTTGCTTTTGTTCTCTTACTGCTACGCTCAGTATAGCAGAAGCAGGCAGGCACATGATCTCCCTGAAGGCAGGATCCAGTGTTACTGTAGAAACTGGCCACCAGCTTCTTTTGTAGCTAGCAGCTGTCACTGTGTGGTTACAGCCAAAGCGTGTCACTCCTACAGTGTCTGCAGGCTCTGGAGTTTGTTTCTGCTTCTGAATCCTCTGCGCTACAGCTTGGAGATTAATTCTGCACCATCTATCAAAGCGTGCTAAAATATTTCTGAATTGTATCTATTTTTAGAACCATTTTTGATTAATATTTCATGTTCTTTCCAGGTTTCATTTTCCTTCACCAATACTTCAAGGCACAGAGGAGCTGGTAAAGGCATTGCCATGAAACCTAACTTGAAGCAATGGAAACAACTCATGCTGTTTGGCATCTTTGCATGGGGTCTGCTTTTTCTGGTGATTTTCATCTATTTTACAGATAGCAACACTGCTGAACCAGTTCCTAGTTCCTTTTCTTACATTGAAACTAAGAGGCTTCTGCCCCTTCAGGGCAAGCAGAGAGTCATCATGGGAGCCATACATGATCCATCATTCTCTGAAACCATTGATGGGAATGAGGTGCTTCTTAATGAAGATCTCTTAGGTTCATTTAAATCGGGGACTGGAAGTATTAAGAAATGGACTGATTTGGAAGATGCCTTTAGAAATGAAGATGAGTTTTTTCCATCCCAGATAGGAAGAAAATCCAAAAGTGCTTTCTACCAAGTGAATGATGATTATTTATTTGCTGCTGGTCAGCCTCGACCGCACAACCACCTGCAAGAGATAGCAAAATTCATCTCAACTGATGAGGATAATCCAAAAGCAAATATTTTACAGAACAACTGGAGCCATCAGAGAAGAATGAAGAGAAGGAGCACAAAGCACAGGAGAAGCCAGATGCTTGATGAATCTGATGACTGGGATGGGTTATATTCCACAATGTCGAAATCCTTTCTTTACAAGCTTTGGAAAGGGGATGTCTCTTCCAAGATGTTAAACCCTCGACTGCAGAAGGCAATGAAAGATTATTTGAGCACCAATAAGCATGGGGTGCGGTTCAAGGGGAAACGAAACTCCAAATTGACAGGAGACCAGCTATTCTGTGAGCTAAAAGAAAGGGTGAATGTGAAAACAATAGATGGCAAGGAAGCTCCTTTCTCCACTCTTGGATGGGAAAAGCACGTTCCCCAAATTCCACTGGGCAAATTGTATACACATGGCTTTGGGAGCTGTGCTGTCGTTATGTCTGCTGGTGCAATACTGAATTCCTCTCTAGGGAATGAAATAGGTGGGTGAAATGCATCTATTCATGTGTATGTATACGTATGTGTATGTGTTCATGTTTGTCTTTCAAAAGGTTCATTCTTCTCAAGCATGGGTCTGTAAAGCCTGGTTGTTCTCTCTCACCAGCATTACCTGAGTGTGAGCTTACAGACTTCAGTGAAGCTGTTCCATTTCAGGACAGTGTAACTGAAAGGAAAATCAGGCCCGAAGTCATAATTTGATTTAAAGAAAACAGTGATGCCTTCTTATCGTATTACAGCTTGTTGTATAAAGGAGGCACTGGTTTCATCAGATCTGCCGTATTTGACATTTTGCTGCAGCGTGTGTTTATTTCTTCAGTGGATTAGAGCCATGTTCTGGTTTTATTTTGCATAGCTGTGTTGCACCTGTTTGTGTTTTACAGTGGCTCATAGAAAAACTGCTTGTGCTGTTGCTATCCCAGACTGAACTTTGCCTCCATGCCAAGTACACCATCCTTTTCATCTTCTGCATGTTTGGAGTTGACAGACATATAGAATTCAAACCCTTGAGCAGCCTCATGCACTGAGGTCAAGTCCCTTGACCTCTTTTCTGAAACTGAATTTTAATGAGTTCAAGTATCTCCTCCCTTTGATTTTTCTACTGCTGCACTGAGTCAGTGAGGTTACACGTGTGCTGAGATGTCAACATCACACAGAATTCCACACTTCAAGGTGGGAGTTTTGTAGTAGCTATTCAGAAAATTATTGTGGAGCCATAAAACGAATCTAGGTCAGTTTTATTTTTTCCTTTCAAAAATAAGTACTACCACTCGTATTAACACCTCAGTAGTTCTTCATTTTAGTAGTACATGTGCAGTATGCTGCAAGCACTGAAAGAAGGATGAAATGTATGTCTCAAACTTGCTTCTGGAGCAAGAAGAGTTATCTCCTTCAGCTCTCTGTAAAAACCTTTTGATGTGTACTCATTAATCCTCCCATCTTCCAGGACTTCACATCGCAATACCTGCTTCATCACACTGTATCATCTTTGACACGGATGAATTTCCTTTAAATCTCTAGGATATATTAGAGCTGCTGTCATTATCAAACTACTCTAATAGGCTTCCAGCAGAGCACGGATGCCCAGCTGGCCTGTGGCTAAAATCACACCAGGGTAACCCCCAATTTCACAGGAAGCCTCACTGATTCAGAAGTCGTTGTTACACCCTTCCTCAGTGTGTTTTCTTTGACTGAAACAAAATCATTTTCTCTCAGTGTTGCCAAGTACACCCAGTTTACATTGGTATAGATTGGTGCTGTACTGGAGAAGAGCAGATGTACAAGAACAGATGCTCTTTGATAAGACCTACAATGAAATTCCACATCTCTTCCTAACTGTTGTGCAGGAAAGTGTGTGGTGCAGCAGGAGTCACAGAAATTTTTTTTCTAAGTATTTTCCAGGCCATGGGCAGGTATTTGTGACTGAGCAGAGAATTTGGCCCAGAACTGGGGCAGGGGGCGACTGAGTGCTTACAGCCATCCCAGAGGGGCCTGGTGCAAACCTATGGGTCTTAGTGGTCACTCTGGCTCCTGGGAAGTGCTAATACACTGGAGACACCGTGCCAGCACTTCCTACTTAAAATGGAAAATGGGAGCTCCAGCATATGTTTCTAGTATTATTCCCATGGGGAAGAAGTTACACTTCCCCTGCAGAATCCAAATTGTATGTGTTACAGCTGAGCTGTTGTCTGTGCCCTTCCACCTCCTTGAGAAACTGATGAGAATCTGACTGGGAAGAGGAAGATCAGACTGTTCAAGATGCTCTTTTTCCATGTGCATGCACAGCTGTAGAGAAAGACTGTCTTCTCCCAGAGCTGGCACCAGGGCTACCAGCTCCGTGTTGAAAATGCGAGACAACCTGCCAGTTGGGAAGCACCACGGGCAGCTGGTGTTGCTGCTCTGTGGAGTCAACCTGGCACCTATGCTTGAGCTCCTCCGTATCCACAGAGCAAAATGAGCAAAAGCAGCATCATTAGGGAGTGGGGAAAAACACCCCATGCGCAAGTTGTGTTTTTTGGGCCATGGGCTATACAAGACTTGGTTGATGAAGTTGCTGCAGGCAAAAGGCTTTTACTGTTTATCTTCCCAAAAGAAAAAAGTAAGTCTGAAGAAAGCAGTACTAAGAGGACCTTTCTCTTCAAAGGCCTTTAGCTCCCTCTTCTGTGTTCCTGTTAGAAATGCAGGCAGAAATATTAATGAGTTTTCTGTCTTTTGCCCTCCTCTTCCCTGCCCACCACCCTGCCTCCCCTTGTTTTTGAATGAAACTAGGTATGGAAGTACTGTGCCAATAGAGCAAACATTGCCATTGTGATCATGTTGTTTAATGGGATGCACAATTATTTTGGCATCATCAGGAAGTAACAGAGATCAGTGATAAAACCTCAAAGTTTTTATATCTTTTAAATGGTGGTCTCCAAATACTTAATAAGACTAAAATCAGTTAACTTAAAAACATCTATTATCAGTGTTAGGCTGTGTCCTGATCATATATTTTATGGTGAAGGAAAGATTTTTGCTCTTGATATGAAGAACCAGCATGGGTAAAGTTGGAAATGCAGGACACTGTCTCTCAATTAGATTGTGAACCATACAATTCCCGTTTCTCAACACGATTCCCAGTTCTCAGTCAACAAATTGTCAAAAAAGTTGTTGAATATGGGTCCAAATTTATGTTCTTAAATTCAGAAGCAGGTTTCAAATATGAAGGACCTTTGTTTTCCTTCTCCAAAAATGTGAAGTACTTGCGGCTTCTTTTGACTTCATGTCCTCTAGCTCCTGTGCAGTCAAGATGCTTAATGTTTAGGCCAATGAAGGCTAGGTGTTGAGGCCGGGGCTATCAATACATAGGGGCGCAGAAGAAAGCCTTCACTCCTTAGCTTCTGAGGAGTTTGTCTTACTGGACATTTGGCAAACATCTCTTTTCAGACACAACATGTTAAAGCAAGCAAGTATGCCTGAGATTGGACTGCTGGCTTCATGTCACACAACATTTTCTTGTCTGGAATACAAAAAGTGTGGAGTAAAGGTGTGAAAGGACAGAAGATCAAAATTTGATAGGATCAGGCCTGAATTCCATTGAAGCATGTTGGTCATCTTGGAAGCTTCTACCTCATCCATTTTTGAGCTATAGACAACCATATTTTAAGTGACTAAACAGCTGTATAGACTTCCTATGAGTTAAGGCATTACACAGCCATTTTGGCCTGAATCATATTCTCTGCTTCCATCAGTAGAATGGATAAAAGTACACCAAATAGGGAACTGTTGGCAGGGACAATGTGTTTATGGGTGATAGCTATAATGTCTTACTCTCCCTTACAACTTTTGGGCTTTGAGATACCCTTAAAAGAAGCACTGAGAGGGTGGTTATGTTTTATCCAGCAGCAGCTTGCTCATAGTGTTTACCCTTGACCCATACTTGACCTATAGCTGCTTTCTATTCTGCATGACTTCGAGGTCAACAGCTCGTCGGGAAACTTTGACGGTTCAGCTCTGTTAGATCTTTGCTACCAAGGGATCCTTGGGTTTCTGTGTGTGAGCAAGTCTATGGGCTGACTTCTCTACAGAGGCTTTTTAAGACTTGTACTGACTTTGAGAGTAAGCACATGGTATGATTAATTAGTTTAGGATAGGCTGAGATTTTCAGGTATTGTAAAATACTGTGGAGCACAAGCTTATAGTCGAGCATTGTTGTTCATTCAAATATGCAATTAGATAGCATTGCAATTAACATGCTTTTGCATGTAGTAATTTGTACATTTTACAATAGAAATAGTGAGCAATTGTGTGTACTGTGTGTACTAATAACATTCCCACACTAATTTTGTCCAATTAAGAGAACTATTTAAGTACTGCAAGCTAAATTAATTGATGACTCTGAGCTTTTTTTCAAGTGGATTTTAGTAACGTTAATAACGTATGGCAGATGCAAGAGAATTTTTGTTAGTGTATGGTAGAATGTTTATCATCCTTAGAATATGAAGATTAGGAGAAATGTGTAAGTTTTATGTTGGTTTAGATCATTTGTTTATTTTAGTGTTCTGTATTACTCAGAAAAACAAATTACCCCCTCATTTATGCTCCTAGATTCTCACGATGCTGTTCTAAGATTTAATTCTGCTCCAACACGTGGCTATGAAAAAGATGTTGGAAATAAAACGACCATGCGGATCATTAACTCTCAGGTATGATCTTCTTTTTGTGAATTCAAGTCAGTGTCACTTCTCTACAATATGTCATTAAATTAATAACTTCTGAGAAAATGTTGGATAATCTGGGAAACAGCTAGTGGTTTAACAGTCCTGGTGTATTGAAGGTAGAAGTTCTCCTTTACAGCGATGTTCACACTGCTATCAGCATAGAGTGATTGCAGTAGTTACTTGATATCCTTGTTTCAAAGAATTAGTTTGTAAAGTTTCTTATGTGTCCTACATCTGTAAAGGCTTCTGTCAGTACAGAAGACCTTCACCACACTGCCTCCAGGGTCTTCACAAGGCCCAGGCTGTGGGGATCCCAAAGCTCTTTTATCATATTCTCCAGTTCCTCAATTATTTCCTTGCTGGAAGGTGAAAGAAATGGTAACTAAGTTGTCTTAATACATAACTTCAGGCAAGTCATCATTGTTGAAAAATTTGGAACGAACTAGCTAAAACTTTCAACGTACACTGGATATTACACAGAAGGTGAGTTTGCTCATCTGAATGGAAACAGAAAATGGGATTTTCTGTGTATGGATGTCAACAAATAATTGTGCATTGAGCTATAGTGACACCTTATGGTTAAGAGTAGTTTTTAAATTTAAAAAAAAACAAACCCTGAACTCCGATCTTGGGCAAACCAAGCCTCTTTCCTTTCTGCAAAATGCAGCCAAAAAGCAACAAGAGAATTACTGTGAAGTTTTATGACATCTTGAAATGGTGAGTTCAATTAGTCAACACCAGTAGTATGGTTGGTCATGTAGCATGCTCTATACATATTTATTCTTGCTGAATGAGAGCAAAATTCTTATTAATTCATTTTTTCTTCTGTTTCTTTGGGTGACTACCCACGCACAGTCCATCTTGGGTGGTGTGTTCTCTGTGTGTATAAGCTCATGTTCTTTGCCACCACAGAGAGGACAGTTCACACTCATGTTGTAGCTCTTTGCGAGGCTGCAGGACAGACTACATCTTTGAAGTTATCTGGGTCAAATATATCCCCTTTCTTTTGCTCAGGGAAAGAGCAGAAGTATCCTACTCTCTTACTCTGGATTTAGTGCTGAAATCAAGGTTTCAAATGATATTGATCTTCATTTCATTTAATTTATTTTTTTCTTTTTTTGACTCTTCTTTGTTTTGCTGTCAGCCCAAACTTCCTGGTTGCTGACCGTGCCTGAACTCCTGTGCCTGGCAAGAAGGAGGGTTTTGAGATGTTATTTAGTTGACCAGTCTCACTGGGCTCCCTGTAGGAGGAGAGAAATGCCTTCAGGGAGCGATCTGAGCTTTATTAGCTCTTCAGCAAATTCAGAGAGACTAAATGGATAAATTAGCAGCTCTCGGCTGCTCATAGCAGGCTGAGGTCCTCCTGGCTCCCAGGGATGCTATAGTACACCACTCCCACTGGGGTAGTGATAGAGGGTCCCATGGTCTTCTCTGCTGTGTACTGTGTTGTTTGGTCTCCACAAGGCCTCTCAAGAAAACACAAGACATGGCTAAAATTCAGGCAAGGTCAGCTCACACAGCTTCCTCACAAATGTTCATATTCTTACCACCTTTCTGCTCCTTCAAAGAGGTCAGAAGCCACCTGTGATGCTTTGGCCACCCACTGAGAAAGTGGCCTTCCCCTCCCTGGGAGAGAAACCTGCCCAACCCACTTGATAAAGGTTGCTTTCCCTACCAATACTGAAGATGGGTTACCCATACAGGTTTACAGGTTCCTTCTCTCCTAGCTATTGGAAATTCTTTCATTCAGCTGATGAAAAGGCTGCTGTGGCCCTTGTCTTCCTTCATGTTCTCTGCTGTGAAAGCCCAAAGGACATGAAGGGAACCAGTGTAGCCACAACAGATATTGTTATTCCAGAAGAAACTCATCTCATACATATGAATGCAGGCTCACTAAGAGTGGAATTTGTGTGGACAACATCTCCATGGACTCTTGCTTACTGAAAGGCAAGTAAGAGCTCCTTTGTGTGATAACTATGGAACCGAGCTTTTAAAAGCTTGACCTTTTGGTCTGTTTACTCTGTACTCTCAAAAAAGGAGTTTACGTTCTCAGGAGAAAGCTACTCTGAGAAATGGAGCTATGGATGCTAATGGCAGCACAACTAATTCTGTTCTTATTGTAGAAGGCTGATGGAAAGTCATTAAGCTCAAAGTTTATGGTAGGAAAAATATTGCTATGGCAACAATATTATTTTTCTGAAGAAAAATATGCATAATCAAATATGGCTCATTGGATCCTAAAGGGAAATGAAAATTAGTATGAATTTATTTGTCTGGAATGTTGATTAGTTTAACAGCTGGAGCCAAATTTATGCTGTTTCAACCAATGCTGAAGTCATTCAGCTCAATCCTTCCTGACATTGGATGCACCAGGGATCAGAGTGATCTGGTTAGATGTGGAGGGTCTGGGAAGGGATAAGCCAGCAGGAGTGAAAAGGAAACTTACAGTGGGGCAGGTGGATCAGGCAGCGGACCAGGAGATGGGAGGGAGTTGAATGAGAGCAGTAGATCAGAGCAATACGAGTTGCTTTAAAAATAGCCCTATTGCATGCCTGTATTTTTCTAGGTATGACTACTTTTACAGTCAGGGTCTAATTTGCCTTTTTGGAGTTATTTGAAATGACATTGTCTTGGTGTTGAAATGAGAAGGCAACCAAAAGGAGGGAGAGAGGACTGAAAACAAACAAATAAACAAACAAAACACCCACAAAATACAAACGAACAAAAAAACACGGGCAAAACAAAACCAAAGCAAACCAAACCAAACCAACAAACAAACAAAAAAAAAAGACCAAAAAGAACCCAACAAAAAAAACCCCACATTATACTTGGGGACCTTTCAAAGATGTCTGCTCTGCCTCCAAGCAGAGGATCCTCTGGGCAGTCAGAAATACCGTAGCTTTTGTTTTCATGTTCCAGAGTACACAGTAGTGTTGATATACAATTATGCAGCATCTCAAGTGGTCTTATGGTCTCATCCTATCCCTCACAGATGGAGAGTAATACAGCATAATGCTACTTCAAACTGTCATGAGTGCTGTTTATGGCTAAGCTCCTTTTTATATAATTTTTTAGCAAAACAAGATGCTTAAAATCAACCAGAATTAAAGTAGAATAAACAGCCGTGTGGGGAGAACTGTTCATTTTAGAGGAGGATTTTGCCATTTTTCTGGATCGCACTTGCTTTTAACGCTGTGCAATTCTTTGCGTCTGTGTTTACAGATTCTCACCAATCCAAACCACCACTTTGTCGACAGCTCCTTGTACAAAGATGTTATCTTAGTAGCCTGGGACCCTGCCCCCTACTCTGCAAATCTGAATGTGGTAAGATGTTTGTTTGGACCTTTCTTCTTAATCAGTCTGAAAGCGCTGGAGCAAATGAATGTATTTAGTGCTGCAGTCTTCTAGTTCTCAGTTGTCAACAAGAAGCCCAAAGTCTGCTATTTCTGCATGAGTTGGTCAAAATTGGTTTATTGGACAAAAGCTTTTTAGCAGCCAGCACTTGTGCTGAAATGGACTGCTCTGAGACGCTAGGATAGATGGATGGTGAAGGCTATTTGATAAAATGTTGCTGTTTTCACATAACAGTGAGTTTTCTGTGCATTTGCCAAGGAGAGAATGTCACTAGATTTCAGAAGGAGGTTTTATCAGGGGAGGTGAAGAATTACATCCATTTTTCCCACCTTGCCCTGCGCCTTCCCAGACAAAATAAAACACCCTAATGAAAATCTCTCTTGGCGCCTTCCCCATTTCTCGGGCCTCCTCCTCACCAGTCTTCCCTTTGTGTCCACTCCCCCACAGCCATCTGTGCCCCACCGCCCGCCCCCTCGCTGAGAGCAGCAGATGTCCATCTGGTTGTCACTGGAGGAGGCTCTGCTTTGGCTGGTGCTGCAGCTCCAGTGGACCAGCTGATCTGATGGTTCTTGGCAAGGGGAGCTGGGAGCTGAGCAAGGCTGCAAAGCAGAAAGTTAAACCTTCATCTGCTGAACTCCCTTAGCAACAGATGCCAGAGGCTGCCTGTCTCCTACGCAGGCTGCAGTCAGCCTCCTTCATGTGCTGCTGGTGCTGCCAGCAAGGACGGGGACACTTCCAGATAAAGGTTCACCCCCTCGCTCAGGTCTTGTGTCAAGGCTCTTTAAACCCCTTGTTTAACATGGGCCTGTGAGTGGGAGATGAGGTTGGCTCATCCTGCTGCAGTGAGTTGCTCATTGGGAGTCTCTGTATGAAGAAAAGAAGCAGAATAGCCAGAGTGAGGACTGGCTTTCCAGGAGGAACATCCACCAGTGCAGGCTGCTTTGTTGCCTTTGCTTTTGTTTTCAAGAACTCAAATGTAACTAGATCACATTATTTTGCATGTACTGTTCAAAACATTGGGTACCATAAGATTATAAAAATGGTTACTTTTTTCCTCCCAGTGGTATAAGAAGCCAGACTACAATCTATTCACTCCCTACGTACAGCATCGCAGGAAGAATCCAAACCAACCGTTTTACATTCTCCATCCAAAGTTTATATGGCAGCTCTGGGACATCATTCAAGAGAACACTAAAGAGAAAATACAGCCCAACCCTCCTTCTTCAGGTTTTATTGGTAGGTGTATCAAAGAGGGGCCCAGTAGACATGTTAGATTACAAAAAATAAATAAGCAATTGTGAATGTGTACACTGCATGAGGAGCAAGTCCATATACATGTAATATTTGTTTGTAGTGCTCTATACAGAAACAATGACTAGTTAAACACACAGCATGAGAACTATGAAATAGTTGGGTGAATTTAATATTCTGCTTTCTTGCCATTCACATCCATAATATGCATACCAGATTTATCAAACACACATACATCTGTGAGACATTTGTATTATTCCATATCAATTTATCTATTGAGAACCTACTCGATTCTGAAGTTCTTCATTGGGATCATAGAGCAGAGATGCATCAGGCACGGGAAGACATATAGCAGATCATACAGAGAGGATGAAATCACTGATGTGGTCTGACAGGCCTACATGGGTCAAGGAATGGGATTTTCCATGTGCTGTCACAGCTTCCAGTGCTCAGTCTGAAAGTGCTCAAAGCATCCTCCTTCTTTTTACACTTGAATGAATAGAGTTTCACTGTATTTTTTTGGTCCTTAGTATTTCTTTGGGGGTAATTTGGCACTGTGTCCACACTTCATACAACGTAATGACTTCTCTGATGCATGGCAGATCCTGATCGTGAATGTCTAAAGCAGAGTCAGGTTCTTCCTTGCTCATGCTTCTAGAGACACAGAGAGCAATAGAGCTCCAAGTACTATCTTCTACTTTGGAAACTCCATCATTTCCTCCTTGACATTGTCACATCGGTCTACATATTTTCTGCAGGCAGAAAATGCTCATATCGTTCTTTTTTATCAGAATCTGAAAGTGAAGGTAACTGAGATTGCATCTGACGTGGGAAAGCCAGTTCTGAGCATTTATCTTGGGCTCTATATACAGAGGTGGCATCCCATTATATTGTGGAGCCCACCAAAGCCCTTAGGGAGGGTGCTGTGGCTCTCAGAGGGATGACATAAAGGTGTCTGGGAGATGCCTGTCTATGACTTGAGCGAGTTGTGCTTACCTGGAGCATGAGTGGAAAGAAGAGGAGGACTTGTTTATAGGTGGAGGATGGCTTGGCAGCTGGTTACTTCTTGAAGTGAGATTTTTGGAACCTGCTTGTAAAAATTCAGACAGAGAAGACTGCTCGTGTGGAATGATCTCACCAGCAGTATTCACATTTTGCAAAAGCATTTATTGGAGTAATGAAGTTCTTGATAAAAATAGGTTAACAGCTGCTGATCATAAGAATAGTGAAGAGGATCATTGTGCTGTCAATCTGTACTTCCACCATATATAAGAAACATTTCAAAAGCTTTCTTTGGAGAAATGGAGTTGATGTCATTATAAGAATAGAACAATAATCTTCAACCCCAAATCTAAATGTTCCTGACAAACAATATCCTTCAAGCAGAGAATGCTTTGGAAATATTAATCATTAAACAAGCAAAAACATTAACAACAAAAGCTTTATAGATAAATATACTTTCTATGTACAGATGCAAATTTGGCTCCTTTACCTCTACTGGGAATTTTATATATGTTGTTATTTTCTCAAAAAAAGATGCTTAGAGATTTTGGTAATGCTATTTTTAGCTTTTTTTTTTTTTAAAAGGCAGTAAGACAAGATTATTTGGAATCATATCCACCTCATTTGATAACTAACTACTGTTCTTATAGATGCGTTTTAAATATTTTAGTAGGGAGAGGCTTTCTATTTTAGTAACCTGATTGAATGGGTGTCCATGCATTGCACATGTAACATAATACAAACTGGGACACAGCACAGAAACAGCGACTGTGTATTGTCGAAGTTGGACAAAAAGGGCAAGATAAAGCATAAAATACATAATATAGCTTGACAGAAGTCTGAAAAGTCATGTTGGTCTTCAGATTAGGTATCTCTCAACAACATAGGCAGCACATACCCAGTTGGAACTGAATCTGTCAGACACAACTGAGTGCACCTGAGTGAAAAGCAGATTCTGAATGTTGAGCTTATTCCTATAAAATCTACAAAAATATTTCCTGTAAAATTAATAGAAAAAAATGGGTAAATGATGACCATTATAAAATGTGAGCATCTTAATTGCAGGAAGATATGGGAAAAGGGTTTATTAAATGGCCACTCTGCTAATACCATTGTTCTGAAAACAGCTATATGAAGGAAGATAAGTTGTTGTTAAATAGAGGGTTTGAATTTTCACAGGCAGAGGGACCTATATCCCTGAATCTAAGCTCTTAAAGCATGGACCAGAGTGATTCTAATCACTTTATTAGAATAATTTACTCGAGGTCTGTGTGCAGTGCTCTGCAATTAGTCCCAATATGGGCTCTGCACAAGAATCTGGTTTGTCCATATTTGCACCATCAGAAAGTCAGGCAGCTCTCTGTGACCTGCAGTTACTCGTGGAGGAAAAGCAGCGATTCTTCACATCGCTGCTGCCAGTAACATTGAAAAGGTAAAAAAATGGTTCTGGATCAAGTGAAGCACTTCAATTTCAAGCCTCTTTAGCCTCAGTTTACAAAATTGGAAAAACATATGAATTAAAGCATGGAAACATCAGACTGTTTCCTTTCAGGAATGTCAGAAATGTTTTAGGGTGATCTTAGACTGTTTCTTCAGTATTTAAATTTTTCACGTGGCAATTGTATCTATTTCTACCATTTAGCACGATTTATAAGAGTGTTCCCAAAGGGAAGAATACTTGGTGGAATGTGTTCTCACTGTGTTCTTCTGCAGCAGTGAGTCACCATCCCTCAGCCATGATTGATGTCAGGGGAATCTTTTAGCATTGTTAATAGCTGTATTAAAGTACTTAAGTCACAATATTATTAAGTCTCTTGGAAAAGAGGCCAATGGGTCATTTGTGTGGAAGAGGGAGTCTCTTGCATCCTGTGGCTTTAGGGGAATGAGTGAGAAGAGGTAGAATCTTTTTTTCCCTGGCTTCTCCACCACTTGGGAGCTAGGGCAAAGAACATTTTTTGTGCTTCCTTTGGGGCATGGGATGCCCTGTCTCACCATAACTCTTTTCTGGAGCCACTGATTCCCTAAAACTCTACATAAAGCACCCCAGCAGTGTGCCCTGGCAGCCAAGAGGGACAACCATGTCCTGGGGTGCATCAAGCACATCGTTGCCAGTGGAGTGAAGGATGTGATTGTCCCGCTCTGCTCTAGACTGGTGTGGCCTCACCTGGAGCACTGCGTGGAGTTCTGGGTAACATAGAATAAAAAACGGGCAGGCACAGATCTCTTCTCTCTGGTGACCAGTGACATAACCCGAGGGAACAGCAGGAAGATGTGCCAGGAGAGGTTTAGGTTGGACATTAGGAAAAGGTTCTTCACCCAGAGGGTGGTGAGCATTGGAACAGGATCCCCAGGGAGGTGTCACAGCCCCAAGCCTGACAGTGTTCAATAAGTGATCGGATAACACCATCAG
Source organism: Nesoenas mayeri (assembly GCF_963082525.1). Classification (NCBI taxonomy): domain Eukaryota; kingdom Metazoa; phylum Chordata; class Aves; order Columbiformes; family Columbidae; genus Nesoenas; species Nesoenas mayeri. Next base: position 149,038,893 of record NC_137541.1, on the reverse strand, counting down.
ACACATGGTGTGAACTGTGGGGTTGTCATATGCAGGGACAGGAGTTGGACTCAATGATCCTTGTGGGTCACTTCCTACTCAGGACATCTATGCATCTGTGATACATTAGCTCTGTGCTGGCATGTTGCTGAGCAGAGAAAACAGCACTGCAATAGCTGTTGGTTGGGGTGAGGGAAGTAGAGCGTGTGTCCCAAATACAGAGGAATGGAAAGGATGGGGAGAGAATTGGAAGGACTGGTTGTGCTTTACAGATTACGTTCAAAATAAATCACAAGTCTAGAGTTCTTTAGTAATATTGCATTTTGTGTACATACACTTACTGGTTTAAGCCTGTTAAATATGTCACTGCTTCCACCCACTTCTAAAATAGTAACATACAACACACATACACTACAGAGGTCTAAAACCAGGTGAGATTAATATAACGCAACACAGATCATCATCCACCAAGAACAGAATTTCTCCACTTCTCTCCATCAGGTTCTAACCTGTAGATATTTCTGTCTTTGGTTTTCTTCTAAGGAGGGTGTCAGCTTGTGGGAGCCCATCCATCACCGGTGCCAGACTGCACCTTAACAATGTGACACACAGACCTACATCTGACCATAAGTCTTTTCTGTGTCCATGGGATGGTGCATTAGCATTTGGAAAGTCTGAGGACTTTTTAATAATGTCTTGATTATATACAGGCTTTTCAATTAAGATTTTGCTTCTCTCTATTGTTTACTAACTGGATTTGCCATGAATTTGTACTTAACCCTAGTCCGTCAGTACTCTTTGGTAGCTTACCTCTTCTGAGGTGGTTTTACTTGAAATGCACATTTCTATACCCTTATATACCCAGCAGCTTTTGTCTGTTTTAAGAAGCTAGTTGAAAGCTCTGACTGCAGTATTCGATTTTGGTTTTAGTCCCAAATCAAAATGTGTTCTCTGTAGATTTTTACATTTTAGCTTGGCAGTGTAGGTGGTAGTCTTTGCTAAGTGTTGCAGCTTTTAGCGTAATGCAGGAACCACTGTACACAAAATGATAACTAAGGCCAGATTACTTTATTGTTGTGAGAGAAAGAAAGGCTTGTTTGAGGCTTTACAGTCGACATCACAAATTTAACAGTTATGCGTCATTAATAGTTGATAACATTATTTTAATCCTCATTTGCGTGCATTGAGACAATAGTACAAGCAAGACTATCATTACACTGCAACATTGTATGTCTATGCATCATTGTATGACTAAGAACTTAAATTTAAAATGGCTTCAGAGGGGATGTTGAATGGAAAAATGCAGCTGATCTCCAGCTCTGCTTAGAAAAAATACACTTGTATGAACTGAAAGAAACTATTTGAAATATTAAGAGGTTGCCTTTATTATTGTTACTGACTCAGCTGTTTTCCAGCAGTTGGTGAAGGAACAGAATAGTGCTTACTTTTTCCAGCTCAGTTTTATCCAAGTATTATTACACAAATAAATAATACCTCCAAATATGTAAGCTTTAAATTCTTATTCTAATAAAAAGCACTCTGAAATTTGAGCATCTCCTGCTTCCTGAAATATGGAGATAAAAGTGCAAACTCTTCTCTTACCGAACTCCAAATCACATTAAAAAATTCTTGATTATTCTAGTGTATCACCCAAAATTTAATAACACAATTAAAGTTATATTATATTACTGGTCAGCATTTGCCAGTGCACTCTCATATTACAGAATATATTACTATGATTAATGTACAGCTTTTTGCATTCAGCGTTAAGTGATAAATAAGTAATTTTCTAAGTCTACTATATAATGCGAGTATCTATACATCAAAGGTGACAAGTATTGCACAATTTATGAAGGTTAGCCACAGGGCCATTTGGTGACAGCTAAATTCCTATTTGGTTTTCTTGTGGTTACTATTTGCCATAGTTCATGAACTAAACGAAGGTAAAAGAACTCTTTTCTTTGCAACTGTAGTATTTTAAAAAGCCAAAGCTACCTTTAGTATATATTCCAAAGAATAACTGAGGCACATTTGGCCCAGTTTCAAGGAGCAAAAGATTTTGCTGTGGTACCTGAAATCCAGTCAAGAGAGACTACAGAAGTAGACTAACATATAGAAAACTATATGTTATAAATTCTTTATGTTTATTTGTAATGCTTTCAAGTGCACAGATTATCAAACATAAACTTATTAGTGTGTCTAGCTAAATTCTTTTCTGTAACTAAATTTGTGTTCTGTGTGAAATGAGACACATTATAACAATCAGATTATGTGTATTCAAATGTTTCAGCATCTCTTACATTTTGTTAAAATGATGCTGAGTTCTTGCTGAATGTTTGAATTACACTTATTATTCTAAATGCTTTCATAAAGCATCTGTTGTATTCAGGTATATTGAACTATATTATTTACTTGTAAACTAGAGAACATTCTTTTTAAATTAGTGTGCTAAACACAAAGCCTAATTGTACTGTACAAAAGATGCATGTTGGAAATTCAGAACCTCTTGAGTCACTAAGATTGCCAAGAACAAATTGAAAAACATTTTCTCCTTTTAAGTAGAATCCATAGTATATGTTCATTTGTATAAGCCATCCATGCAAGGAATGTAATCTTAATTTAATTCTGGTTTAAATGTTTTCAGCGCAGATTGTAGAACCTCAGGAGTTTATTGTGCCAATTGGACTGAGTTTAAACCATACCAAACACTTTCTGACACCATAGATACCAGCCAAATAGGAAAAAGTAACACACCTTTCTAAGGATTTTGAAATACTAATATGTAATATTTTGAAACACATAGTGCTTTATTATTATCTAATATTGTAATTCTATAGCAAACTTGAATGTTGACTGTTTCTTTGACAGCCACATCGTTTCTTTGGCATAATATATGTTAAAATATTTTTAAAAGGATATTCTGTGCTCACAATCCTTTTTTTTGTTCCAATGCATTATTCAGGAACATTACCATTCAGCTATAAAACATTCATAAAACACACCTTTGAATGATTTACTATAAAACAACTTCTCTCCACACAAGCAGAATTATTTTGCATTTTTCCATTTTCACATTTATAATTCAAATGGGATTTTTGAAAATCCAGCAAGAGTATTAGAATTAGAGTGGCCTATACAGAAATATCTTCAGTTGTGATTTTGAATGTACGGTTGCACCAATTCATGTTTGTCAAAGCTAAAATCATGCCAGATAACCTGACTTTTTCCTTATTATGAAATTTATATTGGATATTTAAGATCTAAAAGTTTTAAAGCTTAAGTATCAGATCTGGAAGAGAACAGGTCTGATGGTCATTTTCGCACTTACTTGCTGGTTTCAGGTTCATGGCTATGGTATTATTTTTGCATGCTTCAGTAAACTTCTGAAAAGGTTCAACAGTTCCATTTCTGGCCTTGGAGGTAGTACTGGGCTGGACAGGACCACAGACAACCTGCTTTAATTTCAAAGTTGTCCCTGCTCTGAGGAGACCCTGGTACAGCTCTCTCTAGACCCCTCCACAGGTCTCATGGCAACATCATCACTCAGACTGGCAATATTTCTGCTGGTTTGTACTGGAGTTTTATGGGTTCTTGACCAAATCCCCTAGGCACAGTAGTAATACTGCTAGTAGATTAATTGGATTAATCTAGTTAATCAAGTTTTTACTGAGCCATTTTAGGGCATACTGCCCTAAAAGAGCCTGGGGAGCTCTGTTGACAGCCGTGTTTTAGGGACTTGAGGGAAACAAGCCAGGCATGGCATTAGAAAGTAAAGAGAATAAAACCTGAATATATCCTAGTACATGGACTGGTGTAAATGTCCTCACAGTTTAAACTGCTGCTGTTCTTTCAAAGACAGTTGATTCCTGGCTTTTGTGAACTTAGTTTTCACTGCAACATGAGGGCTGTCCCCTGTGAAGGAGGGTTCACATCCTCTAAGGCACAGGACAGAACTGAACCCATTTATTCCCTATTTTAGTGAGAACTCTATTCATACAAAGAAAACAGCTTCTTTTTAAAAAAAAAGCTGCTTTTTTTTTTTTTTTCCTCCTTCCCTCTGTCTTTAATACAGTGCTATATCTCACCTTCTGGTTTTGAATTAAACACCAGGATCAGATCATTCCAAGGGAAAACTTGGGGGCTGTGACAGCTAGGTGGAGGAACCAACCTTCCTGGGTTCGCGTAGGTTGAGTGTATAGTGCTACATGCCCTGGAATCTCATCCATAGGTGGTTGGGATGGGAATGCTGGTTGTACTGCACCGTTGGCCTCTTTGGCTGGGGGTCTGCAGTGGTAGAGGTGCTAAAAGGAGAAAAGGTTTGGCACTGATCACCAGTTTTCCCCAGAGTACAGTTTGGGCATTGAAAATGTGCATCAGGTCTGGAAGTCTCAGGAGCGCTCCCATTTCCACCAGGACAGATAAGTCTCTGTAGCCCAGGGACACCTATGTATGTGGTGATCACTACTCATTGTCTTAGCTCATCTTTCAGTTCGTTTACCCTAGACTTGAACACAAAGATGTTCTGTAAATTAGCTGTTACCACTCAGAAACTGGCCTGTCCAGTCACTGTCTTTCCTCCCACAAAACATCATTGTCCAGCATGAGCAAAAACTTGAGTGGACTGTCAAAAATTATGGTTATTTGTGAGCAACCTAATGCGAAATCCCAAGACATGGACTGGATGGAATAAGGCAGGAAAGACAAGGAGCTAAACTAGATACCCCAGCATGCCTTTTAGGTTGATTCTGAAGGACATTGATCCACAGATCACAAAGAACTGAAACTCTACCACTTCTAAGTGCTCCGTTAACTAATTTACTGGAAAGTCGATGATGTTGCTTAAAATTTTGTCATTATTGAATCATATTTGCAGTGATGTTATTAAGGAAATTATAAGAGAGTCCCAATATTTGTTCTTGACATTTTTCTCATCCCACAAGTGGCAACTTCCTTTATTAATTTTAAGGTCAGCTGGGTAATGTGGCAGTGAAATGAAACACACTCTGGTTAAGGCTTGTACTTTCCGTCAGAGCCAATTTTCCTAACACGTTGGTGGTACAGCTTTTGAAACTGGCTCCAGGCTTGGCTCTGGGTGCGGGAGAGAAGTCATTTTACTGTCTGTTTCTGGATTTGCTTCTTTACTGCACGTGCTTCCACCGTCTTTCCTCTGATTCAGCTGGATAACGGTTACCTTGGAGTGGCTGGTGGGCTCTCCATCAGTGGAGGAAGGAGGTTGGCAGTGGAAAAGCTGGCGGAAGCATTTGTAAAACTGAAACAACAAACAAACAATTCTAGACCTGGTTGCTAGGCAGGCTACAATTCAGAGCATCTTTATAACAGCTTGGAGGCAAGGAAGCGTGGTTTATTAAGCTTGTCCTTCTTGCTCAAATAGGGATTAAATGTGTTTTCACCATGAATCCCTGTTTCTTGCTGCTTAAGACTAAAGTTCACTTAAATTTGGGGACTTTTCCTTTGAAATTGATATACTTAGCTTTTTGAAGGCTATAGACTCCGTAGAGTGTAAAGCTGTAAAACCATCTAGAACATTTTCATAACCTTTCATTTATGATAAAAGAAAATTTAATCACAGAAGTAATTGGTTTTCAGTTACTTCACACGTCAGGCAGGGAAAAAATCATTTTGATAATCTAATGATACACAGCAGGGAGAACATAAGGTTCTTTTCATTAACAAGCCATTGAAATCTCCCTGTTCCCAAACTGCAAACTAAAATTCAGAAAATGGTTTTGCTTAATTAACAAACCAAAATAATTTTTAATGTAAATTCATTTCACTTGTGAGAGTTACCCAGAACACCTTTGATGCTTTATTATTCCAAAGCTGTTGTACAGAAAAAAAAACAAACAAACAACTAACAATTACATCAGTTCTCATTTGTAAGTGCAAAGTGAGCAGAATGAGATAGCTGTCTCCTCGGAGAACTGACAGTCATATTCAATGGATAGACATATGAGTAGTACAACAAGTGCTTCAAAACATTTTCTATATGTTTTTATCTTTTAAGTGAAATCTTAAAAAAGAAAACCAAACAAACAAACCACCACACAAATCACAACAACAAACTAGTGTCCAAGGCTTGCTTTGTCATTTTCTTTTCACATGGCTATCTGAAACAGAAAAGGCTTCCAAAGCTGTGATTGATGTAAAAGTATTGCAATTTAGACTGTGCTGATGATCAGTATCTGGTATTAGTCCCTTTGAAAATGTGCAGCCGCAACAGTAAGTTTTCTCTCATTTCAAAGCTATGAAGACCTTCTGTTAGTACACATTTACAATTGTGCTGTAGAAAAACAAAGTTTACATAAGCTCACATATCTTTCTCCTGAATCTATCCTGGTCTACCTTGATCATGGGATGAGAGTTACAGCGTCTTAGGAACCTTTTTCTGTCGTTAAACTGGAAATTAATTTTTATATGGCCTTAGCTGCTATTGATGGTGCTGATGATAGTCTGGCATTGACGTGGATGATACTGGCCCATCTTTCTATTCTTGTTTCTCCTTCCCACGATGTACAAAAAAGAAAAGGAAATCAGTCAAATTCTTCATGGTCTTGAAGATTAGCATGTATGTAAATATTGTAGGACACAAATGTTCAAAAGCACAGAGGATAGAATGGGCATATCTAGATTTTTTTTTTTTTTATTTCCTGCACGTGGCAGGTCAGCGTTTACATAGAATCACAGAATGGTTGGTGTTGGAAGTGACCTCTGGAGACCATCTAGATCAACCCACCTGTTAAAGCAAGTTCACCCAGAGCAGATCGCACAGGAGTGAATCCAGATGGGTTTTGAATGTCTCCAGAGGAGGAGACTCCACAGCCTCTCTGGGCAGCCTGTTCCAGTGCTTTGGCACCCTCAAAGTAAAGAACTTTCTCCTCATATTCAGATGGAACCTCCTGTGTTTCAGTCTGTGCCCATTGCCGCTCATCCTGTCATTGAGCACCACTGAAAAGAGTCTGGTCCCATCCTCTTGACACCCACACTTGAGATGTTTATAAGCATAAATAAGGTTTTAGCTGTGGAAGTGGTAGAAGTACCAAGAAGACCTCTTTAAAAACAACAAACGACTGTTCTGTGTGTATCTGTGTGTTCTGTATTCTGCAAGTGAATGCAAAGACCTGGTCTGTCTTGCAAAATAGCAGCAAGAATTGATAATATGCAAGAAAACCAAGAGAAGTGATCGGTTGACTCAAAAAAAATGGCATGCAGCTGCATTAGGCCCCTGATTCTTGTGGGGGATGTTTTGTGGACAGGATGGGGTAAATGGGGCAAGGTGAGGAAGAGCAGTCTTCTCACTCAAGAAGGCTGACGGTGGTATGCAAGCCCTTTATAGGCTTTTTACTCTTTCCTTGTGATGTCCTACACCGTCACCTCTACAGGGTTCACAATCTTTATGTAGCAGGGACAAGTGAAAGCTGCTCTCATAAAAGGAACTACTGCTTCTCTTAATGATTTTACAGAAGTAATGCTTAGGTGTGCAACAGCAAAGGAAAGCAGGGAAGAAAAACAGATTGAATGCAGGGAAATTTCTGTGAGAAAGGTGAAGTTTGGGGTTCACTTTCAGTTTCATTTTCTGCTCCAGGTATCCTCATCATGATGTCCATGTGTAACGAGGTGCACGTGTACGAATACATCCCTTCTGTCCGACAGACTGACCTGTGTCACTACCATGAACTCTACTACGATGCAGCCTGTACCTTAGGGGCCTACCACCCACTGCTCTACGAGAAGCTGCTGGTGCAGAGGATGAACAAAGGTTTGCAGGATGATCTATATCGGAAGGGGAAAGTCATTTTGCCAGGGTTCAAAGCTGTCAAGTGCCCCAAAAGAAATAATTTCCCACACTTGTAGAAGAGAGTCCTTCAGAAACAATGTGCAATAAGGTACTACTGTCGTACTATAAACAAGAAGAGAATACTTGAAAAATGTATCTTAGACCAATCTAGTCTTGAGTCTATAAATTGTAATTAAGTAGCAGGCATGAGAAATACTTCTTTTCTAAGCCTGAGTATTTATTACTGCTTTGCAAATAGTTAAAGAAAATAAAAAGGCTTAGTTCATGAAAGGTGCAAAGGACATACTTAGGCAGAAATATAATGTATTGTGGGTGTGACTGTCAGAATTTGTCGGTGGTCTCTTATGCCACATATGTTAGGCTGTAATTTTTTTTAATGAACTTATTTAACTGTCAAACCTGGCATTGTGAAACAGCCTCTATTGTTCATGTACAGAGCGGCCAGTTGAACAATGCAGCATTTCTCGTGGCTCCATGGGATTTTCACACTCTCCAAGAATGAAGTAATCATTACTCTGAGCTGTGCAGTCATTGACTAGGCTAGACGTTAATTCCCATTCATACAAAGGTTCAGTTACAGGCCTGGAACTGTACAGGGGGCCTTATGGTGGCTGCAAAATCAGTGCAGATGGAGGTGGCTGTACACACGGCCAAAACTGTTAAACTACTGGATGTACTTCTGATGCCAGACCCCTCACACTGACTGCGTAGGGCAGAGGGAAAAGAGAAATGTCTCATTTCTTTAGAGAACAACAAATATACTCGTAACCCATTCAGAAAAAAAAACCAACACAACTCTCCCTGGGAGGCCTATTGAGAGGGTGTGAGGTGGAAACAATGCCTTCCCCTGGTCTGCACAGATGAAGAAGATCCAGAGAAAGCCAAAGGAGGCTGTGCAGCACTTGCACATCACACTGAAAGCAAGCACAGAGGGAGTTCACCTTTCTGAAGCAAAGATAGCGTGCAGGATGACAGACATCATTTGTCAGGCATTTCATTGGGATCCAAATCAAACTCACTTGTTCACAAGTTACTGCTATTAAGAGAGTATAGGGAGTTTTCTGACAAAAGAGGATATCAGCATTTTTTATGTAATGTTTGAAAGACTATACTCCAGAGAAGCTCTAATGCCAGCAAAAAAATAACTACGGATTGCATATGGAGATAATTTGATATTTTTCTTCATAACACAGAATGAGAATATTCTCTAAGGCACTTCTAAAAATCTGCCTGGTTGCTAACACATTTAAAGCATTATTTTTCATGGCAATACTTGAGTTTCAGATTTTCCAAGTGGCAGGAGGTTAGTGTTTTGCCTTTTTTTTCACACAACTATACCCTTTCTCTTAGGGTAAGTTCAGTAGGAACGTATGTATACAAAAGCAGCCATGTCCTTCTCATGTCTGTTCAGCGAGAAGGCAGACAGCTTGAAGAGGCACTGGAAAGAATTCATGAATGATTGTGGTGGAAATTACTTTTTGTGTTTTGTCTTAAACAACAGAAAGGCAATTGCAGAGTGCACACAATAGTAATGACTATTTTCTCTTCAATAGTAATGTAAGTATAATCGCAGAATCCTTTTTCTGTCACTCTGCTCTTTGGGTCTGATGATTTTCCTTCCTCAAAAGTGAAGAATATGTGTCTTAATAGGACATAGCCTTCTCTTCCCATGTAGTCTCTTAATTTGTGTTTTATGATCCTCTTAAGATTCCTTTTGTTAACAGAAAGTATGTCCAGATGATCTAAAAACTATACTTCTGTATTATGTGGACAGTTATGTCCATAAAACAAAATGAATAGGTTTTAATCATACTAGCCTTAGACTCTGGATATATTACATACTGATTTCTTTTTAATGTTATGTATGGCAGGAACATTTATTCTTAAAGTTAATAACACTGTTGTTTAATCTTGTGGAGAATAGATAACTTACATAGAACTAATTATTTTTCCATATGTTTGGTACCTTGTTTGCAAAACATATGAAGTTTGAACAGTGCATTCAACATGTCTCTCCTTCCTCTATGCTGGTTTAGCTACCACATGTTTGTAAAGGAAGGAAGCTGATTAGCTTTCTAGGACTAGTGAATATATTATTTTTCCATAAGCTGGAAATTCTCTAGTTCTGACAAGAAAAAAAAAAAAAAACAACATATCACTTTGACTGGTCTGCAACCACTAACCTTTAACTTTGATTTTCATGAAGAAGAAAAATACTAACTGTATTACTCAACTACCCAGAGCAGGATTATGTTGTATTTTTCCCTCAGTACTTTGTCAGAATAATCAACATAGCTGTTGTACAGAGCAAGGCAAATGATGAAGTTTCATGTAACAAGTGCTAAGCATAACTACTTAATACATCATTTAAATAACAATGCAGAACCAGGTCTAAGATGTCATAAAATTAACTGTTTTTTAATATACTGGACTGTGCACATTGAAGTCCTCCCAGCAGAATTTTTTTCTTTGCTGTATCCTGATGCATAAGGCAGTCACTGCTCCTCCTGCAAGTGCAAATGTGAGTGCTGTAGCACCATCACCTCAGAAGATGCCACAAAGCTGTGCTGCAAACACTTGCTTTCTCAGAGGAGGACCAACTTGTGATGCCCACCTCTTTGAAAAAATAAGGATCTCCTTGTGTGGCTTCTCAGCACTGGTTTCCACTGTGATGTTTCACTGATCGGCCTGCTCAAACACCTTGTGGCTGCTTAAAGAGATTTTACTCCCTTACCTTGTCATGTCCTCCTTCGCTTTTTGGCACAAGTGTGCCTGATCTGAGGGCTCACCTCCACTTGCTGCAAGAGGGCAAGGGACAGAAATAACGAGGGAACATAAAGGACCTGCAGAAGTGCTCCCCTGACCACTGCTTACACTCTGTGGCATTGGTGTTGGTGGCTTTTATAAGAGCCCACCAAGTACTTTTGTGTTTATGGACGTTTCCCCATCCCTCACAAGGGCAGAGAGATTGTTACCAAGAATCACATTCAGTAAATGTGTGTGGTAACACTGACCTGTGTATCTTTTAATAATAATAATAACAGCACATGAGAGTGCTGGTTTTAGATACATGTATTAAATGCAGACAATGTGAAAGGAAATGCATTTTTCCACCCAGATTCTGGGTTGTTATTAGGAAAAAGATACAGGCATGGCTTCATAGCTCTCCCTTGTGGCTGTCACACTCTAAAAGAGTGGGAATGGCACTGTAGATGAGACATTTGCCCAAACGCAGCTCTTGAAGTGCATCATCAGCCAAGCAAATGGCTTCACTAGTGGACCTCTGAGCTCCCTTCACACTCGTTGCAGTGATGGAGGTTTTAAATTTATGGAGTTTTACTGACAAGTAGGAGTAAGTTGCCTTCAAAAGCTATTGAGCTTAATTTCTGTGCCCTGGTGCTGTGGACAACAGTTGCACTTTGCTGAAACAAACCAGAAATGCAGCAGCAGCTTAAGAGAATGTGCTGAGTTTATGCTGAATTTCATTACGCTCTTTTTTCCAATGTGAATTCTGTAGCTTTTCTGACTTGTGGTGCTCTATCATTTTATGCATTCATCCTTTGGATGATTAAATCAAGGTATTCTTCTGTTTATTCAAGAAAAAAACAAATGGAATATTTTGCCTCATTTTGAGCCAAAATATTTTTTTGCTTAAAAAGTATTAATTGTTCCATTACTTTATAGTTCTAAAGCTCACCTGAGCATAAACTCACAGCTCAGTCAGACATTCCTTGGATTAAACTACTACATCTTGTTTTTTACCTTGCTGTGCAGTTTTATACTTCTGAAACTCTGGTGAAGTCAGTGAGATTACAATGATATAGGAAGTATATACCTTTGGAGAGAGAGGGAGTGGTTTACACACTCTAATTTACACTCTCTCTTTACAAATTTAGCTAAATCATTGCATGCCTTTCGTCAGGACACTTTCTTTGGTGAGAGCACCCAAATTCTGAACTTGTTGCTGTAGATCTCTTGCCAAAGTCAGCAAAACCAAGACATTTTTTTCTCTTAAATGAAGACAAGTGTCTACACTCAGTGGTTGCGCAGACAGAACAGTCATTTTAGAGATGGATTGAATTAAACGGTTTCAAAAAACATGTAGACCAAGCCAATCCATAGCGAGGTTTTTCTTTTTCATTTCCTTTTTCTTCAGCAGTTTATAAGGATGGAAAATGTCATTTGGGCAGTGACACAGATCTACCATGGAAGGAATATTAGATGCATTGACTGCAAAAATAAATGGCTACTATTTTTCCCTTTATGCTCTCTGAAGTTGATGCATGTTGAATAAATGAAATTGTTTCTTGAAGTAGGTAATTCAGAAGGCTGTCATTAGAAAGTATCTGGAGCTTTTCTGGGAGCTTTCCTCTCTCTCACAAGGAGGGTAACTGATTTAGATGTTTCAAATGTAAAGCAGGCCATCTCTGGGCATACCTGCATCATTGAATTAATTTTGACACTGCAAATTTCTTATCTCTGGCTTAGTGATCAGGTTCAGAGTTTTGTTTTAGAATTAAGAGTTGTGTGTAAAAGCCTTACATTTATCCATATCATCTCATCACTCTTATAATATGTAGTCAATGGAACTATACAAATATAGACTGTGTACTTTTTTAATAGCTTTGAGAATTATTTTCTATGATGATTTTTTTAAATGAATGTGTACTCTAATAACAAACCTTAAGATTTTACAGGAGTCACATTTTTAAGCAGTGTTTGTATACATTTTGACACTTTTTATATTTTCTATTATGATTTTGTATATTTTTATGTATGCACAGTGTACAGATTTTTTCCTGTAAATAAAACATTTGTTTTCGTTTGTTTCGGAGCGCTGGTTTTTTCATATTGCATTGAGTGAATGATGATTAACTGCAGATGGCATGAAACAAGGAAGGTGCTTGTCAGTTCTGCCCACAATTGTAATGAAGTCTCAAATGGAAATGGACAGATAGGCTGACAAGTAGCTTTCCCAGTAAATTACAGAAAAGAGGCAAATATTGTAAAGCCAGTTTTATTCTAAAATGAACATGTCTACCCAAGCAGGTGCTCTCAGATTCCCCTGGGAGAATATACCATGCTGCTCTAGCATTGGCAGTAAATTTCTTGAGAGTCAAGCCCCGTGATGAGGTCACGCTTTGGTGATTTGGTGCTGTACTCGAAATGCTGGTAAACTTCAGATAAATAGCTGTGCCGCCCTTTCAAGGAATCCAGCATCATGTGTTAAAGAATAAGGACAGACTTTTGTTATTGATTATTAATTACAATGAAAACAACTTACCAAAGGGAAAACATAACTTGCCATTCAGTCTGTGATGAAATATCATATAATTTAACCACTACAAGTCTGTTTACACCCATTAAATGTAAGGCATTCTGCTGCTTTTGATAGTCTTTGAGCTGTGCAGTGGCTGGAGTTGGGCCAGTGGAGGTGACAGTCACTCTTTTCATCCCAGAGAGTCCACACCAACAATAAAGCTAGTAACACATTGGTGGAACGATAAAAGTTGGATTGCTGTGGTGTAAACTCCTGGCAACCAGTAATCATGCAGCTCACCCAGCGTGTATTACACCACCTCCTGGCAGGCAGTGTTGAAGGAATAATTACTATATGTCATGATAGGCAAGTAACACCTCTCAGAAAAATTAGCTGCACTAGGGGATAAACTGATTGCTGAGATATATGAACAAAGCAACTAACTGATGCTTTTCCAATGCATCAACTTTGCTTTTTTTTCTGCTTTGTTAATTAAAAAAAAAACCAACAATAACAGCAAAACATTATCACTGCATTTCATATGATAAAATGCTCAACAAGCTTCATTGTCTATGATATGTGAGAGGATATTCATGTACAAACCAATTTCTCAGTAGGAGGTTGAAACCCATGAACCATATTCTGTTGGGTACAGAGAACATATTCCTGAATTGCCTATTCTTTAGCAGTGACAGGTATAGGAGGTGTGACATTACCTTTCTGATAGTACCTTGGGGAACCCTGGAGGCAAGTCATTTTCAGGTTTCATTCCCAAAATTGGACTGCTCCTTTCTGAACAATGTGCCTTTGAAAGAGGCACCTTTTATCTTTTTATTCATAGAAGTCAACTGTGTTTCCCTTGAGCAGCTCTGAAGGGCAGGGTTCTCTGGCAGGTGAAACTTCATACAGACATCCTGCTCTGTTTATCTGCATTATTAGCTCTCCTGTTGTGATCTGACTGAAAGACACATCTCGGGATGATGCCTGCAATTCGTTGTCTTGACTGCAGCACGAACCTGTTGAAGAACAGTTAAGACAAGCTACGGAGGAGACAGCCTTTTGCTGTAATCACTCCCACAACTTTGTGCAGGAAAATGCTTGTGCAGCAATGATTAAGCAGTGGGTCTAATTCGTCAATAAGTATGAATGGTCCACTAACATCTGTGGTTTTGTTGGATTCCTAGCACCTTGATCTTCCCAGGGTGAAAAGTGGATAATTTGATCGCATCACCAGAATAGCATGGATTTATCTGCTGCACCCCAAAACCTACCAAGGTCCACTCCATACATGTCTCTTTCCCTATTTTTGATATTTAGATTCTACTTTCTTACAGTGGTAAGTTACTCCAGGCAGACCACTTCAAAGAAATTATGGTACTTCCATGGAAGTACAGCCTGACCGCTGAGCTTCATGCCTTGATACCCAAGGCAAGTTAGAAGTACACACCTTAAAAATATGCTAATGTTCATGTAAATACTTACTAAGTTTGATGGAAATCCTAACTGAATGCATAACATGACAGGAAACTAACTGTAACGCAGTAATATATCAGGGTGTGGTGTTTGTGGGTTTTTTGACTGTGTGGGGTTTTTTGATTGGTTGTTTTTTTTGTTTGGGGTTTTTGTGTGTTTGTTTGGTTGTTGTGGTGGTTGTTGTGGGGGGGGGCGTTTTTTTTTACCCCTGGAGGCAGAGTAGCCGCCAGAGAACTGACAGCACGAGTAGGTTGTGACAAATCACAGGGGGAGTCATTGCTGATGGGATTGCTGGATTCATAAAAATTATAAAGGAAGTAAAAAGAAAAGGGTCCAGGAGAAGGAAGGGAGAGAGACAAAGAATGATGGAATGATGAAGCACAGCAAGGAAGGAGAAAGAAACAGAAAGATACACCGTACCAGATGCAACTGCAGAACTGCTGCTTTTTCCTAATAGTCACTTAATTGGTTTTGGCTGTTTGTTTTCTTGTTTTTTCCTGCACATTTGGAGAGGAACCCAACTCATCTGTTTGTGCTCATCTTGCTGCTGTCAGGTTTGTGCAGTGGGATGTGATCTTAAAATGAAGAAGTAAGGTAGAGTTATGAACAGTAATTGACTTCTGCTGAGTCTCAGCTTCTTTGTAAATACAGGAATCCCACAAACTGGGAAAGGACTGATGTCTGCAGAGTTGTGAGGTTACATTGCTACGCTCTGAACAACCTCCTCCATGTGCTTATAGTCATCTGTATGATAACTGGAATAAGAAAACTCATTTCCTCTGGTGACCTGTTTCTATGCACAGACAAATACAAATTGAATACCCTCTTGGTTACAGGATGCTGACAGATAAGGGATAATTACTGTAGCAACAACTCCTTATATGCTTGTGAGAGAAACCCTGAGGGGTTCAGAAGGGCAGGCGATAGATATCACAGCTGCCTTGATTTTATGGGAGCAGCCAGAGGGGAAAATTGCTACCAGTGCTGACTTGAGGCTGTGTCAGCTGCTGTTAATTGCTTTTCTCCAAAACAGTCATCTGACTGTGACTGAACTACTTGATTAAAATATCTTGCTGGCCCACCTTCTAAAGTGTTCTTTTTTCTGCCCTCATTTCTGGAGTGCTGATGTATGTGGGCTGCTGGCTACATCCTGCAGTGTTGCTGCCATGTGCAGCAGGTATGTCTCCTGTGCAGGTGAGGTCCTAGGGGAAAATGGAAGAGGTTTAGGGATTTCTGGATTGTTTTCTCTAAAAATAGGCTTTGTAGTTTGGTGGTGGTGGTGATTTTGTTTGTACTTTTTTTATTATTTTTTTTTAATTTTAAGCATGGTTTCATAGTTCTTATAGCAGTTCAAGGAAACACAACATGAAAATGCCTCCAGAAGCCTAGAGTTCATGACTTGTGAGTTGTCTGATGTTTTGTAGACTAGATGGCATTCCCAATGCACAGTATCTACACCCTGGATTAAGACAAGGACAGTAGGAGGAATTTTTGGCAAGTTAAGGCAAGAAGCATGAGATGTGTCTCTTGTGCAACTTAAAAGTGCCTGAGGTCTATCTGCCTATAGGCCCAGCCTTGCTGCCTAGGAGGCATTCGAGCCAGGAGGCTCATATATTGTCCTATATCCTGAACACAAGGAGGACAAATGTACAGGTGGATGATCAGGCAGGAAAGGTGGGGAAAGTTCTCCTTTGGGCCTGTTTCTTAGATTGCTTTTTCAGAAAAGAGGACTGGAGGATTTACTGAAGCTTCCTGCTGGATCAAGCAACATTATTTTTCTTCCATAGTAATACTCCTATCCGGAGTTGTCAGGTTGTTTCTCAGTTACATTCTGTGATTGTTTTCTTCTATACAAAGGAAATTATGAGATATCTGGTGGACCTAACTTAGACTTTACAAATGCATGGGGCTGAATGTAGCTATCATCAGGCCATTATGCATTTTAATGAGCAGGTGAAGCATTCCAAGAACAGTAGAGATGAGAAGAAAACAAATCAATAAGCTGCTACCAAAATAATACTAACAAAGTTGTTTCATGGTAGAAAAGCAGGGAAGGCAGAAGCAAAAAATCACATACCAGTGTCTGAGAAATATTACCTTATTTTCATGGATAGAGCATACTAATCAGATAATCCTTGATCAGTTAAAAGTCCTCTTTTTAGATAAGTCCTCATGTAATATGCTCTCTCAAGTGAACAAAGTCAGAGATTAAAGCTGCAGGGATCATAAATGGAGGACAGTTATTTTGTTAGAGGAAACAGAAACTTTGCTCATACTTCAATGTAACCAGCATGACTGCTGAATTTCAACATGACTGGTTGTGGACATGAAAGCACAATGTTAACAACACTACTGTGTCTTCAATGCGTGTTAGTTTAAGACAGCACTACTGTTTTTAATTGGGTTTATCACTGCAGGAAAAAAAAAGACTACTTGTCATGTTTATCTTCCACATGCTCTTCCCTGGCCTTAAATAGATGTACCAAAACCCATCCGGTATACAAAAGAGATGGCATATGTGAAGTTAATTCTTCCTACCTAAAAGAAACTTCAGAAGAGTTTCCTAAAGCAATATAAGGAACAAGAACAGGCAAAGAACTTCAGTGAATAGCAGCAAAATGGATCCTGCCTCTATTTTCCTATTCCTGTTTCATTAAGTTAGAATTCTTTAGGGCTTTGCAGTGTGATTGATGGATCCTGACTGACAGAGGCAGCAGCAAATTTACCAGTCCCAACAGTAACATTTTACTTCATGAGGAGAAATGAAGGGTCTATTACTACTGTAATATGGGATGAGTGATTCCAGATCATTTTGAAATAACTCTGATTTTTATGAAAGTTCAAAGCATAACAACAAGGAGTCAAGTGTCAAAATATGACACTTGAAAAATGTGTGTGTTTATTCAGTCATAGTCAATAATGCTGTTCTGACTACCTGGTTTCTTCTTGTATTTTCGTTTCTTTATCCATGGACACTGGATCAGCCCATGAGGATTAAAAGAAAGACTCCAGCTAACTATAGTGGGTTTATGCTGATATATTCCTGCTTTAATTCTGCTATGACTAAAGTACATTAATAAACACTTGTAGAAATGTGATCTTAATGCGTTCCTTTTTTGCTGTGGGTGATGAACTCCCTGTCCTTGGTTATGTGTATAATGCATGTTTAGAGAAAACAGTTCTTGCAGATGTTCCTTACAGAGTTTGACTTTGGCTAGGACCAAGAACACTGCATAAGGAAATCCAAAGCCTTATTTTCATGAAGTTTTTTTTGTAATACAATACCATTGGCTATCTTCCCTTGTGAATTACTCGGGGTCTTTTTGCTTGAGGGTGGGTCATTGTCTTACATTCTGCTAACACACACACACACACACACAGAAAACTCTGGCAGGTCTTGGGCATTCATTTTATCTACTTCAGCACTACCTTTCATTCTGCCTCTGGCTACAATACAGGTTCTTAGGAGCCCTCCCCTCACCCAGATTCCCATCCCACTCTTGTCCAAAATGACCTTTCCATCAATTCCTACGAACAACATACTGGCGGTGCTCTGAAATGAGAATGCTGGAAGAACCTTTTAATTACCACATGCATCCTGATGCTGGATGAGAGCTCTTGTTAGGGAGCTCACATTGTTGTTTTTTTTTCTCAGGTAATGAGAGCTGCAGCATGGTAAGTGGTGGCTATGAGGGATGGGAACCAAGTCTTTCCAGTTTCTTGTCGTTATCTTGGTTTGCAGCAAATTGGGTGTTGATTTTACCCAAGACAGAATCAGAAAGTACTGAGGGTGGTTTGATTTGTTATTGTGTTTTGGTAGCAGTTGCTTGGTTTTGTGTGTAAGTAATCACTAGAGATTATTCAGTGATTGAACAGGAGAGGAAAACGAGAAGTTCTATTACCTCGAGGACTACACTTTTTCAAATCTTTTTCATCTGTTGAATTTGATTGTCCTCATAAAGCAAATAAATTATTTGTTTATATATTCTGTTGCATTGCATTACATTAGAGATTCTTGTTTCTTCAGCTGACCTATGCCTTCATTCAGCTTTGAAATGGTAAATTGCAAATATATAGCTGGAGACTGACCTGTAAAATGTGGACATAGTATAGAAAAGCAGAAGCATTAGAATTAAAATGGGGAATTCTGGGGCTAAGTTAATTAATGCTTGACCTTAGTCAGACCAGGGTGTGGGCTAAAATTCATTCTGATCCCTCACCTGGCATTGCAACTGAGATCACTCAACAGAAGGTCCCGTAATATCTGTTCAGTGTGGCTTGGCAATGCTGTTTTGAAGACCAGCACTGGTTCAGTCTACCTGTAGATCCTGTATGCCTTTGTAGGACTTTAATTGTCCACACCAAACTCAGAAATCAGTTCAGAAAAAGACAGCAAAATACCAAGTGCTTTCCCTCAACCTCTGGATCACACTGAAGTAATGGCAAATGAGAAACAGCACAGTCATTAACACCTTATCCTGTTTAATCTGCATTTCTCTTAGCACTGACTGAGCCCTTGACCACCTAGATTCTCCCTTAAGTACAGATATACATGTGAAGACTGCAAAGAAATACTGCTTTGGTTGGGATTCTGTTGGAGTATATGTGCAAGTGAGTGATGTGATACAGATACAGCTAAAAAAAAGACGTCAGGATTCTTACAAGTAAGGCCCCTTGGCATCCTGTTGGACCTTTAAAAATCACCTAGTCTGATCTCCCTGACATGATCAGGGACATCTTCCAGCAGACCAGGTTGCTCAGAGCCCCATCTAACCTAGCATCAAACAATTCCAATTATAAGGCATCCACAACTTTTCTGGGCAACAAGTTCCAGTGTCTCACTACCTTCACTGTAAAAAAAAAAAAAAAATCTTCCTTACATTCAATATAAATCTACCTTCTTTCAGCTTAAAATCATTGCCACTTGTCCTGTCACTACAGGCCCTGGCAAAAGTCTCTATCTTTCTTATAAGCCCCCTTTAAGCACTGAAAAGCTGCAATAAGGTCTCCCTAGAGCCTTCTCTTGTCCAGGCTGAACAAACCCAACTCTCTCAACCTTTCTTTCAGCAGAGAAGGCTTCTAGCCCTCTGACCATTTTTGTGGTCCTCTCTGAACCCTCTCCAACAGGTCGATGTTTTTCTTGTACTGGGGGCCCCAGAGCTGGATGCAGGACTCCAGGTGGGGCCTTATGAGAATGGAGTAGAAGGGGAGATTCATGTCACTTCACCTGCTGGCCATGCTCCTGTTGATGTAGCCCAAGATACGATTTGCCTTCTGGACTGCAAGCACACGTTACTGTCTCATGTCCAATTTTTCCTCCATCGGTACTCCCAAGTCCTCCGCAGGGCTGCCCTGAGTCCATTCATTCCCCATTCTATATTGATACTGGTTGTTGCCCCAAACCAGATGCAGGACCTTACATTAGGCTTTGTTCATCTTGATGAGGTTCACACAGGCCCACCTCTCAAGTCTGTCAAGGTCCCTCTGGATGGCATCCCTTCCCTCAAGCATCTCCATGGCACCACTCAGTTTGATGTAATCTGAGGATGCACTCAATCCCCCTGTGTCTTTGATAAAGATATGAAATAGTATTGGTCCCAGTATGGACCCTTCAGGGATCCTTCCTCTCTCTTTCTGCACTACTTGTCATTTCAAATTTGAATTTAGCTTCACTCTCTTTGGAGTCTACTCTTTTCTCCTTCTTTCAGAAATGCCTGTTTTCTTTTGCAGTGTGGATATACACTACAAAATAATCCCATTTTCTTTGCTATGAACCCTACTCATTGTATTTTTTGCTAGGTGTTCTAACCAATTCTTTTCCTTTGTCTAAAGTGGAGGTCTCTTCCCATTTCTGTGAACCCTCATGTTTTTCCAGTTTTTTGAAAAGAGTAATATAGGAAGAAACATCAACATGTTAGATGTTGTTTAAAATCATATATAAAGAGATACTGAGGGCCTTCACTTTTCGTATCTTCCAGAAAGGAAGATATTTTATCTGGATGTCATTCCCTCATTGCATTCCCTAGCCATAAGTTGCAAGTCATTGTATACTCCAAAACATATGTACTTATCCTGTGTTTTTGTTCATTCATGTGTATTAATTTCCAATTTTATTTACTATTTTGCATGCATGGGAGATGGCCTGGCTGCCCACTTCATGCTTTTGCCCTGGGTCTAAAGAAGCAAGTCCTAAACCCTTCTGTGATGTTGAAGCCAGTCCAGCCCCCAGACAGCATCCACACAGTAGGCAGCATAAGGCTAAGCTCATGTCAACATGCTCAGCTTAGTTGTAGCCTGTGGCAGCACGAAGGCTGTCTGGGGCTGCCTGGGACTCTGGATAAATGCACAGGTTATTTGCTTGAACTGATTGTTTTGTCGTGAGCTGCAAGAGAAATTCCTAAAGTAATTTTGAACTCACTTTGTGAAATGCAGTTATACCTTATGACAGCAGCAAAGGTGCCCTTGAGACCTTTCTTCTCTTTGCCCCTCAACTTTAAAAAGTCATAACACTGCATGTTAGGAGAGAAAAAAAGTCAAAACACTTCTCAACTGTACTATAGTATTGTACTTAGTGTAGACTTTCTGCATTAAGAGATCATTTTGACTTTGCCCGTTGTCAGCTTAAGAGCTCTGGTGTGCAATTCTATTTGGACAAAAAATTCTCACCATTTCCAGATGACTGAGAAGGTAATGTAGCTTCCCTTCTTTATGTTGACTATTATTTACTCACAGACAGCACAGCTACCAGTGAAGAGATGAAAAACAGGTCATAAGTATTAACATGTACATAAATTTTAATGAAAAATTATAATTACTTCTGATAATAGCTCTTATGGAAAGCCCAGGAACCCCTAGAATGCCATGAACTAAACAAATGCTGTCTCTTTTCAGGACTAAATAGGTGTGTTCCAATTAGAGCACAAAATGAGGATTGACACAATTGTCCCTGCATCATACACGATCTCTATGGATCTGTAGTTCTGTCTTCTCATGCAGCTAAAATACCTTGGGTTTCCAAGTGATAAAATGAGCAGCTTAAAAAAAAAAAAAAAAAGGCATTAACTTATTCACATATTCCTGAAGCTTTAAAAATGAAATGTTATCTTTTGTTGGAAATACTGAAAACTGCACAACACCACATGAAAACTGTCTGTGAAAATACATCTGTTTTACAGCCAGTTGGGAAGTGTTGAAGCTATTGTTATTACTGTCTTTTTATGAGTATAATGTGTAGTTCTGTTTCCAAAAGTGTGTATGCATTTGTCTGTGTTCTGTGCACAAGGTAAGATCAAGAAGGACTGAAAAGGGTTGCTAGAAAACTGTTTATGTAAGGCGCAGAGAGATTATCATTAAAGAAAGGCAGATTCTTTGTTCCTTGTCTGGTAGCAGGGGAGCTACATGAAGGCCCTGAAATATGAGGCTGGGTGGGTAGTGACCCATTTGGTAAGGGGTTGTGGTGGTGGTGGTAGAGCTTCCCAGGGACCACCACAGCCAGAGCGTTGCTGGGAGGTGTCTGACTTGGGATCTGAGCCAGCACCAGTTCTCTGGATGTTGTGCTATCGTTCATCCTAATGCAGTAAAATAATATGAGAATGTCTTTCCTTTTGCTCACAGTTCTAAAACTCCTCATCCCTGCTGGGTTACCTCTTCCCTGTTGCACATCAGACTCCAACCCTGTTCCCCTGCCTCTTCGCAGACTCTCTGTGGAGGCTCTCAGCTTCAGCCCAGGTGGTTGTTTTAACTTGTGTGCATGAACAATGAAGATAAACCTGAAGGCAATTCAGTGTGTGAGCGGCCCCACTGCAGCAACAGGGCTGTGTGACTGAGGAATTGCTCACTCATGAGGAGCACAGTTTTACATGCTGGGTCCAGGTCTCATTGGAGAAGACTCTTAAGTGCATTATTATTATTGGAATTTAACTGTACAGCAGAAAAACTACAACAACCAAAAACAAACACAGAAGTCTCTGCAGCTGGCTTAGTTTCTTCATTCAGAAAGCTCACAGTATTAATTATTTTCAAATAAGTGTGTATATTCTTTTCAGCATCACTCTTCCAAATCCTTGGGGAAGATGATAGGTTCAGCCTCTATTTCTATAAATGTAATGATTTCAATACAAGACGACAGAGTAGAAATCAAACTGCTAATCAGGAACCTGCACTCGCATCTAATACATCTCTTTCCTCACACTCTCCCACCCTTACTTTTTCTTAGAGGCACTTTCTGACACCAAAAATAGCACATTGATGATCACAGAGATTAGGTGGGCCTTTTTCCTTATTGTAATATGCAGTATTAGATATGCTAGTCTGAGTTTCATTAGTCCAGGGAGACTTAGATGCACTACCTGAGTGACTAAATATAT
This sequence comes from Nesoenas mayeri, assembly GCF_963082525.1. Lineage (NCBI taxonomy): Eukaryota > Metazoa > Chordata > Aves > Columbiformes > Columbidae > Nesoenas > Nesoenas mayeri. The sequence goes on along the minus strand of NC_137541.1, from coordinate 149,015,999 downwards.
GGGAGTAACTAGTTGGAAGCCCATGAGCTGCAGTGGAGCAAAGCTATTTTATATCAACAAAGGTTGTGACTTATAATCCAATCAATGGCTTCCAAGTAATTGGTTCTGTACATCTTTGAGTGATACAGGTTTAATTTGACCCAAATTTGGCTGTCAGTAGGAATGCAGCAAATTCCTGTTTTCTCCGAGTGCTAACTTGAAGTTATGTGAACTGGCACATGCAGATTCATGCAATAGCACCGTGTCTCATCCATAACTGTACCCTCTCAAGGACTTATTATTCATATCATGACTTCTGTATCAATAAAAAATTAGCTTCTGATACATATGATTAACCTCAAAATTTGCCACATCATTATGTTATCCAGCTAATGACACTTGGTTCTCAGTGCAATGAGAACATCAAGTACAGTTACAACAACCAGAAAGCTCTTTCATGTTTGGGTCCCTGTGCCTTTCTATGAAACACATGAAAACAACATAGAATCGTAGAATCATTTTGGTTGGAAGAGACCCTCAGAATCATCGAGTCCAGCCATAACCTATCCTAACTTTAGCCCTAAACCACATCCCTAAGAACCTTGTCTACACACATTTTAAACACCTACAGGGATAGCAACCCAACAGTTTCCCTGGGCATCCTGTTCCAATGCCTGACAACCCTTTCCAGGAAGAAATTTTTCCTAATACCCAACACCCTCCATGCTACAACCTCCCTTCAGGTGGTGGTAGAGAGTGATAAGGTCTCCTCTCAGCCTCCTTTTCTCCAGGCTAAACAGCCTCAGTTCCCTCAGCTGCTCCTTATCAGACTTGTGCTCCAGGCTTCTCACCAGCTTTGTCACCCTTCTCCGCATTCTCTCTAGTACCTCAATGTCCTTCTTATGATGAGGGCCCCAAAACTGAACACAGTATTCAAGGTACGGCCTCACCAGGACTGAGTACAGTGACACAATCACTTCTCTAGTCCTGCCGGCCACACTATTCCTGATACAAGCCAGGATGCTGTCTTCCTTCTTGGCCACCTGGGCACACTGCTGGCTCATCTTCAGCCACCTGTCAACCAACACCGCCATGTCCCTTTCCACCAGGCAGTTTTCCAGCCATTCTTCCCCGAGCCTGTAGCGCTGCCTGGGGTTGTTGTGACCCAAGTGCAGGACCCGGCACTTGGCCTTGTTAAACCTCCTACAACTGACCTCAGCCCAATGATCCAATGGGTCCAGATCCCTCTGTAGAGCCTTCCTACCCTCCAGCTGATCAAAACTCCTGCCGAACTTGGTGTCATCTGCAAACTTCCTAAGGGTGCACTCCTGATTCCTAGGGAACACAACTCATGACTGGCTGCCAAGTGGATTTGGCTCGGTTCACCACAACTCTTTGGACCCAGCCATCCAGCCAGTTCTTTACCCAGCAAAGAGTACAGCTGTCAAGGTCATGAGCTGCCAAGTAAGATACCAGCGATCATCTCCGCAACAACAAGTTCATGGCTATGAGCAAGCTCCACATCTTTCACATGAATGCTTAATATCTGGTTGCATATAATTTGTGAAAAAGCAGGTTTCTGTTAGCACCACTACAGTGAAAGGAAGGTATTATAATTGAAGCTGTCATTAAAAACCTGTTGGGGTGGCTGCATGGGTTTGAAGAGAGACTATGTGAACTTGACAGGAAGCTGTGATGAGAATAAAAGACACTAAGAGAGGTAAAAGAAGATGAAACTGAAACTCTACATAACTACATTAACTGTAGACCAAAAAAAGGACAGATGCACTGGAATCCTAAGCATGCTGACCTTGCCCAGCTTGCTCCAGCACCTGATGGCAGCATGTTGCCAAGTGGCAGAAAAGCCATCCATAGTGATGAGTGAGAGAACAGGGAAAACAGAGTATCCTTCTCTATTGTCTCCTTCAGCCTCCGCCCAAACATCGCTTAAGTCTCAGGCAGTTTAGTGCTTTACAGCTTCATCAATGAAACTTCATATCTGCCTGGCATGATGTTACCAACCCAGCAAGAGTCCAGCTTTCAACAGTGCATTTCTCTGCTCCTGGAGGAGAGTGGTGGAAGGAGGAGAGTGGTGGTGCTCCATGCTGTCCTGCCTGAGAGAGTCCCTGCAACTGCAGAGAAATTCACCATTTTCCCCTGAATTTTATTACCCCAGGTCAGTGCAGAAGGCGACAATAAAGACAAAACTTTTTCTCTGGGGTTGTTGGACCATGAAAGTGACTCAGGGCTTCCTTGAGAGTTAATTTAGAGGTGTACTCTGCAGGATGAGTTTTAAGGCTGACTCAGATGCTGATGGTTCCATGATATTCCACATTGATTTATGATAGCTGGAAGCTAACACCACAACTGCAGTCAACAAATGCCTTTTTGCAATATTCAGGGCATCTCCCAAAGCAAAAAGCTTAGCTTACGCACAGAGAATTAACAATTAAACCATGTGTTCTTAGTGTATTTTTAAAATACAGGAGGAAGTAGCCTATTGTGGCATATTGCACTGGAAAAGACAGGACTGTGAAAAATGCAGGACAGATCATTTCTGTGCTGGGAGGCACCAGCCTCCTATGACAGTTCTCAACTAAGCACAAAACCCAGAAAAGCTGAGTGCTGGGAAGCAGACAGCTTTTCATGAGTTGTTAAATTTACAAAAAAGAATTAGAACAACTATAGAGCAGCTGAGGTGCTGTGAATGCTGGTGATGCATCAGATGAGGGTGTTACTATTGTTCTTGTTCTGAAAGGAAGGCGAACGGATGGAGGGGTGTATTTCACTCTTTTTGAGTGAGGCTTATTCTTCAGTGTAAGATAAAAGTTGGGGTTTTTTTGGTGTTTGTTTTGTTGGTTATTTTTGTTTTGGTTTGGTTTTTTTTGGGGGGGGTGTTTGTTTGTTGATTTGGGTTTTTTCTACTGCTAATACACAGTGGCACAGCAGATGAGAGCTGTGGATTAATGCTAGGCCCTAGCTATTATTTTGGTTTTATTACAGTGAAAAGTATTTATCCCAAATTTGACCGAGCTTCTTTTCAGGAGTGATTTTTGTCTTGATTTCTGCAACAATAAGAAAGTTAACTATGGAAAAAAGCCAACCCATGGAACGACTACCAGCTGGCAACTAATGATCCACCCTCCAAGACTGATTCAACTTTGCCTCCTTGCATTTTTTTGTTAAATGGTGGCAGCTGTGGAACAGTAGGCAGTAGGAAATAAATGAAACATTCTCCGTTTTCAGAGAAATCTAATACATTGGTCTTGCATATAACTTGAGATGAAGGAAGCACATTTAAGAAACTGTTTCCAATTCCCTGCCCTGGTATTCCCAAATTGTTGCAAAGAAGCCTTTTCAGTTCCTGTTGCTAAGATGCTGCCTGCCTTGCCTCAAAACTGTCCTAAGAGAAGCTTCCTCTTGTAGACACATCATCCTACACTGATCCTTCCTTATAAGACACGATAAAGTGGGTCAAAAGTAAACCCCTCATTGAGACACAAGCATTCAGAAGAATTTTCTTTATAGCTGAAAGAGACAGCCACTGCAAGGAAGGAGTGATTTTAGACAGCTAGCTACATTCCTATGATGTGCAAGCACCCTGGTTTTATTCTTGCTAATCAACTTTTTCTCAACAGTGAGCCTTTGCTTTTTGCTTCTGCACAGCAGCATGACTGGCTCATAAGCCTTTGATGCTGCAGAATACATGGTTCTCAAAAACTGCTTGGAGCACTTTGAGAATATAAAAACAGCCTTAATTGTGTCTGTATTTGTGGATGCCAGGCTGTCAACAAAGGTAACTTTGCATGTGAATTCTGCTCTCAAGACATACGCAGGCAGCCAAGGCTCTGTATTGAGTTAATGTATTTTAGGACCTGTACCTTTCCCCCAGCTTCCATACTCTTCCTATTTGGGATGTGCCACCTGTGTAAAGACAATGTCAAAATGTACTTGAGATCACTGTTATAGCTTGCTCGAGTGATCACAGCATGGTCAGATGATCTTGTGGAAGTCAAGAACCTCAGTCAAAGTGCTCAGAGAATGAAGAAGCAAGACAGATGCTGCTGTTGAGAAGTTTCCATAAGAATTGTAAATGGTAAAGAGAAGGAGGAAAAGTTACTCTTTCACTTCAGCATTAACACTTTTCAAATAGAGCTCTCTATCTTTTTCCACGTCAGCTCAGAATGGAGTTTGAAAATGAAGTCCTGGCCTTGGGGAAGGTAAGAGTACTTTTTCCTTCTGATTTCAGGGAGGTTTCACAGCTTGCTTGAGACTTTTCCCTCACACTCCAGGAGTAGATTCATTCCCTAAGAACTTTAGGTTAGATGAACCAGTCCAAGAATGATCTCAGCCTGTGGCAAAATTAGAATGATTTGGCTGTTACGTTCAACTTTTGTCTGGGCTCCATAGCAAAGGAATGCTGCTGTTGATTAATACTAAGGATAGGCTCCAGCATACACTGAGCAAGAAAAGATAAAGGGAGTTTATTTGCTTTATGGTAGTGTAATGAACATAATGAAGAAAAGAAATTGAGAACAACCAGTTTATTACATGTAATGTAATAAAAAGATAAGGCATTTTCATAAACTATGCATACTTTACAATTTTTTTACTGTAAACCACTTAAAACTTCCATATCTGCCATTATCAAAACTTATAGTCAGAGTTCTCAACACAGACCCATTATGAAGTTCACTTTTGTGTACTGAAAATGCCATTTACAGGAACTTGAAATGGATCTAGGCATTTTAGAAGAGTTAGAATTAGCCTTGGTCCTCATGAGACAAAATTCATTATCTATTTTGGCATGTAGCTGAACTGGAAAATTGACCAGAACTATGAAGAAGTCCACAGAAACTATAATTGCAATGACAATTTGTTTTCAAGAGGATCTGTCATGAAAATGGTATTTGTGAATTATTTCCTCCTTCATACTGTTTTCAAGGTCATAAAACCCCTTCCTCTTCATGTCCTTCTATTCTCTCCCCCTGCGCCGGCCCTCCAAAATATTTGAGTATTCTTCTTGTAAATAGGTGCAAATACCTTTGGCAACCAACTCTGCAGCATACAAGTTAACACCCAATGTGCTCCGAAGAACACAAGCTATTTCAGTAAGCAAGCACTTATCTGTTCTTCTTATCTAGCAATACCATGTTGATTGCAAACACCTCCACCTCAAGACTCCTCTACTATCATTTGGATGAGCCTTGAATGTCCTTCTCATAAGGACGTGTCTATAGGACTGGCAGTCGCAGTAACCAAGAATGCCTGACAGACCTGAAGAAAACACAGTTTAAAAATAATATATGTCTTACCTGCTTATTCATGAGTATGTAGATAATGGGGTTGCAAACAGTGCTGCTTTTTGCTAGGATGGAAGGTATGGTGCTTGCAACTGGAGTCACCACACCTGGTTTACCAAATGTTGCAAGTAGTGCTATAACTCCATAGGGAATCCAACACACAAGGTAACAGACAACTGTAGTGATCACCATGAATAGTACGCGGTATTCTCTTTTGCGGGCAGCATTCTTGTGAATTTTTCCAACCTAGGAGAAAGTGAAAAAAGACAGAATTTAAGAGGCTGAGCTGCTGGATTGATTGCTTTGTCAATCCGGTCTTGGATCAGCAATGATAATCAACATTGTAGTTCCAGAAGCAAAACAAATGCAAACCCAAAAGTGAGCAAATGCAATGGGAAGACTTTCACTGTCTCCACCAGGCACTAGGGGAAGCCCTGTAGACATCGTGCTGCATGTCAGCATAAACCACAGTTCTAGTGGATGTTGAAGAAAAAGCAGAAAGGTGACAAAGGTAACATCTAGTCCTTAATATCTGTTAGGTCATCTGCAGTCACTTTTCAAATATAGCATTTTGTATAATTGCACAATATTTTCACTCAGGGTTTTCCAGTGCACAGGACTTGGTTGAGATAGAGAAGCACTATGAGACAGAAGTGAACCAACAGAAGCATTTTCTGTTGGGGATGTGGAAACAGCAGAGCAACTCTAGGACTGTGCTTATTACCTCTGCCCTTGGATGTTTTCAAGGCCTGGCTAGATAAAGCCTCAGATGGTCTGGTGTGATGTTGGCAATGTTTGCACCTGACGTAGGACACTGATGAAGACTTGCAAACAACACTTTATGAAGTTTTAAGTGGTAGGATTCATCCTTTCTAGACTATTTCTTCCAGGTAATTTAACATTTTGATAAAAGGGCCTCACTCCTGATAATCATCAAAACCAGTTTTTTGTGCTTCTAAAAAAGCATGCTAAATACTGACATAGTTCAACTATTGTATTGTTTTTAGGGGGAAGTGGAGTAGAACTGGTTAAACAGGAAGCACAGAATTAAATGATCAGTTTCAAAGTAATGGTACAGCAGCCCATCTTGCTCTCGTGAATTTACCAGTAGTTAAAGTCAGCAGGCAAACCCAGCTCCGCTGTGGAAGTATTTATAGTCTGTGCTTCAAAATATGCTCCTTTGAACTGTTCTGGACTGAAGCATCCTGCCCTTTTGGAGTCTAGAGCTCTAAGATGGAGTTTAAACATGAAAATAACAGCCAATTTTTATTTTTAAGCATTGATGTGAATGCATTTTTCTGCAGACAGCTACTGAATGCTTTCCCAGAGTGCTCATGCTGCTGAGCACATTTGTAATAAATGTGAGGAAAAAGCTTAATTCCCTACACAGACCGCACATTTGGTGTTGTGCATTGGAGCATATGTATGCAGCATTATTTAAAAGCAAGCTGCCCACGCAGTAGTTCTGTGAGGTGGCCATTAATTTTGATCCCAAGCCCAAAGAAGTCAGCATGAGATTGGGTGAGGTATAGATCAGGTTTGGGTGCTTAACCTCATTTTATAGGGATTGTGGAAAAGTTTTGAGGAAACATCCAGAAACATTCATGTCACAATATCAAAGCTGGTCTCCCTAAGTATCTTTGCAGTCAACAAAGAAAGCAAAGTCTGCAAGGAGCCTAATTTTGGAGCCAGTCTCTCTCTACTGACTCTAGATGGAGCCTCAGCACACTTGTCTCCTGAGGTCGTGGTTAATTCCTCAACCTCCCCACAGTGTGTGTTTAGCAACCCCAGATATGCCAGCAGGATTTCAGGAAGTAGTCAAATGTTTAAACTGTATCGATTGAGCCTTGTATTCAGACAAATGTAATTTATATCCACTTTAAGGTCTGTTTGCCTCCCAAATGTGGTACCTGAGAATAAACTAATCACTTGTAAAGCTACAAACATAAACAAGGAAAAAGGCAGCTCCCTGAAATGTAATGCATCCAAAATTTACCTAACATAAAAAAAATAAAAATAAAATAAAAAAAAAATTTAAATAAATGATGCAAATTATTTGAGGGAGAACCATGATGTGCACAACTCGGTAAATGAATATAACACAGTTACAGCTGTAAGCCACTGCAGACAAATATCATCTCCTGTTGCCTGGTGCACAACTTGCACAAGCTAATGTGGTGGAAATAGTCAGAGCTTTACCTACCTCTTTGTGGTGTGGGTGCTTTTGCATAACGTACGTGTTCATGTATCACACTGTGTGTTAAAAACCTATATAGTAACTGTGTAAGTACATATGGAAGGCAGAATAATATGGTGACACTGTTGGTTTTTAGCTAATTTAGCCTTCTAAAGTAGTTGCTTCTATCTGGAGTGTCAGCAGAAATGTTCTCATTGAAAGTAAATAAATCACACACAAACTTAGTCTGCCAAAAAATACAAAGTATTTTTCCTGTCTAATCTTTTAGTGACTTTCTGCAAAAAGGCAGTTTCAAAATAAAATTCATCATTTCTGAAAACACTGAGGACTATTATTTTTTTTTTCAATAACAGAACTTGTTTATCTCATAATTACTTTAGCTTGAAAAAAAAGGATTAATAATAGATAATGGTCCAATCCCGTATTGCTTATTTGAACTAAATTTTTCATGACTAATGGGAATTTTCTCTGGCTGAAGAATCCAGGATCCCCCATTAGCTCCAGCTATGTTACAAGTTTAATATTAACTGAGGAATGCAAAGCATCAGCTAGCCATGGCATCCACAGCTGAAGATCTTCACTAGAGACAGAGGTATCATTCAGCACATTTTCCCCATTTGTAGATAATATCTCTGTCTTGAACAGTCTGCAAGACTTTACCCGCTGCACTGATGAAATATGTATCTTAAATACAGGAAGGCAAGCTGTGTAAAACTGAAGACTATGGGTTTGATTTTAGTATGCATTCTTCTATTTTTACACATTTAGCATGTTTTGTTAGGAAGCCTGTATTGTCACTGTGTTTGTGTCAATACACTAAAAAATCTGTTTGTCTGCTGGTCCCAATATCTTCCTTGTAAATTTGATTCAGGTTTTGAAAATTATTAGATGGACAGAGGTCTTTGACAATGAGTTCTTCACATGTCACTAGAATAGAAGGATCTTAATAATGTCCCCATTAAGAAGAAAAAGGCAATGTGAAATGAACTCAAATTAGACAGTAGATAATCCATTTTCGTTTAGGTTCTGGTTTGATTTTATTTGTATTTTTTTCCTCTCATCTTCTTCCTGTGATAATTAAAAAGAAAGCTCTGATCACAGCTGTTCCTGAAACAGTACTTTCTTAATGTGTCCCCAGTATCTATTAAGGGTGACCTTCCACTTCAGTCTTCTATAATTGAGTTTAAAAACTCATTTGTTATGAGACAAACTTATTGGAAAGAAAACTTAGATAGCTGTCATGCTCATGGAGTCTTTCACTTCCATGTTTATACCAATGTAGCAAATTGTTTTGATTTTTATGTGCCTCATATTATAATTCTCTAATGTGATTTACTTACACTCCAGATCCTAGGAATGAGAAAATTAGTACTTTAGGTTTAATTTTGCAAGTAATTATTTTTTTCCCCAGGAGTACATTTCTATTCCCACTGTTGCAGGGAGGAGGTTAAAAGTACAGAACTGCAGTAAGAAATGCAAGCGATGAAACAGAAGTGAGGAAGGGTCATAAAGTATGTCCTTCCTTAATCGTTCTAGATCCCAGGTGACCTGAATGTCCTAGCATTCCAGAGGGCAAAAGGATGGCAAGATGAGTCCAAAGGACAAATTACCTCTAGGCATCCCTTGCAATGAACCCCAAATGTACTTGATGCTTCTCTTGATTTTTAGTTTATGTCCAGAGTTTCTGTAGCTGTTAATTATGTTTTATGCTTAAATAACTCATCTGCTTTCTCACTGTCATGGATCTCAGTTTTTCTTGGTGTTCTGGCTGCTAGTATATTGCAGAACATGAGATGCTGGAGTTTGGCTTGCACAACTGAAGGGTTGGGAGAAGATTCATACTGCTTGATGCCTCTGAGCATGCTGCCGAGCTATTGTGTGACTGTCCTTCCCCCAGCCTGGTGCCACATCTTAGGAAACAGGGCTGAGCTGTGTGATCATGTTTGCTAGGCCCTTTTTGTCTTTCCAAGACACTTCAGCCCAAACACACCTGCTTCAATACTGGTGAAGACATGTGGCAGAGTCTCAGGGTGGTTGTGGTATCACCTTGGTACTGGCTGGGATACGTTAACAATGCAAGAAATGCCAGAGAATTTAAAGAAGTATTGGACTACTCTGTAGGAAGTTCCCCCAGTGTTTCGTTTTTGAAAGCATGTACTATATTTATCTACACACTCTTGGTTTCATTGTCTTTACAGCTTCACAACCTACCTTTATATGGTGCTATCTTTAAAGGTTCCTGTTTACTGGTGCTGGAAGACCTCCAGCAATATACAGCTTAAGTTGACGTAACCTACTGAAAAAATACAGTTTTGTAGGTGAAAAAGCAGTTGGCAATTTAAAATTATAATTATTCTATTTCTTATTTTTAAATTGCTGGACAATTTAACGTGAGGGCTACAATGCAGTTGTCCAATGTAAATGCCTCCCAAAAATGCCTAATGTCTGGACAGCCAACTGATAGAAGAGCATTGGATGTTGATGATAAGAAATAGATTCAAATAATGTTCAAGAATAGCTGAGTTTGTAAAGCTCAATCTAAATGTGAAGATATAAAGTATATGTAATATACATTTAAAATGCATGGAAGATCTAAACCACATCTTTAAAGTAACACAAGAAATACTGGTCCATAGGGATCAAACAGTATTTGTTTAGGATCACCAGAAAACACATGGCTTTGCTGTAATCTTAGCTGTTTTCTCTGGGACAAAGACCAAATCCTGCCAGATTTGGTAGTCTAAATGGCACTATATTTGAAGAAAAGCAGGGGGCTGGAGGTAGAGGGTGTTGGTTTCTTTAATAAGAAAATGGTGTGTTTCCCCTAGTTATATCCTGGGAAGTATCATAAGTGGTGTGTTTTTTTTCAGAACTCAGCCTGAGGCAGTGACAGGCAAGCTTGTTTTATCTCAGGCACTGAGCACAAGACTGGCACAATTAGCTCTCATCTGGGTTTGCCCTGAGCTGCATCTCACATACATACACACTACTCTGTTTCACCCTCCTTTTCCACTCAATCTGACATGCAAGATAGACACCACCAGTTAGATTACTATGACAGTGTGCTGAGCAGATATAGTAGATATAACAGGCCACAGAGCATGGGAGAAGCCACAAGGGTGTTCAGTGAAGAGGATGGCAGCAGTAGAAATGTCCTTAAAAGGGGCTAGCGTGACACCTTGCTTGGTTGACCTAAAAAGCTTCATCCCCTCCCAGCTGACAAGAGGTAGCAGATACATCACTCATCAAGTGATGGACTGCAGCGCTATTTCATGCATTGGAAAAGGAGAAACTGGGGAGCTCTGGGCAGAGCATGGAGAATTTCAAGAGCACTATTCAAAGTCTGGATGGGTCATAAACCACTGAAAAGGAGAGCTTGCAGTAGGAAATGGAGGGGGTTAGTAAAAAGGAATGCAAACAGCTTTTGCTCTAATTGTAGAGTTTGTCAGGTTGACAGTTCAAGAAAAGGACTCCAAATATCTGCTGTGGCAGGTACTCTGCCAGGAACCTCAGAGAATAACCTCTGACTGGGTATAGGAAATTGTGTGTCTGTCACAACAGGGTTCTGGGGAAAAGACACCACTTTGAGGAAGCTTGACTGACTTGACACAGAAAAGAGAATGAGTCTGTTCTTTTCCTTGCAGAAGGCTTAACCAGTACCTTCCAAACACATGAACTGTTGTACAATGGTATGGGAAAGAATAATGGCTAAGGGCCATATGAAATGATTTTAGGGTAACAGGTTCTGATTACCTGATTTAGGAATACAGGGGTCAGTCCAGACTTCACTACTGCCAAGCCAACCACTCCAATCAGCCTGCTGCTGGAGGGACCAACCAAATGGCAACCACAGCTGAGCCCATGGGCTTTTTTCAAGCTCAATGCTTGAATTTTTCAGCCCAGAAAAAAAGCAGGGCAGCAGGTCCCTGACTCCAGTGAGGGATTTACCGCTCTCACTGTTTTTCTTGGCCACCACATTGGCTCCATATGGAGAAGAGCCCTGGGCAGTGCCCTGCCTGTCGGGCCAGCCCGCCCCATCTTTGTGCTCCAGAGCCAGCAGGTTGACCTACTGCAGTCCCCGCTCATCTCCCTCTGGATTTAGCTGGCCATGAGCTGTGGAACCAAGGGAGTACTGGTGGCACTTCATCTGCTCAGAAGGCAGCGTGTGTGCCAGGAAAGACTTGAGAGATGGGTGTACATAGAGGCAGTGCTTCTGCAGGCCCACTGTGCCAGAGATACATGTCCAGGTCACCCTTGTAAGGCATCAACATGTATATCTGTGCATACTCCCTTCATCCATGGGCAAGCCAGTTTTTTGTTTTGTTGTGTTTTTTGTTGTTGTTTGTTTGTTTTGTTTTGTTTTGGATGGTTGGTTGGTTGGGTTTTAATATATATATATAAGACAAGAGAGTTAGGCTAAACTTAGCTATTAAGAAGGGAAAGCTTCAATGATGAAGATCTAACCTGATTGTTTTAAGGAATTCCTGAGTTTTCTTTTTTGCACTTACCCTAGTCTCTCCTCCTCACTTAATGTAATGTGCTTTCTCTCATAAAACATTTCCTTCATATTATAAAAGCTCCCGGTCGGTCATTTTCAGTTGTGTAACATTTTGAATGGTTATAAAGAATATATGGCATCCTGTCCATCTAACCACCACATGGAGGGACTATACAGTAAGAGCCCAGCATCCAGAACCGCTTCAAGTAGGGGACATGTACATCACAGCATCTTAAAAATCGGGGGGCCATTTGTGCATTCTCTCCTTCAAGTCAGTTTTTCTTTTTCCAACTATTTATTAAGATGGAAAACAAGAGCAATTATTATACTCTGTGCATCTAAGTAGTAGATGCTGTAATTGTCCTTTACCCAGCCACTCTAAACAAGCAATATTGAAACAAGGTGCAAACTGCCTTTTTTGTAATGCCTGATGAATTATTCCTGGATCTGTCTTTGTATATTTTACACTCAAATAACCATGTTTTCTTCACTGCTTCAGAACTGCACAGTAAAGAGAAGGCTATTTATGAGCAGCAGTGTTTGTTGTCAACCTCTTGAAGTGTCTTTGAAAATTTAGTCTACTACAATTTCTTGAAATGAACAGAAGGAAGCTAGACTTTTTAATGCAAAAGCTGCAGTAGAGGAAAGCTGGAGAAAGATCACTCTTCTTCCTTCATGAACCAGTCAAGTAAGACAGCCTTCTCTGTTATGTTTCTAACAAAAGGAATTTAGAAATTATCTCCATTTAATGGTATGAATAATCCTCTACCAAACTCAGGAGAGTCTCAGGCTAAGCAGTGACTCAAATATCGGTTATGATGAGCTTTCTTCTCTCCCATATCTATGGATCCTGTTCTCAAGCAAAAATGAGGAAAAAAAAAAGCCAAAAAACCCTAGAGCATTAAAAGTCCTAAAAAGCTGTAGGAAATGGAAGCTTGGAGGAATCTGTTTTTCAGTGTGGGCTACCCCAGAACTGATACTTTATGGATTAATACTAAGATAGATGAAATACTTTGATTGTTATTTAAGATAGACAATAATGGGAAAAGAAGGCTTAGCGGCTTAAAAAATAAGTGCCTTCTTTATCAGCGTTCAGGTGACCGAGTTCATGATAGGAGTGAGCACTGAAGACATGCTTAGTCTATGTGGAAAAAGGGACTAAACAGAAACATCTGCTTTGGGTCTTCTGGGCATCTAATGGGCCCTGACTCTACAGAGCATTTACACTTTTGTGTTTACTGACCAAACTGAGATTTAAGCATGTACATCAACACTTTGCTCATTTGGGGCCACATAATGAGTTAATAGCAACAAATGCAGATGGATGAAGCCATAAAATCACACAAGAGACTTTACAGTGAATTATTTTAATATCGCTATTAAGTTTAGGAATTGAAGTCCATAGGAAGGCTATTTTATCAGGTGAAGTCCCACTTTATTGGGAATTTTTGTTATTGAAATGGGAGTAGTCATCTTAATGCCTCAAGGTGAAGTGAAGCTATGCTTTAAGTACAAAACTTAGGGCTTTGTACACTGACCTTGAAGCATAACTGCTATTGCTGCTAATATTGGTGAAGTTCTATTGTGGACTTAGGGACACTATAATCCTCTTAGTTACAGGAATTCTTTCAATGCATTTGCTAAAGGGCTTTTAGCAACAATTTGACTTACATGGTGAACACATTCCCATGCACTAAACAAGCAGTTTATGGTGTCACTTCCATCAAACGTAACTCCTGTTTTATCCTGACCTTCTTTCCTCACTGTGGATTTTCTACCATCAGTGTGCATTAGAAAATTAAAGGTGCATTATGCACAGCTATCATTTGGGTTGCACTAACATTTCAGTTTTAGAAAGAGAAGTACCTTAGTTACTTGCATCTTCCCCAGCAGGGGCCTCCTCTTCTTCCTCTATAGCTACAGAGGTACCCGGCAAAGTCAGTGGCTACAAAAACAGGAGCGTGAACTTCCCATGCACTGAGCTGTCAGGACACAAGCCAATTCCAGTGCAAAAGCTGAGCATTCACTGCACTTGGTCCTGAGTAACAAGCTCAGCCTGGCTGTGAGTCTATGCCCTGGGCTCAGCAGTGGGTTAACACAGATATGGGAGGTCCACAGCTGCCTTGAATCCCAACAACAATGTGTGCCTACCCCTGCAATAGCCAGGACAGACATACCCAAGTGGTGGCTCCCAGCAGCTGGGGCTGCTGCTTCTTGCACAGGAAGTAAAGGCCAGGAGAAGAAGGTGAGGAGAAGAGGGCCAGGCCTAGAAGGCAACTTGTATCTTGGGCTGCATCAAAAGGAGCATGACCAGCAGGTCAAGGGAGGTGATTCTGCCCCTCTGCTCTGCTCTGGTGAGACCCCACATGGAGTCCTGTGTCCAGCTCTGGAGCCCTCAGTACAGAAAAGATATGGACCTGTTGGAGAGGGGCCAGAGGAGGCCAAAAAAATGATCAGAGGTTTGGAACACTTCTGCTATGAGGACAGGCTGAGTGAGTTGGGGTTGTTCATCCTGAAGAAAAGAAAGCTCTGGGAAGACTTTACTGTGACCTTTCAGTACTCAAAAGGGTCCTGTAAGAAAGATGGGGACAGGCTTATTAGCAGGGCCTGTTGCAATAGAATAAGGGGTAATGGTTTTAAACTAAAGAAAGGGAGAATCAGGCTAGACATAAGGAAGAATTTTTTTATAGCGAGGGTAGTAAAACACTGGAACAACTTGCCTGGAGAAGTGGTAGAAGCCCCATCCCTGGAGACGTTCCAGGCCAGGCTGAACAGGGCTCTGAGCAACCTGTTCTAGTTGCAGATGCCCCTGCTCATTGCAGGGAGTTTGGATTAGATGACCTTTAAAGGTCCCCTCCAACCCAAACTGTTCTATGATTCTATGAAGTGGTCTGCCTACAACACACTAGGTACCTCATACTAAATAACTGACTCCTACATAGAGACTGACCGACTGAACGATCCAAAGGTCTGACAGCAACAAGTAAAGCAATGTGGAAATGTTAAAACCTGTGCCCAATAAGGAAAAAAGCATGCTTCTGAGGTGAAATAGAATCACCATAACACTGAAGAGTGACCAACACTGGCAGCTCATTTAAGCAGATATATTGTCTATGATGATATGCACTTCTCAAAAATGTTATTTGTATGTGTGCCCTCAGTAATTGTAGGACTGCACAGAGCTGCTATCTCTGATATTGGCAGTAAAACTTCTATGGCACTTACCTGCCTGAGACAAATGAAAGATGTGTAGAAAATAAGATATGCGGAAAATGGAAACTGAAAGGGCAGTGAAGTGTGCTTGCTATCTGGAAGATACAGTTAGTTGAAAAAACCTGGGGTTGCAAGAAGCATCAAATATTATGTCCGAAGTTATTTAAACTCTAGTTAATTTTCCATAAAAAGTATGATCAAAAGAAACTGTCTGCTATAAAATATTAAGGTTGTTGGAATTTTGTGTGTCTAACATGACTTACCCTATTTATATGAATCCCCAAGATAATTTGGGAGACTGTCATAGACAGTAAGCCGTTCACTTGAAGCCATCAGGTCTAATTTTCCTGAATTGATAGCAATCACAAACTGTATTACTTGCTTGTTTTGACTGCTTTTCTATGTCCAGTTCTAGTGAGCATAGAACGGCCTTGACTTATATCAACTGACATTCCTATCAATGGGCTCAGCAAGAACATGTCGGCCTGAATTAGCCTAAAACCAGATTATATCTTTTGGATGATAAAGAAACTTCAAAGCTTTAAAGGCAAGATTCACTACTCTGCTTCCAGTATGTGCTAGAAAGGAGATGAGTACTGCTTGATCAAGGAAAACACCTATTTTGGCCTGAAAAACCATGAAATCAAAGCTCGCTCTGATTCTGGGAGTTGTGAAAGATGCAATGGCCCTTGTGCAGGGGTTAGCATTAAAAGTTCAGAGCCCTGGAAAAACGGATTGTTGCCAAGCTCTCTCTGACAGCAAATACCAGCTGTTTTTTTCTAGTCCTTTTGTTGAAAGTAGCTGAACATCAGTTCCAGGCCATAAGTAGTGTTGCAGTTACCTGGATGGAGGTCCTTCTCTACCTGTTGCAGGGAAAAATGAGGGTTTGGTATGTTTGTTGATTGCCAAAAGCCAGAATCCTTTCAGACCTGGTGCAGAGCATCCAGACTGCCACCATCAGGCACCTGGCAACAAGAAATGCAAGGCCTGAGCAGATCCACTGTCTTTCTTTCAACTATAGAAGAAGACTAGAAGACTAATTTGGCTGAATTTTTTGGTAGCTACTGTTACACAAACTGAACCTCACCCAGAAAAGAGCAGGAAAGGGACATAGAGGCAGCTACTTGTATTCCCATTGCATCACACCCAGTAAACCTGGGATGTTACACTAGTATATGCCCAGAAAGTGATAACATTGCCAATTGTTAAAAATTAGGAAATTATGTGTTTTTCAGGGGGGCAGGAGGAAAATTAGAGACTTGGCAAGAGACTAACATTGGCCAGGCCCTGGGGAACTAATTAAGCTTATCTATCCCATGGTGTGGCAGAATGCAAACCCCCCTCTCTCCCCCTCCCTCCTTCGATATGGAAGGGCACCCACGGCCAGTGTGGGGGATGTTTGGAAGCTTCATGGGCACCCCACAGCCAGTGTGGGGGTGCAGAGAAGCTTCTGGAATGCCTACAGTCATATCTGATCAGGCTATAAAAAAAACGGGATTCTTGTTGAGGCTCTGCCCCTTGCGCACGACCTCTTGAAGTTACCAGCTGAGCCACTGCCACCAGGAGCCACTGCCTCCCCCACCCGCGGGACGGAGACTCCGC
The DNA here is from genome assembly GCF_963082525.1 of Nesoenas mayeri. Lineage (NCBI taxonomy): Eukaryota > Metazoa > Chordata > Aves > Columbiformes > Columbidae > Nesoenas > Nesoenas mayeri. Next base: position 148,999,207 of record NC_137541.1, on the reverse strand, counting down.
TTGCCTTGCCGCCACGTGTGTGAGTAAATTTACCCTCACAGTATTGCGAGTATATCTACTTTCTGTGCGCATTTGCACACGTGTAAATTAATTCTCGCAGAATCCTGAGTGTATTTTCCTCCTGTGCTTCCACATAAGCACGTGTAATATTCTGTGCACATTTACACGTGTATTTCTTCTCGCAGGATTGCGAGCATATTATAAATTTACCCTCGCAGAATCGTGAGTATACACTTTCCGTACTCAATACAAGTATGTGTATCCCTTTAAAATAATCCCACACCATGTTCAGGCAAGTGTGTACTCTTCCTGGACTCAGGGACGGCTCGGGCATTGTTTTCGGTGAAGCCATGTGTATGCACACTGTGGACCTCCTGTTGTATTAGTTGCTGCCCCTTAATAATTTTCCTCAGCTGATATCCGAACCTGTATTCAAGTCACTTTTGGAGTGCTAAAACCCTGCTTCTCACTGGTTTAATAAAAGTTGTTTTGGATCCTGTTATCCCTTAAACTAACTTTGGGGTGCCTCTGTGACACATGGTTAGAGGATTTTCATGGTAAGACATATCAACAAGAGTGTAGGCTGCTTTGATTGTAATGGTGTGGAGAAGGTATTTAAAAAAACAATAGGTTTTGTTGTATAGCTGAATTAAGCCAGAGTTACATGATTAAAGAGATGTGCTGTCTGCAAATGCAACACATTTCTGAAAGAGATTCAGTAGCTGATGGACCAAGTCAGGACTGAGAGTGACCTTATAACCATGGTGCATAATACTGGGTTAATCTGTGAGGTGAAACTGAGAAATTCCACCTTGAGTAGGAAAAACTGAAGGTATGAAGGATACTCTTCAATAACAGACTAGAAATGCAGCTAGTTTTGTAAAGATAACATGTAATAATATTATTGCATGTGTTGCTGCTTAGCAACGAAACTTGCTTTTATAAGGGTGAAAGGTGCTGAGATCACTTTCAGAAAATCAAGCCAGTAATTTAGTTTAAGACTCCTCTTTTTGAAACGTTTGCCAACAAAGTATACCTCTAACAGATTTACTTTTCCAATAACCAGCTTCTGGGTTTGGGTGGGATTTTTTTTGTTTTAATAACTTTTGCAATTGCTTTGAATGACCTAACAGCCCAGCTGAAGTTAAGGGAAAGGAAAAATGAAAACATACTTCTGTTTTTTAAAGCTGACTTCAGTGTATTTTGCATTGAAGAATTTCTGGAGCAGAAAGGGAAATACCAGACATTAATTCCTTCTTGGTTTCTGTGTACAGTCTTCCAGAGACAGAACCATGCAGAATGTATATCTGCAAAATCACTAATGTGGTTGAACTCTTCGAAAAGAGATGAACTGACAGGTGTAAAATTTCTTTCCAGGTTTGAAAGTTACTATTTGATGCTAGGCAATAAAATGCTACCATCTACATAGGAAAAAGAGTGCACATTGGCCTACATCTAAAGCAAAAGTGTTTTCAATCAAAAATGACAAAAAAGAATACTTCAAAAACTGGAACAATGATGTAGCTAAAGCAGGGAATAAGAGCCTGTGTGTTGTAATTGACAAGGACAAAAATTATGAAAGTCAGAGTAAATGTCATCTGAGACTGGCAAACTTAGTTGGAATCAAAACACATTAATGCCCTCTCCCCACCCTTCAGGTGTGTTTGTAGTTTGATTTATGACTTCTGCCATCTCAATGAAAAAGTCATCCAAGGTTGAAGAGGAACACTATGATGTAAGTATGACTCACTGGCCTATTCACCTCTTGAGAGAGATTAACAATAACCTTTTCTATAGTAAATATCAATGCTTCTTCTGAATCTGGGGTGTGAATTAAAAAGAAAAAAAAAAAAAAGTATCAGGATAATGTGTTCTCTAAAAGTGGAACATGGGTATTCCCCTAGATCCTTTTTTTCTCACTTAAATTTAACACTGCTTCTCACCAGGCTAGCACATGTGGGTGAGAACCTGAGCTCTGCTTTCCTTTGCATTGGTAACTACTCTCCCCTCAGTGAAATTAAATGCCAAAATCTCTCAGGCATCAGCAGTTTTTCAGTACCTAGCCAGAATTACCCCTTTTCCTGGGGAGAGGTCAAGTTTTCCAACACTTTACTGAGGAATCTGCTCCCACCCCCCTGATGCTTCTACTGACTGTTAAGATAAAGCAAGGCATCATTGAAGACATGAGGGTATGCCTTTGACATGTAGCAATTTATATTTAAATCAGCCTAATATATGTGCTAGGATCTGCCTGTCAAATTCTGTAGACTCTGCACAGAATATAAATCCAAAGTGGTTTCAAAGCTCTCCTCTACTTGGCATGTTTACAAAGATAACAATTACACCGAAACTGGCCTGAAAGCATTCTCTCCATACTCATGACAGACCCTTTCCCTCGAATTATTTTAACCTACCATGGCACAGGTATATTCAGTAAAAAAACTCTACAAACAAAACAAACCCAAACCTGTAAAGTCTGGAAGTCTTCAATCCCTCCTCTCTCAGCAGGAGCCCAAACACCATCCTGAATTTTAATCTCACTTTACAGCACAGGTGTATACTTTTACAGGTGTATACTTTTTATTCTTCCTCAGGAGACTGTACCTAGGATTCTGTTGCACCTGGAGAAGTTAGGTCTCTATAGCCCTTACTGTGATACACTGCAAAGGGTAAGCAAGGGGAAATTGGCTCAGTTGTATCCAGCCTGTGTATTTATAAACATACATCTATCCTAGCACAGAGAAAATGAAGACAAATTCCTTTTCTGTAGCTTGTATACTACAGACAGTCCTCTATAAATCAGACTTCTAGTTAGGAACCTTATACTCAAACTGCTGTAAAGTTTCATATTTGTTTTAGACTACTAAAGGGGCAAGATAAGCAGAACCAAACCGTTAAAATTTCTTGAATTGATACATTACCCTGTACGGCAGTCTTCGACTGTGCAGCAACTTGTGCTTGTGATTGAAAACAAAATAATCTGGGATTAAACCAGACCGAAGCCCATACTAAAAACTCTGTAATTCTCTCATCAAACCCCCTGCCCATTAGGTGGATGAGGAGGGCAAAGTGTCTCCGGAACATAGTGTGTATGTAAATACTAAAGGGTCCCACTTCCTGCCAGGCACAGCTAAGCTGCAAGCACATGGACAGCATGGTAAGGAGGCACTTGTTCTTAAGAGACTTACAGTTATGCAGTACATTACAAATATTTCTCTCCATCTGGTCGGTTTGCACAAACTGGTGCCATATTGGTTATATGTATATGTATGACAGAATTGCATGTATAGAGAAACCCCCAGCCTGTATATCATTAATAAAGACAGTATAGGTATAACAAATACGGAAAAGTAGTTTTCACTTCTTGATTTATTATTCATGAAAGAGGTTCCTATAAAAGTAAAACAAATCTGGTTTATGAAAAATCCTGTTCAATAAACTACTAATTGTCCCTGGCTTGTGAGTTCAGAAGCTGTATCTTCTAGGGCTACTCTAAATAACCAGAGTATGAGGTACTTTGCATGATGTTTAGATCCACCTACTATAAATACAGTTATTAAAAAAAACTCAAACAATTCCTTTTTCTAGTGTAAAGTTTCTGCCTCCATAAAATAAAAATTCATATTGGAATTGGGATATTCATAGTATTAGACCAAAGATTTGATGCTACAAGGGGAAGATAACATAAAAAACTGTGAGGAAAATATCAGAGACTAGGGAAAGAAAGAATATATTATTAGACACAGAGGAAGTAACATGTGTTCTCTAGTACATATTATGTGACTTCTTCTAGGGATTCCTCCATAGAGGTTTTTCTAGTCAGATGCTGTAGTTACTGTCTTTGTAATGCTGCCTGCTGCCCTTCCTAATGGCATTTGCATCCTTGTAGGAAAACCATCACAGCTTCAGTCTGGGAACATCTACTGGCTATCCCTCTAACACTATTTTGAGGATCACCTCCATGAAATAGTGTTCTTCTTCACATCAGGGCCCACCAAAAAGGGGAGGTAGTGGACCTGTTAAACCTCTCAGTCTGAATAAATATCAACTGGCAGAAACCTTCTCTAAGATGGGAGGATCTTGTTTACTGTAGGCAGTCATCCATCACTCCACATGAAAACAAGATGTAGGAGATGGAGGGTGACAGTGACTGTTCTGAGGCTGCAACACTGACAATCTTCATGCTTTCAGAAAGGCAAGCTTCATTATTTGCAGAGATTCATAAACTTCAATAGTTCTTACAGGATTTAGACATGCTACCCCTAAAAAGGGCAAGACATTACAAGAAAAACAGGTGTAAATTATGGGAAAGGATTTTGAAGTTGTCAGATGTAACATAAGGCAGCTGGTGGACAGCAATATAACATGGAAAGACAGGGATCAGAAAAAAAAAAAGTCCTGGAGTGCCAAATCTAAAAGCAGTGACAAGAGTCTGTCCATCCAGATGATGTGGAGATGTGAGATCAGAATTTATGTGTTCTTACCATAGGCATTGTGATACACAGTAAGACATAAGTAAGAACAGACTGCAGCTCCTATGAAATACAGAAAGATGGGAAGCTGGATGTTAAATATTATTCCTTGTTAGAATTATGAACAAGGGCAACAAAAATAAGAAGCTTTCCTGTATAGGTCAAAACTTTATAGTTTTCCAAATACTTGCAACTTAAAAGTATGGGCTGACTTAACAGACTTTTAATTTCTGCTCCATGTGTCCTCTTTGATGGAGTCTATGGAAACAATGACGCATGAAAACTTAAAAGTCATTAATACATTTGGTTGAGGTGGGATATAAATGCAATATTTTTCCTTTGTTTTGGTTTTACACCAAATGATGATGTAAACTGGAACCATCTAGATATCTTCCCTGCAGAGTCAGAAACATCATTACAAAACAGAGAAAAGGACTATGACAAAACATATGTAATTTTTTTTTTTTCAATAAGGTGTCCCTGAATTATATGTTTACCAGCTGACTCAATTTTTCAACTCTAAATTAAGCCAAATTTTGTCCTTTGTCTGTCTCCTAAAGTTGGACATAATGCGTGAAATTAAAGAAAATGTCTTTTCTGTTGGAACAGAAACACTGAAATATGCATCATGAAGTATAATAAACACATCTTATAGTATTCACTAACTAACTGAAAGCAAATACCAAATGTGACGGAATCAGCTCCTTCTGCAAAATTTGGGGCTATAGCTGTTGTTACACATTCAAAAATCCGACATTCTTAAAGTTTGTTTTACTTTGTCAGATGTACATTTAAATAAATAGCAGCTGATGGAGGTAAAGGACTGAATTTATTTGTTTTCTTACTATTTCATTTTCATATTACTGTAACTACCCTAGTACTGCAAATTTCCTGTTACCTTGATGAATTTGTTTTATAATCTTTGTAAATAAATGTTGAGAATAATATGAATTTTAGTACATTTAAAATCATACAGCTAGAGGACTGGAAGGATTTTTAAGAGAACTGGTGGTGTCTGTCATCCCCCCACTCCCCAGTACATACTCTAACGTGGGGTAAGTATTCCTCAAGCCTGAGAGTTACTGCCTAATAGAAAGATATTTCATATCCCTGAACAACCTGCTCTGATTTCAGTACTTAAATCCTTACAAATCTTTAGTAGTATCTGATCTAAATTTTCTTTTGTAAAAACTCTTTCCTTTTGTCTTTCCATTAGTGTAAGAGTGTGTAAGCCTAATTAGTCACAAATGCTTTTCTTGAGTAGCACTATTTTTATATTGGAAAACTTTTCACATGTCTGTTCTCAATATTTTCTTATCTTTATTTAACAAAACCAGCACATAGAACAGAGCACACCCAAGGTCAGGTGCTCCACACCTCTGCTCACCTGTCCCACTATAAGATCTATTCTGTTTGCAAAGCTATCTTGTTCTCAAACTCATATATTGTTTGTGACTCACTATTCAAATTAGATTCTTTAGACCATACTCATTCCCAAAATGTGTTTACCCATCCTGTATGATTTCTCCCATCTCAGCAAAACTCTGCACTTGCCTTGACCAATCCTAATGTTCACTGACAGTTTTAGACATAGATTCCTTCCTCAGCATCCAAATTGGTAATCAAAATGTTGAAAGCATCTGACAGACCTAGAAGCTGGGAGAAGGCACAGCTGGAACAGCTGGCCTCAACTGGCCAAAGGGATATTCCATACCATATGATGTCCTGCTCAGTATGTAAATCTGGGGGAAGAAGAAGGAAGGGCGTGACATTTGGAGTGATGTCGTTTGTCTTCCCAAGTGACCATTACGCGTGATGGAGCCTGGCTTTCCTGGTGGTGGTTGAACACCTGCTTGCTCATGGGAAGTAGTAAATTAATCCCTTGTTTTACTCTGCTTGCATGTACAGCTTTTGCTTTACCTATTAAACTGTATTTCTCTCAACCCAATTTTTTCTCACTCTTACTCTTCTGATTCTCTCCCCCATCCCATCAGTGAGGAGCGAGCAAGTGGTTGCATGGTGCTTATTTTCCATCTGAAGTTAAACCATGACAACTGCCAAAGATGTTCGGAAGATCCCATGAATTCTTTGTGGTAGATATATTAAAGGACTCAGATCTATTTGAGGTTAAAATGCAAGAGGTATTAGACCGAATACATATGTTAGTGGACACTGGGGAAACCTGGGGGAATGGGCTGCAGAGTGGGACCAGGTTTGCACATACTCCCTAGACAACATCTGCCATAGTCACTGTCAGGAGCGAAATACCAGGATGAGGGACAACTGATTGGGCTCCCCTATGCTCCAGGGGAACCATCAGGGGAACTTCATACAGCATTCAGCACAGAGAACAATGCTCTTTTTGCACATTTTGCCTTATATCCAAATGAAAAAGTTAAGCTAGAGATTATGATACATTCAGCTATTACTGTCTAAGATTTTTCTGGATCTTTAAGATGAATCCACTTCCATAATCTACTTATATTGCAGAATAGCAGATGCTACATCTGTCATTTTATGTGGAAGAGACACTCCTGACTTCATATTTTACTTCACTATCTATGTATACTTATTTTTTTTTCCTAGAATGACATTTTTCACATTTAGGCTGTGAACAGCAATGATGTGTCAAGAGCCACAATTCATTGTGCATGCACATAATGAAGAGGGCAGACAAAAACAGACTTCTGAAAGATTTTTCCTCTCAGAGATATTTTTGTGTAACTACCTTGAACATGAGATTAGGCAGCTAATAAGCCTATGAATGCCAGGCAATTGTTAAAATTCCCTAAATCACAGAGTATTCATCCAAGATAGTTATACTTACAGAATATTTGTAGTTTACTTTGCAACAGGCCACCGCTGGTCTTCACTGAAACAAAGTTTACCAACTTCACTTTAAGGCAATCAGCGATTTCTATAGAGACATCAGCATCACTTAGGGAAAAAGCGGCATTTTTATAGCACTAATACCCCAGCTAGAGACCTACTGGCATGGTTAGGAAAGAGCCAAGCATTTGTAAAAGTGATGAGCTGTGTCAACTTCATCACGCTTAGATAAATCCTTGTCATTTCTCTGCGGAAAGAGCATGATACAGATAGTGCTGAAGCACAGTTGTAAAGTATACTGACAATGAATTATGGTGTTGATAGGAAAGAAAAATCCATTACATGTTAAAAGTAAAACATGCAATTTTGCAAAAATTGGTTAGTTTGCAAACTCAATTTCAGTTTTATCTGCAAACTGCAATCATATGTAAAGTAAAACATATGAAGTAACCGGTTTCTGATAGGCATGCTCACTTTGGAAGAAAACAGTGAAAAACACCAATAGCTCATCATGTTGTATTGGCTTTGGTACTACTCGTTTTGAAACTTGACAGCTCCAGGTGCATGTAAATTAGCATTATTAAGGCAAAGAAACAATTTCAGTAAGAAAAAGACTCAAGTAACCTCTTAGATGATGACTGGTAAATAAGATGGCTTTATTGGAACTTTAGTTCTAAATAATATCAGTTTTCCCTCAAATTTCTTTCTGGTTTGTGGAGGGGGAGAAGTATATTACTATATTGTTGTTACTCTGCTGCTGTACCAGGGGAAGCACTTTTATAAATTATTTTGGCAGGTAGCACAGATTTTTGGGTTATTTTTGGGTTATAGGGGAACAAGAAGAATAACACAATACTGAGGCAACTGGAAACGATCAATACAGATTCCGAATTTTGTATCCAAGCAGAAAAAATTGCTACCACACTGTGGTGGTTCATTTGAGTTATTTGCCATGCATCCTCATATACTCTTAGGGGACAGACACAAGGATGTCATAGCAGATTTTTATGAATTAAAAGTAGGTGATGGCTATTCTTTAGCATATTTTAAATTTTTTGTGTGGTGGTTAAAAACCTGTAAGAATGAAGTGGCAGTTTAACAGATTACAAACAAATCCTTTTACAGGCTAATTTTGTTTTAGATATGTTGTTTTTGACAATTACATGCAAGAAAAGCCAGACGGGTATTTTAAATAATTCTCTATATTTCCTTCTAATTCCAATTTCAAGGGGTCCAACATAAGTCCAACCAAGATACAAACTACTCTAGCAATGATTCACTGATGAGTCCAGGCCCCTTCAAGTCAGTATTCATTAAATATGGATATTGCAAATTCAGCTCACTTTTGAGCAACAATTTTCATTTGCTGAGTTTTGTGACAAAAGAATAATTCAAAGTGCAATGAGTAAGTAGGGATGGATACAGTCAAAGACAGTATAAAGCCTGTCCAGTGTGAATTTTATCATCTCAGAGAGAAAAGGATGATGTAGTCTTATAAAATTCCACCATTCTTCTGGAAAGACTGAAACTAATCGAGCAATACCTATACCTCTCTAAGGAAAGGTCAGAGTAAAAAGTATGCTGAGTTAACAAGATGATTCAGCAGGCTGGAATCGTATTTCTTTTAACTTGACATTTAGACTGAATTAACATCCTGAACTTACTCAGCAAGCAATGAAGCTCAAAGCAAATCCATTTAGTTTTATATTGAGAAAATCCAAAATGTGCCAGGCTGACATGACTAAGCACCTACTGAGCCTTGACCATTCTGGAGCACAGAAGCATGAGAAGGGCAAAAGAGCTTTTTCACTATTGGAGACTGAAAGAAAACATGCAAAAAGAAAAGGCTCCCAAGAGTAGAATGCAATTAATAAAATGCCAGGTCCAGACTGCCAACCACGGTTACAAATTTTCTTCATGAAGAGCTTAAAGATCGATGCAGAAAGGCCAGGTTGAAACAATGTGAAAGGCAGTTCTTTCAACCTGACATTTACACCGAACTAATATCCTGACCTTGCACAGCAAGCGAGGGAGAAAAAGTATCAGGTAAGGCCTTTAAATGCTTTCAGTAAGGCCTTGCAAACAGTAACCAATAAAGAAACTAGAAAGAAATATGCAGGTGAATTAGGTAAGTGAACTTTCCCAGAGATAGGTGTTTTTAAACGCTCAGCTCCTACTGAAGGCATCAGAGTGCTGCTGATGTTTATCTAGGGATAGCTATGATCAGTAACTAATGACAATACTCATTCTATTTTCTGTGCAAGGCAATGGCTTGTATGTGTTTTACAGACTTATAATCAACCTTTAAGCGTGTTCAATGGGACTGCTAATAGGAATAAAAAATGCATATACTTCAGTGCTTGCCAGGTAGGGGAAGCTCCATTCGTCATAGGAATGTTTGCTCAATTGTTTTCCTTTAATTTAGGCACATGATATCTATGAATTTCTTTTCTACTTCTCTGCACATTGGTTTTATTTTTTATTTAGTCTTTAATAGGTCAGATATAAGTAACAAGATCTCAGATAAACTGAAATTTCTCTTTCCATGTGTTTGGGACAGTTTCAGGTGAAGTGTTATATTACCAGATCACATGGACATTACAGCCTTCCTAAACACGGCAATGTTATGCCTCTTCCACCTAAATGTGACTAGAAACAAAACAGTTCAATACTACTGAGGGCTGCCTGGTAAACACCTTACATGCCTTTTATTATCTGAGAAGCTGTTTAGTTGACAGGTCTCCCATTTGAATTCAGATTACCGCTCTTAAGTGCAGCAGAAGGTCTGGAATATACCCTAAAGGCAGCCCTAGCACACAATCAGCTGTGATTAATCTTGCTATTTAGCAGATGTCAGTTGTACTACTAAAAGTCAAACAATTACCCCTTGATTGTAAGCTCAGATGACTCTACCTCAAGCCAGACATGGTTGTTCATTGTTTTAAGATTGCCAATTTATTTTCATTGAGTCAGATTAATAAAATGCTGCCTGAAATAGAAGTCCCTGTGTTTAAAATATTATTTGCCCTATTTCTGGCATCATTTTTCACTTGTGACAGTGGCCTTCACTTTACCATCAGGCTCACTGAAATAAGTGTAGCCAGCTGCATAGTAAGATACTTGTAAATTGAAGTATGACCCCAGTTTTAACCTAATACAGAACACAGAAGCTAATTTTCTCTGACTGTGAGAGAGATACAAGCAGTGCACAAAGCAGCCACAATTTACTAAAGGGGAAGAATTCCATAAAGTATCCTGGCTGTTTATCTTAATAACAAAAGAAAAAACAAGTATAAACCAAAAAAACCCAACCCCGTAATAATACTGATTTGGATTGGCTGTATGAACGTGACAGAAAGCATAACTGAAATGTGGAAATAATGTGACTTTTCAATACTTCTTTGCCATACTGATGAGGCTTAAGAAGCTGAATACCAGTATTTACATCTTTACCCTTGTTAAACCCCAAGGGAAATGAACTATTATGTGAATGTAAGCGCTGCACATTTATTACCATATCACATCATGCATATTGAATAAGTGGCAAAGACGGACAAGGTGGAAAAAATTCTAGGTAGAACCACAGAAACCCTCATGGCATTTTATAAGCCGGCTGTGCTGCAACAACAGAAGTCTTTCATTTGCAAAGAGTCAAATAACAAATCGGTTAAGGTCAAAACTATTCCTAGTGTGACATTTTTGCAACTGGGAAACTGATTCACAAAAATGAAAACATCCTATGGGAACATGCAAATTTGAGACATTTCTGGTGGTACCCCAGTTTCCATGGGCTTCTCTCTTGTTCCTTGACAATATCCCTGACAGAGATCTAAAATGCTTGGGCATTTAGTGCCTAGTTACCTCATAGAGTTATTTTTTTCAGGACACTGGCTCTCACAAGCATTTTAGTTCATCACCTCCAAGGATTTCCAGGCCCTTTTGTTCTACATCGTTTTGGCTAAGCAACTACTGTACAAGGGCACCATGACCATGAGTGCTTTCAGTGTCATGATGAGATTATTTTATTTTTAATATATAATGTCTCACTGGAGGATTATGTCAAAATAAAACACTACTGATTTCCTGATCTGTAAAAAATAGTGATGTTAAAGTTTCCCCTTCCTCTTATTCAAGGAAAGAAATCTCTCCATCAAAAGTCTCAATGGATTGCGAAAAGTCTATTTCCCAACCAGCTCTATTTATAAGTAATATCCACCACTGTCTGAAGTCAAGAAAGCAAGAAACTTAGAGACTCATTTACACATGGAACTTTTTCATATAAGAATCTACCTTCAAGGAAGAAAATTCCCGTTTTCTTAGCAAACCTATTAAAATCAGATCTTGCTGGCAAAGAAAGACATGAAGTAGGCACATATTTTTAAAAGCATGAATACTTTACTACTAAATAAAACCACTTCACGAAGTGGGACAAAGCTCTTCTCCCTGATAAACCATCATCCTTAACTGTGGACGTACTCAGTTTCCCAGCAAGATTTACCTCAGCGCTCTCTAAGATTATGCCCTCAGACACTATATGAAAGACAGAAAGCTGCAGTCACAACTCCCAGTAGGCATCATGAGCAAGGCTGCACCAGGTTTGGCTCCACAGTCTTCCAACTTGTGCTGCAAACTTGCACTTACCAACACCTCTGCTATATAGATCAGGGCACAGTACATTGACTCTCAGCTCCACACTGTAAGAGTTCACAACTCTAATGAGTTAGAAGGCAGCCCTCGTATGATTTCAGGCACTTCGATTTGGGCAAAACCAAGTAAATATGAACTACTATGTTTCAGGGTGACAGGGACGTTATGTAAGGTCCAGAGGGTGCTCAAGGCCAAACACTGTAGTATGGACATAAGCATCATGTATGGTTTGCTTCAAGGCCAAGGATGTTTTTTGTCCATGTAAAACATGTCAATATTGAATATGCAGAATCTACACAACCACAGGAAAAAAATAAAACCATTCTTCTTCTAGAGTGTGTACGATTTGAAAGAACAAGCTTCCCACTTCACCCAAATGTTAGGTATTTAAGTATATACCATGAAGATAACATAACCTTGCATCACTACCTAAATGCTGTACTTAACTGTCATATTTGCTTAGTGGATGAGTGAAAGGCTATGGTTGGTATTTACCTGGACTTTAATAAAGCCTTTGGTATTGTTTCATACAGCATTCTCCTGGAAAAACTGGAAGCTCATGGCTTGAATGGGCATACTCTTCACTGGGTAAAGAACTGGCTGAGTGGCTGGGCTCAAAGATTTGCAGTGAATGGAGCCAAAGTTGGCAGCTGGTCATGAGTGGTGTTCCCCAGGGCCCAGTATTGGGGCCAGTTCTGTTCAATATTTCCACTGATGATCTGGACAGAGGGACTGAGTGCACCTTTACAAATTTGCAGATGATACCAAGTTGGGTGGGAATATTGATATGCTGGAGGGTAGGATGGCCATACAGAGGGATCTGGACTGGCTGGGTCGTTGGGCTGAGGCCAATTGTATGAGATACAGCGAGGCCAATTGTAGGAGATTCAACAAAGCCAAGTGCTGGGTCCTTTATTTGAGTCACAACAACAGTATGTCCAGGTGGCCAAAAGGCCAGCAACATCATGGCTTGTATCAGAAACAGTGTGGCCAACAGGGCTAGAGAAGTGATTGTGTCACTGTACTCAGTCGTGGTGAGACCCCATCTCAAATTCTGTGTTCAGGTTTGGGCCCCTCACTACAAGAAAGACACTGAGGTGCTGGAGCAAGTTCAGAGAAAGGCAATGAAGCTGGTGAGGGGCCTGGAGCACAAGTCTGACAAGGAGCAGCTGAGGGAACTGGAGCTGTTTAGCCTGGAGAAAAGGAGGCTGAGGCAAGACCTTATCACTGTCTACAACTACTTGAAAGGAGGTTGTAGCATGGAGGGGGTTGATCTCTTCTTCCAAGTAGCAAGTGATAGGACGAGAGGAAATGAACTCGGGTTGTGCCAGGGGAGTTTTAGATTGGATATTAGGAAAAATTTCTTCATGGAAAGGTTGTCAGGCATTTGAACAGGCTGCCCAGGGAAGTGATTGAGTCACCATCCTTGGAGGTTTTTAAAAGATGTAAACACTTAGGGGCATGGTTTAGTGGTGGACTTGATAGTGTGCGGTTGGAGTCGATGTTGAAGGTCTTTTCTGACCTAAATGATTCTATGCTTTAATCAACTATATTCATATTAGACCTGGGTTTGCCCCCACTGAAAATAAATGTAGGTTTCATACAGGAAGCATACATGTACCATTTAAGTCTAACTCTTTAGCAGGGTACAACATTCGCCACGAAAATAGAATATAAGATATAGTAGATGATGAAATATTAGGATATAAGTAGTATTTTAGCAAAATGGGCATCTATTACAAGTAGGTTAGGCCACCTTAGCTTTAGTTAGGTTAAGCAGAAGGTAAAGGATCAGAAAACAGTGGAATGTAAGACAGAGATGAACTGGGCTTCCTCATGTATTGTTTGTGGAACAGCTTTAGTACCAAGTAGCTAGGAAATCTAAATTTTAGCTTATTTTAACTGTGGTAAAAGATATTATCAATCTCATAATTTTATTTAGTTTAATACATTCATATTATTAAGATAATAAAAGCCTGACAGTTCAATTACATTTCTCTGGTCATAAACCTTGAATGCATGTTCATGCAAAGGTTCTCATGCAGATGTGAAAGTTATTCAATTGAACTAGCCAAAAAATCCTATGTAGCTGGTGGGGTTAGAAACTAATGAAACTATGGATTAGAAACTTTGAAACTATATTTGTTCTAGATTTTATGTGTTTACCTTTCATCCTTTACATGCTTTTGATTTTCATTCTCTAAGCACATAATCATCATTTTCATCCATTTCATATCCCTGTAGCATGTGCATTTGTCATGTCATACTAGCATGCCATAGTTCTTCACTACACGATTAAATTCTCAGGTAAAACTCTTTCACTCTATTATTGCCAATGTACGTGGCGTCAGGCACTGTGTCTTGAGCTCTCAGGATTTTCAGCAGTGGAAAGGGGGCTAAACCAAGGAACTAATGAATGGCAATAGCTATTACAAACATCCCTGGCCAAATCTTGCAGTTGCAAGTAATACAAGACCAATGTGGAGATGGAATAAGGGTGGAAAAAGTAAAGCAAATACCCTTGTTAACCTTCTTTCCTTCACCAGAAAAAAAGCAGAACTACACTTTGGACTGTGACTGAAGGCTTCACCAATATGCATTATGGTTTATGTGCAGTGAACCAAGACCCTTCCCTTTGACTTCCCGACTGGACAGCACTGGCTGGAGACTGGCATAAGGATGCTCACACAATGGCATGGTTAATGTGATAGCAAGAGTGTGGTGGTCAGATAAGGAAGCCCTTGGGCATTGCACATTTGTTCTTTTCTCTACACAGCAGCGTGACTCTGCAGATACACCCTTGGAAGTGTTTCTCTGGGGCACAATGTCACAGAGCTACTTGTAGGACAATTTATTTTCTACCAAGTCTTCTGCTAGGCATTCTGCTTGTGGTCACAACTTAGTCTCTTAAGTGGAGTTCAACTACAGGAGACTCAGTTAAATGTGGCTCGGTTATCAGTGCTGCCATGTAAATACACAAAACCACATTTTTTACACTGCAAAACACCCTACTCTACATTTAACCTTTCTGGTTTTGTAACTGAAGAGCAAACAAAAGATTTTATGCATTTAATTACCAGGAAAAACCTTTACTAAACCACCCCCCTGAACTGAGACATCATGAGTGCTCAGTATTGATGTACACCATTTACTGTAAGCTGAAAGACTTGTGAGACCATGGCCTATTCTTTATGGACATAATGCATCCAGATTAAAGCATCAGATCTTAAAGTTCTATTAGCTTGTTGTTAAAGATTGTGACAGGCTTATTTCCTCCCTAGTTTATCTAAAGAATGAAAAATGGCAAACCCCATGAAATCCTATTTTCTGACCAGCCATTAACTTGATTTACAATGAATTTGTACAGTGCCTGATTTATGCCAACATTGTATCACTGCTTCTCCGCAAAATACGAACAATTAACTAATGATTTATGCTTATGCAAGCACAGGGGAAAGAATATCATAATCTTTTCTCATGCCCATTTCCCTTCCAGCATGCTCAGACCTCAAAAAAATAAAGACTAATTTGGTCACATGTCCTTCAACTGTCAATCAACACTTTTTCATTAGAAATATAGAGACCAACCTTGAGTGGACATACCCATCACCCATGAGCTAGACATGTGTCTATGCAAGATCAGATGGCAGCTAAAGTCTCTAAATATTTTGAAAGGTATTTTGCATTGGATTGACTCACCATACCTTTACTCTCCTAAAAGCTGAGAAACTGAAATTACAAGCCTTGCAGCTATACACAAATAAAAACATGCTAGCTAGCTCCTTTATTTCTCAGGGTTTCACATTTTTCTCCACTGTTACCGATAACACTAGGTTTTGTGCCCTTGGGACAGACTCATTCAATAAAAAGAGGTATTAATGTAGTGCACAAAACTGAAATCTTTTTACAGTTGAAACCAGTGAACCCCAAAAATCAATGCTACATTTACAGTGCCTTCATGATAGCTGCATAACAATCTTTTCACCTCCTGGGCAAACCCTAATAGTTGTGAAAGAGTGCAAGAATAATTTAACTCTTTAAAAATGAAACATGCTTGTGAATCTTCCTCTGAGCTAATCAAAACAACTTTTGATTCCAGCAGGTTTCTCATTTGATAAAACAAGAACAAAACAAAACGCTACCAAACCCCACAACTAATAGGAGTAATCAGTGTTTGCTTCATAGTAATATCCTTGAATAGTAATGATAGATCCGTCTGAAATGTGAAATGCTGACATCTGAAAATTGTCTTCGAAAGTGAAATGAATGCCAAAATTCAGTGTCAAATGCTGCAGATTTTTTTCAATAATTATGTTATGCTTGTATTTTGTATCATGACCAGTTGAAGGCTGTACAGAAAACTTGGAAATATTGATTTTTATTATTTTCTTGATGATGCTGGTTATAAGATATCTGATTACAGTACTTTGTAACATCTGATCCAGCAGATTCCCTTCATTACATTTTACTAAAATTTATTCCAATTCTCTCAGCCTAACATTAGACTTAAATTTCAATTAAGTTCCCATATCTTAATGATGATGTGGCAGAAAACATCTATCCATTCATATGCAAATTGAATCTCTTTTTGCTTGTGAATTATATGTAATTATTATATCTTTATGACAATGTTTAAAAAGGAAAGGCAAAGCTATTTATCATTCTTCCTCTATACTACCAGAAGCTAGGAGACAAAGTATACAAGAAGATCCAAAGGGAAGAAAAAAAAAAATTATTAACATAGAGTAAAAAAATAAGAAGATACATTTGTCTAGTAAGTATAGCTGACTGTCTGAGCATAGATGCAGTTAAGATCAAACATATTTGAAATGAAGTAAAATCGTAAATGTACTTAATCACATTTGAAAGGAATGAGCTACAGGAACCAAAGGACCAGGTCTACATCATCTTCACCTGAATTACATTTCTTAGGACTTCTTTGTTTCATTAAATAACAAGAATGATTTTGAGATTTGCTTCTAAAGAAATGTCTATGACTACAACATTATTTTTATTTAGGGCTTTTAGAAGACAGAGTTAATGGTATATAATAGTTTTATCCATTTTCTCAACATAAGTCATAACTTCAGTACCGTCAAAGATTAAGTTTCAGAAAATCACATTTCTCTATAAATAGACACATGAAGCATATAAAGGGAAGATGGAACAATTATTACTTTTCCATCCTACTCTTTGTATTATGCAAAGATTATTTTTTTTCAGTTTAAATCATTGACCATTCTGCCCTAATATGTTGTCTTCTGACAAACAACTGTTTCCAAATGAGGTGGAGAACTGGAAGCAGTCACAGGAGTGATTCTTCTACTTTATAATCCTTTCCTGAACAGTGATACAATCATTACTTTTACAGATATTTTTAACTGTCCCAAATATTACAGACATAAAGCAGGATTAAGGAATCAGAAGTCATAAAAATCTACATCTCTTTTTTCCTTTTTCTCTCAGTCTTTCTTTGTGGGTATAGGACATTTCAAACCATCACTGTCATTTATATGCAATGCTTCAAAAAATATACTGGAGTCAAAATCTCATGACGCAGAATTCAAAATTATTCAGGTTTGTAACATAGTCACAATTTCTCTCTGGGACATTTCTTCATAAAAAAACCCCAACCCCTGGTAGTGCTACCAGGTCAGGTCACAAGACCATCTACTCCAGAACCCCATAAGACAATGTGACCACTGGCCCCTTTGGCCACTTTAAAACACAGTCTGGTGCACTGAGCAAGAATTGCATGGTTAGATGTGCTTTATACTATGTGTTTAAGTCTTTGTGCTCTGCTTACAATCCTTATTATTTTCCATGTCATCGCTACATTCCATAAGGAGCTGCTGAGTTTGGTTCAGGTGCAGTTTTCAATGAAAAAAGACTGGCAATGGAATCAGGCAAGATGAGAGTCTCCACAAAACCGATCTGAAAACTTGTCTTGAAACAATGCTCTGGGATTCTTCTTGTCCTTGGGAAGGATTTTTATGTGCAGTTGGGAGATAATGCAGACTGAAGAGATCTCCTTTAAAAGTTTTACTAATTTTCATTAGGCTGATTTATATAAGTTCTCTGGGCCCCTCAAGAGGAGGATTTTAGTCATGTTGTGCCTTCTGTGCTACAGTCATTGCAATGTTAATCTCTGTAATTCCACATTTCTGAGCCAGTTTTTCAAAGTGTAAACTGACACTGACTTCATAAAGAACATTTTTCCAGAGGGAACACAATGGTAGAGTCATAGAGAAGCATCATAAGCCAAAAACTGGAAAAAAAAAAATCTAATTGCACTAGGAGAAATAAATCATTCTCAGTTTCCTTCCTTTGTTCTGTAGAATGTTCATGAATAAAATATTTGTGAGTAATATTTTGTGAGGGAGAAAACTTTGCCCTTTTCTATTTGCAGGTATCACATGCATCATATCTAAAGGAAAACTTAAAGAAGAAACTGAATTTTATCATCTGCAGGAATTGAAGAACAGGTTTCTTAAAAACAGGAAACAAGATCAGTGGAAGTATAGACTCAGAGGGAAGACAAGTCTCATAAAAGATTTGTGTTTCACTGTGTCTTAAAATCTGATGCACCGTGAAGTTATCTAACAGCTTCTGAAACCACAGGTTTTCTTCAGCTCTCCATTTCAAGCATTCATTTGCTTTGCACCTATGAAACGCCCTCACTATTCAGAGCTAACATTTCCCTGGGAATTGTTCAACCCACTCCACCTCTTGGGCCAGGCTGAGCTTGGCTCCTCCAAGTCTATTGCACAAGAATGGCAGCAAAGGCCATCTGCAGAACCAAACTCAACTGTTCAGGTAAAGCCAGTGTGGAAAATAACCCATACCTTTAAAGAAAATAACTTGAGCAATTCCTAAGGGTCTTTGAGCTTGATAAAAGGCAAGAGTTCTGAAGTAGCAGTACAGTCATGTTGTAATATTGTTTAATGGCATTTGCTGTTAAAATTATTCATACAGGGATGCTATTGAGTTGTAATTCCTTGAAAAGACAATCTTTTCTAAAACCTGTATTAGTGAAATCCTTGTGCCTTTTACCATTATACAGATTGCAGATGACTTCATAGGATCTATCAACGCCTTGAATAACAGAATGCTACAGCCTCTGACTAAATTTAGAAAAGAAAAAGACAAAAGCAGGCCTATAATTACTGTCCCTGCAGAGAAAATGCAGGCACTGTGCCAATTTTTGCATTAACTATTCCAAATCTATTAAGATATTTCTTCCACCTCAATTAATTTACATTTTAGTATTAATAACAGCATAACTTCTGCACTCTTGATCTCAGGGTGCAATACCAATAAAGTTATAATCATCTAACATAAAAACTCCTGTGTATCTTGTAGAAAAATGAAATGCATATTTTAGAAAATTTACCAGGCAGCTGAAGCTGGGATAATGCACTTAACATTTGCAATGCTCCCACATTTTTTCTATTGTATTACACCGAGGGTCAAAGAAGGACTTTAATCTATGAGGCCAGAATATTGCAAGATAATGAATTTTTTGCCCACAGAAAGTAACAGCATTACAATAGATGTAGTAATCTCTCTTAACTATTTTTTGTATTACCCTACCTACTCTTTGTAGCTTTATGTAAGAACTACTTACTATACTTTTATTTGTGTATTGCCCATCTCTTCCTCCAGTTTGAAACATGGCATGCTTCAGCATTTCATAGTCTACTCTGTTTATTACTGAATAGTTAGAGGCCCTCAGACTGAAGGAAAAACAGTCTGTATTTCAGTGACTGAGTCATGATATGGTTTTTGGAAATTTATATATATGTCACAGGAAATTTATAAAATGTAGGGTTTCAGGATTACGGTACTGGTACTGTATACATCACAGAAAGCTGAGGACTGATGAGTTTTCTGATTGAGATTCTTTCTGCTGAAATGTAGTTTACCAAGGAAATCTTTTACAAACACTGGGGAAGCATTAGATGTTTTGTGCAAACATTTAGGGATTAGCTATTGAAGACTTCATAAATGCTTGGGCAGCTGTGATGACCCTAAGCCATAAAAACTTTAGAGAGGAGGTATGATCGAACCCTCATTGGAGTTCCTCTGCATTTAACAAGCATAAGGTCCCTAAGACCTGCCCTCCAACAGGTTATACAAGATCAGGTTTGATTCTTTTCCAGTTCTACCATTTACAAAATTTCTTGAGGCTCTCTAAGCTCAGCATCCCAGAGGCTTCCTGATCACTTTCAAAAGTGCACAGAGGACAGAAGAAAGAGGACTCTGGAAAATGCTATTCCTTTTCCCCTTTTTTTCTCTAGATAGTAAATTAATCAATCAACCTAGTCTTACACCCAGTCTACCCAGTCTCCATGTCTAAATACAAAATCACTATAGATGACACATATCTTTTCTATCATACGTTGTTCCCTCAGCATACTTGCCACAACATCTTGAGACCCACCGGGCATATCAGTGTAGTATTATTGATATAATTGAATTAAATAGGACAGTTGAATAGAGTAACAAATGTCTACATTTAGAACTAGAACCTAAAGCACATGCTACAGAAGCTTCATGCATACAAGTATTTGTATGTTGTGGACGATGTCTGCTGTCAGGAATGACAGTGAGAGCTGAAGGAAAGAAGAAACATATTAGTAGCTTATTAGTATGAATAATACTGCATATTAGTAGTAGCACATGTTCCAAAATCTTGTGCCTTTCTTTAAGGTGATAGTAAAAGCTACTGCTGCCCAGGGTCCAGGTATCATCTGCAACTTCACTTTAATGGTTTACAATCAAGAGAATTTTTTTCTGTTATTGTTGCACAGTATTAACAGAAGTATGAATGTGTGGTCCATCAAAGGGATTTTACTGGCCTTTTCAGCACTAAACCATGTAAAGATTTCCCATTTGGGCTCCAAGTGTTCTGAAAGTTTTGACACATCATGTAAAAGGCACGACCCTAAATCCTTATGACTAATCAAAAGTAAACTATGTCCACTGTAATTCTGTATGAGACCCTCTATTCAGGGGTTTACTGATTTATTTTTTTTTTCCTCCCATTTAATACCTATAGTTAATTCATCTGAACACTTTAGAGAATTGGTTTTTAGAGAACACCTATATACTCACTTGTTTCTCATTATTCATCATTAAAACCTTTCACTACTGTGCCAAGAGTACTCAAACTTCACTACACCACACCTTCTGGCGGGTCTTTTGGAACATTCATTTTGGAATACCAGTAGCTGCAATGCCCCTTAAACCAGTCGGAGAAGTATTGGCATAGTAGCAGTCATAGTAGTAGTGGTACTAGTAGTATTTAAGGAAACTGAGTCTTAGAATTACAACGAGAAGCTGATCCATGGGATAATTCTGTGAATTGCAGTGGAATTGCATTACTATAGCGTTAGGTGTCCACAGATTAAGAAGCAGAAATTATTAAACTGTCACAATCCAAAACAGGAAGAAATGTTTGCACAGATATCTTACTTATAGACCAGTAAATATGTCTTGTTTATACACAAGTACGTATTGGCTCCATTACAAACACAGCCTTCACCTAGATATGCTGTTTTTCCTAGAACACAGTATTTCCAAGCCACAAAGTCAGTATCTATATGAATGTTATCTGGTTGTTTTGACTGGAGCTTCAGGAGTATAAAAAGCTTAGTGAAGATCTCCTGCCCCTTCCTTGAGGCTTTCTGTGGTCTTTTCAATTTCCTTCTGCTTTGTTGTTTTGCTTTCTATCATCAGTGCTTCTGAACTCAATAGAAGAGAAACACGACATATGTCTCAGAGCAGCTTGCACTATTGATAGCGGCTTACCTGTTTAACAGCATAAAGGAGGCGACCGTAGCAGTACATCATCATCATCACAGGGATGACCAAGCAGAATATGAAGAGACAGATGATATACGATGTGGACTCGGCTGACTCAGAGGACCAGCGTACTGAACAGCTTGTACCCGCACCTTCTATCCCGTAACTGCTCCAACCAATCAGAGGTGGCACAGTCCAGAGCAGGGAATAAATCCACGAACCACCAACTGCCAGCAATGCCTTCTGGTAGTCATCGCTGCGCTTGTTGCAAAGGGTGAGGGTGCTGTAGCGTTCATAGGACAGGACAGCCAGGGAGATCAGGGACACAATGCCTGCAATGAACCAAGAAATTGAAAAGCATACTTTCATTATTTTGCATGGTATTCATTTTAAAACCCAAGAAAAAAGATGCTTTCCGGGTTATTACATTATTGGAAGGAACAGTGAAAACTAGTTCCATTATTATTTATGCTCAAATCCTCACTGGAGTTGGTTGCTCTGTCCAGTATGTCAAATTTTGTTTAACTCGTATTTATTTTATATTGAAGATTTTAATACTTGGGAGCTATTCCTCTTCAGGCAGGTTTTCAGATTTAGCTGTCTTAGTATAACCCAGAGGAAATACATTTTCTACATAAACTAATAAAATGCTGAAAGATTCCCTTGCTAAAAACATTCAATTTTCAATATTCATGAGCTTTTTCAAATATTTTATTGACTTGTATACATGTAAAAAGCTTTATATTCAAGACTGGGAGCCCCAAAATGAAATAAGCTTTTGCACTTCTGTGCCATCAGCTATATATAACCTCTGTTCTGATCATTCATATTTGGAATCAACAGATAACCCTCAACATGACTGTGTAGGTCATAATTTTATTTACATAAACATCACATAATCAAGTTAAGTTATTTTGGTTAATATTGAGCCCTAGGTGCCAGAGACCAGTTATATCTTCCAGTGGAACATTCAGAAACCTGGGTTGTAGGACATTTCCACCCTCTTTTTCAAAGTTCAGGGTCCCAACCCCCCCTAAAATCTTTATGGATTTGAATGACAGGTTCTTAGTCATGACCCAACGGAAGATTTTTTCTATTTCATATGTTTTTGTTCTTCTTGCAGCTTCCTTACAGCTCTTGGCAACAGAACACTGGGTATCATTTCCCAGGAGTTATGACAGAAGGAACTTCTTGGAAAAAAATTAACACCATCTTTTCCTGTGGTTTCTAGACCCTTCTGGTCCTGTAAGATGAAAAACATTAATAGACCTATGCCAGTCCAGCTCTTTCCAGGATATTTTTTCTTATTCCTTGCCATTACTAACAGCCAACTATACAGTAACATTGAGATATACCTTGCCAAAATTCTCTGGTTTGAGTGGTACATACTTCCAGCAATTCTGTTGATAGAAAAAGTGATCTTCAGGGGAAGCCACAGCTGTAATCCATTTTTCCCCGTTTAACACTCAGCTTCTCCTCTAGCTCCTTCCCAGGCATGGAATGAAGGTGAGTCAGAGACTCCCTGGGGTATAGCACTAGTCTATCCTGTATCTGGGCAAAACACTCCACCCCCCAATGCACATACGCAGGTCACAGTAGGATATTTTCCCTAGGCATAACATTTTGCTTCACTTTCCCCTAAAATTCAGTGACTCATTTCCTATCCTTGCCATCCTGACAATTTGCAGTCATTTTGTGCAGAGTTGTATATGGCAAAGGACCCAGGGGCAATGCAAGCACTGTGTGCTGCAATAGGATGCTCTGTTTCTCAGGGGAAGAGAAGGCAAAAGAGTGTGAAGAGAAGGCAACTTTTGATGAAGAAATCATCTTTCTTGTTACAAAAGCCTACTATATTATTTTCTGTATACTACTGGGTATACAGACCTAAAAAGTAGATACACTTACAGCTGAATGATACAGTTTAAGAGTATAATGTTAAATCTGTTTTAAGCCTAGACTACTTTAGAGGCAGTACAGACCTTCTAATCATTCCTTATCTGATTTATTTTCCTACACAACATAGCTCTTGAAAGCCCTTGGCCCTAATTCCTGCATTAAACACGTCTCAATATAGAAAAAAAAAAAACAAACTGATTCTGAATTACTATCTCAAGAACAAAGAATCTCTTCTCACTTCCAACCCACACTTGTTTGTCTTCACTTCCTTAGTATGGCCTCTTTCCAGTTTTTATCTGCTTGACTGAAGATCCTCTTGCTATCAGAAACATTTTGCTCATGTAGGCACCTAAGGCAAAAATCCAGATTTTGTATTTGAAATTTAGGCTTCAATAAGGTGATATAGATCTACTTCTACATTTCAGATTAGACCATCAGGGACTAACAGAAAACACTTCTGGGAACAAGAAATCTCTCCCCTCCCAGCTGAGTGCACTACAGCAAGGTTATATTATTCTTGCTCTACCTCTGATGGCAACTGAGGGCACAATGCCCCTATTTTTAAGAGATAGCATATGAGACATACTTTTGTGGAGAATATCCTACAACCCTGCAGGTGTGGTTTATTCCCAGAAACCCAAATCAGGTGTCCAAACTTTCCTGTCTGAAGGCCCTTTGCTGCTTTAGCCATTGGGCTCTCAGGTCAAGCCTGGCTGCCAGCTCTGCCTGCTTATCCCTGTGGCTGTGCTGCTGCCCAGCAGCTTCTTACGGTGTTCCATCTGAATATGAGGAGAAACTTCTTTACTTTGAGGGTGCCAGATCACTGGAACAGGCTGCCCAGAGAGGCTGTGGAGTCTACTCTGGAGATAACCAAGACCCACCTGGACACATTCATGTGTGATCTGCTCTAGGTGAATGTGCTTTAGCAAATGGGTTGGACTGGATGATCTCCAGAGGTCTCTTCCAACCCCAGGAAGGGGATTGGGTTCTGTATTGTCATGATTTATAGCATTCGTTTGCACTTCCTCATATTTTTGCTTATTGCCTAAGACAAGAGAGATGCTCAGCTTTCCTCATGCTGGTATTTATGATGGACAGCTTCATGGAGCAGCTCTGAAGATAACTGGCCATGAATGCAGGTTTCCTTGCTTTAAGCCAAAGAGGACTAGATGATCTTTTGAGGTCCCTTCCAATCCCAAACATACTGTGATACTGTGAAGAGTCCTGTCTTTAACTGGCATGGAGTTAATGCTTAGTTATTAAATTAGGACCATTGTCGTCAGTAAAAAATAAATCAAATACTACCACTGAGACATAACCAAAAATGTTTCCTTTAAATTATAGCAGATTATTTTTCTTCTCTACATACAAGATTGGAGACACTTAATTACACTTCTTGGCAGGAGCCATTTCGACTTTACTCATCTTTTATTATTGAGCACCACTGACATGACACAAACTACATTTTTCTCTGGAGTAAAAGAACCGTGATATATGGAAACCCAAACCATAGAAGTTCAGGAAAAAAAAAAAAAATCAATATTTGTCTTTTTCTTTTTGTCACAGTAGGACTTTAAGGTCTATGCTATACCTGGGTTTTTTAATAGCACTGACATTAACACCACTGTGCATTGACTTCTAGAGCTTTCAAAGTAACAAGGGAAAAGAGGAAAGCATATATAAGGTGTAGCTTATAAGAGATATCAAAAGTTAATTCAATGTGGCTTATGTGGTTAAAATGTACTAAACCAGGTTTACTATTTAGAAAAATTACAATTTAAGTGTCTCTGTTTGCTATGAACATCGTCAACTTTTTAATTTTAAAAAGTATGAGTTTTTTAATCTCACTGCTTTATCTGTTCAATAGCTGAAGCCTGGGAAGATACCACAGTCATTTCATCTGTTATAGCAGTAACGCAGGCCTAATTTATTGGACTGAAACAGCATAATTTCATTATAAGGGCAAAATCAGATTTTGCATTCAGTATATAGTTTTACACTGGGTGGAAGTAAAAAACAGGGAGCAGGTGTGTAACAGTTAGTGAATGAGCTGCTAACAAAAACCTGATGATTGCCTTGTCCTTTACATGACTTTTAATAGCACCCAGTATGATCTTCTCCATAATTTTTCCAGGTACTGAGGTTAGACTAGTGGGTCCATAGCTTTCTTAGTCTTCCTTCATGTCTTATAATTAGTTATGGATTATAATTAGTTATAATTATTTTGGATAAAGTAGAACAAAGCTTCTCACTTTTCATTGTGCCTCCTATCTTTGTATATCGGAGTCATATGCATTCAAATGTTGTGGCCTTAGCCAGAAATCCTGCAGTTATCTCATATTCTATTTCACACCTTATCTATTGCAGTCACAGGAATTAGTGAGAATCTCAGCTTTAAAACAAAAAGCAAACAAATATTTTAGAATTATGGCTGACAATAGTACTTGATTGTAATCTCCGTAGTCTTAATAACCAGAAAACAAATTTAAAATTTAATATAAATTATAAAAAGAAGAAAGTAATTATAATTTTAAAGCTAATCACAATGCTTCATACCAACATTTCATTCTTATTTTGCAGTAACATTTATGACTGGGTAGACTGCACATATTAATTTTAAATGAGTAATGTTTTCTAATATCGCAACAAAATTAAGTTCAGACATCACAAGTCTAAATAGAATTTGCCTCCAACAAATATTTAGGGCCTCATACTGGTAGCTAGCCAAATAACTCCACAGAAGTCAATCACAGCAAGAAATCTAATTTGTTCCCCCATCATTTCATGCATATACAGGAACAAAGCTGAGCTTCTCAGTGAACAGTACTGAAAGATTACATAAAAATCCACTGCAGATTGCATTACAGAACAAATAATTATTCAAAATTTAACCATGGAAATAAGTGACTTTGAGACAAGCCAAGTCTGAGGCATGAGCCTTTTCTACTCAGCAATTAGTTGCAGTGAGAAGAGTGCAAGAAATTCAATTTCAAGTCATAAACCAGGACAGCCATCCATTTATAAGACTACCATCTAAGATATTATCTATTATTTACTTTTATTTAAAGATCTGTACATTTATTCCTGGCAGCACAGCAGAGAGTATGTCTCTAGGTGAAGGGCATTGCAAATTACTGTTTTGTTCCTGCAAGTCCCAAGAGCATTACATTTCTGTATTAGTTTTTGCTGTTCAACGCTGCTCACTGTAATGTAGTAATTCAAAAAACCCTAGAATTGCAGAGATTCAGCCTACACTGGGTAAATGTTTTGACTACTAACTGATGTATATTTCCCCTCCTGAAGCACCTGAAGGTCATTATCCTATATCATTATTAGACTCCTGGAGCATCACAGTTGCATGGTGTACTACTACATGTCCTGCACTGTATTCAGGTTAACAAGGACCATGGCCAATGAAAAGAAGCCACAGGTAAGCCTAGACAGCCTGAGCTTGGAGAAATACAATAACACCTTTTTGAAAAGACATTGATGGATCAAAACTAAATGCAAGTCCTCAGAAAAGATCAATATGACCCAGGCTCCGTGCAGTTTGATTTTACCCACTCACAGTCATCTTCTCATACCTTTCATTCACTTACACTCACAAGCAAAAAAGGCTCAAGAGATCTGTCTAAGATCTCTTCTGTGTAACAGGGAAAAGAAGAGACTCTAGGTATCAGTTCATCCAACCTCTTCCTTATGGGTACCTCCCTGGCAACAAATTGGGTTTTGGATAGAGCTTTCAAACACTTCAGGACTCCGCTGTCATTATGAAGTGATCCATGGCTTACAAATACTGCTCATGTGAACCTTGGTATGTCTCAGGCGAAGCTACTGCTCCGTTTGCATTTCCTCATGTAGAAAGTATGTCTGCCTGGAACATACCCACATGCATGGGCACCATCTCTTTCATGGTGAGCTACTGGGGAAAGAAATGGCAGGTGTTATGTGCTGCACCCCGGATGTCATGCTCCTCTCCGCGGGATGCAGAGTCCTCCACTGACAAATTGTGCTCTGCTCTTACCATCTGGAAACAGCATTCTTCATTACCTGCACAGACCATTCTTCTAACTCTTCTGCTGTTGTTTCTTCTGGCATTTACATCCATTTCCCTTCGCCCATCAGTTGTACCAATCTCAATCCATGACAAGTGCCTACAGTTCCTGACAGCACTGCAGTCTGTGGCCAGGCCAAATCAAGCCGCTGAGAATGACATGGGGTAAACCCTGGCTTTGAGGATGGTGCAAGGCAAGGAACTGGAGTCTGCCTGGCTATGCTGCTGCTGAGACCCAGGGTGTGATGGAGCTAGCTGAGCTGCCCTGAATGAACAATCAGATCATCTTCCGGCCACATACAAAATGCAGGGGGGAAATCAAGGAGATAGTAAGTGCTGCAGTTCCCATGTGCCATTTACAGACCCTCTGTTAAACCCAGAGGAACCTGCCAGCAGCAGAGGTTAAGCAACAGCAACTCCAGCCACAGCTGCCCAGCTGCATTGCTGAAGAAAGAGAAAATGGTGAAGCTGCATTTATTTATGAGACTACATACATATGTATCATAGAATTGTTTTGGTTGGAAATGACCTTTAAGATCACTGAGTCCAACTATTAACCTAGCACTGCCAAGTCGACCTCTAAACCATGTCCCTAAGCACCACATCTACACATCTTTTAAACACCTCCAGGGTGTTCCCTGGGCAGCCTGTTCCAATGCCTGCCAACCCTTTCCATGAAGAAATTTTTCCTAATATCCAATCTAAACCTCCCCTGGTGCAACTTGAGGTCATTTCCTCTCATCCTATAAATTGGTACTTAGGAGAAGAGACCAACCCCCTCCATGCTACAACCTCCTTTCAGGTAGTTGCAAAGAGCGATAAGGTCTCCCCTCAGCCTCCTTTTCTCCAGGCTAAACAGCCACAGTTCCCTCAGCTGCTCCTTACAGGACTTGTGCTCTAGAACTTGTATATGTGTGTATATAAAATAAGTTACTATGAGACAGCTTTAACATAATATCCTGGTTAAGGAGATCACACACCTGGAAGTGGAAGAGGAGCATGAACCAGCAGCTGGAGGGCTGGGACTCACCAAGAGCCATCCCTTGCACTTCTCCTGTTGAAGCCAGGCCGCTGCGCAATGGTGAACAGTGAATCTGGAGAGACAGCAAACTAAAAGAGCACACTGCTGTAAGGACATTTGCAGGCATGGGAGAAGTGTGCTCTGGTCTCCACTTAGAAATGCTCTGTTGGCAAATACCTAATGCCAGCAGCAGGTAGGTTTCTCTGCAATGTTACCTTATGTTAACTTCCCTCTAGTCCTTCAGGTTTCAGCTGCTAAATCTGCCACTCCAGTTACTGCAGAATATGCTAAAATTCTCCATGACACTATGAGATGGAGATAAGATGTAACAGGAGGAAAAGGTGGTTGTCACTAAATGTACCCCAAGTTGGAATACTGGGGAATCCTGTGCTGAGGTGTTCTTCTGCTGTTGCTTCTGGCTGATATCTTTCACCATGCTTGCCCAAGGACTTAGAGATGAATGCAGAAAAACAGCAGTAAGAAACAGCCCTCTTCAAATGAAGGCTCTTACTTCCTTAATTTTAAGGTTTCAATTTTAATTCCAAGTTGTGCTACCAAATGATATTACATAAATATGTTATTGAATTATACAAAACTAGTTTGATCAGTGACTCTGCTGATTTCAAGGGAAATATCTTTCCTGAATTCAGATGAGACCATTTCTACAGAAATAAAACACTTCACACATGGAAATGAAACATAAGCAATTTATGCAACTTAAAAGACATGACGTTTTGAACATATTTGCACTTCAATATCTCCTGAGAAGCCCTTCTGAAAACATGTTAGTACCATCCCTCAGGGACTGTGCATAAAATACAACTCCTAGGTCTAGTATTCACAAGAAAGGGTTGGAAGCAGCAAGAAGAAAAAAGCAACAAACTCTCTTTCTAATGGTAGCTTAACTTCAGGCAAAATTTTGTCGGCTCTGGGCCAAAGTACCTTACCTAACATCTACCACCGCATCAGAGACTTTATGAGAGTGCACATGGAGCAATCTGTTCTACCATCATCTTTGTTTCCATCTTTTAACTACTAATTAATGTAAATACCAATAAGCAAAATTACTGGGCTCTGCTTGCCTTGACGTCAAAGCACTTCCTCCACAGAAACATAATAATTTCTACCACATCAGTTGCTGCCATCAGAAACTTCCTTGCAGTTGAAGAGGTGACAATACTATAAAGATAAAAGTAGAAACTTTTAAAAGCTGACTTACTGGGCAGATGTTGTTGACCTCATCACTGACCTCCTCACAGCATATGCACTTTTGCAAAAAATCAAAAACTATAGAGGCACAGCATCATGGAGAAGGAAAGAACAAAGCTCATTGTTTGAAAAAAAAATCGATTTTTCTTTCTAGCTTTGAGTATTATAACACACCCTGCACTCCTACAGTCAAAACAGGAAGAAACCGATCTCATATACAGCCTCCAGTGAGGCTCTGCAGGTTGCATCTCCTCTTCTTGCATGATATCAGAATTGCCACAAATGGCAATGAGAATGCTGATGAGCCTGCAAAATCTGGGATAGGTATCCCAGAATGAAACAAACTTAGCTAAATGAACAAAACACAGTTAAGTTAGATAGTTAACAACTTCCACATCTGCTGGGGCTAGCAGGAAAGCAGCACCAAATGAGCAAAATCTGAGTGAAAAGAATAAGAGATTGTGAATATGGAATTTCACAAATCATTTTTATCAATGGGGTTTTGTTGGTTGTTTGGTTTTTTTGTTCATTGTTAGGTTGGGTCTTGTTTGTTATTGTTGTTGTTGGGCTTCTGTGGATTTTTTGTTGGTTTGTTTCTTTGGGAAGAGAAGCATAAATTAATATTCAGAAGTGATGGAAACAGATCTGGAGCTTGGCAGACATATGAGGCTGTTGTTGCTTCCTAATTATCCCCCAGAATACCCACTTTTTTCTTTTCTCTTCCAAACAAGAAAAGAGATACATGTTTTATAAGCCAAAATCCAGCTGCTAACAGATTTTGGCAGAAGATCCCAAACATTTCCAGAATTCAAAAAAAGCCCACTGAACCTGGAAGATTTTCCAGAGTTAAGACAAATAGATTCAAAGTGAGCACTGGCATTGGTGGACAACCAACCAATACCAGCCTGACTTGCTTGAATGTTACAGATCGGCATCTATACTTCAGCAAATAAACAAATCACAATAAATCGTTTTATGATACAGCAAAATCACAGTGTGAATATAGTAACTCCTGATAAGTTCAGCGCTAATATAAATTATACAAACTGCAGAGGAATTAATGGATGCCGCAGTAACTGACAGAAGCAGCTGAGAATGGGACGTGCTTCTAAAACACCATTGGCTGTATTTGGATATGCCTAATAAGTAGTTATAATGTATAATAAACACAGAATAAATGGTCACAGCAAATAAATTCTTGCTTTTGGTGACTCATTTTCGTTAAATGCTCACACATGTTAGTGATCAAAACACCATTTTGTATTGATTTTTAAGGTATTAAAAGCACTTCTACTGATTTGAAATTGAGAAAATATTTCCCACAATCATTTGTTACACATTAGCATTTACAACCAGTTTTTAAATGCTGTCAGTCCAGGCTTTCAAAATACAGTCTACTTGAAATATCAACAATTCACTTTGAACAGAAGTAAATACACCAATTGCAATTTATCTAATGCCTGTAATTATTTGTTTTATTTTGCTTAGATGACTTGCAGTTGTGAGTCCATTAGAGCAAGCAATTGTTCCTTTCCCTGAAGAATTATTTTCCTGTTTAACTCCAGTGGGAGTCACAGAGCGAAATCACTGCAAAATCACTGTTGCATCCAAGCCTAGCAGGACAAATCTGACAGCAAACATTACCGGTCCTCTTCAGTAAATCTTTCCTGCTCTTTTCTCAACAGTCATTTCTCTGGTTCCGCCTTTGTTCCATATACCCTTTCTTTTGTGTTTGGTGATATCTTCAATACAGAGAGTATGTATTACCTTTGATAGTAAACAATAATTGTTTGGGTTTTTTTATTTCTTTCCTCCCTTGCTGAATTTTTAAATGTGTGTGTGTTGTGCTTTCAGGATGCTTAGCTGTGCTTTCAGATTCTTAGCTGTATCTTATGAATTCATGTGCATCACTGAGTAGTACTATGCTTTTCTGCTATGTTATTAATATGCCTATCCATCAACTATCCTAGCAACAAACAACTACTCCTAGGAGCATTTATATATGTAGCAAAGAATTCCCTTTTGCATCTCAATAATACCACCGCAGTACACACACACACACACACAAAAATCAATTTCACTTTCCATATGTTATGCAGGATCACTTTGCATTCTGGAAATCAGGCTAGCACTTGCAAATTCAGCCTCCTAAATTGGCTGCCTCCATAGCAGTGTATTTATTCAGCTGCCTTAGGGAGCCAGAAGAAATAATGTCAGCACTAGATGGAGCTCCTGTACAGCAACATCTCAGGAGAAGTCTGGGGGTTTGTGTGCAGGTGGAGAGCAGGGATGGATGTACAGTGCTGGCATATTAGCAGGATGCTCTCAGGGTGGTCAGGTTCATGGTAGCAGCCCCATATCTGTGACATGCTGCCCTGGAAGACCCCTATCTCCTGCCTGTACTGCTCTTTTGTTTTTCAAATTGGGAGAGAGCCACAGAACCTGAGAATCTGCAGAGATGTAACACATAGCACATAGTGTCAGGATTTGTCTACATGTGGGATGTAGCACCAAGTAAGCTAAGAGGTAAAATAAAAATGTATTATCACCTGCCGGACAGGGAGCCAAGCTTCCAATAGAGCACACACAGATAACTCCCTTCCTACGAGCCTCTGCTTTTTCACTGAATGCAACTGCCTATTTTTAATAACATTATCTTTCTAGAGATTTAAAAATGATTCTATAATCAGCTTTTTTTCAGCAGTTACGGTTCCTGGAGGTGGAACACATTACAAATACTTATTTTTCTGAGTCAAATTTCTGTCATAAGATCTAGTGGTCAAATTATTTTTTATAATAACTGCTTAATAACTAGTCATATCTGATAATCTGAATGCAGTGTCAAAATACGTAGACCACTGCCTTTGGGCCAAGAGTTTCTTGTGCAGTTTTATAACGCAACAACTTCACAGGTGTGGAGGTGAGATGAAACACTGGAGAAGGTGACACCTATTTCTGTCCAAGGTGGCTTTGCTGGATGAAGGATGTCCAGTGAGGAAAAGAAGGTTTTCGCCATTCCTTAACCCATCAGAATGACCTCAGAAGGGGAGATCTTTTGCTAACATCCATTAAGAAATGGTTTGTAACTGATGCGGACAGAAATCCTTTGCAGTACATTTCATCCAACCAATAAGTCTAATCTGCAACACTGGATAGATTGGTGGAAATTGCACTAGAGAGTATAGTAGCAGTGGTTAACAGTTGGACTTGATGATCTTAAAGGTCTTTTCCAACCAAAATGATTCTATGATTCTACAATTCTATGTATAAAGAGGTATGACCTACTGGAATAAGTCAGCATGGCCAGAATGGAGAGAAGCCATCCATTACTAATTTACTAGAGGTCCCTGGCAGTGCCATGCAGACAACAGTGATATATCTGATAAAGCCTACTTGGATTTTCAAACAACTTTGAATAGCCCAAAGGCTCTTAAGGATAGTAAGCTGCCTTGCAATAACAGAAATCTTCATATGGATAAATAATTGATTAGAAACAGGAAATAAAGAACAGGAGAAAATAATTAGTTTTCTCAGTGGAAACTGTGGCCAGTAAAGTCCCCTATGGATCTGTGCTAGGCCCTGGCTTATTCATCGCATTAATAAATGATCCAGAAAACATGGCAAAGAGTGAAGTTTGCTGATTACACTAAGCTGAATAATTCAAACAAAAGCTGACTGCAAAGTAGTGCACAACAACCACATGAAACTGAGTCACTGATCAGATGAAATGCAGTACTGATGTAAACTGCCATATGTGAAGAAAAGCAATCCTAGCTTTAAATACACAGCAATGGTTTCTGACTGACTTACTGCTTCACAAAGAGAGTTATGATCGATAGCTTTGTGCAAACCACTTCCACAAAACAACAATGCTCAGCAGCATTTAGAAAAGCAAACATCAGGGATTATTAGAAAAGGAAAACAAAGACAATAAGAGAAGATGTGAAAAAGTGGATGGGGGAAGATTATTTAGTGTTTCTCATAACACAAGAACTAGATTTTCAAATGAAATCAGCAGGTTGCAGACTCAGAATTAAAAAAAAACCAAGAGGTGGTACTTTGCATAGTACATAGTTAGCAAATGCAACTCCTTGGCATACTATATTGTGCGTACCGAAAATTTGCAGGGTTCCTGAGGGCAAGCAGCCTGGGAGATAAATGCAGGAAGACCTATTGGACTTAACAGCACTACTTAGGGATAAAGTCCTTACACCATAAATCACAGGCTGCTGGGAGTATATATCTTTGGATGCTGAAAGTTCTCCTAACTTTAAGTTTGGCATATTAGAAGCTTAAGTGGGCAAAATTTTTGAATGGCAAAAACTTATTACACACACCTTTTAAAAGCACAACTGTTATAATATTTAGTTATTAAAATGATAAGAAGAAACAATCACAGCATAGTAAGAAGCAATTACTTGCTGGTATTTACTATTAATTTTTCTTCCCAAAGGTCTGAGTGCCCCAAGAAAAGAAAATATATTAACACTTATAAAACTCCTACTTATTCTCATCTTCAAATTCCTTGTAAACACCCCTGATTCACTGACCAATAGAGAAAAACTGTTACATGGAGCAAAACAGATGGTGGTATGACTACTGCTCTTATCACAAAAAATATTAAGCTATGGCTTTGTCTTGCCTCATAACCTGCTTTCTACCCATTAGAAGAAGCCCATTTAAATCCTGACTGGCATATTTATCTGGCAGCCTTTCATCTTACTCCTCTGATATAGCCTTTGCCTCTTGCAAGGATATTAAAGAGAAACACACTTTCAGTTTTAAGAAATACACACAGTAAAGCAATCCTTGACATCCTCACGCAGCTGTTGATAGAATTCAGTCCTCTTGTGCTGCCACACACTCTTTGCCTGAAAACTGAGCAGACCAAAACTTGAGCAAAATTCAGTGGTTTGGATAAATTAAGGCAAACTGCTGGGACTTTTTACAAAGACTTGCATGGAGAAGAGCTGGTTTGTGCATGGTAGTCAGTGTACAGACCATATACATAATACACACCCATGTACCAGGTAGATGCTCCACTCTTTCACTAAGAGGAAGAATTTGTAACTCCTCATCCCTATGACATTACTTCCTACCCTAGAACTGTTTCTAATTAGCTCCTGGTTAGATCACTCCAAGGCAGATGGCTCAGCCAAAGGGCTGACCAGCAGCCTCCCATGTGGTCCTGGCAGAGTGGAAAGCAGTGAGATCCCTGCTCCAGGATACTCTGCCTTGCACTGCCTGCTGTGCAGCGCACTAGCAGCTTGCATAATTTCATTAGGGTGATTAAATATGTCAGTGTAAACAGGTCCCCTGGTAACTTCATAAACAGCCTGAACGCAGAACAGAAATTACCCACAAACTGTAAATTTCGCAAACAACAATGCTTTAGTGTGCATATGAATGTAAGAATTAAGCCTAATGCAGACCCAACTGTATTCAGCCGTGGTGTGTTGTAAAATGTTCATAAGGACAAGTTAATGGGGATTATCTATGATTTGTAAAATTCATACCATTTCTTAGCTCAAAGCAAATCTTGCCAGATGTTAGTGTGCTATTTCAGTACTATCTCAGAG
The DNA here is from genome assembly GCF_963082525.1 of Nesoenas mayeri. Classification (NCBI taxonomy): domain Eukaryota; kingdom Metazoa; phylum Chordata; class Aves; order Columbiformes; family Columbidae; genus Nesoenas; species Nesoenas mayeri. The sequence continues at coordinate 148,963,693 of NC_137541.1, read as the reverse complement.
GTCTGTACTAGAGACTCAGGCAACACTTAGATATGTAGCAATAAAATTACATGTATGTGAATCAACTAACAATTTTGAATCTTAGAAACTGAGTCCTAATCTAAGCAAAGTTTTACAGTGCTGTTGATTTTTAAAGATGATCAAACTATTCATTATGAAAAATTTTCATAGTGAAGTCTGCTTTTTTCTTCCCTTTTTTTTTCTGATAGCAATTTGCTCCTGAACAAATTTTTATTGTTATAAATGTCTACAAAAATAATTCTTCATAAAACAGTTTCCATCTATTGACTCATCTGAAGCCTATTCACTTTGATCCCTTCTTCCCATAGTTACCTATTATTTCTGATCTGGATTGCATTAGTGAAACCAACAAAAACCATAGAGGGAAAAAAAAAAAAAAAAATAGAAAATACAATTAAAAAGCAGCACTAGAAAATTGGCACATAGTTAATGTCCACCTCTAATAAAACACTGCATAATTTATGGAAAGATTTACAGCTTACCCCAATGAGTCACTATCCTTCTGCATTGTGTCTGCTATATTTTAATAAAGAACAGTAGAAGTTTGTATCTGGTTTTCAGATGAGACTGTACTTCCAACATATTGGCATCTGCCTACGAAATGGGTTTAAGAAGGGACAAACAGGAGACATAATGCAATTTTGCCACATTTTGGGAAGAGTTGTTGGCTGAAATTGCCCACAGCAATTGAGCCTGATGCTGATAGCTGGCATGAGAAACCTTCAGCCACAGCACTGTTATAACACAGCAGTTTTAAAGATGGTGACCTTGATTAGAGGCATTACTGTCTGGACCATGGAGAGATGAGAAGGGAGTCGGGCACCCTCAGGAAACCTGCGGCTTCGCCCTTGAATGGGGCTCATCTGCCTCCTCTGAGCTGCACTGGTCCAGAACAGTATAGGGAGAGAGAGGGGTAACCTGGTCCCAAACTACTCAGGAGTTTAAGCACAGGGATGTGTCCTGGTTTTGTCAAAAAACAAGTTTCTCTTTTAGTGAATTTGCCTGTCAGCTAAAGCCTTCATATGAGCTGCACTTTCCTGGAGAACCAGATATATGTTTTGGTAAACATAGCAATGGAATGCTAACTTATTGATAAGGACAGATTCACATCTCCCGAGAGGGGCAACGAGAAACAAATGATCAAGAAACTGACCACCTGTGTATAACATTCCATTCACGTGAATACTTCATATAAAAGCGGGAGATCATGAGGATCTCATCTCTTTTTGCCCTTTTGCCTTATTTTCCTTTCTGCTTATGGCCGACATTAGGAGAGGACCTTGCTAGTCGTCCCTGCGAACTGAGGCCTAGTGACAGACTGAATCCAGCTTCAGGTGCCAGCTCTGCAGTTGCTGAGACTTTCAAGATTGGTTTTGTATTTTTAGTATTATTTTCTCTATTCTTAGCAGCAGCATTAGCAAAACATTTTAGTTTTTCCAGCTCTCTTCTCTCTGTCCTTTCCCTCCCGATCGCCTGTCCTTAGTGGGAAGGGGGGAGAGGGAGGGGCAAAAGGGGGCAGTGTGGGGAAGAGAAAGTTAACAATACATCTGCCAGGGTTTTATTGTCACCCCACAATCTAAACCCCATGACAGGATGCTTCTCAGAAAAGTGATGGCGGGATGTCAGGGGAAGGAAGCAGCTGCCAAGGGCAGTACTGCTGTGCATTGGCTGTCTGCAGATGTCAAATGTTCATCCTGCCTGTATCGCAGCCAGAGGTCATTTTGACTTAGTGTTAAACCCCACACACACACACAAAAAAACCCAAACAAACAAAGCCATGAACAAAACCAAACCAAACCAAACCAAAAAAACAACCAATCAAACAACCAAATCAAACAACAAACTCAAACCCACAAATCTTCCAGTAACAGAAGGCATTTGGATGTAAGTTACATTCTCTGTAAAATCAACACAAAAGTAAGTGGTCTACGAATCAATAAAGGCTGTAGTTTATTAACTTATTAGACGTTTACTGAATCTCCTGTTTCAGAAACAGTTTCTCAACTAGTGTTGATACCTAGAAAGAAACAAATATAAACAGGATAGCTCCAGCTTTCGAAGAAATTTTTTTCCATGTCAATACACTTTTTGACAAACTACTGCAAATTATTTTCTCATCTTAATAGATACTTCTAATTAGAAAAGTGGCAGACATACTAACAGAAAACAACCAACCAAAACCAAAACCAACAAACAAAACCCACAAAAAAACCCCACAACACCCTAGTGGTTAATTTAAGTGTGAAGTACTGGCCATAGCTGAGAAAAAGAGGGAAAATGAAATTACTAGTTATTACCTATTATTGTGTCATTATTTGGAATGATGCCAATCCCTTTTATCACTGAAAAGCCTGTAGTTATTCATTTGCTTACTAGACTGGAATATATCGCATTCTGCTTAAATGCTTCCTAACAGAAAGTGACATAGAAAATGAATGTCATCAGTAAAGAAAAAGCCACTAGGTATATAACTTGGATGTAAATAGCCACAGATAATAACATCTCTGGTATAGTTCGGGGACTACAAGGAAAGTTTAAAAGTTTTTAAAAAAATTATTGAATTCTGTTCAGGTGTGTCACCACACAGATGGCTTTAAGCATTACTAGAGATTATTAAACACAACAATAAATAGAATATAATTTAATAGTGTTTCACAAGTAAAATCCATTGCTTGCTAATACACCTTTTGGGACTGAATATTGCTTATTTACTAGGTTCTAATTTATTTCATTTTACCCACTAAGGGACCACAGAGCCAGCTACACTTGAATAATATATTTATTCACATGTGTGTGGCTTGACTACCAGCACAGCCGGTTTTTGCTTTTTCCTAAAATAATAGAAAACTGACATCAGGCATAACATTGTCTGGGTTAATGCTATGATCCAGGATTAGGGAAAAGGGCCTGCGAATGCAAATGATTAGACTTAACCCTGACAGAAATGCTGTTCCATCCGCTTGAACACAGCTTACAGCTGTGACTTTTTATACTCAATGCACCGTCAGGATAATTTTGCAAGGAAACTGATGTTGTCTTTTCCTATAAGGTCTTATTCTAGGTCACTATGTAAAGTGATGTTATTTCAGTACTTCCTTGCATAAAGTATTCAACGTTCTGCAACACATGGCCATAACCGAGACCAAACTCCCAGAACCAAAAATATCTAACTGAACTGCATGCATATCTGATCAACAAGGAAGTATCAAATATTGGCAGAAATTTGTAGTCACTTGCACAGGCACAGAAACAGACTTTGGGTATGGGCAGAATATTTTTTTACAGAACATAAGCTGGCAATGCATGGACAGCTAGCTGTGCACAAAAAATGCCAAAGTTATCAATTTCCTTACAGAATCCTTCAGTCCTTCTCTCCCTCTTCCCAGGCACATCTACACAAGCTGCTGTTCACCCTTTCACTGCTGATGTGTCTGCATGTTTTTTTCTGTTTTCTTTTGGCCAGGCATTAGGAAAGTAGACTCTAGATTTTCATACAAGAAAATGCAGCAGAAAACTTTAAGGACGGCAGCCAAGGGAAAATATAATGACCCAACCAATACATGCTATCTGGTGCATGCTGAGGACACCTGGGGATCAAGGATCTGTTCAGAGCACACTCCAGCTCCTGTTTGAATTTCCACCATGCAGACAGCTGGAAAGTGTGAGGATGAGGGCATTGGGGAGATTCTGGTGCATCTCATAGTCCCGTTGCAGTATGGTGTGGAGATGGGGCTGAGCTGGGGCTGCCCAGACTAAGAGGGGGAGAAGCAACCATGTCTGTCTGGTACTACAGACACCAACTGCACACCACAGGATCTGACCCAACACTGTTAGCATCAGCACCCATGGTCTGCAATTACTTAAAAACATGGGTAAATTGAATGAGCCCTTAGGTGATGCTCTACTGTAATGAAGACAATAAGTTGTCTTGTTCTAAACTGGTGTTAAAACACCTACCAAAGTAAAGTTTCTGATTTCAGGAATAATGTCCTAAGTACCATATCAGGTCTTCTGTTTCCACTTTCTCTACATTTCTACATTTCTTCTTTATCGAGTTTTCTAAAACTTTTGCCCAAGCCAACTTGCAGCTTCAAGCACTTAAATTGAATACAGAAGTCAAATATTTCTGATCTACACATTATTTGTAGGTAAAGCATAGAACCATATAATCACTTTTCTTGGGAAAGACCTTTAAGATCATCAAGCCAAACTGTTGACCTAGCACTGCCAAGACCACCACTAAACAATGTCCCTAAGATCCTCATCTATAGATCTTCTAAACACATCCAGGGATGGTGACTCAACCACTTCCCTGGGCGGCCTGTTCCAATGCTTGACAACCATTTCCATGAATAAATTTTTCCTAATATCCAATCTGAACCCCTGGTGGTGCAACTTGAGGCCATTTCCTCTTGTCCTGTCGTTTGCTACATGGGAGAAGACACCAACCCCCTCCATGCTACAACCTCATTTCAGGTAGTTGTAGAGAGCAATAAGGTCTCCCCTTAGCCTCTTTTTCTCCAATATTTCCCATACATGATGAATGTGGGATCTCAAGCTCTGAAAGAGGCCTTGGGCACCTCTTCATGGAAACACAGCAGATGTTTTCCAAATGCTCACTCATGGGCAACTATTCCAAGTGATTTCAATATTGTACAGTGTTTAAGGCCTACATAAGCCAGAAAGCAACTAAAAAAAAAAAAAAAAGGCACCCTGATTGTAAGGGTCATCTCATGACTTCATGAAAGTACAAAGCAAATATCTCACCTGGAGCTTGGGCTGCTTTCAGAGCTGGTGGAAATAAAGGGGTGCTGTGGGACACAGCTCATATGACCCTGAATAGAACAACTGAAATACGTCAGACAATTTGCATGCTGGCAGTAGAAGATTGTTTTTCTATTGATTATAAAAGAAGCCTGGGGGATTGGCAAATGTCTGGGTTTAGTCAGATGATTCACATCTGTCTCAAAGGGGGTTCAGCATTTCATTTTCCGTATAAATATAGCCCACAGAAGTGTATTTAAAAATAAACCACCACCTCAGTGATTAATTATTTAAATAAAAAGAACAGCAGACTAGCTTCAGTTTCTCTAGAGAGGGGAGATCAAAGAGGATTTAAGATTATATATCTCCTGAATGAGTACTTTTGTGTTTCCATTTACCATGCAATCTAATGCACATCATGCGCTCAAAATTAAGCAGAAAAAGTCAGGACAAACCATTAGTTGTAACCCTGTATTAAAATAAGTAAAATACTCTAGGTAATGACAAAACTTCTCATCTTTTAGATAAAGGAACGGTAAGCATCCTTGACCTAATCCCATTAATCAGTCCCTTTTTTAAACTCCTCTCTTTGAAACAGCAGAGTATTTCTGATGCTGAACAACTACCTAGGAAAGCCTGCACGGGTCATGTTGACTGCAAGCATAACAGAGCCCATGCACTTCCAGCAGAGAACATTTTGGAGGATTGATGCAGAACTACAGATTTTCAGGCACCACTGAGGAGTTGTACTTGCTATCAACTTTATTGATAGAAATATCACTTTAATCGCATCCCAAAGCCACTGGAAAAGGAGCTATCCATGTTCAGTGGACAGGTGAGGAGCTGCTGAGAGCAGTTTTGCCCTGGGAGGTGAGGACTTGCTGTATCGAAGCTCAGAAAACATCAGGCTTAAACTCTTACAGGATCAAACCAAAGAAGATTGTCTTTACTCCTGGAAATAAATTCATTTTCTCACAGAAAAGCCATTAATTTCACCTGAGATCTCAATTGCATCTCATAAGCAGAGCATTTCCAGAACGGTAGAAGTCTGTACTCTAAATGTAAGTACCTTAGTTTAGTGCAGTGAGTCTAAGCCACGGAATATCAAATCAAGATAAGAGATTAAGAAGAAAGTTATTTAAGGTCACAATGCAGCTGAACTTTAACACAAAATAATGAGCAGTTCCCTTTCTCATTCAGTGTGTTCTCTGGAACTTTACAAGAGAATAAATCAATAACTGCATTAATGTAACTGAAAAGATTATCTACTCACATTGTTAGGTACTACAGGGTTGCTAAAAATATTAGTTTTAAAGTCCTCCTTTATAGAGGACCTTAATTTATCAATGGACATAAAGGCACATATACATGCCTTACTTTAGTTAGAACAGGTTTAAGAACATAGCCCTCTCCTGCATCCAAGACAAAGAGAGGATCCTGTATGGGAAGACTTGGCTTCAAATCACACAGCTTTCACATGACATAGGAACCTCTGTGTTCTCTTGCATATTGACAATCACTTTTACAACACTAATCTGAAATAATTTTTTTAAGTGAAATATTGGAATTAACTTCTCAGGCAAATGCCAGCTATTTTAATTACCATGAAGCCTGAGGAAAACAACCAGTAGATACCTGAAAACATGAGCAAAGAGTTCTACAGTCACAAGAATATCCTTGTTAGTGATGTTCCTTGAAACTTCTCCATCATTAGAATCTAGTGTTGGATTTTCTGAGCCAGAGAAATCTTCACTGTTCCCATATGTATTAATCTATTTAATATTTAACAGTGATATGGCACTTTGATTCTGAAAATAAACTCCAGAAGCCATACAAGCCCAAATTCTGCCTGTCCTACATGTTTTGGAAGTCTACATTAGTGCAAGTATGTTGGGAAAAGATGAAATATTTCTGAAAGTTTTCATCTGCCCAGAGATTCAAAGTGTTTATATGGGGTACAGTAGACACTATGTGTGAGATGGTCAAAGCTGTATTACAAACTTCATTTTAGGATGGCATATCACTGTGTGTATATACGGTATCTATGGGAGTATGTTACTAAGTAATGTATTTTTCCTAATTTAAAATCTAATGCTTAATCATTTCATTATATATTTAACAGTTCTTATTACATCTTGCTTGCAAAGTTTACTCAGAGGTCAGCTGGGAAAAAGTGTCCTGTCCCTGTGTCCCTTTCCATGTTTGCTTAAATGTATAAGCATTAACCTGTCAAACCGTGGCTAAATGGTGGGTAATAGGAGAACATTTAGCAAATCCATTCATTTCCCCAACTCAGCGACATGTGCAGTTCCCAATGCAGTGACGTAGTTGATGGAGCTGCAAATATGCACAAGTACCAGGGTAAAATAATTTATGATGGGAACAGACTATGCCGTTCCTCCTCATGCTCCATCAGATCAAGACCAAACAGCTCATATGCTTCCACAGCAGGTCTCATGGTATTTAATTTCCTACTTACATGCTTATTAATCAGCATCTGCACTTCCTACTAGTTTTTAAACCTTACATTTTCAGTCAATGGTTTGAAAACACAAGGCAGATATGTGGAAAGCAACACATAAATAAAGCAAACACATTTTGTCCACATATTGTTCCACTGTGCCCATGGCAACCCCTTGTTTCTCGAGTGATGGTTTTGAAAGGCTTGGAGTAGGCAATGGATTGGCCAGTCGAAGAACTTACAGCTCAGTTCCACAGTAAGCAACATCAATGTACATCGCACTGTCAATTTGTTGGCAGGAGAATCAGATCTGCTTTCCAGGCCACGTCCCAGGGCAAAAATTACGTGATTTTTAAAAAGGTAAAACACTTCAGACAAAAAGAGTGATCTATCATCATGCCCTTATGTTTGAAGCAAATCTCAGCTTCCTGCTTTCACTGGCTCAGCTTTCATCCAGGCCACTGATACGGAGGATAATACCTTCACTCTCTATTTTATTTTAAACAGGAAGAAGGAGGTTTTCATAGCACCTCAAAACAAAGTAGGAGGGGGGAAAAAAAAGAAAAATAAACCCTAAAACACAGTTTGACTCAGAAGTCTTTTCAAAACTAAGTGCATTTTAAAATATTTTAACAGTTTGAAGTTGCCTTAGATGTGTTTTACAGATATGCAAACACTTACCACTCATGAAGATTAGTTGCCTACTTCAAATTTCTTCATGATTTAGGAAAACACTGCAGTTTAAAAAATAAGATATCTATCTTTGTTTGGTACAGGGAAGAACAATCCAACTGAAGCCAGTGAACTTACTGTAACGTCATCCAAAATCTTGTCTCTATACTGATGTTTATCCTGGTAGGATAGGATCTGTCTCATGAAAATTCTGTATTCTTACAAAGCTTGATGTTGAACTTCAGTTCTTCTTAATTACCTTTCCTACTACACATCTCTGTTCTGGACCCCAAGCATTAGGACCATCTCTCTTAGCCTTGACTGGCCAAAATCAGACATGAGGTGCAGAAGAGGGTAAGCTAATTTTTAGTGAATAAAAATCATATATTTTTTTCTTAAGAACAGATAAGAGATTGCAATAAAAGTGTAAATAACACAAAGAAATGTTCTCCCAGCCTACACAGTTTTGTCATTTCTGTGTTCTTATATGCTCCTTTTATATTGCAGCCTCATATAGTATTTTGATGTCTTCGTGGCTTTTGCATTTATGTCTATAAATGTAATCAGCTTTGCCTCTCACGAAGCAGTTACAGTGATCAGGTCAAAAGGCTGTGATCTAAACTGGACTATTTAGGTGACAAAAAATCCTCTTGCTGACAAAAAGCTTCTTTATCCTCAGTAACTACACTGTGCCACTCAGCGAGGTCTTAAACCACCAGCTTATGACACAGAATATACTTGAATTTCCACCTCTTGAGTTTCTAAACAATTCTAATAAGTTTTATACAATTTTTCCAAAGTCCACAGATGACAAAGAAAATAAACTTACAATGAATGAGATGCTATTTGCTTTTTCTTCTCACAATAAAATAAAAACCTTACAATAAAAACCTCACAACTTTCTCATGTCACTTCTCAATTAACGTAAAAGAAATTTAGCCATTTCATTCAATGGATACTTGTCCAGTCTGGATGCTTACGGCACACAATGAATGCAAAAAAAGATAGTGATATACTTAAGCATTTTGTTTTGAAGTGCTATAAGACCTGGAAAAATCATCAACACCCTGCACAGCTACAGTGGCACACTTTGGAGTGAAGAAATTCAAAAAACCCTGATGAATAATGGTATTTATCGGCAGATAGAATCTGTCCATAGAGATATATAAATGCTAAACAAGTTGCTACTATTATTTGCTTTTACTGATGTTATTTTTCAGTGATTTTTAAAAACTATATCTCTGCAAGCAATCTTCTTCAGCATGCACTTTATATGCTCTAGTGAAAGAAAAAGTGTTGTGAGTGCTGTAAGAATTTGATAAAATAGTTGCAAAATATATATATATTTTTTAAACACAGTCCCAAAAAGTTTCCATGTGCACAGTTCAATAACTATCTGCATTCAGGCTGCCGCAGCTACCCAGGACACCCTGCTGACAACACCAATAGCACTCAGAGGAGCCAAAGTCACCCTCAGCATTCTGGGGTTTGTGGTTTTGTTTTCTTGCTTGTCCCTTGATGATCTAATCAATTTTAAGAATCATTTAAAATTAATGATTTTAATGATTAAATATAAATAAAATTCAAGAATTTTAAGAATTATACCAGAAACTCTCACATGAACAGCGGCATCACCATAGCACAGAAACCTGCACTCTTGCCATCCAGCTGTTTTATACAGAGGATTTGACTTAGAAGAATTATTCCATAAGCAAATCACCTCAGGAGAAACATAACTTACCCTTTTGCTGCTTTAATTCCACAGTTACTAAGAAGGTAACACACTGGTGTCCTGACAGAAGAGAGTAGGCTCAAAGAGCACCTTCAACATGCTTTTTTTGTAATCCCTTGAGCACATACTTTTTTCCACCGTTCTCTTCAAATGTTATTTTCCCATCCCACCCCTAAATAATTAAAAAGAGGCTAAAATCAAAAGATGAAAAAAACCCAAAATCAGTCCTAACCTTTTCATCCATGAGAAGACTAGATACTGCAATATTTTAGTTCTTAAAATTCACAAAAATGGGAATGAAACATGGAAGAAGATGACATGTCATTCTCTTCCACACAGACCAAACCAAAAACATCATGCCAGGGTATTTTTGATAATGGAGCCTATTTTCAGATGGCTGAGGTCAGTGCTTTTATGTTGTACAACACTGCTAACTCCTGAGAGCTCACTTTGGGCAAAGCAGCAGTTTCCCAGGGGAAGCTGTCAGGCGGAGATAGCTGTCATTAACGGAGCACACATTTGAGGAAGGCAAGGGCATCCCTGGAAATATCGCGAGCTTATATTTCAAGTAGAAAATGTGGGTTTGTATCCACAGCCTGGCTCTAGATCAAGGGCTGCAGAACCACTTCTCATGCCAAAGCACCTGAACGAGACACACAGGAACTCCAGGCTGCGAGAAGACCCAGGGATGCGCTTACTCCTGTCCTGGTGGCCTGGAGGCACCAAAGCAAGGACATTCAGCAAGCGGGAGCTGTGGCAAGTCTCCTAGTCTGGGTGAGATAACGATCACATCTAGATGTGCATCCACATTTAGCAGACCTTTTTTCAAATGTAGGAATAAATACAGAAAGGGTCACTGCTTGGTGATGTAATTCTTAAAGCACCAGACCACCTTGGAGGGATGAAGGCTGTCCTCTGACCAGGCTTTTTCCTTTCCCCTGACTGTCCTTTTTCCTTTATCCTTTTCTAATTATTTAAATAATTTCCAGTCAAAAAAACTTAAATCTAGCAGTGCAAAATGTGGTTGCAGCAAAAGCTTTGTCTGGACAGGAGAAGAATGCTGAACACTGTTTTACTGTGGCTTTGATGCACACTTTGTCGATTTCCAACAAATCCATTCCTATGACTTAATTTGCTATTGAATCTGCAAGTATGTAATTTTAACGTAAAGATTTTGCTTTGGGGAAGAACAGAAAGCATCAAATGATGAAGAGTGTCATTAGCTGGGACATGACAGAATTCATACTATAGAATAATAGATAACTACAAGTGGTAAAAGGAATACTTTCAGGGGACCTCGTTCACGACAAAAGCAGAACTGGAGGGCATGTATTTCAGTGTTGGCACAGATTTTTCTGAAAAACTAGGAAGTATTATATATGTTCATACACTTACTCAAACTCCTTCCAGTGGTTTGCTTCTTTCTGGATGCCATTGGTAGCTCTTAGAAACAAATAATTTCAAAAAATGGGATACATTAGGAAATATTTATCAGATCTGTACTATTCTTTCATAAAGTTTTTTGTGAAAATGTTTTAAGCCATACATTTCACTTGTGTTTGACCATAACAAGGCAGTCATAATATCCTCTTATTAACCATTGAGCAGCAATCAGCTGGCTTATCAAGTTGCTTTCACGTAAGTGTTAACAAGATAAGAGAATTACCATTGAATTCTTACCAAAGCAGGAATTGACAAAGCCATACCACATACAACCATGCTCCCCTCCAATCCATTTGCCATGGATGTTAGATGCAAAACTGAGGCTAGTGCCTGAGATACACACTAACATGTCGCTGATACTGATGTTCAGGAGTAGCATGTTGACTGGGTTACGCAGGGTTTTAAACTTGCAGAAGAGGATGAGGACAATCAAGTTATTCAAGAAACCAAAAACCAAGATAAATCCAAGAAAAACAGCCACTACTGTGTGCCCATTTCGTGAGAGCCCAGCCCTTGGCACAACAGGATCTGTAGGTGCACCAAAGCTCAGGTTGTGTGTCCAAGTGTGATTCATTTCGGACTTTGACACAGCTAGGTGAGGGCAGAGATGCCAGGTGCCCTGTGCTGAAGTCCTCCAGCAATTTTCCAAAAGTGTCCCTCCATTACAGGTCAAATTATCTCAGGATTCTTGTGATCTTCACTCAGCTGAGATACGTCATGGCTAGTTACACAGATCTGAAATACTGTATAGCACCACCAGAGTGTTGACCTGCACTGTGCCTTTCCAGTGGTCAGCTCTGCACGTAACTCCAGAGCAGCAGAAACAACCAATCAATCACCTCAAATTCATCTTTGTTATTTAAACCCAGGATCATGCTAGATGATCTTTTATGAGGCTCAGAATGGAAGGTATCTTAATAAAGTACTTGAGCGTGGTCTCTTCCTTCAGAGCAAATGTACAGCCCTTCTACCAAAGGGCAGCTACTGCTGTTTCTCTTCCGACAATGAGTGCCTTTCTGAAAACAGAGAAGAAAACAAACGGTAAAAATAAAACAAACATTTCCATAACAAGACTGAAGTAGGTACATAATTTAATAACAGTTCCTGCCTTTTTGAACTGTAACAAATATTTCTCAGTCTTTTCAGTTTTCTCTGTGATTTTCAACAGAAAAATCAGTTCATTGACATCTCCTTGGCTATTTTAAACTTTTTTTCCCTAGCTCACAGTTCCAGCTGGAGAAGGCTATTTGCAACTTATTGGCAAAGTTCCTCAGGTGAGGAAATTAATAGTAAGACTTTTACAGGAAAAAAAGTATTGTCTTCTATGTGAAGTCAATCCACGCCAAGTGAAGCTTTGGTCTTGACTGGAGCTGAATTAAAGCGATGACAACTTTAGGAGGAGGAAAACGTATTATTTCTTTACTCAGAAATAATAATTTCAAGCACAACCCCTGAAGCTCTTGTGTTAGCAAAGGCTGGTAGAGCTGTGATATCAGTTTTACTTCTCTCACATTTACCAGTGGACAGATGTTCTCCTCCATTATTTATAAAGCAGCCAAACACCCAAAGCCTCACATCTCTCTCCTATCACAAACATGAATTTGTATATTCATATGCAGTGAAGACAGTGTGTGTGTATGTTGTGAAGCAATAAGAGAGTGCTTAATCTGGATAGATAACTGCTTAACCAGCCTTCTGCATGGTTGCAGGCAAATTCTGCACAGATATTTCTATTAAAATGGAAAATAATATAAAAATGTAGGAATTTCCACTCGTCGATTCAAAATGCTTGCTAATGTAAAAAAAAAAAAAAAAAAAAGAAAACTTTTATGAAAACTTTTTTTCCAGAAGCCATATACTCCTCATATACTCCTAGAATGATTACATGTGTTTCATATGCAGCATCTTCTGTATTACTCCTAATCACTGCTTTTTGGAAATTGTATTGTATGAAAAGATGCATTAACCAGCTGGAAAGATGAGAGTTCAGAGTTTACCGAAGGTGCAGAGATTGTGGATTTTTTTCTTTCATCATATCTGCTTGTCATGGTGAACAACTATAGCAAGCATTTCTTCTTACTGTCTTCCTACTCTAACAAATTCATTGTACTAAACATGTCTCATTATTGCAGTGATTTTGAACTCCAATGTATATGGTCCGTCTTTCCTTTCTCTTCTGATGAGTAAATTATGCACACTTCACAGACCTTATACTGTTGGTCACTGACAATCTGAATCATTGATGCTTTTTGCTTTTTTCCCCCATTTAGCAGCAACATGGTAATTTAGATTAGTAAGAATCTTAGGTGGCATATCTGAGAGCAAGAACATTTGAAATCTTTCTACCATTTTGAAAAGGGAAAAAAAATAATTAAAAAAGAATTATCCCTTAAACAATTCTCATTGCAGGCTATACAAGGAAACTAACTGGGACTGTCAATATACTTGAAATTTTAAAAAGTTAAAATTTAGCAGAACAAAACACATACGAAAGAACAACTGATTAAAAAATATGACTCTGTGTGTTTCTCAGGCACTAACTGTATGACTGAAATGGCAAACAGTTGCACCTTTTTTTGGTAGGAGAAAAAGCACGGTAGCATTGTGCTGAAGGAGAGTTTCAGAAGGAAGAATTCACAGGAAATATATGTAGAGTAAAATAAACTCAATAAGTAATCATTGGTAGATATTTTTAATAATTCTGCTTATACCCTAGCTTCTATCAAACTAATCTATTTTTTCCATCACAAAGACAATTTTGTATACTCTGTTTGCACGATTGTTTATTGAGGAATGCAACTGAAATCAGTCCTATTTGCTCTTCTCTTTTTCAAAGCATATTGTAGAATCTGGCTTCAAAATCTGAAGAGACTTTAGCCTGATTTACATGCAGATTAATTTTAGTTACAGATGTAATTTTTTTTTTTTTTTCCAAGCTGAACTGGTTACACCTAGATAATCTGTAGCAAAAATTATAGTATGCCATCGTAAATGTTTCTATGTGGGAACTAACCTTACCAGAAGAATCACAGGCAAAGGGTTTGAAATATCCCAGAATAGTATTATCGTTAAAGCATCACAGTCATGGTGCTAGACAAAGCCAAAGGTTATGATTCCCTTAGCAAATATGGCTAATGTTATGTGTGTATATATATATATATATGTATGTATGTATGTATGTATTAAACTCAAAAATATAAATAATAAAATGTAAATCTTTTGTATGCAGTCACATGCATCCTGCATTGCTAAAGACATTGACCGTTCCTTTTTACAGTGCTTGTAAAAGGACATTTACTGACTGGGTGGGATTCAGCTGACTAAAATTTAGCTGTCTGACACCAGGTGTGCAGACATAGCCCAGTGCCCAGGTCATTTCTCCGCAAACCACAACCCATCCAGCTTCAGCAGGGCAAGTTCTGGCCCTGGTGTGCCATGGCAGGATGCTTTAATACCTGGGCATAAGGAGCAGACCCCGGCAATTCAGCGTAAGGTAAGTTTTAAAAAGTTAGTAGGCACACTGTGAAGGTCAAGCCATGCGGCCAATTGAAACTGAAAGATGACAAAGAGGACACAAGAAGATGTGCTTCCAAAAGCTTGGGGTTAACTTGAGACATGGGTCTGCAGAGGAAAATATCTGAAGATATACGTTGAGTAGGACTAACTCTCTTATTAGTATAAAATGTTAAGTTTTTTACAACTTTGGATGAACTACAAGCCAAATTCAGATTTCAATAAAACCACTGAACTCCCATACAAATCCCTTGAAGAATGGGTCTAGTTCTTACTTAATGCTAGAATTTAACTGAATAATACACATTATTACCGAAAAACACCTGAAGATAGGCTTGTGTGCTCAAAAGTTCACTTAATTTTTTTTTCTCCAGACAGGTAGCTTGGTTTAATAGAGGTTACTTTACAACTCAGACAACCCTTTCTTACAGGTGACTGCATTCTCCATTCTCCATGATCTAGTAGGGCATCCTGAACCCTAATTTCTAGTAACCTCAGGAACTTGCAGGACCCAACCACATCAAATTCTGCCAAAATTTCTCAAAAAAATGTTAAAAGAAAAAAAATGAAACTTCTAATTGCATTCAGAACAAATAAGTGAGCATCCGGTTTGTCTCCTTGCATTTGTTCGAATTGATGTGGAATGGAAAACATACCCAAAGTAATATAAAACATATGGCCAGGTGAAACAGGCCAAAAGTTCATTTCACGTCACCAGTTATTAAATACTTCATCAGTTAACCGGTTCTGACAGTACCAATCTAAAGATATAGCAAACCAGACACCCATCACTGCTTACATTTTTGTCTGAGCAGTCTGCTGGAAAAAAGTTTTCAAATGATGTTACATCAGCTTCTGGGAACACGAGCATTTATACTGAGAGTGTAAAGCTTCCTTCTGCACTTGCTACCACACATTAGTTTGAGCAGTGTACTACACCAGTGAAGCTGGTTTTTCTTCCTCACTTTGGACCAAAAATGTACCAACTTATCGAACTTATTAGCCCTAAGAGAGTCAGATTTTTTTTCTTAAATGAGCTTATTCATCATTTCTAATTAGCAGATTATTTACCATCTCCCCTTGCAATTTTGTGCAGCATGCCAAAGATGATGCTTAATTAACTTCAAATATTCAATAGCCGATGAAATTCTATAACATAAATAAACCCCAACTTCAAAATGATATTGCTAAAAAACTTACATTACTCTCTTACACTACATTTACATTATTCTCTTGTGATATAGAGGAGCTATAAAAAACTCCTTATATTTACACATCCACACAGCCTTAATCTACTTGTTGTTCAGTTCACAGTGAAATAAATTCTCAAATAGTGATTTTCCTTCATTTAGAAACTTATCTTTCTACTGAAAAGTTAAAATAATTAAAAAAACAAACAAACAAACAAACACATAACATTTCAAAGACAATCCCAGATGAAATTTCATGAAGAAGGTATCAATTTCTTGACCTGATGCCAGAATGATGTTAGGAATACCGTATTTTTAAGTTGTTATACACTAAACCTTTCTTTCAGATGAGAAACTGAATTATTTTTAACAGGAAGCATCTGCAAACAGAGGTATCACCTGAAATAATTATTTCACACACAGCTGAAAGAAGGGGACTGTGTGGGACTTCACAACACTGAAACAAAATTCTTGTCTGTTCTGGACTAATTTTTCCATGCCCTAAATCTCACTGAGTCAAGAAACACAGAGGTAAGTCTTTAAAGGTGATCTTGAAGACAGGAGGCTCTGTGATCCAAATGTTATGGTATCTCCCAGCTGCCAAAACCTGCTGTCTGTGGGAAACCTCTCGCATGCAGACCTACAGACTTAGTTTTCGGAATTCATGAAAAAGATGGAGATGAATATGAGAACAACGTAAGTGCAGGATACATGCTAAGAAGTCCACCACATTTGATAGACATACTATTTACTCGAAGGAAAATTTTAACAGTGTGGTAAAACAGCATGACAAAACCTTGACCCATTGTTTTTGAAATAAGCTACTTTTATTTGATATTTTAAAAGTTAAGGCAACCTCTCCTATATACAAAGAAGCTTTTTTTTTTTTTTTTTTTTCTTTTCACAAAAATGTCTGTGCTAACAGTAAAAGAGTAAAAGAGACAGACCCATTCCTGGGCTGCGCTAAAGGGATGAGAAGCATCTCTCGGAGCCTCAGCTGGGATGGCTGGAGCAGAGGGAACAGAAAAGCACCTCCTCAGCACCCCGGATCTGCCCAAGCCTTTCACCATTGCATCAAGCCAAAGCTTCTTCAGCCAATCTCATTTCATGATTTCTCCTTCATAAACTTTTTTGCACTTATTTGTGAGGGGGAACAGAATAGAAAACTGGAAGACAAACCCACCTGTCTCTATCATCCACAGCAACCCAAGGTACAAATACACCTAAAGTCTTCTGGAGAGGCGTCCTGAGTGGCGACGCACCTGACACCTGCCTTCGGTACCCGCCGGGTCGCCTACCTGGAATGTGCGGCCGGGCTCCGCCACCGCGGAGCGTGATGCCCGGTGACAGCGCGGAGCGGACTCCGCCCGGACCGAAAAAATCCCCGCCCCATGGGCCCCGCCTCCCCCCTCCCGCGGATTCCCCGCGCCCTCCCCTCCGCGCCTGCGGAGCCGCTGCTCCACGGGCTGCCTGCAGGCAGGGAGCTTATATTCCGCAGGATGGATGGTGTGGGGTCTCCCCTCTCGCTCCCTTCCCCTTTCTCTTCTCCCAGACGGGCTGAGAAGACATCCAATTTCGGGAGGGCGGAGGGAATAAACAGATTTTTAAAACAAATTAAAAAACAGAAATAAAAATAAAAGTAATACCGAGGCACGGCTTGCGCTGCTCCCACCTCCGCGCTCCCCGCGCAGCCCCCGGAGCCGCCGCGCTCCGCCCGCGTTGGGTGGTGCTACAGTGTCCCCCCCCGCTCCGCCCCAGGACAGCGGGCACAGGAGCAAGGAGACTCTACGGGGGCACTCAGCGCCCCGCATTTTGGGAGTTCCCCCGACGGCCCCTCTTTCCCCGTTTCAGGGCTGTGCCTCTCTGCGCTTCCCGCAGGGTCTGCCAGGGCATTGCTGGTCGTGGGGCACGTCTGCACAGAAAGGTTGTGCTGTGCACTCTTTGCACTCTGCTATGAAAGATTTATTTTTGGAAGCAACCAGGTATAAATACCTGTTCAGCAGCAGATCAGGAATCCCATCTGAAAATATGTCAAAAATGTTACAGACATGTCTTGTATGTAATTGTATTGTAATTGGGCATCTGCTTTGTCTATATTTTCTACGTGTATCTTTGCATTTTGAGCATTTATAGATCAAATGAGCACTATGGTTACTATGTGCTGAAATCTGTATTCAGAAATACATGTATCACAGAAATAGATATGGTTTGAAAAATGTGTAATACTGTGTCTTTCTGTTGCTACTACTGCTACTACCCACTGCTCGTTTAGAGTTCTACTACTTCTTTCTACAGGAGAAAAAAAGACCACGGGGAATGAATTGGTGGATAAAAGCACTAGAGGAAAAATATTCTGGAATATACCTTGCTCTGTTGAATACCTCTTAGCACTGGTTCTTTCTGAACATTACTAAAAAGTGTCTTTTCCCCAGTGGAAAACTAAAAGCTTACCCCCTTTTATTTGTTGTACTAATAACAAGAGTCTGTTTCAAAATTCAGCTTAAGCAAAACTATTTCATGAAATAAAGTAAGAATTTTCTGCATAAATAAATGAGGAATACACCTAATACCATCACATTCAGAAAATACACAATATCACAACTGTGCTGATTAGACCCCCATTGTAAACTGTCACCTGCTTCTCCCACACAATACGAAGTGAAAACAAAACTAAAAACTGCTAATGTCGCATTGAGGGAGAGAGCAGGAGTGTAGCTCTTTTAGAGATGCCAAACTAAAACTAAAAATATAAAAGGTCATATTTTCAATATCACTTATAAAAGGTGTACTTCTGAAATTCTCCATTATGGCATCTAGTTACAAAAAAACCATATGGTTACCAAATGCATATACTTCTAAAAATTTTTCAGCAGCATGAAAATGTGTTTCTTTGGGTGTTAATTTGTACTTCATCATCTGATGCAAAGTCAGATGAAACTGCTTACTAAAGACAGCTGCGTTAAAAATGGTTTAGAATTAATCTACCTATTATGACCTTGGAAGTTTTCAAAAAGTGTGTTGTACCAGCAAAAGAAAACAAAAAAATGTCAAGACAAACAAATCATGGGGCAGTTTACATACCTGATTCATTGTTGTGAATCTCCTTTTGCTTCACAGATTGTGATTCAGAGCAGTTTGACAGCATTGCTAATTGCCAGTATGTGTCAGTGAAGCACAGGCAGGCTGTCACGCTCTGGATGGTGGGGTTTTAATTCTGAGGTCTTGATGGTGCTTCAGGAGTATCACTAGGACATTTGGCTTGAACTCCTTGTTTCATTTAACAAAAAAGAAAAGTTGCTAGGGAATTCCAACCTCTGCTGTGAATTTCCTGTTTACCTCCTGCTTCCCAACAAATCTTGTGAGTTTTAGTAAAGTCTCTAACATCATACAGGAGGGACAATAAATTTAGTGGTGAGCAATACTGAGAACATCTGCTGTTGTGTTCCCTAGTGCAGCTGCACAGTAAGGTGGATAATTGGGTATACACTGACATGTAAGCCAGGTGGACAAATGAGGGAGGAGGATTCATGTGTGAAGTTGAGATTGTGTCTGTATGATAGTCATATTCTGCTTTCAGAAGCTGTCCTTAAATTTGCCAGAACATAAGGGATTTTTAAAGCTGTTTTCTTATGTTCCTATGGGAACTACTTTTACTGTCCTTACTTACAACCTTCATAATTTTCCCATTGATCTTTGAGAAAGATCCAGTTAGTCCATCTTGTTTTGCTCTGTGTTTTGTTCCTCAGTGTATCCTTTTTGAAGATCAGCTTCCCACCAGGGGTGTAATCCATTCTGACATTATCAAAAGAAAAAGACCTTCCTGACTCTTTCCCTGGTTTCACTAAAAAGACTTGAAATTTGCATCAGTGATCATAATTTCATTGGTTTAACATATGACGCTGAGCATTTGCTTAGCTCAGTGACATACTGTGTATGTCCTGAGATACTGAAGAGTGGTGGCATACTACATGGTTTCACCAAGTAGTAGCTTCGTTAACAGTAGAACCATTTTGTTTTGCATGACAATGATAAAATAAGGAGAAACCATAAGGGAAAGTGAGGGAAACTCTTCCCTTCTCTCTGTCCACAGCCACAAACATTTATAAGTCTTAAAATCCTTACAGCAGAGCTATTTACCAATGAATACTGGCAGTAAAACCAAAGCATTCTCAGATTTATCACAATAT
The DNA here is from genome assembly GCF_963082525.1 of Nesoenas mayeri. NCBI lineage: Eukaryota > Metazoa > Chordata > Aves > Columbiformes > Columbidae > Nesoenas > Nesoenas mayeri. The sequence continues at coordinate 148,943,710 of NC_137541.1, read as the reverse complement.
CTCATAGCCTGCAGCTTGAAACCCAACTAGTTGATTACTTATAAAAAATGGCAGCGGATAAAAAATGCATTGGCCTCAATTCCATATTTAGATGTTTTGGATGGCACAGATTTCACAGTTTGTGAGTCTGAAGAGAGAACAGTTGATGTGAGTCCAAGATTGAAATTGCTCATAATCTCCTTGTTCTGCACAAAATATATGATGACAGGACTCTGAAAGCAGCTGCTAAAATTTAAGGTTAGATATAAAAATACAGTAATTCAAGTTTTGGAATGAAGAAAAAATAATATATTGCATCATAATAAAACTGCTATCAGAAAATTTTGAAATGTCTTCCGAACAATGTGGAGGAAGATTATTTCTTGCAAACTAAGAGAGAATTTGTGAGTCAAACCCAATTTTCTTTAGCTAGAAACAGTCTTTATGTTCAGTGACTCACAGAGGTAACTTATATGTTTTGAGACATCCTTGAAAATCCTGTCTATCCCTTTTCTGCTAAACCAGAGGAGTGTGTGTCTCCAAAAAGTGGTCTAGTCAAAGATGTGATCTGTATTTGAGACAAGATCTTATGTGCCTAAGTTCTATCTAATTTTCCAAGTATACTATCTGGCCAAATAAAAAATGCTACCCTGTCTAGAAACCTTGTCTTACCTGTCCTTTGACTGTCACAGCAACAGCAACACAACCATTCAGTGAGCCAGTTCTTTCAGTTGATGTCTTGTTTGTGCAGGATGATTTTGCTTACTATTCTGCAAGGCTCTGAAATGCCTACATGAATTTATTTTTTTGTAATTCATCTGAATTCCTAAATCATGATCAGCTAGTGTTTAATTTACCTGCAGATTCTAAAGAAGCATGGAAGTCCTAGGGTCTGGATCTAGACAGCAGATCCCAGCTGCTCCCTGACTCCACAGTGTGTGAACATTAGTTGTGGCTGCATCCACTCTTCTTCCTCTAACCAGCCCCAGTCAGCCCCCATCAGAGTGACTGAGGGATACTGCCATTTCAGGGACACCACACAGTGTATCTAGGTAGACAACAGGACTAGAATTTTTCTCTTTCCATTAGCTTTCTTTCTGAAGCTTATAGTAAATTTAGGCCATTCTTTCTGTAGTTTCACACTAATAAATGCTTTCTTCAGATTATTTTGAAGGTTCCAAAGAATATCCTATGCCTTTTCTATTCACAACTGCTACCCAGAGTCTTCTGCCATCAGCAGGTAAGGGGGAGGCAATGGGAAAGCTTTCAGAAATCCAGGCACAAAGTTAGAAGTGCCCTCAGAAGGCATGAGACTTCAGACAACACAAACAACTGCCTTGCTTCACTGCTGTAGTGGGGTATATGTGTGGAAAGACTTTCTTTGCTGAAGAGAAGGCAATACTAAAGTAGCAGAAGGAACTTTTTGTTCAAAAATGCAGAGTGGGAGCTATGGAAGAAGCTCAGATTGTGACTTGGACTTTGTTCAACTTGCTTTTATGCAAGATGGGAGTTAGTTTATATTCTTGTTCCCTCTGGAGGATGTGTGTTTCTTTGACCTGCTGTCACTCGGAAAGAAGAGGGAAGACAAGAGCCGAACTGGGGTTGGGAAGGCTGTCTGATTGGTCCCAGGTGAAGGACACATGTTTCATCTTCCAAATCACTAGTGGCATTGCTCTCTCCCCTGGGTAACCAAGGGATGGCACTGCATGGATCACTGATTCTGGTACCCGGAAGACAGATGTTCAGTGCAACTGCAGATGGAAGATCAAAGACAGCAGAGAAAAATGAGCAAAGGATTACAGCAGGCAGGTAAGTTACTCTACGTATTTGCATTTGGCTGACAGAGCCTTTCCCCAGCAGAAGTCCCTTAGAGATGTTTTCCATCCTGCCTCATTACTAGGGTGCATTCTCAAAAAACAGATTACAGGCATTTATATTTCCTTCAATGCTCTATCAGGTCCATCACTCCAAGTGCTCCCTCTAGAAATCAAATGGATCACTGGAAATCAGACAGATCACTGGAAATCACAACTTCACCCAGAGGTACCTTCTGTTCCCTTGTTACCCAGCCACAATAAATGTGGCTCAGAGAAGAGCAGGATTTTGTATTGTTATTTTGCAGGATGCCAAGTTATAAAAGCTCAAAAATCACATCAGACTCCCTCTGACAAAAAGGACTTTTTAAACAAGGCTTGGTTATTTGAGCCCTCAGCTTGCATAGATTAGTTTGCTCAGAGCTCCCTCCAGCTCGGCCTTGGATATCTCCATGGATGGGATGAGGAAGTGGAAGAGGTATTTTTCTCTAGTATTTTTCTCTCTGGCCATCCTGCCTCCCACGAGTGGCTGAGACAACTGGATAACAGTCAAAGCTTGTCTGTAATTTGGTAGGTGGCTGGGGTAGTTTGCTTTCTGACATAATCTCCAGTTTAGCTGAAATCTGGTATCTCCTTACTTATTATAAGACCTGGCAGCAGGGATGTTAATTGAAAATACTGGGTAATTTGTCAGTCTAAGCTAGCAATGCATACAAATGTCAGACCTGCCATAGGAGGAAGGTAGGGTACTAAGCTGTTTCATATTTCTGAACATGTTCTTGCCAAAGTGCTATATATTACTTTTCTTAAAACCACTTAACAGTTCCTTTGAATCACAGATTAATTTTTTACAGCAGTTAAATTCCATATCAAATGTAAGACTTTCTCTTCCTTCAACCAAAAATCTGTTTTTCAGCAGAAATGGAGAAGCAGTTGTAAAGCCTACCAAAACCAGAATTAGATGGTCAGAAGAATGGACTAGGGTGAAGTTTCAGAGGAGGATTAAATTATATGTCTTAAAAGATTGGCATGAAACTTTAATTTGTTTTCCAGCATGGAGATTGTCTGATAGCTAGAATATTATCTCTATACTACAGGGGGAAATCTAGTTGTAACCTGTGGACACTTGCTTTTCTTCCTGTTATCCCACCAGCTGTAGGTAACAGCTTTTTATAAGTGATACTGAGTTGGGCATCAGCCATCAAGGCATGGCTGGTTCTGTACAAGCCCTGAAATATTTGCTGCCACGATATCTCTGCTAAAGGTACTCATGCTAACACACCTAAACCAGTTCCATTATTTCTCAGGACAGGTCTGGTCCATCTTAGAGCAGACACCTGCCTACTCCAATTTATCTGGGTTTTCTCACACATATAGGGCTTTCTGGGTTTGTCTAAGCTCCAGAGCCACACTGACCTTCCATGCTGTCAGGTCCAAGAATATACCTTGTTCAAGTCCCAGCTCCACTTGAAGCTGAGACTTGGCCCACAGCTCTTCTGTCTTCTCCTATATCTTGGTTTTAGAGGAAAACTGAGCATATAAATCAGCTGCTTGTCCTGAATTGCCCCATCCACATCCCTGAGCTGGTCAGCCAGGAGCCACAAGACAAGCAATGATCAGCTGAGATGCAGACTGATGCGTATCAACACCATGACTAAGTAGTACTTGTGTAACAGAGATCATAGAAACAAGGGCACAAAGGCTTTGGGATCTGTCCCTAAGAATTTACCAGCTGCTGTCATTGCTTATGTTCTGGGCGATATGAAGGGTCATGTCCATGGTCCGGACATGCTGGTCAGGACAGAAGTTAATAAATTGAAGTAATTAATAAATTGAGGTACTGAAACAACTTTTTCCCTTATATTCCTTAAGTTTTTTGATGTTGAGTACCATACTTTTTATCATTATTTCCTTAAGAGGAGAGTATTGTTGTTCAGCTTCTTTCATTTTTTTTTTCTCTTACTTAAATGTCTAGTTCCCAGATGAATTTTGTTCTGTGAGAATCAAAACTTTCATTTAGAAAAGCTTTCACTCATTTAAAGATGTTTCAAACATTACCCCGGTTAAAACTGACCCATGAAAAGTACAGAAAAAGAACTTCAGAGTTACTGGTTTTATACACTGTGCTTTTTTTCCGAAAAAGGCAATTTAAAAATAGTCAAATAATGTAATCAATTTTGGAAGATTCAGAAGTTAGATGAAGTCAAAGTTGCTATAGGTTTTAAAATGGAATAATATCCAACAAGCCAAACAGTAGATTTACTGATTTGATTTATACACACATAAAAAAGAAACATTTTGTGTCACTGTGAAAATTTCATTAATATTCAAAGAATCTGGCTATGAACTCAAAATTACTAGGTAGGAAATCTTCGCATCTATATAAGTCAGAAGCAGAATCTGTATTTCTAAAGTGTTGTCCTATTTTTGCCCCTTTCTTAGCAATTGGTCCTGAAGGGGTAGTTTTTCCATCAACATTTTTTTTTTTTTTCTTTTCTGGAGAATGAGAATTATTTCCATCTGTTTTAAAGCAAAGCACAGTCTGTCAAAGCATAGTAACAAGATTTCCCACGCAACATAAACTGAACTTTTAAGAGCAGGAATCTCAGAGAATTTAAAAATAGTATTTTCAACTCGGCAATAGTAATTTTTCTGATCACTTCCAATCCACATTCTTAGGACTCCAGCCTACCGTTATGAAAAAAACCCTTCTCCTCTCTTGCTCACAAGTCCCTCCAGCAAAATGCTTCTCTGCTGAAAAATATGTTGTGTCCTAGTTTGAGACAGATTACATTCTTGTAAAAAATACAGGTGGAAGATGGATAATGCATCTCATATGTCCTTCTGTTGTTTTAGCTCCACTTTTTTTCCCCTTATGGTCTCTCTCCAACTTCCATTTTTGTAGCCTTCCTACATAACCTGCCTTCAGGTGAAATCTCAAATCTTCTAAACCTATCATGATAGAGAGGGACTCAAATGTGACTTTTAAATTTCAAGGTGAGATTTCAATTTGACCTAATTAAAAATGAATATTTTGAAGGGGTTTTTTTTTTGTCTGTATTCTCAGAATGTTGTTCTCAGACAATTGTATCAGATAACATCACACAAAAATATCAGCTCCATGACATTTTTCACCAGTCAGGAAAAGCAACATTTGCCATACTTCTGAGTTACTAATTTGTGAACCTTTAGTAGATGATGTCTCTGCAGCTGGTCTGTGGAGACATGCTGGGCAGTGAAACTGATGGTTTCTTTATTTTAATTAAATTAAAAGTCAATGCCAAGCATGCATTTTGTTCTATGAGAAAGTGAGAAAGCTATAATTTAATTGATTCCAGAATTAGGAGTCTATAGTCTCCCACAATTTCATTGAATACCTACAAAAACTAATACTGGCTTCCAGTAATGTTCTTCACAAACAAAATATCCACATATCAGGTTCAACTTTTGACATGAATTTCTTGTCAACATTTGCCCACATAGCTCATATCTGCCACTCAGATGTACCTAAGGCATTATTTATTCTTAAAATATAGAAAACAAAATTATGGATCACCACATTTCAGGTATTACTGGAATTTTGGCAGTGTTACAAATTCAGAAGAATGTTTTAACCAAGAATCACTTGTAAAATATATGTATTTCCTTTCTATTTCCTATTTTAAATCTAATTATAGAATAAGATTTTGCAGCAGATATAAAAAAAAAGCAGCCATGTTATATAAGAGCAAGGTTTCTTACAAAATTAAATAGATTCTTTAGCAAGACGACAGCTATTTTTTCTTGGCATTAGTGATTGCAGATCCCTAAGAGAACACTTGAAAAGCTTTGTGACAATCCTGGCCAAAACTGTAATTGAATGAGGAGACAGACATGCACATTCTGCAAAAAACAATTCGCCAAATACTTGTCATGTTCTATACTTAGCGTTACCGCCTTCGGAAAACAAGAACAGACAACTCAGTCAAATATCTGCTGGACATGTGTCGTAACTTTAACAGCAACCAGCAAATCCATAGTAGGATTTGGCTGGCTGGTAGGAATCCAGCCACGTGAGTACCCATGTGATAAACACAGAGTAAAGAGTTCTGTGCCAAATGCAATGACCAAGGGGAAGAACAGAGCCAGGGCTACTGAGGTGTTCACTTTTATTATATTATGCAGAAGTTTAATTTAGGGGGGTATGTGTGCAAATTGCAAATGCCCGATGTTTCCTTCCTTCTCTCCTCAGTGACTCAGCAGGAGGCCAGGGCACGCTTTCCTTGCACTGGGATCTGCTGGAAGATGTGATGGCAGGATCGCTCTGATGTTTCAGGATGTGTCCTCAGACACGAGTTCCTCCCCTAATCCAGAGTAATAATCCATATTGCAAGCATTAATGGGTACTCAAGCACCTGGGTTCACAACTCAGGGGTTTCTGAAAGTCAGCTCTACTTAACATTGTTATCCTGTGTTCCACTTGTGATGGAGATCAATGTGTTTTAACTCCTGTCAGTTAATGGGCTATAGACACTGAGAGAACAGGACTATTCAAGAGTGAGGTATTACTACTGTGCAAATCATTACATCTTCATTCATTCCAATGACAACTTCAGTGCAGCAGAGCATTAAAATGTTGTTGTCTTTGGGGTTTGAGAACCAAAGAAAAGAGAATTATTTGGGGTTCGATTTAGAATCGTTCTCCCAGAACTGACTTTATCTCCCCTTTGTTGTTACCATAGAAACTGAGCTGTGTTTGGGGACGCAAATGGGATAAGGCTCTGAGGCTCAAAGGAAAAATAACTTCCCTCAGCCAGGTTTCTGCCAGGAACCTGGAAGCACAGCACAATAGCTATTTGCCCCTGGAATAGGTCTTTCCTTGGAATACAGCTGCTTCCATGGACTGAGAAGGCACATTGGTCTCTGACTTACAGATTCGTTGATGGGAAACTCAAGCTTTAGCCTTTATGATTAAGATTAGGCTGAGTTAGGTAAAAATATGGACAAGACAAATATATACACGTAGAATAATAATTGTGTTTAAAAAATCATATATTTAATTTGATCTATGTACATTTAATACAAGTACATTTTCTAGGTGGATGTTGTCCATCTCAAAAAATAGCAGCCTGCCTTACAGGGTGCCTGAATGCTTGCAGGAGGCAAATCAGAAGTAATTTTCTGATACCTAATGCATACAACCTAACCACTAGCAAGCTAAATTCTACAAAAGCCTCAAATACAAGTGTATGCATGGAGGAATAATCCTCAGCCTAATAAGCAATGATCCTGGCAAAGCATAGGCATTAGGTTTTTTTCTGACAGAGTCCCTGGACAGTAAAGAATATTAAAGGAGACTGGAGACTTGGCAGATGCTAACTGCTGCTGGATGACAATTACATTTTAACAAGAGAACAGGCAATTAATTTTTTTTCTATTCATTACTGTGCAAAAGGATAACAAATATTTGAATGATAGTGCTTGACCACCAGCTAGATTTATGGATTATTGTGTTTTGAAAACAGGCATTTTTGCTGTAGGATGCTGCATATCTCTGTGTGTGAGAGGTGTAATTTGTGTACAGTAGGAAAAGGAAAGGGCCCAGGGTGGTACGTAGACAAAAATTCTGAATGGAAGGAGAGAAGAACATCCTCACAGTTTTCCTTGTAACCTGGGGTATTGTGTCATTGCATGGCTTCTCCTGTGAAAGGTACTATCACAACAAATGAATTAAAGAAGCAGAAGGTAATTTCCAGAAAGAGGAAAGTGTTAAACCATAAATTATTTATTCTGCCAGGGCAAGTGTACATGAGTGACTCCACCTGCAGAGGCAGCCCCCAGGGAAAGCCTGGACAGGGATCTCTCTTCAGCAGCCACGGCTCAGTCTTGGTGGTAGCTTCAGGAGGAGGGGGGTGGAACTCTCTTTTCAGGGAAGTTCATTTCCAAGGCAAGGTCTGTGTCTGTGCTAGTCTTGCTTTATCTGTAGAGCAACCAGTAAGAAGCTGGAGGGAAGGGGTATTAATCTAACAGTGGTGGTATTTAGAATTTCAAGATACGTTTTCATCAAAATGATACCTATCAAAATGAGTTATGCTCCTTCAACACTTATTTAATGTGGGCATATTTTCTAAAGACCATGAAAAAACAAGCTCCATGGAGCTTAGTTTTATAGCTGAGAGAATCCATTTAGTGTCTAGAAACCTTTCCTCAAAGGGATACTGAAACCACCGCCTGTTACCTCTATATGTCTGCTTCACAGGTTTGCTGTGCTTCCACATCTGTCTGTCTGTATCTCTCTCTCTCTATTGTTTTTTGGTTTTATTGCTGAGGGTTTTGGTTTTTGTTTGTTATTGTGGTTTTGTTTGTTTGTGTTTTGTTATTGTTGTTTTTTGTTTGGTTGGGCTTATTATTTGGGAGCAGGACTGCTTTTTGTTCAGGGTTTGTACAGCACCTATACAGTTAATGACTGAGGCAATGATAACAGTGTTATAGCTGATAACAACATTCTTAGGAGCAGCTGCTGCTTGTCTCTCTGAAGGTAAAATCTTGTAGGTCTTTTCTACCTGATTCTGTTCAGTACAGCCAAAAGATGGCAGCATTTTACTCGACATGGGTGTGTGAGCCTTGCAACTGTTTGCAGGATGAAACTCAACACCCTCTTTGAGATGGAACAAAAAATGCAACCTCCATAATAATGGAGTAGTCAGGATTTCATTATAATCCCTACTAAATATAAACAATACCAAAATGTGTTTATACCATAACTAAGAATAAGTGCTATCCCAGAAGCTTACTTTTTCAATAATTTTACTTAAAACTGTTTAAACAGTGTTTTGGGGGATTTGGAATACAATAGGGTGGGGGGGTTTAGTGTGGTCAGGTTTATTATATTTTCCATGTACCTTTGTGTTTCCCACCAACTCCCGGCTGCAGTCAGATATAAAACTCAGTTTTATTAATTTTGGATATGTGAAAAGAGAGACGTGGGCAATTTTGACCACTCCATAAGAGCTTTCTATGCAGTGAAACCTATGAAGTTTTTTTGTTTAATATATATCACTTCCAGGAAATTTTCCATTCCTGTGAGATGCAGGTCAGTGTTATTTCTGTCACAGGTGTGTAGAAGGTGAAGCAAATTGAAGTTATTTGGCTTCTTAAGAGCTGCCTTCATGGCACCCTTCCTAAGTATCTGCAGACACTTTTGTAAATGCCACAGAGCATCTCTGCATCTGTAGGTACGAAACACATTTGAAAACCTAGCCTGAAGGGACTCATTATGCTGTACTGAAAGTTTATGTACATAATTGTCTTTGCTTCTGGACCTCATTTTAAAGAGAGCTCTCAAAACCTTGCAAGTAGCTTTAAAAAGCAGATAGCTAACACTATTAAAAAATGAGATTATTTATATCCTAATTTCTAAAAAAACAATGAACTATTTTATTTTTTAGGTGTTTTTCCCCCAAGTTCATGAACACTAATTTATTTCCTAAAGTGCTTGCAGGTAATTTCCAGTCAGATGACATCTTGCAACCTCTTGTAGGTAAAATTGCTAAGAAGTGCCTCGAATACATACACTTGATTAAGTGTACCTGAATTTAATGGCATTAGTGTGCAACAGCAGTAACATTAACATTTTGTCTTAAAACCTTTCTAAGTCACTCAGCTAATTCAGATAAAAAGACAAAACATTCTTCTTAAATCTGTTGTCTATTTTTCTTTAGCCTCAAAAAGCCTCTTGGGTATTGGTTGACATTTTGAGGCTTATCAGACTAATTAGAAGGGCCAAAATTTCAATTTCTAAGGTCAGTCTGGGTGGTGTGTGCTGAATACTTCGTCTCTGATGCCTGGTAGATGTCTGCACTTGCTGCTGTTGGATCAGCACACCAGTGCCCACTATCAGCATGTGTGAGTGTGTGTTTGCTCTTGTAGCAACAACACTCAGGTGGAAACTGTTCAAGGAGCCTTGGAACTGTAGGTTGCCCATCACTATCACTACAAAGTCCCAATGGGGGCTGTGGGTAAGGATGCTGCCAACACCATGCAATAACTCTTTTAGTTTGCTGGTTTTCATCATCTTTTCACATCATAGCTGAGAAAAATCCTTTCATCTTTAAACAAACAACAGGTTATTTCGTAGTAGAGAGCAAAATTACTGTGTAGAAGGTTGAAGATGGTCATCTAATCCAGCCTGAGTGTGAGAGACCAGCTAAAGTTGCTGACACTATCTCTAACAACAGGTTTCAAGCTTTTCAGGAAATTATTTCACAAGATGCTACAAAGACAGCTCACCCTGTCAAAAAGGATTTTATACTTTATTTGTGGCTGAACTTCACTGGAAATGAGTATCATATGTAAGAGCCTGCTCAACCCTTATAACCTGGTAAAAACTGTTCAAATTTGCATGATCTTTACATCTTTGGAATAGGGAAACTGAAAAGAGTCCCATTGAGGCAGATGGGACCAATGGTGTAAGCAATTGCTGGGCCTATGGGGCAGAAAAAATGAGGGAGATCTGGAAGTCCTCATCCCTTACCCTAATCAAGATGAGCTACTTGTCTGCTCTTCAATCCTTGGGAACATGACTGCACCCTCATTTAATCTTTGAGGCAATAGGGAATAGTGTCACTGGTGTGCAGAGCTTTGGGCATGAGGTTAAGTAGTCCAGTTGTGAAATGCTGAGGGGATGCCAGGGAAAACAAGCAAAGTTATGAGTTCTGAAAGGGTTAATAAATCAAACAAACACATGATAGGCAGTTTTCTAACACAACTATTGTTTTTAATTTGGTTATTTTTAAGTTTCAAAGTAAGGCTGAGAGTAGTCGTGTCTGTTAGTTACACTGAAATCACAATCTCAAAAAATAAAGTCTTGGCACACAGCGTGAGTTAATCCGTTTGAAAATAATTCTCAATACAGAAAATATTGTCTAGAGATTAGTTTATGGCCAGTGAGCATGTAGAGTCTGTCAATTCTGTCAGCCACAGCCTCCACGGGGAAAGGAAATGAAGCTGTGGATTAGGATTGTTAGTTCTCCAGCCATGAATGGCTGGAAAGAAAGCAAAGCTGTGGATCTACCTCTTTCTGCAAAGCTGCTTTGAAAACCTGCATTATTCTTTCTGAAGACTGCAGAATGGTTCTTCTCCAATGTGTTTTTTCTTCTGTTTGTAACGTAATTCTACCCTGTGCTGAATATGGATCACATCAGAGTTGATGGATGCCGGATGTAATTTGCCTTCATGTTTTTACACCCATAGTTATCAGGAGCCTTTCCCTAGGATCCATTGTTCAGGTAGCAATCTGAGAGGGTAAAAAAGGGAGAATAAAATCATTTGGAAACATGTTTCCATTACACAGTTTTGTGCCTGTATATTTCTACTGAGTTGTATCACTTTGACTGGGACCCAAAGTCCTAAAATATGTGATTTATCAAAAAAACCTAGGCATTTTTACATGCAACTCTAAGTCTGACACCAAAGCAACTGGGCAGAAAAATTAACTAATAAACTTCTACTTTCCTAGTTTTTGTGTCACTCCAGTGTTGCTTTAAGACTCTGATTTTCTCCCATGTGGAAAAAAGAAACTAGGTTGATTCAGATTTTCTCATTCCCAAGGCTCTATAGCCTATGTTCCAATTGGTCATGTTGTCCCAAGTGTTTCTATTTTATATATAACTACATATACAGTCTCAGAACTACAGGAGAAAAGTGACAGTTTTGAATGTTCATGAAGTTCAGTAGATTTAACCTAATATTTTCATTGCTCACATAGTTCATCTATCATTTGCAGCCACTAGAACAGAAAGCAAGCCAGTTTTTATTTGTATGAAAACCAGTGTACAGGATGTTGTATGTGTTAGAGAACTTCACTATTTGTGCCCAGTTCTCCACTACTTCACCCCTAATTATATTGGACTATTAAAAAAAAAAAAGTGTTAAAATACTATCTGAAAGTTCTACTGACTTCATTAGCAGCCTTGATTACCCATTAAGGAAAAAATTCCCAAGATTTCCATTTATCATTAAGACTAATAGTTTCTTTCTCCTGGTCTTCCTAAGAGGACCATCAGAAAGTTGTCTGCAGTTCCTAACAAAAAGAAAAATAACACTGCTCCAGTTAAGTGTCTGAGAACTAAAAGCTGGTATAAACCTACCATAGGATTGCTAAATCCCATTTGATTAGCAGGAGATTACATTTTGTTTTGCTGTCTCTCTGCATATAGCTTTCCTTCCAGCACTTTCATTAGCAGTACAGCTAAAATGGGCACTAAACCAAATTACATGCTTCAGTCATACAATTCTATTAAGGTGAATTTTCTGTAAATTAGCTAGATTTATTCTCTATGATTTTGTGTGACTCCAGATGTTAATTAAAAGTTGTGTTGGCCAGAAGAGCGAGGTGAGCTCATGTCACCTGTAACAATTGATATTCTCCTCCAGAAACACTTTTCAGCTTCAAGCCTCAGTTGGAATTAGTGCAGCCACATCCATTGGAGCAGATGAGGTCCATTGAGTACGCTTTAAAAAATAAGGTTTCCACCCAAATAAAGGCTTGGCAGGACTTCAGCTGCAACATCCAAATCCATGCATCAGAGACCTTTGCTCCACATCCACCAAAATCAGAAGGTTTCCAAACAGAATCTTAGACATCTGTGTTTACAGGAAGCTTCCCAAGCCGCCTGTGGCTCTGCTTCTGCATCCGTCCAGAACAGTGCCAGTCAAGCAGTGAGTGGCCCACACCAGTAGAAACACTTGTGATAAAATGACCAATTGGAACATTGGTGACAATGATGGCGACAATGTCTTAGAAACTATCAGTCACTTTACAAGGTGCTGTGAAGAGCAAGGCTGAGATACCTGAGATAGTTGTCACATCAGCAGTGCTATTACAGCCATATTCCTATCACGGAACTAACTAGCCCTGTTAACTCCTCACTGCACTGCAGACCATCACATAGAAGCCAAATCCCATTTGCCTTGGTATGAGAGGCATCTCACACTCAGCTGGAGGTGTCTTCATACTAGACCCATCCTTGGATTCCTTGATTCATTCTTGAGGGTACCTTTGTCTTTTACATTGAAGGAAGCGTTGTTCAAAACAAAAGCAGATTCTCAAACCCTTCGTCCATTAAATATGTGTCTTTCAAGCACCCACTATGTGTCATGCTCCTTGTATTCCCTCTACGCAGAGACACAGCTTCAGTAGGAAGATGGAGGTGTATGGCATGATACTTGTTGCTACTGTCTTTAATGGTAGAGCGCTCAACTCCAAGTGCTGTTAAGTGTTAAGCTGGAGCTTCTCACACGTTCCTCCCTGTGATTCCTTTTTGTTAAATTAGCACAGCTGAATGAGGCCATGTCTGAAGCAGGCAAAAAAGGGGGAATGGTTCCTAAGTCTGTGCCACTAGCTTTTCCTGCATGAGTTGTGGCTGTTGCTTCAGGCAGACACACTCGCCTCCTGCTTCCATGCCAATTCCCACCCTTCTGGCAATATTACCTATTTGCCAGCATCCTGCCACCATGAAAAAGCCAGGTTCCCTCCTGTATGCTTGATGCTTACTCCAAAGTAGAACAAAGAAACATGTGCCAGTGCTTGCAAACTTTCACAGCTCTGGCATGGTATGGACATTCAGAATATAGACAACACACAGAATATGGGCAAAGAGAGATGCGATACAAATACTTTCTCTTTTCTGAATTTGAAAAATTTAGATGTTCCTCACTTCCTCCAAATGACACAGTAGGTGTCAGCCAGCAGGAAGTCTGACTCTGAAGCCAAAGCATGCAACAGGTAGACTGTGGTCGTGCTTCATTTCACATTAGGAGTGCACTTTTTGAATAAACATGTCAATTGTCACTACTTAACTACGCTTTGGTTTGCATTGCAGAAGTGTGTCTCGAAACAGATTCTTTCAGATGACACAAAGACAAAACACACTGTCTGAGCACACCTAGCATGCACAGTTCACTGCAGCCCCCCAAAAGGCAAATGGTGTGAATACGGGATACTCAAACCCAGCTGTTTCATTCTGCAGGACTCATTGTGCCATATGTTCTTCTTGTAAACATGCCTGTTTCCAGCCCAGACCGGGGCACATGAAGTGCAGAGGGGATGGGACTCCTCATCTAACCCTGGGCTCAGCCTCTCCTGCCAGCCAGCTCTGCCCATTGCTATGTGTGAGTCAGGAACTGGATGGGGACTTCACACCTGGGTTCTGCTGGAGCTAGCCCTGCACGAGGACCATATGCGTCCCTTAAAGGTACAACAAAAATAAATGTAACAGACTCTTTCATCCTGAAAAATTCTGGAAAATTCCCAAATGAGGAAGGAGCGCTGTATAGTTACAGTAATTGGGAGAAGCAGTCATCTGATGCACACAACACTTCAGCAGCCAAAGTTTTATCCATAAATTGAATTGCAGGATTTTCTTTGTTTGTACAGAAAAGGCAAACATCTGTTTAGGAAGCTTGTTTGGTCTTTCCTTTTTGAGGTTTTTTTCAATATAAATATCCAGTCTCACAGCTACTTGTTGAAATAACATGCACTTATGTATTTTGTTTCTAAATCACAGGAAAAAGAATATGCATCTTTGAAAATCTGATAGACTGTAGAAATTTTTTCCCTCTCTTCTACGTACTAGACAAAAGGATTATTTTTTCTAACCAATAGAATACTGCTGTTAATTTCATTTGTCTAAAATAAGCCTCCCTTAACTGAGTCATGGTATTTTCCCACTCAACTATGGGAAATCATTTAGAACAAAGATGACAAATAATGCTGGAATGACAGACAAAATTAATTACTAGCACCAGAACCATCTAAAAACATCAGTCTGAAAGGAACCTATTAGGTTGTTGAATCTATTCCCTGCTTTCCTTAGAAAACATACTATTTTAGCTTCTCTAATATTCTGATATAACTCTATTTTTTAACTGATTGTTTTGCCCCTTTCAAAATGCTGAATGCAAACCCACTTCATGACTAGAAGTCTGTGCATTTGATCATATGCTAGCTTTCCACTTTCACATAAATATTTCACCTTCCCATAATATCTATTCCATTGAAGCAGTGTAACAGAGTAATCCTGAACCTCTGTTTTGCAAAAGTATATGAACCATGGATGTTCAATTGATATCTATCCCCTCAGTGGACTTTATCACAGATGACTCTTAGTACCAACTGTAGTCAACAAATGCACAAAGTTTTTAGGACAAAGACTGAATTGCTGGAACCTAAGAGCAATATAGATGCATTCCCAGATTGCTGTTCCTGATCTAAAAAGTCTCTCAGCTGGCACTGTTGCCCTTGCCAGATTCATTTTTTTTCATGTTCTTGTGAATGCTTTCTTTCAAAGACTTTTTAAATTTTCCTCATAAACAATTTGCAGTATTGACATGATAGCTTTGATATCTCGCTTTCCTTCACATTCCTGGCACCATCCGGATGTGGAATATGGCTATAGATATGGGTGAGTCTCAGGATGGGACTTCATGAAAATGATCTCTGAAACAAGACTAGAAGAGCACATGTAGCTTCTGAAGGTCTGTGAACTCTCATCTTCCATGAGAAACATATGAACAGTCATATTCTGTTCAAAAAGCCTGAACAGAAGGCTTTTTTACTGCTTAGCTCCATCAATATGAACTTAATCCCTCAAACGCGCAATAAAAATGTGTCTGCACTGTAAAACACACAAAAGTTTACCAGGATCATGTAAATAAGAGCAGCAATAACAGATGCATAAATAAACATGATATCATGGCATTTAATTTTTATTTGGCAGCTATCTCAAAAGCTGTTCCTATGGGAAAGTCATCACACATAAGAAATCTTTACTAACCCATATAAATAAATCTGTCTGGTTCCAATTTGCCTTGTTACTGATGTAAGCTGGAAAATTGCCACCTTGGAGAGCAGACTTGGGTTTTCAGCATTTTTACAAAATTCCCTGCTTTGCATTGAGGTGTGTGATGGCTCTTGAGACGTCAAGGTCTGTCCATGCCAATACCAACAGCAGGGAGTTGGTGCCTGAATTTCACAGCTAGTCCCCTTCTGACTGGCAGCTATTTTCACTAAAAAAAAAGCATCTTTCTGTACCATGTCTTGTCTCTTTCTCTCAGTTGAATGCACACACATCAAATTGAGTTCATAATTTAAATTAGTTCTTTCTGTTTAGAGTATTTGGTAACTTCCTTCAGAACAACTTAGTTAACATGCAAATACAACACCAAAAGTTTTAGACCCAATAAACATAACGAAGTCAACAGTTCTTGCATTGTAGAAAAGTGAAAAAAAAAAAAGTCATAAAACTAGAAAAAACAGTCATGACTTCTTTGTACTAGCATAATTTGTGATCAGGGTTTGCAATCTTTGTCTTTTCTAACAATGAAGCATTGTAGGAGAGAATTTCTAGATACGACCTTGCATGAGGGGAGAAACTGAAGTATTCAGGTTTTTGTATCCCTGGGGAAGGAGGGAAAGGAACAGAGAAAAAAATCTTTCCTTTGCTCAAAGGCACACCAAACTCATTAAACCGTAGCTTATAGTCTCTAAAAGAATCATATACACTGGAGAATACATGGTGATTGGACAAGAGACTGCTTGAAAGTCATTTTTATGGGGGTGATAAAAGCCTGGGGTCAGGAAAGAGAGAGGAGGTCGGAGTGCTTATCTTGTTATCTAACAGCTGTAAGCTGCATATTGATCTGGTTTTGAGCAGCGATAAACAAAGCCATGAACCCAGTTGAGGCAGATTGTAGAGTCTGGAACAAACATGCATCTGTCATTATTTGGGATCATATGTCGGTGACACAACCTCTGTTAAGAGGGGGCTGTGTGAAGCTGGAGATCTGGGTGGCTTTATTAAAGAAACAAATTTGGAAAGCTGCTTGGAGCTCTGTCCTATAAGATTACATTTTACAGAACTTTAGAAAGCATGCAGAAGGCCACAAAAAATGCAAAGTGGCATAGGAAAAAAAAGGAAAGAAGAAATTTTGAGGCAAAAGGAATGCAGAATAAATTCAGGAATAATTTTAAAATCTTTCCCTCCTTTAATCACATCTTGTCTTCTTTCTTTTTCCTTTCTTTTTTTTATCTTATGCATTACTTTTCTTTCCTCTCATCTCTCTCTTCAAAGGATGAGCTCATTAGGAAGGTTCATTAGGGCAGTCAAAAGCTAGTCGATATTGAGACTTTGTCATCTGTCAGAGCAAAGTCAGTGTATGAAATTTCATTAAAGGTAAGATATTTCATTGGTGTAACCTGTTGCAAAGAATTTTTTGAAAAATTTTGCTTTCTGATACTAAATTAAGAGGTGTACATAGAAGAAGAGATGAAAAATAACTTGTAGACACAATTTCAGAAATGTAAAATAGAAAGTTAAAGACTATAAAGCCCTCTTAAATGCTGGCTACCCTATGTCAAACAACAGAAATGTCATACTATGTAATTCATCTGGATGTTCGTACCCTAAGGGATTTATATTCAGCTGAAAAAAAAAGGAAAACAAATGTTAAGACACATGCAGTCATCGGCACAAAGAGTCCACATTCTAAAGGCTATTTTTATCCTTTGCTTCTCCTTTGAATTGTCCTCATTTTGTTAAAAAACAAGACCAGTTTCTCTTTTAGTGAATTTTTCTTTCAACTAAGTTCTTCTTAGTAACTGCACTTTTCTGAAGTTGTATACATGTTTTGGTAGACATAGCAATGGTATGCAAAGTTCACTGATAAGAATGCACATCGCTTATTTGCAAGAAGGAGCAAACTGAACAGGTGACTAAAACTGAGCAACAAAGTATTCCATCCCATCCACATTACACATCATATAAAGGTGGTAGATCATCAGGGTCTCGCTCTCTTCGACTATGGCCGGCATCTGCCATCCCTGTTATCTGAGGCCTAGTGACGGATCCTGCATCCCTGAATCCAGTTCTGGTTTGCTGCAGAATCCAACCCAGGACTTCCGGGTGCCTGCCCTGCGGTTGCTGCAGCAGTGCTGAGCTTTGCTGGGGAATTCAAGATTTGTTTTGTATATTTTGTATTATTTGCTCTGTTTAACAAAGCATCTGCCACAGTTTATTGTCGCCCTGCAATCAAACGGTGACATGAGTGTATTTTTCTTGGTTGCTTTATAGTGTAGCTGGGACCACTTGGGGCTCAGATTGAGCATAAATATATTGCTGTTTATACACAGTTTTCCCTGTAGTGTCCTCTGCCCTGGCTACCTTGCTTGAAGAACCTAAAACCCATCACCATAATTTCGAAGTTTGGGGTTGTCAATGTGATGATCTACACAAGAGTTCCCAGATATCGTGGCACACTGCATTTGAAGGAAACTTTTACAGGAAAGCCTGATGAAATGTCTTACAGGTAATTGTGCCAAGCTCAGCAAACTATCTTGAGAAACTCCTACACTGATAAACAGCCTGGTATGCTCTGTAATATTTGGAAAAAAAAAAAAATCTTTTACTTTTAAAAGCTAACTGTACTCTAATGTGAATGCCCAGGAAAGGGTATATCTCGCCTTACTTTAGGCATCTACAATAAAAGCATTAGTAACAGATGAAGTTGTAGGTAATTATTCATTTAAGTCTGAGGTTTATCTACAATAGGAAAAATATGTTCCAGGAATGCCTATTTATCCGTCATGGGGAATATGCTCAGGCGAGGGCATCAACACAGCAAATGCCTAGCATAATCTAAAGGGAGTCTCATCCCACATGTCTGCCAACTTCAGTCTAGCAGTCATCTCTTTTATTTAAATATCTGACACTTCTTCCTGATTTTCTTCCGGAACTGTCTTGTCTTCATTTTACTTCTGATCTCACATATCCTTTGGTTTGTTAAACTGATATGAACACTGCAGTAGCTTTAGCCAGCAGCCTTACAGAACTCTCAGTAGTGATCTGTACTGGTTTCCATCTGATGGTTGTGAATGTAATTTTGACTTGATATGAGGGTGAATGTGAGCCAATTAATTAAACCTAATTAAACCAAAAGTCAGCCTCCTGGTTTCTAATTATTTGAGACAGCTGAGTAAGCAAACATGTTTGGATCAATGCACATTTTTTCCACTGCAGACAAGGCTGATAATAGGTAGATTTAATCACTTCTGCTACATTAAAAAACTTTGAAAAAGCAAGACATGCTTTTCAAAGTTACTGTAAGTACTACTCAGTTTTAGGGAAAAAAAAAAAAACAAACTTTGAAATCTTTGGCTTTCTCACACATTTAAAAGGCAAGATAATTATCTCTCTCTGCATCCTGTGATGTGCTGCAGGACACAAGAAGTACCAGAAGCAGGTGAGAGGTGGTAGTATCCATGAAGCTGATTTGAAAAGTGCTTTGCTGCTCTGTGAAATGTTGACAATGCTTTGTTCTGTCTAGAGCTTCTGGAAAAATGGACATTCATCCCAGTGAAAGTCTACACATTTTAAAAGCATGCTTCAGCCCTGAACTGGAACTTTTGGGGCTTGTGAGCTGCATGATTGGAAAGATTTTGCTAAAATTTGTAAAATAATTGTAGGGGGGGAAAAAAGGGCAATTTACCAATCTTTCTAGTTTTTAGTAAGAAGTGCATAACCCCCAAGAAGAAGAAGTTTCTTTCCAGTTGGAAAATTAATTTTGTTTCTGTTGCTTTCACATGGCAAATAGAAAATCCCCCAAGGTAAATTTTACTTTTTTTCCAGAAAATTGTTCTAATGGAAAACTTCTGAGCAGCTCTAAATGGAACAATGCACAGTCAGCCATCACCCAACTCAGGAGTGTAATCTGACATGGTAGAGAGTTCAAAGTGCTGGCGTGGCTGTTTAGTTTTTATATCTTTATACAGTAGCCATTTTTTAAGAGTCCAAGATTTCTTTGATGGTTCTCTTTTAATATTTAGTATTCCATTATCAGATACGTCCAGAACTGGAAATTCCTCTAGATTACAGGCTTTTTGCTGCTTCCCCAGCACTGCTGTGGGAAGTCCACGTCCTTTCTTTAGGAAAAAAAATCAGTTGCAACTAAGGAAGTAAGAGGCTTAAAGAGTTCTTATGCTACAATCCCAAATTTCCAAGCTAGATTCTGCTTTTCAGACTGATGTGGTTGAAGTAGCCAAACATCTGCTTATTTCATTAGTGCTTTGTGTTTCCCAGAAGCTTTAAGTTGTTGACTGTTCTTAACCCCACATAAACAGATTATCTGCAATTAAAAGCCCAGTTCTAAAAACATGCTGGTTACTTCGACTGCACCTGTGCAGCAAGAAGCCTTCTAGTGGGAATACCCTTAAGGTCTTTTTGCTCAAATATTTCTGTGACATGATTCACATGTATATTTAGGTGATATATTTAAATAACAACTGATTTTCTACTTTCTTGCCCATGGCATTTGTGCAAGCTGTCAGGCAGAAGCCTAGGGCTTCCTTTTTGGTTTGTTTGCATCACACCTTAACCCTCATAGCTCCCACCTCAGAAATACTGTAATTCATCTTGCTTTGTATGAGACACTAAGCAAAGCAGGGTGTCTTTCAATAAATGCCGGCATCGAAGATGCAATGGCCCTCAGGGGCAGAAATTCTGTCGAATATGGCAATAAATTCTTAGTGACACTGTGGAATACAGGAATTATCACACTGTTGAATTTACTGTTAGATTTATCTGCAGACTCAATAAGGAAACTATTTCTCAGAATAAGGACAGATGTTAGTACCCCAGAAAGGGTTGCAGTTTTTAACTTTAAATAGTAATAAAATATGTTCTGAGTGTGTATCACTTCAGTTTTGCTCCTTTTCATGCATATGCACTTAATTTCTTCAAACCTTGTTCTTAGGCTTCTTGTGATGTTTTATACCAAACTTAAGACTGTGCATTCATGCATTGTATTTAAATAGATTTGGAGTCCACTGTGAACTGGCTGGTTTGGGTCCATTTTTTTTCCTATTTAACAACTTAATACAATTCCAGCACTTGACTCTAGGTCAGCATGTTCTGTACTTTCAAACCATGAAATAGCATGCTGGCTGGCTTCTGGATGAGCATCTCTGTCCCCCTCCTCCCAAAGTGACAGCCCACCATACTCATCAGCAGCAGCCTCAACAGCTGTACTGGTAAGCTCAGCAGAGCTGTATTGTGAACTGGGGTAGCCCTACAAGCCCTTACTCCTGTGGTGCAGATGCTGCCTGGATTTGGCCCAGAGCCAAATCTTCCCTGACCCAGCCCTGTCCCATGGAAGGCACACAGCACAGCATGGGTTGGTCCCAAAAAGCAGCCTGCTCTGCATTACTGCAGCCCTCCCAGCTGACAGGGAAGATGAGGGTGGCACCAAGGCAGATGGTCATCTCCCAGGAGCTGAAGCATGGGCCAGGCAGGCTGGCAATACACCCCAGAGGCAGCCCCAGGACTGGGGAGCCTCCCACATCCACAGCAGAGCCCATGAACACACCAGTGGCTTTTCCATAATCATGAGGCATGGGACTACCTTGGTGTGGCTGAAGATGTTGCTGGACCCCCACATCTGTTAAAAACAGAGATGTGAGAGGGCAGGAAGCATTGCGTGACCACTTCTCCCAGACCTCTCATCCCAGGTCAGAGGGTTTTTCCCACCACCTCAGCCTTGAGCCACCTGCACGGAAGCAGAGAAAACTAAGGATGCAGAACTTCTTTCCCATCCAGGCCAGCTCAAAATGCATTGGTTTCAGACAGGGTGCAAGGCTCCCCACATAGAAGTGGCCCTGTGGGTTGAAAGGGGAATTGCCCAGCAGGCTGGGGAGAGCTGTACCACAGCCATGGGGCTCGCTAAAATTTGACAGCTGCCTGACTATGCTTTCGGTGGTGAGTCATACTGAGAATAGATGCTGAATCCTAAGCTGTAGCAGCTGTTGGAAATGAAGCCTTGGACGAATTTATCTAGGTCTGTCACCCTCCATGATAAATTTAGGCAGCTGAACCTGCACACATTCACTTACAAGTGACAGCTGACATTTCCTAACACTATTACATGGAAGAATTATGCCAGATGGACAGTCTTGTCAGGAGTAGCGTTTGCTCATTTTCTTTCTGTGCTACTGTGCTGAAATTCAAGATGACTTGAAAGAAAAAAAAAAAGGCTCTGGATTAAAAATGTGCAAGTTGCAGAGCTGCACACTTAAGAAATCTCCAAAGCGTCCTTATGGCCCCCTCTACATGTAAACCACTATAAATCTCTAATTATATGTTCTCATGTCATTTTTCACTGAACCTTGTCTTGAGCAGTAGCTGAGTATTCAGTGTTTCTTTTCCTGTCATTCAGAGGGGCCTACTTTAGCACATTTCACACAAATTGAACACAAAAGATTGTACTTGATGAACCTGAGGTGTTCCCTGTGTAGTAACTGAGTGTGTCATAAGTCTTAATCTTGTTTCAATGATTTTTTTTCCTTATTTAAAATGGGAGAAATGAGTTACAGGCAGAGAGTGGCCAAAGTTGGCAAGTGTCCATGAACTGCAAGAGCCCAACTTCAGGATGATGGTTTTCCATAATATTTTATTATAGAACACAATCTGCCCTTTCATCCCTCTTTGGTACTACTGATGTGTACTAGCTCCTGCACTGTTGTTCCCTGGACACTTCAATTATCCTTTGTGGGACCAAATTAATTCATTAGCTTGTACCAATTAATGTCAATAGCTTACACCTGAGCAGTTAGAAGTTGCCACGTCTATAATTCTTCACTGGTAAGTGTGAAACATGTCAGGGTCTCCCTAACACCACTTTGCACAAGGAGGTCTGCACTGTCTCTCTCCTCAGAAGTTCATGTCTTAATGGCAACTTCTGTGATGGGCTAAGAAATAAGCTTGTGCTGCTTTTCATGGTTGTCACCCTCCAGAATGACAGCAGAGAAGACCAGGCATGGTATGTTTCATCGCCACTACCCGTGCCAAATCTGCTACCAACAAATGTAATCTGTGGCTGTCAGAGTCTTGTTTTGACAGTACAAAATGTTTTCATGGAGTGCTTTCCTATTCATTCATGACTAGTCTTGACTGAAATTTAGAATGTCAATTTTGGAAATTCTGACCATGAAAATTATATACAATTCAAATATTGGCCAACATTTTAAATTAAAACAGTTACAATTTTTCTCTTGCTAACAACATTATGTCACTCTCATGAAAGAAAACACGGTAAGCATTGTGAAAGCAAAGCTTTGATGTGGAAATCTTCATTTTTAGATTCCTACAGACTGAATCACCTGTCTGAATCACCTCTACCTTTTATCCTGTATAGTCAGAGGAGAGGAGCGAAGAGAGCATGACATGAAGTCCAGAACTGAGCCTGCCCAGAAGCCAGCCTTCTAAGCACAAATTCTCAGGTGCTGTGTCAGCATAATACCGTAGTGTGGTTTCTGTTCTACCCATTAAACCCAAATACCTTGACATGGAGCTCGTTTATTCAAAACATAGTATTATACTTCACCTTTCCTGCTAGAATCCTGAAACATTCCATGTGAAAACCATAGCCATACTGTAATATTTTCAACTTAACATTTTCTACAAATTCATTTCAAATGAAAAAACTCTCCTATTACTTCATTTGAATGTTTCTCCTACTATTTTTCTTCTAAAAAATCTATTTTGGTATCCTTTTCCAGTGTCTCAAAAAACTCTAGTACCTTCTGGGTACATCTGTTTCCCATTCTTTTCCTCCCCTATTTTTGCATGCCCAAGCCTGTTAGACTCAGCATGAGTAAAATGACATATGTGAAGATTTCACTCTTCCCTTGTAGTTTCTGATAAAACAAGTACTGTATGCTTTCATTTAAAAGTACTTGTACTCTTTATTTCCAGTTACTCTCATGATTACTCCTCCTTACTCACCTGTCATTTGAGGAAGAAAGTTGTATTAGTTAACGAAATCCTGAAGTCAGAGGTGACTTGGTGAGAGGTGGAAGAGCAGATAACTGCCTGAGACCTGGTAAGCTGTCATTTCAAAGCACTTCTCCATTTAGTAACTGCTGAGTCCTCCACTACTCCTTCCCTAGTAAGCAGAGCAGCACAATGAGAATGGGTGCGTAGATCAAAACATCTGGTGTAGAGCACACAGCATCAACACGGTACGTGCTCAGGGGAGCTTACTTTTGAGTTGTGCTCATCTGAGCTGGGGAGCTGAATGCTAGCCTGCACCTGTAGGTCCTTCTGGGCTGCCCTGGAAGACACCTTGCAGCTTAGCTTGGATGAGAAAAGATCCCTGTTGTATGTGCTGAAATCAGTCCATGAAGGGAACCAAGGCACAGCAAATTTCTGTGCAGTTACAATGTTTGCTTCAAGAGTGTATTGCTGATCCAAATTGGAACATCATTGCACATAGATGCACCAAAGGCTGAATTCCTGGTGCAACAAGGAGTCAAAAAATCAACAGATATTCTTGTTCTTAGATTGGTCAAAAGACCTGACCATGAGACCTAGCAGGAAGTTAATACTAGACTAATAATAGATGAGATGTCTAGCAGTAACTAACTTTCAATTGTAGAAGAAAGCCTATGCCAGATTTGAGAAGTCAATTGTGGACAGACAATTGAGTATCTAGTGATTATTACCAAATTTTGTGGACGTGCTTTACCTAAAGCAAAAACACAGTTTCTTGTCGAAGTCTACCCATCTCTGGCAGAAGACCTCTACTCACTGAGTATGCATAGTAAGAATACTGTTATATATGAGTAACTTGTATGCAGATATTGTAACCAATCAGCCCTACAGGACTGCCCTGAGGGCATGTATATACTGATAGGATTGTGAATAAATGACTGAGACTTTGTATTGCTGGTATGCTAGTTTAGTCTAGCATCCAGTCCTGTACAATCTGTAATAAAATCAATATCTCCTCTCTGTGTGCAGAATTTGGCTTATTTGCATGCATGCCAGGTAAAGAACCCGGTTTTAGGGACACATTCACATTTTAATTGTGTGCTACTTCTAGTACAAAATATCCTGATTATTAGTGATTCATATTCAGCACACCTGAGGTCACAACCCCAGCAAACAGACCTGGCCACCACAGACTGATACTGCTTATTACACCAAAAGGAACAAAATAAACAACCCATTTGCTTTTTTAACACTTTCTACATGTGAGACTTTCTTAACTGCATGGTTGATTTTGAAAAAAATCAGGATAGAAAAAGCAAGGCAGCTATTATTGATCCTCTTACACATCTTAAATTTTTATCAATAGACATGTGGAATGACTTTACACTGACTTCTATGGAGGCACCAAGGAACAACGGTGCCTCTTAGAGGAGAATCTAGGTCAGTGTTTCCATTTCAGGCTGTAACAACTCTTCAGCTCTGCTTAGATGTATTCTAGCAGATTCCTGTTCCCTAAGTATGTTTTCCCTAGTGCTATGTAGATTTAACAGCTCAAACCCCTGTAGTGTACTAATGTTGAATTGTGAAGTCTGCATTATTCCTGAAAGAAATGAGGAGGCCTGAGAGACAGACTGCCTTACAAACAGCAGCTGTGTATTTCCTGAAGAACCATTGCATTCCTACAGATATTTTCTAGGACATCTGCTTTACCAAATCTTCGAGACAACTATTCCCTAAATACAAGGTGACATTTTTCCCTCAGGAAATCATCAAACAATTATATATCAAAGTCATGATGGTATTCAGAATGTCTGAAGGATTTACATTTTCATCCATCCTCACTCCTTATTTATTAGAAAATTACATTTTACCCTCAGGAATAGGTTGTGCTTCCCAATCCCTCCTCAGTTTCAGCTAAGCTGTAAGCATGACATGCTATCTCAAAATGCCAGACAAATTAAGTTATATCACATATTTGTATAATTATGCTGTGCATCACAAGAAAATTTGCTGTCACATTAAGTGCTTTTTTGCAGGGTTTAAAGAGAGGTTGACCTTTAAATAAGTCTTTAAAACTTATCTTTGGAGTTGTAGAGTATGACATTTGATCAGTCATCGGTGGTGAGTTCATCTTAAATTTGGTGCAATCTTCAATTCGTACTTCTCTTTCATCTTTTGCTATAGATGCAAGTTTCAGAGCTCAGGTTGTGAAATGTTGCAAACTGGTAATCCTGAATAAGTATCTTGGTTTGAACTATTAAATTTATACTGTGCACCTCTGTGCCTAATTCAGAGAGAATTTCACAGTATTTAATTTGTCAAGGTCCTTGGAGATCTAGTACTTGTAAAACAGAGAGCCCTCACCATGAAATAATTGTAAAAAAAAAACCCTTCATGTCCAGAAAGCAGTACACTGCATACCTCTTTCCCAGTATTCTTATAACTGTTAACAAAGGACCTCATGAATGAAATCCCACAGGAATTTTCCCTATGTCGATTCACTGTGAGCTAGAATGGGATATGTTTAAAATAACTTAGTAGGGGATGGTTTCAACATTTGAAAAGCTCAAGGGCCCTAGAAGGCTCAGTGGGATCACGTCTGTCCTGACTGTCTTCACCAAATGCAACACTGATCACATATATTTTCTTCTTTACTGTCTCAGCACCATGGAATAGTATTAGCAGATTTATTTTTTTTTTTCCTGAGTGAATTATATCTTTCTACCTATTATGTCTGCTGACTTCTATAAATAAATTGAAGCAATAAGAGATATTGGCTTCTCCCTGTCAAGGTCAACTTTCAATTTAATATTTTAGTTTGGAAAAAAGATGAGCAAAAGGAGATTCAGAAAAACTTCCAAAGTCCATGGGGCACAACTTGGACCTAGCTAGCTGAAAGTTGAGCAGTAGCTATAAAACTGCCATTTTATTTTTCATAGTGTCATATTTATTGGGGAAAAAGCTATAGGAATTATGCCACTAAACACAAAGGGAAAAAGGGTAAAAGTACAGATGTGGGGGACTACGATAAGTCCGTGAATTCCCTGACGGAGGGCATGGGAACAGAAATAAGCCTTGAAGATATGAAGGCCTACCCGTGAGAAAGATGGGAGTAAAGGAGTATCCAGAGATGTTAAGGATGTACCCGTGAGAGAGAAGGGAGTAGAAGAGTAACATTGATGATAGCAAAAATAGCCAATGAGAAGTTAGTGCTGTAACTTGTAACCAATAGTGAAAAGACACATGAACTGGTAGAATTGTATAAAAATGCACTTGTAGCAATAAATGGCATCTACTACTTTCATCTTGAAAGAACTTGGTCCATGTCATTTGTCCGTCTCAACCGCGACATACAGATAATCTTCTTCAACGTCAAAATGAAAGGAAAGTTACCCATCCATTTGCTACAGAAATTAAGTCCTTAGATGAGCTACCAAGAACTGTAATTGTTCTCCTATGGATAGACTGTTCAAGTGTGAAGGAAAGCTAAAGAACTGTTAGTGTGTTCCTGTCTTAGAGTCAGGACTGATAGCTCTCATGGTCAGAAGGAAGCCAGAGACCGAGGGAAAAGAGTGAAATAGGAAAATGGGCCTGGGAGAAATAGAGGGAACAGAAAGAGCCTGAGAGGTGATAGGATACCTGGGAAGGAGCTGGCTACAGAAGGAGACCATAGCTGGGAGGAGAAGAGTAGAGGATCTAGAGGAGATAAGACTGCAGCTAGGTAGATGAGAAGAGCAGTATGGTAAAAGGGAGAGAGGGGCAAGGAAAAGACTGTAAGTTAATAGAAGGAAATACAAGGTCAGAAGGATGGAAAGAAATTAACAGGGGAATATCTGGACATCAGAGCACCATCAGCCAAACTCTAGAGCTGGGCTGTGACAAGAGTACTTCCTGTCTCCTGTCTAGTGAGTGTATGTGAGTTTTCTTCACTGGAGGCCAAAATGTGATGGAGAAACCAGAGGAAAACCATGCCCAACAGGAGGCTGCAACTTAGCTGGGTTAATACCTGGATCCAGGCATTTGGAAATATTCACAGACTCATCATTTAAATGCAGCCTCTGTAAGTTCAAACAGCCAAAGTTCATGTTGTCAATCTGAAGGCTCAAAAACGTGTTGGTTACATAAGTAGAAAAATTTAGAAAGAAGTAAAAATTACTGTTTGTTTTCTGAGAACACTAGAAACTTCAAGAAAACTCACAGGACTCAGTTCAGCCAAATCTAAGGAGGGGCTGACACGAATGCTACATTTTTGAGGAAACTGAGAATGGAAAATATACTTTTAATTTTGATTGCTTTCAAACACAGAATGCAGCTACACCTCAGTGCATCAGCTTGGAAGCACAAAGGAGTGCACTCACAGCATCCAAATAGCATTCTCACACTGCTGGTCTCTGCATCTGTCTAGCTACTTCGTTTAAAACTGATAGTGGAACAGAGTTTTAAAGGATCAGTAGGTTCAGTGAATAATCTGAAAATCAATGTGATAAGAAACTGTAAAAGCAACACATTATTTGAGCTGCTTGGATCACAGTCAACAACATTCCTGAGTGCTTCTCAGAGGAGCTCATAACCATGGAGCACACAAAACCATCCAGGCACATCTATTTCAGTTACTTCCTGGCTTCTCAGGAGGGCATTTTTTTTTAATATTGAAAGATTTTGGTTTAAACAAGAGGTCAGTACCTGCCATTTCAAATTAGACATGAAGTGGCACCTTAGATGTTGACTGAGGCATAAGCAGGCTATAGCAACACTTTATGTTAGTATCTAAAGTTCATCCTTGTGTGATAAAGGTTGTAGAGACAAGAAGATGTGAGCTCAGCAACAGCAGTCCCTGCAAGCAAATCCAAAGTTTGAACTCTGGCACAGGAGTTCCCCAAGAAAAGGTAAAATCTGAGCCTGAAGCACTTTACAGAAGTACACTTAGCTCTTCACTTGGTTAAAAACTGTGAATTCAATGGATATCCTGGAGGAATATTCTCATAAGCAGCCATGGTTTTGCTTTTTCTGCCCAAATTTTTCTCAACATCAGATCAATCAACTCAGGCTAAGTGAGGCAGAAGTGATTATTTTTAACAGAACCCAGCTGGGCAGGCTTTGCAAACACTTTCTGTCAGTGAGTTCCGTTGCAAAAGTAAGCAGAGACATTTCCCATCATATTCTGCTTGTGATAACACAGAAAGACATTACACAGCTCTGCTGACATGGGTGGCACCACTGTCACATGCAGATGTATCCATTATCTTCTGCACATTTCTTTTGGAGCCAGGTTGCCAAAGTGACTCCAGACTGCCTGCTGGGAAAAAAAAAAAACAAAACCTTCTTCCTTCTAGCAGAACAAGTCTTTCAAGATCTACAAAATAGTTACTTCTGCTGTATAAGCAATCTGAGGGATGAACAGACTCTCCCATGCCTCATGTTCCTCTGGAAATTCTAATAAAGTGCTTTAAATGTGTTTTTGTACATCGTTGTATGCAGTTGTCCTGTGGCTGCCATGACTTTTCTGGTCCTTTGTACTGAGGCTTTTAAAAGGTAAGTGCAAGATAAGTATCTTGCACTTCGGCAATTCAACATGTGCTCTTGTTTTGTGTCAAAAATGACTGTTATCTTTACTCTATAAAATCTGCCGGGTTTCTTCTGCTGGTATAAAATGTCTATTAAATAATAATAATTAAAAAAAGAAATAGAAATGTTAATCTAGACCAGAATTCACTCCATTGAGTCCAACTCACAAACCTGCCAGTAAAGGGCAGAACTGGATTTCTGTCTGGTTCTTTGTCAGTGCTCATGCAGAAAAGAAAGGGAAGACTCTGAATATTTTTAAACACCAGTGTGGGACCTTCGTCTGGACATTGTCAGTAGAAGTAGATAAATTTACTTACTGATTTGCCATAAATGTGCAAGAAAACGTGTTTACCAGGTATAAACTCATATCCATCACATACTTGCATGGATTTACTTCTGCTCTTGACATATGTCTTTCACTTGCTTCATTGTTATCATGCATATATTGCAAGGATTCTCACTAAAGATGACGCATTTTTTTACAGAAGCAGGCATCTATGTGATTTATTTATAATATATATAATAAAGTTTAAATACTTCCTAATACTGCTACAAAATTACATGGTACTTGGAAAAGGACTTCAGAAAGATTTAACTGCCTCAGTTGAAATTTGTTTTCACCCTGGATCATTTCACCATTAAGTCTGTTTTATAAAGCAATGATCTTGAACTAGTTCTGGGGGAAAAAATAACTTTTTATATATATATGTTTATACATATATATATATGAGCTCATCTGAAACAAGGACATAGCCTTATTAAAATATACTCTCTAAATGCCATCATGCTTTGTGTGAAAATTGAGAAGTATTTGAATTCAGAAGAATATGAGCAACAGCAGCTTTCTTATGAGACAAATGAGAGAAAGATTACTAAAAGGAGAGGAAGGTAGAGGGAGAAATAAATGTGAATGAAAATCTGAGATTGGGAGTAACAGGCTATTAAACTGTTCAGTATGTGGATTCAAGCTGAAGGCAAGGCCCACATACTGAAGTTGCTTCAAGACCTTGTTTTGCTGACACTGAAAACAGACTTATCAATATGCCAGGTAGTGGCAGCAAGGGCATAGGATATCAGAAAAAGTTATATTTTTTGTGGCCTAGGAGAACAATTTTGGAAGCCTGAGGATGTTTACCAGTTTCTGTGGAGTCCAAGGATCATACCCAAAGGGAGAATCAATGCAGTTTCTCTTTGAGAACAGGCTCTGGGGAGAAAACAGTCAAGTCACATGTGGAATTGAAAAGTTTCCATGACATTTATTAACTTTTTTAGCACTGTTACACATGGAAGAACATGCAAGTTAGTGGCTGAGTGATCTGCATAATCAGTAGTTTTGTAAGTTGAAGTTATAGAAACGTACTTTGGATAGCATGTATAACCAATTGTGTGAAAATAGGGAAGAATTTCAATTCTAGAGAATATAAACAATAGCTGTTCTCTTGTGAGAGAAATAAGATTATTGACTATTTTTGGACACAGGATAAAACACATCTTTATTACTGAAGTTATTATTTAGCAATAAAAGCGTAATTTAGCAATACTTGGTTTTGTTGGAAGGTATGTGTGGAACAGTTAACAGAGTTATCCTATCACCAAACATCGTGAGAAGGCATCTATGACATCAGGTAACTTTGATGTCAATATTTTTAACGTACTGATTTAGTCAGATTCTGATATTATTGTCAGTGTAGAGTTGCTATTCACACAGACGTGATGTGAATCCAGTCCTAACAAAAAATAAAATCCCTTAGATATCCTGTGGGATAGCTGCCTACATTTAATGTACAAGGAATTAATAAAACAGCTGGTTTTGGAGAGAGCATGGACCAACATCTCTTCCCAGTGGACAGTATGGAGGAAACAGTTCAGTAGGATGAATGTCAGCCATGCTCTATTTTATTTACTGGCAAAATCAGAATGTTAACAAGCACCCTGCTATTTGTTTTTACAGTTTTAGTCTTATTATAAAACTTGAAATGAGACATGAAGATTGTTGTCAAGTATTTTTCAGTGTTTTACTGCTGAACCAATTAACATAATCAGAAGCAGTCACTTGTGCTGAGATTGGTGCTTCTGTTTCCAGCAATAAACGTTGTGAATGTAATGAAATGTAGGTGCTCCATAGCTGCATTTGGGTTGATGTTTCAGTGTCAGTTACACTGTACATAATTGCATGATATTAAGAAACAAGATGTAATGATGAGCTACAAGTTGATATGAGAGATGTAAGATAAAATGGGAGGAAATACCTTATAGGTATGCTGCCACCCAGAATTAAAACAAAGTTCAAGCAATTGAATGGCTGAACAAGTACCTTGTGACCAACGAGTTGAACAGAGCAGGGAGGAGGTTAGATAAAACATTGCATAGACCTGGCAACTTCTAGTAATGCACAGCTACCCAAGCCTGATCAGCAAAACATGGGGCTATCATCCCCAGAGAGAGGATGGGCATGTTGTAGTCTCTCCATACTGCAGGAAGTAAACCACCAGACATGGTATTTTGATCCAATGCCCTGAGTGATTTGCGGCAATGGACCATCAAACACCCTGCCCAGAGACTGGGCAGCAGTGAACATTTAGCAGCATGACACTGCTTTTAATAAAACCACCAAACTGGAACATGAGGCAAACAGATCATCAGATGGCACCAAAGATAATCTTGATTGACCAAATAATGTGAAAATTGCTAAATGACAAGAAATCAACAGAACAGTGCATTGAAAGACTGAACAAAATTCAGTGGGGGATTCATTCTGGGATTAAAAAAAGTGAGGCTTCATCAGTAATTAAAATGGTTAGAGACACCATTTATTAAAGCTGCTGGTGAAATAAATGTCGACTGAGAAGTCCATTCACTGAAGATTCCCTTTACACTCATCAACAGAGGGAGGGTCTCCTGGGATACAAAGCTTCTTATCCTATTGTAGGCATCTAAAATGGGTCTGAGTGTCTTTTGAATGCACTGATGATGAAGGGAGCCTAGGCTGGGGAGCTATGATGTAGGCAACACACTCTTTCCAAAAGCTACTTGACACACATGTTGCAAACGCCTGAAGCCAAATTAGGTTATTACCACTTCCTGTGTTTTCACGATCCAACTGCTCTGGTAGACTTTGAGATACTTGTTGGCAATTTCGAGGGGGAAGGAAAGAACAGATCATGGTTAAGGAAGTACTTACTGTTGGTTAGTATATGGAGAATAACTATTCTAAGAGTTATGGAAGGATGGCGACGAAAAGCGAACCAGGAGGAGCAGAAAGCGATAATTCTGTAAGCAGCCCCTGCTACTCTGAAGAAATAATCTGACTGTGTCTTGGCATTTGCCTATGGCTGTTGTCATTCCAGTGTCCAGTCACATGGGATTCAGATTCTCTCAGAAGTACCATGAACCTGACAGCACTTCAAATAGGCAAGGCTTGATTCCCCAACACATTTTAGGAAGATTCTGAGGATATATTCTGCCATGAAACAGCATACTTTGATATTAGGTCTAAAAACATTTGCAACTCTACTGTGAGGGTGGATTTCTTGTAAAAATAGTCCAGCCTTTCGATCCAGCCATCAAGCAGATGAAAACAACCTATCTGAGATCAAAATGGCCCAGAGAAGATATAAATAACTTAATTTGTATTCTATAAAAGATCCTGGTGATTCAGTTTGTTCTACAAGATGATTTATGATCTACCATAGCTGGAAAACAGAAAAAAAACCCAATTGATATAATTATAACAGCCTCTTAATGTAGGAGCTGAGGTACTTTTTATATTCTCTCTAGTTGTTAGACAGGACCTAGTCTGTGCATTTAATTTCTGCTGAATTAATGTAAAAATGTAGATTACATCAGACCTCTTAAAGAGCTATTTTGTCTCAGAACACTAATTCATTTTAAATATACAGGAATTGATGCAGAGATAAGGCAGGTTTTTTCTCTGCTAGAAAAAAGGCAAGGTTCCTGAGCTGAACTGAACCAAAGAAATGTCATTATTACAAGGGAATTAATAAGACATATAAGATACAGCACAGACATAACAATAAAGGACTAATAGTCTTGATAGAAAATTTTCTGTCATAGATGTAACCTGGCAAGTAATTGAAGAAAATTATGAAAAGTTGAGACCAAATGTCACCAACTTCAGTGCCCTTTTTCTTTAAAAATACATCCACAATCAATATATTTTTAAGTCTTGTCATACATTTTCAAGCCTTTATTTTGTCATAGACAGACATAATATGATGCAACTTGACAATGTGTACAATGCCTGAAAAAACACAGCATGTCAATGTCAAAGCATCCCATCAAAGACTAAAGATAAATATCTGCAAAGGGTTGCTTGCATGCGTGAGCTTCTTCAATTTAGGAATATGCTGCAAGGGTTATACTAATTATAGCACATGTTCTGCCTTAAAATACATACAGTGAATTGGAGACAAAGAAAGGCTGAGGACCTTTGATACCTAACAACTGCATCAGGAGGCATGTCCCTAAAATATTGGCAAATGCCATGTACCACTGACAGAGAGATGTGTATCTGAGAAATACACAACCCGGAGCTGGAGCTGTGACTTTGGCCACTTCTGCACTGCCAGATACTACAGTATTTAGTGGTTCTATGGACTACCTGAAATGTCATTGAATAAAGAGTTTCTATTTCTTGAAAGCTTGTTCTTGCTTTAGCCAGCTCTTGGTAGAGTATCAGTGCAGCAGGACAATAAATCATCCTTAAAAATGCACTGATTTTCTCAGAGAAGAAATGTAGCAATCTGAAGCAAATAGAAAAGTGTCCAGTAGTACTGAAAACTGTGGCACTAACTAGCCCACCAACCTCCTGTAAGAAAGCTGTCATTTTAGTGCTTCAATTGCAAGAGAGCTTGATTAGATCCAAGGTGGTCCTTGAAAAGATTTTTCCTTGCATGCTGTCGCTGCCAAGTCTCCATAATGCTCATCCCGAAACAATAATCCTGGATCTGTGCAGATCATAAGAAACTTTCCCTATCTTTGCATGGTAGCAAGTGTGTGCTAGAGCCCTGACTGCACATAGATCCTGGCACAAGGAAATAGATTTGGCCACGGGCAGGCTGGAATAGAAAGCAAGTTCCCAAAGGTGTGCCCAGTATAATGTACCTGCCAGCTCTGGGCTCTGTAGAGCACTCATCTCCATTGCCCTCTTAGTTATTGCAATTACACACATCCACATTTCCCTTAATAATCATCACAACTAAAATGACACAACACAGCCTTTCATACTTTTTTAAAGGAACTGAAATTTCTTTCCTATAAAGGCAGATTTTCCTTCTTCCCTTGTATTGCCCTGCCTGAGCTCTTCAATTATGGTTTGGCTGGTTTACTCCCTTCCTCCTCTGGTTCTAGTTGAAATAGACAGCTGACCAGCTCTGCTTTCCAGCTCTCAGTGATCTATGCATTTAAAAAAGACAATGACAAACACAAATATTTGAATTCTTTTCACATTGCTGACCAAGGAGAAGAAGGTGACAAAGCAGGGGCTGGTTGTCCCTGCCTGCAAAGGGCAAGGTAGCTCACAGGAGCAGAGCACAGTCCAGAGCCAGCTCTTTATTACAGGAGGGTAAGAAGAAAGGTACCTGCTCAGTACGATTTGCAGCAACATCTCAGGGCAGAATGATTGTTATGTTGGCCACTCCCTTACAACTGCTTGTGCAAGCTAAGCTAAATGCCTACACATTCTCTGAGGTACAGAAAATTTAATCTGTTTTTACTGTTCATGTGCTCTTATGGCACATTTGCCGGCAATTCTGCTTAAAACTGCTTACATAAAGCCAGCTGCATTTGATGGATATTACATTAAAAAAAATCCTCTGTAACTCTTTAAAAATAAAGCTGCATTTCCATTGCCCATGCTTGGTTGCTTATAACATTCCTTATAATTTAATGGAATTAGAAAAGTTTATGCCTTGTAATTTCAACTCTCCAACACTTTGAAGTGAATTAAAGCTAAAAAACCTATCCATGAGGATCTTGTCGGGGGAAGAGGACTGAGAAGAAGAGCAAACAGATGTGCCACGGCCATACATTGCCCAATGTTTCTTAATGATACACAGTTGTATCAGAAAAATACTCAGAAATGGTAAATGCTTATTCCATTTATATGCAACAGCTGAAAGTACAGATATATTATAATGAGCCACTAGGGAGTGCCGGAGGAAAACTCAATATCCAAGAACATAATACAATTTTTCCTGCCACAACATTACTGTAATTTGCCCTTCCATTTTTGTGAGTTTTTTCTTTCTTTCTTATTATTTCTTTTTCCACCCTTTTTTTTTCTCCCTCCCAAAGTCTGGATTAATTAGCTATACAATAATTACTTGAACCATTTCCTGCACAGCAATAAATAGGTGATATATTACTCTGTCAGAACAACCCTGCTGTAACACATCTATCATCTACAATGACTGCAACTGAAAAAAAACATTGCAGAGATTATTGCTATTACACCACAGTTTATAACAAATGGTTGGTCCAGTTTTATACATTCAAAAGCCTATCAGGTAGAGGACATCTGTACAGCAAAAGAGATTTATTTACTTAAGTGCTAATTGTTTTGATGCAAATACTAGTAACAGACCAACAGCATGGCATTATCTTATGGTTCATTGGTTTCAAAGGTAGTTCATCAGGGAATACCATTCTGAATGCCATACATCCTCATATGCATATCTTTCATCTGCTGAAGCCATCACTGGCTTTCAGTCTTAAAGCTGAATGTGTCTTTTAACTGGTTACTCAGATGCAACAAACAACATTTTAATATTTTATTGCCTTTCATTATCTTTTAAGCTTTATAGAGCATTGATAGTTTTCCAGGACAAACAAAGAGGAAGCAGTTTTCAGCAAGCTGGGCGCAATGAATAATACTGAGCCCCTGGGTTCCTAGACTGAATATCCACTACTGTCAGCTGTGGGAGATCAGTGCTTCTGTTTCCTCACCTACAGACATCCAAGGCTCATGCCAGTCCCTGTTCACCCTCTGAATCCACCCACAGTGTTGATTATGTTGTTTGTCCTTATGAAGCATGGATGCTGCCCCGAATGCACAGCCCATCTCTCTGCCCTCCTCTAGGCTACTCCATCGCAGTCATTTGTAGGGACCAGAGGAACACTGAGCATAAAATGACTTTTTCCTTTAAAGGTTCTAGAGTGTTGCTCCTGTTGTCAAGTGGGGAAAGCAGAAGATGTATAGGGTGAACAACTGTTTATATGCAATTTTTTCTGAGAGAATAAAGTTATAGAAACCTTTAGAGACATTTTCTTTTCAGTATTTTCAGCTCTGCCTTCCACATAAATGTTCTCTAATTTTATAGTTTTTATCTAAGTGTTTCAAATCAATTTTAAATATCACTAACCAAATGTAAGAACACTCATCTGTAGTTGATAGCACAGTGTAAGAACAAGCCTATAGAAATCCACGGAGATTGACCTGTTTAAAACTGATGTAAAAGCCATTTAATCTCATTTAGAAATAACATTTCTCAAAGAAATTTAACTGACATGATATTAGTTAAGTTCAGGTGGGAAGTGCTGTGTTTTTAGTAGCAACCAAACTAAGAGTTTTGCAGTGGCATTCAGTGAGACTACAATTTCACAACTGGTAGCAAGTAGACAAAGATCCAAAGAACAACACAGCAGAGAACTTAGATGATTCAATTATAGCCTCCAAACTAAATGATGATTCAGTGCAATGACTCTACTTCATTGATGATGGCAGACATACATTTTTTTTCAATCCTCAGTTCTACAATATAAGCCTGGGAGAACTCACAGACTAAAAAATACCATTTAAATGAATGATTAAAATATTGTTTAATATTTTTACATGGAGAAGTCTTGCCTTGTGGGGGACTAAGAAAAGTGATTTTCAGCATATTGTCATTGGCCTCCAAATACAAAATAAGGTCTTGATTTTGATTAGTGCATGTGGTTTCTGTTTTAAAAGTTTTTATGCATGATGTTTCTGGAAGAGAAGTGTGTGGGCAAAGGAGCCCACACTTTTCTATGCACTTTTCTGTGTTTTGCTACTCCCCGACTAAGCCTAGGAAACAAACTCTCAAGTTAGTGGTTGTGCTGTGGAAGCCAACATTTAGACTCACCCAAATGGAACAGAAGGAAAAAGAAAATACAAGGACAAGTCAATCTGTGAAAATGAAGCTTCCCCAGGCAAAATCTGCAACACACAGCCTCTGTCTCCCCCATGAGTGGCAGGTGGAATAGCCACCATGCAGCTCACAGCTGTTTCTTATACATAGAATCATAGAATGATTTAGGTTGGAAGGGACCTTCAAAGGTCACTTAGTCCACCCTGCAATGAGCAGGGACATCTTCAACTACATCAGGTTGCTCAGAGCCCCATCCAGCCTGGCCTGGAATGTCTCCAGGGATGGGGCATCTACCACCTCCCTGGGAAACCTGGGCCAGTGTTTCACCACTCCCGTTGTAAAAAATTTCTTACTCATGTCTGGCCTGAATCTCCTCTCCTTTAGTTTAAAACCATTACTCTTTGTCCTAGCACAACAGGCCCTGCCAAAAAGTCTGCCCCTTTTATGCACTGAAAGGCCACAATAAGGTCTCCCCAAAGCCTTCTCTTCTCCAGGCTGAACAACCCCAACTCTCTCAGCCTGAGAACATGGTCAAGAACACTGATTTTCAGTAACCCAGATGCTGACTCGGATGATACGATCCCTGAAAACTGCTTTACCTTAATCATACATTTTATCAACCATTCCTTCCGGAGGGCTCATGACCGTTTTTTCTTCCAAGTCTGGTTCTCCAACAGTCAGTTCTGCAGCCTGTGGCTTGTGCTAGCTGTGTCACTGAATTGTAATCTCCTATTCATTAATATTTGCTGCCTGCAGTTTGTGAAGACAGGTGGGAAGTTGGGGTTTGTGATCTAAATCCCATGAAAAAGTCCTGGGCAAGCAGGTGCCCGCCACAAAATGTGCATAGCTTGAATATAGGTATTGCTTGGAGGACAGGAACCTATCAAGGTTAAGATATAGCTCAGGACTATACAAGTGGTGTCTACAGCACATTAGGGTAATGGATTAGTTGGTTTCAGTGGCTTCTATGGCTATTTCACACCATACATATTGCTAACCAATCTAAGACTCTAATCGCTAGAGTCAATGGAGAAGGCATCAGATGTCGCGGTTGAGACAGACAAGCGACATGGACCAAATTCTTTCAAGATGAAAGTAATAGATGCCATTTATTGCTACAAGTGCATTTTTATACAATTCTGCCAGTTCATGTGTCTTTTCACTATTGATTACAAGTTACAGCACTAACATCTCATTGGTTAAACTTGCTATCATCCATGTTATTCTTCTACCCCCTTCTCTCTCACGGGTATATCTCTCCTCTCTCCGGATACTCCTTTACTCCCATCCTTCACAAGGGTAAATCTTAATATCTCAAGGCTGATCTCTACTCTCATATTTTCTGTCAAGGATTCCACAGACTCGCTGCAGTTTCCCACAATCAGATGAGTAAATATGGGGTATCTGCTTACGGGTGAATTAAGTTGTGCTCCAGGCTCCACTGAGT
This sequence comes from Nesoenas mayeri, assembly GCF_963082525.1. Lineage (NCBI taxonomy): Eukaryota > Metazoa > Chordata > Aves > Columbiformes > Columbidae > Nesoenas > Nesoenas mayeri. Next base: position 148,904,973 of record NC_137541.1, on the reverse strand, counting down.
GGATTGACCAGTTCTCCATTGCCTATAAGGAGAGATTCAGTGTGCTTGCAAGTGCTCTGCACAGAGGTTATTACAGGCACATGTGTTCATCTCAAACCAAATCCCACCAGAGATGTCTGTAAAATCGTGCTAGCTACAGTTTTGGGCTGGAACAGCACAGTCCCATTAGCTGGACATGTCACTTTTTATGTTGTGCCATGCCTTCATGTCTGTTCCTGCAGTGAGACTATGCAGAGATGTGATGCAGTCCTTTGGAAGTCAAGCTAACATAGAAGTTATGTCACTAAGCAGCTGTTTTTAACTTTTATCACAGCTTTAGGCTTCATACCCTTATACCTTGAGATAAACTATTCAGTTGAGAGGCACAAGGTAATTTACTTGACTTTGCTAACTCTGCTGATACTAATAATGTTATCAGGTATGTATGCAGCTGGGATCAGGTTTAGATACATGACTCAAGGTTTGGAAGTAAATTTTTAGCATGTAGATTCTCGTATTGCTTCCATTTCACTTGCTGTGCATGACACAAGTAGTAGCTAGGAAATGAGATAACTCATATATGGTGCATAGATACCATTTTATACAATGCAGAACAATAGTATGATTTTAAATATAATCACAATATCACTTAGTGAAATAAACCATCAAATCTTATCTTAGCTTTCAGGTGTTTCAGGATGAAAAACTGCCATTGTCAACACCTGGCATTACAGCATTTTATAAAAATATGAAAAGTGAAGTTTTATAAATGACTAATAAACTAAATTAATAGAAAGCCAGGCCATGACAAGGAGGTTCCTTTTCTGTACGTATTTTCATACAATCAGGACAAACAACAAAAGTTCTCCATGAAACATATTAGAAACATGAACAACTTTGGTGATGGTCTCCCTTGAACTATCAGTATAAGTGCTGTCAAGCATATTTCAGTTCCAAATTGCAAGTCTGCAAAGCTAAGAAAAAAATTCTATTACATGCGACAATGAAACAGTGTTGTACACTTTAACAGTCAAAGGATTTTTTTCTTTTCTGTCTAATAGCTCTCATAAAAACATTGTATATAATCTCCCTGTTCTGGGGACATACGTTTGATGGGATAACCCCATAATGCATTTGCCCAGCCATGTGATGTTGATACTCTAAGGATTAATTTACATAAGACTTTTAGATCCAGTTCCTATACAAATGTGTGAACCACAAGATGAGACATATATATATATATATATATATATAGAAGGTATTTCAGTTGTGCTAGAAGGATGCTGAGTTTAGGAGTGCTGATTTCAGGAGTGTGTTTTGTATTTCTGAGTGCTCATTCTAAATACAAATGGATGTTAGTGTAGGAAAGGACTGGTGTCTCCATGAGAAGAGCATTTTGGCATTACTATCCAAATGCAATATTCCTGTATTTCACTTTTTGCAAAATTATCAAATCTTTTGGATGTGTTTTTCCATGGGATTAATCACTATCAACATTTTAAGGCTGATAGGGATTGTAACATGCAAGCAGTTATTGGGACTTTACCAATTGGGATCTCTCAAGACATCAGAAAGCCCTGGGTTCACCTCCTGTGTAGGTACCCGTACAAAGAACAATTCCCTGGACAGCCAATCCAGCCCCTGAGGATGGGGAATCCTTCATACCCACACCATCAGCCATGTGTACACCAGCAGCAGTTTCTGTCTATTTGGCCTTGTCAGTGGCCCACAAAGGGAGAACATACCTCTGTAGTAGTGAGAATAGCTAGGATGCAACAGGGCAGCAAAAGTCAATTAAGATCAGTACTGAATAGTGTCTCCTGCAAGAAGCAAAAATGTATTAGACAGCAATCCAAATTACCAAATTTGGTGGGATGATTCCCTTGTGCCAATATCCTGCTTTCCCTGAGTGCCTAATTCCCCATTGATTTTCTTCCTTATTCTTGATCTGCGTGTGGAAAACACCAAATAATGAGGTGTCTGTCTTCATTGCAATGTCTAGGTGCTGTGGAAACCAAACTAAGTCTAAATCCAAAAGTCAGCAAACTAGCAAACTTCTTGTTGTTGAAAGAAGAATCTTCATTTGTGATAGTATTCAAACAGTACAGGACATATTTTGGTTTAGAAACTATGTTTTTGAAGTGCAGAATCTAAATAATATCTTATCTAACCATGGTTCCCTCTGTCTCAGTGATCTTTTGGGCTTTGCTATATGAATAGCCACCCTTACATAGTCCTTACTTCAATTGCCTTGATTCTTTCACTTGCTTTGAAGTAAATCCATCTTCTGAAAGCAAATACCTTGTCAATGCGCTCCCAGGTTAATTTACTTGTCCAACCGATTCATAATCTTAACTAGCAGAAATGCAGTCTCTTCCATGAAATTATTGCCAAAGGACTCAGCTTGTTTTTCTATCTCTTTCTGATTCAAGCATACAGTGACTGTTTCTTGTGCCTTGTTCATATAAGATTTGTTATAAATGCTTTCTGTACATGAAAAAATATGTGAAAATAAGCATGGTCATACATTTCATTTCATAAGAGAAATAATATAACTATTTCAATACAAATAAGCTACTTTTACATATCAGTGAGGAAACATGAGAAATATTGACACAGTCCACCGAACAGAAACAAAGTTATTTTGTTTGAGTTATTATCATTACCTGAGGTGTAATAAAGCTCCTGTCTGATTAAACAATCTTTTCATTGTTTTTGTCCTACATAACACTCTATTTTCTGCTCTGTGGGTTCTTTGAGAAGCAGTCCAGCATGTTCTCAAGCAGCTCCATCTTCCTTGCCTCAGCTTCAGATAACATCCTGCTCAGCAGCAAAGCAAGGAGCAAGATCAAAGACGAGGTGCTGCTTCAGATCTGGCACCCTCTGTGCTCCTATCTCCATCACAGGTAAAGACCATTAAAGTTTGTCTGGCTCCTGGGAACAATGTTAAGAGCAACACTGCAGTCTCCAAGAGTTCCTGAAGGGCTTGGTGTGGATGAGGTGCTCTCACCTGCAGAGGACCAAAGGAACACGAGCTCATCCTTCTTCAGGGAGGCCCTGGTAGAGTGATGTCCAGTCAGCCTTGTCCCATGGGTTCTAAAAGCTTTCACATGGCCAGGAGGAGCATGGGCAGGCATGGGGCAGGCAGGCAGGCAGGAGGGGACCTGTGGGGCAACAGGAGGATCAAGCCCATCCCCACCAAGGGTGATACAGAGCAAAGGGGACTACTTTCTTCTTTAAAGAGCTACCTGAGAGAGTCAGAGGCACCAGATCTAATAATATTGTAGGAGGGCAAAGGCATGAAATGTCTCATGAAAAGCTTCCTTTTAAAATAAGTTTTTCCAGAAGAATTTACCATTTCCTGTTCACGCTGCTCCACCGAGAAATCTAGATGAAGTCTGGACAAGTTGCAGGGTTTTCTTTATTCCCAAGCAACTTTACTCCAGTCTCTGCGTGCACAGGATCAGAGACTGATGGCAAAAAGTAGGGGGTAGAAAGGGAGAACTGCTGAATCCATGAGATATTGTCCATGCTGACAAAATTACAAGAATGACACTACTGGTTTTCAGGGTAAGCAGGATAGTGGCTTTTATCCTGGGGGCTGTAAGGCAACATATTTTCATCTGAGTTGCTTCTCTGCTGCAGATAAGCAATTAAACTTCTTCATCTTGTGCAGCTTGCACTACGAAGCTCTAAGTAGAAACTAGTGTAGACCTAAAATGAGGTCTGTGAAATTCAGCAGATGTGCCAGTCATTGCATTGTTCACTCTAATTCATTAGAATGTTCGATGCCTTTTGATCCCATATTTTAACACATTGAGGTTATACGGGTTTTGTGGTTATAGGAAAAGACATAAAACTACACAGTGTGAAAGATTTGATTCAGGAGGTTGAGTTTCACCATCCTACCTGCAGTTCTGTATCTGGATATTTTTACACTTGAGAGAAGGGGTTTATCTCAGTAGTCTTCAACCATCCAAGTTACCTGGGCAGCAATCCAGCTACCTTCATAGTGGTTGGGAAAGACGATACCTCCAGCTTCAGCTACTCGTCTTAGGATGGGATTAATTACTCTGCTAAGTAGCCTTTCTCTAGATGATTAGCTTATAAGAGCAGCCTTCTTTTCACATAGTGGGATGAATTGTGCCTAAAATGTCAACACCTAAGTCTGTTGTAGCCAACAAAAGACCTTCTGTGGACGTCAAGTGAGGGCTGCTCCACCATCTAAATATCTGAAAAAGTGCTTTAAGCCTGTATCTGGCTTAAAAGTACCAATGTAGAGCAAAATTATTCTTACAAATTCAAGAGTTGATACTAAAGCCATGGCCTGGCAGGAAACAACCATAATGGCAAGCAGAATAATTGGAAATAAGATGAATCAGATATCAAGAGAAAAAATCCTTCCCTAGGGTTAAGTCTGTTTCTTCTGATAAAATGGAACCTTGTTCCTGGAGAGGGAACTGGTAGAATTTTGCTCCTGAAAGGGCTATTTATTCACTGGAGATGAAAAAATGTACACTAAGTCTTGTTTTTCCTTCACTAAACATCCACAATGTCCAGTCTCTGCTGCAGGCATCCTCTGCGGTCATGCAGTCCTTGGGTTGAGTGGTGGCCTTCCTGTAAATCATTTCAACACCCAGAGAAGACAGCTCTGCCATCTCAAACTACAGCACAGACATGTCTCCAAGAAAACAGGAAGAAAGAATCAATATAAATATACACTTATAGGTTATGTGTGACTTATAGGTATGATGTGACTTGTTTTATTTCCCTTGCAAGCACAAATATAAATAATTAGGTCTTTAATCTTCCCTTTATGTTACAGATCACTGAGTCCTTTACCCAGGCTATAAGAATGTCATAAGATATCCCTGACTGTATATTATGCAGCACCCAGTCTCATAAGAGATGTCAGGGGCTTTTTAAGGTGATCAGATATCACACATCTGAAAAATATAAATCTTGAATACCCTTGGCTTTTAAAATCCATTAGGAGGTCATATTTTTAAAGGATTTTTTTACTTTGAAGATAGGTAAGTAAGCTGACAGATAAACTCTTTAGGGGCCTGCAGAATGCATTTTAATTAGTCATGAAATGTCACGCTTCTACAGAGAAATTATTTTATATTTGAAAAGACATGCAAAGCCTCTAAGAACTAAAATAACTTCAATCTCTGCGCATCCATTTCAGTTTTCATGCTTGCCTATAGCTCTGTACTATCCCTGATCCACAAAGACTTTTAATCTCTTGGACATAAATACAGTAAGAATGATGGTAGTTCAACAACTGTTGTTCCTGAAGCAAGGAGGAATTTCTATGCAAGAAGTGAAAGTAACATTGCTGTTACACACACATATACACATACGCACACAAACAAACTGAAAGTAATAAAAAAATTAAGTAAGACAAAGGCAGAACTCCATCAACTTCAGAAAATCATGGCAAAAGTAGATTTGTTTTTCAAGAATGGCTGCCTTCTTTTGTTATTTTGTAATGAAATATACAGTAGACATCTCAATGATAAAAAAATAAAGAACAGTGAAGCTTTCTTTTGTATGGACTACATCTTATGGTAAAGGATGCAATGGAGCACCTAAGAAGCTCCAATGTTATTTGGAGTATTTGGTCAATTTTTTTCTTGATTTGGTAAAAATTATTTAGAACATTATTTTGGTTGCAGATACAAAATCTATCATATTTAGCAATCTTATTAATTCTCTTCAATAAGATCTTTTATCTTCTGTTCTATGCAGACTTCTGTATGCCGTGTAATCCTACATATATAATTGTATCTTGGAATAAGATGTGCAGTTTTACTAGTATCTGTATATTGCACATAGCCTTTCCGGCAGTAGGAAGAGGGAACATGGTGATGGGTAGAGTTAATTTCATATTTTTCTTGATATTTAAAAATATGTATTACCTTTCAGTTGGGCCAGTTGTATTATTAACTTCATCTGTACTTAACCAAATAAATTTCCTCATTTCACTGTGTTACATTTGTTGGCAGATACAAAATAATATTTTCAATCAGCAATAAATCATTTTCATGTTTTTGGAAAACTAAATTTATCTTAGCTGTGTATCTGAAATCCCTTTTACTGTGAGCAGAAGCCCTGTGCTCTTCTTCAGGGAGAATATAGGCCAGAATTCAGAAGGACTCTATAAATCAGTTGGAGGGAAAGGAACTTAGAGCTAATTTTATTAGAATGAGATTCTCTGCAGAAATGTGTTTTAGCCTGAGATGCCTTTACCAAAAGTCAGAGCTAAGTACTCCTTGTACTTGATTTAATTGATCATTATAATTACCTTCCTGTTATGTTTTTCCTCTTTTTTGAACAGTATTTCCTCTTTTCCTTGACCAATAAAAAGTTCAAGTTTATAAACTGCTGCATTTATACTGTGTGAAAATGAAATGTTATAAACAAGGCCAAAATAGCTTGGATAGACCCAAGAATGGTGTCTACTGATATGGAGACATAGAAAAGAGTTAGCTCAATTTTATGGCCAGATCATAATGAAAAGAGTTGGATAAAAATGAAATTCTAGCCAAGAAAACGCGAGCCAAAATGTTCCTTTTGTTCTTTGAATATTCTCAATGATTTCTTACCAGTTCAGCACAGTTCACAAGTAAAAAATCTGCTTTCTACCCTACAAAGTCAGTACAGAATTATAAAGTCAAGCTGTGGTCTTTTTTGGACTACAACTTGTTAGGACCAAATTATTTAAATTAAGTTATTATTTTGCATTCTCACATGGATCAGTCATCTGATCCTCCAAAAGCCGACATGATTTTTTTGGCTCTGTGGTGGCACTGGCTTGATAATACTAAAAGAACTGAAATGCCAGGTTGATGCTGCATTTTAAGCTGCTTGTAAAGTACTCTGAATTTTTACTTGCCCTTTGCCATTCAATTTTTTAGAACTACTTTGGTTATTATGACGCACATTATAGTATCTAGCACCATTGATATAAGTAGACCACTACAGTGAAAACAGCCAGCCATGTTAAGTCACAGATACAAATAGTATAATACCCATTGAAATCTGTTTCAAATGCACAGGCTGCAGCTTGGAAGGAAAGAGGGGAGGAACTCTGAGAGTGCCTTGGGTCTGTCCACTTGCAGGGCTCCCCAATCGGCATCAGCCCCTACATGGCCCTTGGTCAGCACAAAATCCTCCAGGACCACACGGCTGTGTGCTCAAGCATGAACAGGAGATGTCTGCCTTCCTCTGCCATCGCCATCATGCCTTGTCTGAAAAGGAAATTATATTTTCTTCCTTGGACAAAGTGCCAGATGAGAAGGAGATTCAATCTTTCAGTATTTTCAGCCATGGATTTAACATAGCTGGTCTGAGAGATGAAGGCTGAGGAAGGACATGCAAGGGTGGGATTTTTCCCTGAAGTAATCGTCATTAACAGATCACTGTTTTCCATTAAGCACACAGAAGGGAAGCCAAAACCACATCTCTCATTTAAAGACAGCATGAAAAATAATTTGACTTGGGTTCCACTGTCATAATCTGTAACCAAGTTATATATTCTGCACTGTGTTTTGCTTTCTCTTACTATTTCAAAACTGCACAGACATACAAATTTTTGGAGCTTCTAATCTCTAAGTTTAGGTACTTTTTTAACTATTAAAGAGTTATGATTTCTGCACTTATGCCTGGAAATTCATACAACTAAGAAAACTACGTAAGTTTTGAGAAATGGATAATGTATGATGAGGCTAGTGGGTTGTTATTTCAACAAAACCATTATTAAACTGTATTACTTCCTTGAAAAATCTTCTTTATTATTTCTCTCGGATAAGGTTGCCAAAAAAAAGGCATTCAAAGATCTTTCATGAATAGACATAGCCTTTTGTGCAATCAAAATAGGGTTAGATTACTCAATTTGGTTTTGCTATGGTCAAAATTTGCATTTTTGCCTGGCAAAGGCATAGATAGTTGATGCGATTGCTTAGAATTTCCTTGCAGAACTGATCCTCCACTTTGACAGCTGCCTGTCTTTTGTGATTATGCTCCTTCTACCATTGAAACACCTTCATCTTTTTATTGCTTAATGTCCTGTACAGAGCAATTAGGTTTAAACATGTTCTTAAAAATCTTACCTTCAAATTAATGCCATGAACATTTATGCAAGTCATAAGCTTTGAATGGGTTTGACATAGCTAGTTCCCAGAGCTATAAAATATGCAAAAAGATGTTCTGTATTCAGAAACCACCATTCCAGCTTTTAAACCAAAATGATGTCAGCTCTCATGTTGGCACCTACCCAAGCTTCCCAGATGCTGCTATATTATTCATAATTAGGACTAGGTAATTTTTGAGCAATTTTGTTATAGTACTGTAATTCACACACAGAGTAACTTAAACACAAAGGTAAATTAATTCCTAAATAACACTTCATTTATCAATGTACATTTGTAAATACATTTTGCATCCACATTTGCAATTGTGATATAAAAGATTTTGAGAAAGCTGGAGGTTTCAGGATTTTATTTTTCTCCTCACAAAAGAGCATAATAACAATGAATTCTATTCAGAAACAGTGGCACAAAGGCTGCATGTGTGTCACACAATTGTCTAATCATTGACCATATTGTTTATCAGTACTATATGGTGCTCAACATAATGGTTGAATATGCATACTAGCTCTTTCCTCCCTCTCAAGAATAAGGATTACCAATGCATAAGATTAGGGTCCTAATTTATGAAAGCAAAATTGGAGGAAAGGGGAAACTAGCCAATTGTGACCATTGCTCACACTAATATGATAATATAGTTGTTTATTTAAATTTAGCCTGTTGGGGTAGAGAAGTTTTCCTGATAGCCAGAGATGGCTGAGCAAACCTTCTTCTAAGATTTAAAATTCATAATATTTTCAAATAGGAACTCTGTGAGCATGGTGATTTTAACCCTAAAAGATTCATGAGGATGTGAAATCAAGCTGTTAAAATAAAAAAATGTTCTGTCTCCTTTTAATTCAGAAGCACTTACATTTGATACCCACCCTAATATCAAAGAATTACCCCAGGCTGCTCCTCTGCCTTTGCTCTGGGCACACTCTTACTTTCCCTGCACATTATAGCCAAGGAGGTGAATCAGTCTCCCACACTCAGCTTCAGAAAGGATCTCATCTTTTGCAAGCTGTCCGAGTCACTCATTGAACAAGATCTCATTAAAACTAGGCAGGTTTCTTGACCCTTCTGCTCCCAAGAGGATGCCACTTTCAGCCCCTCTTTACCTTAGACTCTCATTACACTTTGGCTAATATTATCCACTCCGCTGCTTTCTTTTGCATGTGGACTTCATTGTATTTTGCATTTAGGCTGGTCTGAAACCACTTTCTGCTCTACAGAAACACAAAAACACTCATTCTCATCTTTCCCCCAAAGTGGAAAAAGAGGTATGACTCCCCAGCAAGATCTGAAAATGCATATGACCTTGTTTTAATCAAACTAGTTTAGACTCACTAGGGATGAAATAATATCTGCATAGACTTCAGCTATATATGTCAGCAATGCATCGGGCCCACATGACCACCACCATCTAGTGCCCACTCATTAGAAACAGTCTGAATGCACATTTTGGGACAGAAGTCACACCTCCAGCTGCGACCCAGCATGGCCCATGGGTACAGGGGCTGTGAGGATGCTTGGTGCTCGCTCCATGATGCCCTGAAAAGATTATCTGTCTGCAGTTACTCTGTTAGATGTAGGCTGGCAGCTGAAAGAATAAGTTCCACTTTTACGCGTTCCTAACAAAATTCCCACAGCTGTGATGACACAAGCACATTCACCATCACAGTTGAAGAATGGCTGAGTTGAAGAAAAGCTCTGTAGAAAGAAGGCTTTATTTCCCTCCTCCACTAGATGCAAGATAGTATGTAACAATACAGAATACAGAGGAAATTTCCTGGTTATAGGTGAGCTGACAGCTAGCCAGAAGTTGAGGAAAGTAGGGCATTTATCTTCTGCCAGAGACTGCAAGTCTGCTTCTGCCACCAAGATGTCAACTGCCTGAAGGAAGACAATGAGCCACTTATGTACCCTGACATTCAAAGGGTCAGACAAGCATCAATCACTAACATTCTTTCATTCTTTTTGCACAAAAGCTGGCTTTTGGTGGAAAAAGGAGAGGCATTCACATTTCTGTCTTATTCTACAGTCTACCCTCATAGGAAACAAACTTTCAAAGCATTGCTATTGCTGAACTGTACCTTCTGCCCTTCTACCTCTGTGTTCCCATGCCTCTTTTATCTGAAGTGTCTGATTTTTAAAGTGCAAAAAATAATCTCACCTTCATACAGAAGCTGGAGCATAAACTTTTTAGATGGATTTAACCTGAAGAATTTATGACTTATAGTTCAATCTGTAACTGAAAACAGGTCTACCTGACCCACTGCTCTGGAGAGACTTATAATATTTCAGAGTCCTTCTTTCTCCTCTCTTTTTTTACCTTAGTTAAGTAAACATCTTCCAGATAACTCTGCATTTTAAAGAGGTGTCTTGCTCACTCTCTGTCTCACTCTATATATATAGATATATGTGTATTTTATTTTTGTCTGACTTCTTCCATTCACATGATTTTACTCACAGAAATCTCAGGAAGTCAATTATCTTCTCTCAGAGTACTTGTCATCTTATGCATTTGATTTTCCTTCAACCTTTGTTAGATACTTACTATCTCTATTCACTACTTTCTTTACATGTATTCGTTGCATATTTTACTTTTCGAAATTCATAATAAGTTGAGAAAAAAATCAAACCATATCATAAGGAAACTGGGATGATGGATGAAAATGGCATAAGCACATTTTTTTCCTGATTTTTGTATCTTGATTTTTCTTATTCACCTCAACAATCATTGCTTCACTCCAGTTAGGTACAGTAGTTTAGGATATGCGTATTTGAATATGGCTATTTTATTTCTGATCTAAAATGCACTAGAAAATGGACTTCAATGGTTACTCTATAGTTAGCATACTATTTCATACATTATATGGAGCCCTTTTCTTCATTGGTTAATAGTTTGCTGTGAAATGTGGACACCAAAGGTTATGCTTTCTTTTGTTTGAAAGGTGCTTTGCTGTCCACTTTTGTTTGCTTTGGGTACACAAACAGTGAAATAATAATGATCTCTTGCCTTCCTCTCCAGTTGTTTAGTCTAACATATTTTCTCCTCCTGATATACCATGAAGTCTTACCAAACTGGGGAAATAATTTGGTTTTGCTTGTTACATATTTGCCACTGGAAAGTCTAAATTTCTGAGTGACCAATTAATGTTTTTCAACAGAAAATCTCAATGAAAAAAGGAAAGAAGAAGAACGTCTTCAGAATTGGTCACATTCCAGGCCATGAGACAACTATGGATGGATGATTATTTCAAAAGATTTCCAAGTGTTCAAGTTTATGTCATCCCATAACTCTTACTAAATGATACCAATGGCTGAGTGTCCTCTCTGATGACTTTAACCATTCTAAAATTACACGTGTGAAATGAACTACCTATCTAGAGTCAACAGGAACAGATAAATTCTTCCAAAAGCTGTTCACCTCACACTAAGTTTGGTGTCTAAATTGAAAAGGTTCAGTCACCCTCTCAAGATGCTCTTTCAACAGTGAATGAAACTTTTAAAAGTTCAAAAGAGTTGAAAGAACATGATATGTTTTAACAACCTATGAAGAAGTTTTGTCTCACACAGAACATTAAGGAATAGTTTACTTCTGTTCAGGAAGATTTTCAAAAAATGGACACCCTTTGAAACCCCATTTTTTAATGCCACCTCCAAAAGAAGTATTGCATTAACCAGGGACTTTGGTGGGAACGCTCAATAAGGAGTCCCACCAATGCACCACTGGTATATATTCTTACCATGATAAACTGTCCTCTCAGTCTCTGTGCAGAGAAAAAGCTGCCCATAGGTGGACAGAAGGAGTAAGAATCATGATGGTGGCACTCATGTCAAAACCACCATACAATTAAACCATGTTCTGAGTCTTCCCTAAAGCTTCACTTCCTCCTGTTTAATAAGCTGTGAGACAAAACTGAACACTGGACTTTAAGCGGGGAACAAAAGATGAATTGGGTTGAGTAACTTAATGTAATATCCTTTTCCTCCTCTGTTAATTCTCAGTGCAAGAGACTTCATGACACTACAAGGTTCAGTGCTGGACACTGCTTGTATATGATTTTATAGCTTTACAGCAAAATGCCAAGTGTCTTATTTTTTTTTCCATAAATTGGGTTTGCTGCCAGTAATGTCAAGTCTATATTAAGCACATATAAATATAATGACTGTCCAAAACCAGGTGTGTTAACTTTGTTTTTGCAGATAAAACTTTGCAGCAGTGCCATTTTAGATACTTACAGGGATTTTTTTAACCATAGTTTGTTTTCTTCCTGTGCTACTAGTCTGTGAACTATCACTCATCTAATTTACCTGTAGTGCCATAAGTTGTTCCCACCTCCTTGTTTTTTTCTTCATCAGCTGCACTTAATGTTTTGTTTTGTTTTGTTTTGTTTTTTTGCCAGAGCACGTATATCTGTGAAATCCACTATTTCAAACCTGAGGAGGAGGGTGATTTAATATTAGATGGTTGGGTTTTTTTCTGGAATATAACAAACTTTTTGAAAATTGAGAGATCCTTCTTTGTATTGTTTATTTTTCTCAATAAAATGAGAGCTGATGCTGTTAGTTTTCTTAAAACACATGTTGTTAACACCTGTAAACAAGCACAGAAGGCCAAGTGGTATCCACTGTAATGTTCTGATTTTTCCTGGTGGCTTGTAAAACACAGAGTACAATAAGCAGCAGTAGAAGATGGACACTGTATTCTGAAATCTTATGTCTCTGCACTGTTTTCACAATCCTGTTTTTCTATAAACATTTACAAGAGTTATAAAAATGTATATTTGATATGCAAAAAAATGCCTTGCATTTCAATGAATTACTGTCATGGTGAGAAATTATTTATAATTGTCTCTGCTGTATATTGTAAATTAGTCAAATTGATTGTGGACCTACATTATGAAGAGCTGAGTGGTATATATTTCCATTATCTTCTTTAATTGATTGTGGACCTACATTATGAAGAGCTGAGTGGTATATATTTCCACTATCTTCTTTAGGCTATAACCTTACAGATGCATGGTATATTTCAGTAGTCTACACAGGCTCAATCCTTTTCTCATTGGCAGACATTAAATCTTCCCAAAAGATGTTGCTATTGTGGAAAGTTTGCAGAGCGTTTGACTCTCAGATGTTTAAAAGACTGGGTTATGATTACTTTTATAACAGCAAAAGAAAAAAACCATTTTTGAACTTTGTAATGAACACTGCCAGTCTCGGTCAGCACTTACACCAGTTAAGAAGCTCTCTTCAAAAAGGGTTGAGGTTATTTTCCTTCTCAGAATAGAAAAGTAGAGGATGAAAATAATCAGAGGTCTGAAAACCTCCGTTTGCAAAATGACACATGAGCAGCAAAGACAGTATTGTGCCTAGTAGGATTAGCATCATTATGCCAAAACACAATTCCCTAGGCAACCTCACTCACATTCTCAAAGAATTTGCCTGGAAGTACTATTTTCTCAGCATCTTCTGGATAGATTGATGTTTACAGACACATAAAACATTCCCTCAAGTGGTGGTTAAACACTAACAGTCTGTTGAAAAACTTCACTGACAAAACCTGAACAGATTGCTACCACCATCCATTCAGCCTCTAAAAGACATTTGAGTAGTACTCAAGATTCACTGTGTCCAGAAAAAAAAGTTTCAAAGCAAGGAAAGAGGAAAACCCAGTCAAAATTTCTGGGGAATTAAGTGCTTTTTAGTCTCTGCTTTCGTAGCTCGGTGCAATAATTTGGAAATTTCACAGGGATGAAGCAGCCACAAGACTTTTCAGAGGACTGAGTGGTCTCGGAGGCTCATGGTCTCAGAGGCTCATGTACACCAGATAGCTGAGAATGTCTGTCACATACCTAACTTCATATCATCTTCTCTAGAGGTCTTTTTAGAAGGCCAAAAAAGCACAGGAGAATGGAGTCAGATCTTCATGCAGTAGATGCAGAGGGCCAAGAGACATCTTGAGAACCAGAATCTGAGAAGCTGCTTTATGAAATAAGATGTGATACTGATTGATGTCAGATTGTAAGTTCATGCTGCTGCTGCACAGTGCTGAGCAGTGCCATGTCACCAGTTTGTGTTCGTCTCCGGAAATGGTGACATAGCTTCTTTCAGAGCTCTTAAAGAATTAAGCCACTCTGATTCCTATTTACACTGGGGTTTTTTGTTTGTTTGTTTGTTTTTTTGAAAACTCCTTTTAGCTTTAAGGGTCCTTGCCTTATGAACACTGGTGAAGAGATGACACCATTTGCCCTTCTTATTCACTTTGTGTTTCTCAGAATCTCTGAAGTGTTGCCACACTGAGGCTTCCTGCAAGAGGAGCAGTTTTATCTCCAACTGAATTTGAGTAAAGGCAGAACTCATAGAAAACATTTCTCTGATACTTGCCACCCAGTGTCCTTTGCATCCCTTGCAACTCTTCTTACTAATGTTTTCTGAGGTACCACACTTATGGTGTTTATGAGGTTTTTCTCACAATCTCATCTTGACAGACCTCCTACTTGAGACTTCTAATCAGGTAGATGAGGATTCACAGCAGTTAATGTGTACCTCCCTTGGGAGGGTGTTTGACTAATTATTTTTAGGCTATACACTGCACGATCTTTCTGGGTAAATGGTTCATTTTTTCACCATGGATATCCTGCAGCTTAGGACAGAATTAGAATACATCTCTCATATTAACATCATGATTTGTAGTGTAATTTTGTACCATGAAAAGGCCATCATTTGTCACATAAAGAAGCACCATTTGCAGCTGGAAATGTTTAATTATTTCTTCTTGGAATGACCTAGTCATTCAATGTCTCACATTATCTTTGCCTATTTGACAGAAGGAAATTAATAACATCAATAAGATCCTAGGAAGTTAGATAATGAGCTCTCTAGGTATCAGCTCTTTAGTTATACTCATCTTACAATTTCCAGTCTAATGGTTGAAGCGCACCAGTTGGTCTCGTTTCAGTGTCTCAATGTTCATGAAAGATAATACATGGAACTTCAGAGTTTTAAAATGAGAGATGCTGAGTGCGTCTCTATATCTGTTTTAATAGCTCTCAAGATATTTGCATGACAATAATTGAAGGTTATGAAAACTAACAGAAAAGAAAAACTATAACCACAATGTGAATTTTAATATCCGATTTAAAACTCTTGGTTTAGTGTGGTGATGATTTACTCATTTGTAATTCTTTTGAAAAAGTAGGGCTATATGCAGATAAAGTAAGGCAGGTCTTAGCCTTAACTTCATCTAGTGAGCCTGTTCTCTGTGTTACAGATGGGTTACTGCATCTCTACTTAGTAGTGCCATTATAGTAGTTACTGAGCATGTCTATCTCATGTTGATACTGTCCTCCCTCTTGTTCTTTCTTTTCAGGTCTGAAGACTCATCTTCTCATTTCTTGTCTCTTTTCAAAGTTGGCTAAAAGACTCTGACCCTTTGACAATTCTGATTTTTCTTCTTCTGGCATTTTTTTATATCTCAATGACATCAATTTACTACAAAAAAATAGCATGAACAAGCATTAATGGGCAATCAAGTAGTAGAAATTACAGTTTAGAGCATCTTCGCAGTCATAGACTGGAATATCTTTTCTCCCTTCCATTTTCCTTTGTGAGATATTTGCATGCTGTTTATTTGAAATTTAATCTAAGTGTGTAAATTCTCATGCATCGAAGGGCTAGAAATTGGCTTCAGGTATATCTTGCAGTCTGCAGAAATGTTGTGACAGGAACACAGGCCATTCCCAGCACCACCAAGTCACCTGTGGCTCAGACCTGCACGTGAGTCTAGATTGCCCAAATGAAGCTGTAGAATGGAACCATGGTGCTCTCCTAGCAAAGCAGTGTTCCCCTGCAAGCCCTGCCCTTCTCTGCAGTATTGCCACAGCCTCGTTTTGAAGCATTTCTCCCTGCAAATTTAAACCCAGACTTCAGCATAGCTGCCAAATGTGCTGTTTTCATAGATTTTGTGATGCAAGGTATACAGGAAGGTGGGAGCAGAGCAGGTGTGTCCTCTAGAGTCTATGCGTTACTAATCATCCTACAAGTAACATCCAGGGGTACCAACATTCAGGTATCTTCGTAAGAAAGGCAGCTATAAATCTCTTAAATAGCTAACAATGTCAGGAAAATTATTTTTACTCATTGTATCTATTAATCTGACTTCAGTGAGACAACAATGCTGCTAACCCATGTGTTCCCATGTACACGTGATCCTTCATTTGAAAGGGATCAGACAATACCCATGGAGGTTATCTGTGCTCTGGTCTATGCAGACAGCTGTTTACACACTCCACAGTTGTGCAGCTGGAACCAATATTTTTGTGCAGCTGGAACCAAATTCTTCTCAGCAGTGGTACAGAATGGCGTCTTTATAGCTTGGAGGAGTTGAATCAAATATGAGGAAAATCTTCATTGAGAGTGCGATGCAACCCCAGAATACATTGCCCAGCAGGGCTGGGAACCTCCATCCTTGGAGGTCTTTTGAGACCTAGACAGACAAACCGCAGCTGAGCTGATCTAGTGCTGGTGCTAGGGGATTGGAGTAAATGTTCATCAGATGTTTATCATGACCATGCCTGGAGAAGATTTCTGAAAAGCTGCTCACATTTCCATAGTCCTATGGTAGTCCTCCCCTCATGATTTATCCAGATCTTAGATTCTGGCTGTCTTGGATAGATTGTTCCTTTAGTATGTGTGTCTAGTGAAAGGGAGCTGTGACGCCTCACTACAATCCTTACTTCTTTTGCACTTGAAATATCAATACTATGCACGATAGTTGACTCAAAGTTTCACACTCACTACATCCCACAAGGGTTTTTTTAAATGCTCTAACAGCCTTTCATTCTTTAGCTGTTCTGTCTTCATTGTTGACTTTTTTCCTTGAAGGAAAATTTGCCAAGGTGACAATTGCAACATGGATGTCAGATATGAAAGCATAAAATACTAATGCTTTTATTTCAATTCCTGACTGTCAATTTGCTTTTCCTAGTGGGGTTCCAATAGTCAGCTGCTTCTTTTTTCCTGTCCTAGAGGAAGTTTTATAATATACCCTTTTGTAGCCGAGGTTGTTGAGTCAAGCTTAACACTGGGAGAGTAATAACAGCCTGGAAACATAGTGAAGTTCAGAGTGGGTGTGAGTATCCGAACTATTGCAGCAATTATATTAATAATATAACCATTTAAAAAAATCTGAGCTTCAAAAAAAAATAATGCTACAGATATTATAGGATCCTTCCCAGAAAAATATTTAAGTAATAAGATGGTCATTCCCATTCCCCTACTCTCTTTTCTGTACCTCTGAGAGGCATTTCCAAGTGCCTCTTACCCAGGAATTACGTGCTGGCATCAGTGAGTTGGGCAGCAGCAGCTCTGAGAAGCTGTGGTCGTCGTGTGACCCCTGGTGGCAAGAAATAATTGATAATAAAATGTGAGAGGAAAAGACATTTTTGTTTGTACTGAATGACACACTGTGACTAAAGCAGTAAACTGCATAAATTAAATAGAAACAGTAGAAATAGAAAGAATAAATAAAAGGTGTGTAAGTACCAATCTTTGACAAGGTTACTGGAATTTCCTAATGGTTTTGGCACTACTGCTGGTCAGAACAAATCTAGGCTCCAGTGACACAGAGTTGAGCATGGCCCAGAACTGGCCCCTACTTCCCAGATGGATCACACTGCAGTTAATAGTATGCTATAGTGTATTTCATGCTGCACATTTGCTTAAAGACAACTAAAACCTAGGAGACACAGAATGGAGAATGGTCAAACGGGCTCTCTGTGATTTTGTTATTCTTTTCTTGGTGCCATATCAAGGATGAGAGGGTCATTAGGTGCAGTCAACATGGCTTCACCAAGGGGAAGTCGTGCTTGACCAACCTCATTGACTTTTATGAGAACATAATGAGGTGGATAGATGATGGCAGAGCAGTGGATGTGGTCTACCTTGACTTCAGTAAAACATTTGACACACTCCCCCACGGCATCCTTACAGCTAAACTGAGGGAGTGTGGTCTGGACAATCAGGTAGCGAGGTGGACTGCGAACTCGCTAAAGGAAAGAAGCTAGAGAGTCATGGTCAATGGGGAAGAATCTAGTTGGAGGCCTGTATCTAGTGGAGTGCCTCAAGGGTTAGTACCGGGGCTGGTATTATTCAATACATTCATCAGTTATTTGGATGAGGGAATAGAGTGTACTATCAGCAAGTTTGCTGATGACACCAAGCTGTGAGTAGTGGGTGACACACCAGAAGGCTGTGCTGCCATCCAGTGAGACCTGGACAGGCTGGAGAGTTGGACAGCGAAAAATTTAATTAAGTATAACAAGGGCAAGTGTAGAGTCTTGCATCTGGGTAGGAACAAGCCCAGATTCCAGTGTAAGTTGGGGAATGACCTACTAGAGTGCAACGTAGGGGAAAGCGACTTGGGGATCCTGGTGGACAACAGGATGACCATGAGCCAGCACTGTGCCCTTGTGGCCAGGAAGACCAATGGCATCCTGGGGTGTATTAGAAATGGGGGGCGGTTAGTAGGTCAAGAGTGGTTCTCCTTCCCCTCTACTCTGCCCTGGTGAAACCACATCTGGAATACTGTGTCCAGTTCTGGGCTCCTCAGTTCAAGAAGGACAGAGAACTGCTGGAGAGAATCCAGCGCAGGGCAACAAAGATGGTCAAGGGAGTGGAGCATCTCCCTTATGAGGAAAGGCTGAGGGAGCCGGGTCTCTTTAGTTTGGAGAAGAGGAGACTGAGGGGTGACCTTATCAATGTTTACAAATATATAAAGGATGAGTGTCGTGAGGATGGAGCCAGGCTCTTCTCAGTGACAACCAATGGTAGGACAAGGAGTAATGGGTTCAAACTGGAACACAAGTGGTTCCACTTAAATTTGAGAAGAAACATCTTCTCAGTGAGGGTAACAGAGCACTGGAGCAGGCTGCCCAGGGTGGTTGTGGAGTCTCCTTCTCTGGAGACATTCAAAACCCGCCTGGACACACTCCTGTGTAACCTCATCTAGGTGTTCCTGCTCCGGCAGGGGGATTGGACTAGATGATCTTTTGAGGTCCCTTCCAATCTCTAACATTCTGTGATTCTGCGATTCTGTTAGTGTATAATAGGTATCTTAATTTTGATTACATATTATTCCCCTTCCAAAATGCAGTTGGTTTCCAACACACTCTCAGACTAGTTGATAAGCTGTTGATAAGCTGTCATGCATTTTATTGGTATTATTAAAGCTGGGACTGACTTATGACCCATCAGTCCAGCTCTCTTCTTTTGTGGTCATGTCTCTCCCTGTTCCCTGGGCCAGCCACTGAGGCACAGCCCAAAGCTGGAAGTCTTTCTTATGGAGCAGTCAGATGAGATGTCTGCTGTGACTCAGGGTTATTTTTTTCTGTGTCTGAAACATCCACAGGATAATTTTGTTAATTAAAAAAATATATATGGATGCAGCTGAAATAGAAAATAATACGTAAAAACAGTTCAGTGTATCTAGGTTACATCTGCCATTTAGCTGTGGAAGAATGACCCCAGGCATCAGTATACCAGTATATGCTGGGGGCCATCCAGTGCTGGAAAGCAGATTTTCAGAAAAGCATTTGGATGTCCTAGTGGAGACTGAGTTGTATATGAGCCAGTCACATGCCCTTGCCACAAAGGAGGAGAATGGTATCCTGAGTGGCATTAGATGAAGTATTGCCAGCACACTGAAGGAGATGATCCTTCCTCTCTACTCAGCACTGCTGAGGCCACACCTGGAGTACTGGGTCCAGTTCTAGGCTCCCCAGTACAAGAGACTTGAACATACTGGAGAGAGTATATTGAATGACTACTAAGATGATAAAGGGATTGGAGCATCTCTTCTATGAGGATAGGCTGAGAGATCTGTTCTGTCTGGAGAAGAGAAGGCTCAGGAGGGATCTCTGCCATGTGTATAAATAATTGAAAAGAAGGTATACAGAAGATAGAGCCAGCCTCTTTCCAGTAGTGACCAGTGACAGGACCAGAGGCAAATACAGGGTATTCTCTCTGAACATCAGGAAACACTGTTTCCCTGTGAGGGTGACCCAGCACTGGCACAGGTTGCCTGGGGAGGTTGTGGAGGCTCCATCCCTGGAGATATTCAAAAGCTGTCTCGACATCGTCATGGCCCACCAGCTGTAGGTGTCCCTGCTGGAGCAGGAGTTTTGTATTAGATGACCTTCAGATGTCCCTTCCAACCTCAGCCATTCTGTGATTCTGTGAGAAGCCACACCATGAAGGAAACTGGGAGTCTTGATCTGCCATCATCTTACTTTAAGAGATTTCCAGTTTTTTTAACTGACTTGTGGTGACTTTCTAAAAGTGAATATTCCTAGTGTATAGAAAATACATACAATTCCTGTACTACTAATGTAGTTAATTAAAATTACTATGTATTTGCCAGGCTAAATGCATAAAAAACAGCTACGCACCCCACTCCCTGAGGGAGTCGGCCTATTTACAGACTCTGAGGGTAAATTTGTCCCAGTCATCTGCTTGATTCATTGAACAGACTTGCCCTTTCCAAAACTCCATTTTACATACCAACTCCTTGTTACAGACAAGCATATAAACAGTTTTACATTTCTTACAATCCTAAACTCATCAGGAGTGTTTCCCCATCAGGTACCTGTTCCCAGCTGCTGTGGAGACATGGAACAGACACGATGTATTTCTTCAAGAAGATATTCACGAGCTGAAAGCAGCTACGTGGGAGTTACCAAGCAAGACTTTAGAGGAGGCGACAGAAGAAGCTCCAGATTTTCTATGCAGAAAGGAAACCCAATAGTTCTTTGTCTTCCAGTGGGGATATGAGCAAACTTCTTCAAGTCATCATCAAAGAGCTGAACTCCAGTCAGCATTTTGGTCTAGCGATGTTACTTTTGCATTAGTTTCCCAAGCTTAGGGAAATTCTGATATGATGTAGATACTAAGTGCTAATAGGAAGTCCTGAGATTAAGCACTATAAGACAGGACATACTGTCTTGTCAAGTAAGACTGGTGAAGGATGTCATCAAAGACATTCACTCCTCAGATAAGTCCCAACAGCTGGAGAAGCAGTTTGGATGGAGTCATTGCATTACCAATACAGCTAGCCCTCCCCTCAGAGAGCTGGAAAGATAAGTTTTATTTATTTTTCATATGCTTTTCTGCTTTTGCATCTGTACTTTAGAACTATAGACACTGAATGTGCTTTCCATAAGTAAACCAGACTCTTTGGAAAGATGGCTGTGGAGATTTATTTTTATAATGGATGCAAATGTATGCCTGGAAATTGCTGTTCTTCAGTGGCAAGCTAAGGCTCTTGGAAGCATTACAGCATTTGTATTTGATTGTGTGTTTAACCAGCTGTTCAATATTACTCTGACACACTATTGCAGAGTAAATATTTCTTTGTCTTAAGTGTAGCAGCAAATATCTTGCAGATTTGTGGGCTTGCAGGCTATGATTATTAATTACTATCTTCAGTGTAACTTTTAGCACTGAAGTTCTTATATTTTAGTCCACAAAAAGAGGCAAGCAGAATTTGTTTTGTTTTGGGTTTTTATCAAGACTAAGAGGAAAATTTAATTCAGCCAGCATTCACAGGACAGATGGGGCTTGGCCACCCATATCAGGTAAGAGTAAATTCATTTAACAGAAAAAGCTTATAAAGAAAGCATTAATTTCATTATTTTAACAATTTTTTTTACTAAATAAACTATGTTCTCAGTGGAGAATATCCCAGAGGAATAAAACACATGTAAAAATGACAGTTGTACTGGTGAGCAGAAACTGACAGCTGAGGTCATCAAGACAAAACCCTGCCCCACCAGAAGGAACATTTTGAGTTCTCCCACACAAAACCAGTGTACAACGTGGACACAGGTGACCACAAAAGCACCATGACACGAACCAGACAGCAATGGCTTCTGTTGTCTCTTTTTACACTTTGCACATTATGTTCTTACAAATGACTTGATCCTTTTAGCTGTTTTTGCTGGTTTTAGCACTTTCCTTATCACAACATTTCATATTGTCATTCCAAATCAATTCCTCTCCTCTACACTGGATTCTCTCCTTTTCTGACCTTTTGTTTTCAGAATGAATTAAGATAAACACAAACAGGCATATGACTCTGGGAAAGTGTGTCCTGTGTACAGCTAATCAGCAATAGCTGCAGTACATTGAATTCACACTTGAATGAAAAAAGTTAATTTAAATTAATTTTCAAGTAAAGCTATGCTAGGAAAGCATTTTAGTTCGATTTTCCAGGATATAATAAAAAGAGAGTCAGTTCTTGCTACTGTGACTTTCTTATTATCCTTTCTCTCTAAAAAATACAAATTAAAAAGTGCATTGAAACAACCATCAGAGGGTGCATATACACCGTCACTTTGGCTTGATCTCTGTTACAGTCTTAGGTTCAGGTACCTTCACTGCACACATTGTGTTCACACCAGCTTTTGAAAACCAAGCTCCTGCCAAGATCGACTCGCTCTCCCTGAGGATTCAGCCCCAGCTCAAAGGATGTGGGCCAAATCTCATTAATTAGTCTGAAGGGGCAGGGCTCCCGTCTCACAAAAATTGTATGGGTATACTCAAAGTCTTTGTTTCCTAAAAGGAGAGGATTTACCTTTAAAATCTATAGATTGATCCAAGTGTGAAAAATGTTTCCATCTCTGCTGGTAGATGCTTTGAGATAAGAATGGACTTGAAAGGTATAAGTAATTTTTTACTTGCTACTACAAAGCCCGTGAAAAAAACAATCAGAGGATAAGGATTTAAAATACAAATGCAGTGATAATTTAAATTGCTGTGGTACCAATTCAGACAAGCATTTTCATTCAGGCGAATGTTGCGAGTCCCATTTAAAGTAGCAGACTCAAGGGTAGGTTTCAACTTTTGCATAAATCAGGACTAATAATGTTTATAAATTATTTATACACTAAAAATACTTATACACTGCGTTCTAGGACTGTAGAATATCTGGTTGTTAATAGAAGAATAAAACCATGAAAACTTTGGGGTCAGCAATTTCCATTTGTATACCAGTAGAACACACTAACTAGGCATCCAGAATTTTATTAGAATATTGATGGAAACTATAGATACATATATTTTGTATATAAGTAGGTCTATACTTACATATAAACATACGTGCATATAAAAAACAAGGAGACAGGTGTCTCATGGTTGAAGATTTGAATAGCTCATTGATTTCTTAAATGAGCAGCCTGGTGATCTGAGCTACTTGCTCTCAGCAGCCTCAAGGTGTAGTGACAGCTGGAGGTAGAATCTCAGTCTAAAGAAAGGAGGAACCCAAAGAAATCCAAAGTAAAAACAAAGACAAGGTCCTCAAGAAGGACTTATGATTTCTTATGCCATCTTTACTGCTGTGCTGAACAGATTATTAGCGAGTCCCTGGCTACCTGGCTCCAGCTGGCTCTAAGCCAGGTCCTGGGTCTCACATGGTGTCACATCAGTTGGATACAGAGCCAGGAGCTACTACAGCTGGAGAGCAGGAAAACCTCTGAGGTTTTACACACGCTTGTGCACTCACCTGTGTCCAGGCTTCAGACAGGCACAAGAACAGGATTCCTAGTCTATATGTCTGACTGTTTGAAAGAAAGCATCAGTCATCCTTTCATAAAATGCCAGGACCTTCTTTTGTCTCCTGGTAGTGCCCAGAAAGACACCCTCAGAGTCCACTTCTAACATTGTACTTCAGTATGTCAGCTGCCAAAGTGCCCTGGCTGCCTGGGTGTTAGCTCATCTGAGTAGAGCTGAGGCTGGGGGAGATCTGTAGAATAAGCAGGATGAAAGTTCAGCTGCAATTCCAGCACTTGTAGTTTTTAATCCTGGGAACTAGGATCTGTTTTCTTTCATTCCCGCCCAGCCAAGGACAGAGCTGACTCTGCTCTCAGTGCAAGCAGCCACCAGGAAATACTTAAACTTCCTCACAGCACAGAGCTCATTGCTGGAAAGTGAAAGGCTATAAATGAGTCACGTTCAGATTTGTCTATCATCTGTTTCCACCTACAAATATCAAAAGCTGCTGTATTAAAATCAAACAGAAACTTCAAACTATAACAAGAAGCAATCAGCCAGAAGAAAACCAAGAACTCATGCACAAGTTACAATAAGAGATTTATATTTTTTGTGGCTGTGGTAGTTCTTGTGATTACTGATCTAACCATGACTGTATTTCTACGGTTAGCAAAGAAATTCACATTTGTCTTCTTTTGTAGACTTCATTAAGAAGGTACTTTGTCCAGCTATGAAATAAATGAAGTATGAGTTCTCCTATCACATGAAAGGAGATAGCTAGAAATTTTCCCTTTAACAA
Organism: Nesoenas mayeri; assembly: GCF_963082525.1. Taxonomy (NCBI): domain Eukaryota; kingdom Metazoa; phylum Chordata; class Aves; order Columbiformes; family Columbidae; genus Nesoenas; species Nesoenas mayeri. Next base: position 148,880,511 of record NC_137541.1, on the reverse strand, counting down.
ACTCACTGACACATATGTGGATTTATTTCACAGTTCTGTTGCCCATGATTCATAGAGTTTTACACAGGTCAATAGGGAAGTGACATAACAAGTTTCATCTTCAAAATTTGGCTGTCTTTCATTTATGGCTGCCAAAAGTCAGTGAAAACAATATTGTTATGCTAGAAGGGGAAATTAATTTTTCCACTCCCCTCTTAATTAAAACAAAATAAAAATTGAGAGTTAGTCATGTTTTTCTAAAGCAATCTATTGTTGGACTGAAACCAAGACAGAATGCTATAAACTGAAAAGTAGCAATCTGATAATTGAGTGTTTGATCTTCCACTGCTAATGTCAGTGGAAGTTCCACACTCTGACTCCAAATTATGTTACTTGAGCCCAGTTCAATACAACATGTTGGACAACACTTTAAGATAGATTTGTTCTAAGTGTTATGCTGAATAGAGGTAGTTTAATGACTTTAGCCTATCTAGACATCCTCACTACTTTATCTTGTTTATCACATGCGTAGGTCCCTATCCATAGATGGGCTAAACATCCACAGAAGTACAGTATGATCACAGGAACTACTCTTTTATAGCAAATATGTAATGTAGTAAATTATGTTAATGGGTTAGGTTAAAGAATACAAAAACAGAGTCACAGAACAGTTGAGGTTGGAAGGCACTGCTGGAGATGATCTTGTCTCACCCCCTGTTCAAAGCAGGGTCAAATAAAGTAAATTGCTCTGAAATATGACCAGGAAGGGTTTGAATATCTCCAAGGATGGAGACTTCAGAGCCTCTCAGAGCAACTTGTACCAGTGCTTGATAACCTTCACAGAAAAAAATTTCTCTTACGTTTAAGTGAAATTTCCTGTATTTCAATTTTTATCCATTGCTGATTGTCCTGTCACTGAACATCACTTATAACAGTCTGTCTCTGACCGCTTTACTCCCCACCTCAGATATTTTTACACTTGAATAAGATGTCCCTGAGCCTTCTCTTCTCCAGGTTGAAACGTCCCAGCTCTTTCAGCTTCTCCTCATATGAGAGATGCTCCAGTACTTTAACCATCTTAGTGGCCCTGGGGAAGGATCACCTCCCTAAGTCTGCAGGCAATGCCCTTCCTAAGGCAATCCAGGATGCTGGACCTATTATACAACTTTCTAATATTTACAGTATTAAGGTCCTACAGAAGCTGTTAATAAAGTCAGTGTCTTCACATGCATTTGGCTTCTTATACAGGAAAACCAACTGTTTACACACACGACAGTTCTGTAAGAGAATCTGAATAAAATAAGATCTCTGCTCAAGAATGTACAGCTTAAAGGAAAATTCAGTCTCCTCAATAACAAAAATTCTTTGTCTTGGAGCAACTGAGAAAACACGCACAACCCAGTTATCTTTAGACAACAATATCTCATAAAAATCAAACCTTATATTCTAAGATATTTATAGTACACAAGATTATATAATTTAAAAAAACTGTCAGACATCAAGAAACAAAACTCTATTCAGTTCCCCCAATGTATTTCCAAAGTTGTTTGATCTAGATAAGCCAAATAAATTTAATTAGCTGAAATAAAATAATAAAACTGTAAATATGATCAAAAACTTTTTATTTCACTAGGGTCCCAGAATTGGATGCAGATATGGTGCAACATGCACTAAGGAAAAGGGAATAATCACTTCCCTTGATACATGCTAATGCTTTCTGTGTGCTTTCTTGGATATTGTCCATTTTTTTTTGGCTGGAAGAGAGAGAATTTTCTTTCTAGAGTGTGGTGCTTAGTTACCAGCTGGGGTTAAACCACAACAGGCATTTCTAATAAAATTTGCAATGGAGAAATACCCTAAAGAGTGGCAGAGGCTGTAAAATCTCTGTCCTTAGAGGTTTTCAAGACCTGACTGAACTAAGACCTAACAAACCAGGCCTTATCTCTGCTTTGAGCAAGTGGCTGGACTAACAGCTCTCCAAGCTTTCTTGCAACTTGAATAATTCCATGATTCAATACTTCAAATTACTAGATTTCTTCTCTTGTGATACATATACAGTATTTGGAGACCTGGAGGGCTATGTATTCCCATATTGAAATGAAGATCTTTTTGCAGCTTTGTTGTACGCTTCTTATTTTATCTGTAACTCTGTTGCACCCAAAGGAGCAAGAAATATGCTCATTTGGAAGTGGAAATGCACTCAGAAAATTAATTGATGTTATTTATATTATAAATAATTTATTTATTTTCTCAAAAGTGCCAACAAAAGATGAATAAGCTCTTGTATGACTATCTGAGGAAATTTTCAGTTTTTGCAACCTGCCAAAAAGGGAGATGGGAAAATCTATCAGAGCCTTGCTCTATAGGATCCTCTGTGTGTCACAGAATTAGTCCCATTCCCACTGATTTTTCCTGTAGCCTTTGATACTCAAAGAATTAGGTTCATCTTCTCCTGCACTCCCAAATTAAGTTAAATATGGAATAGCAGTAGAAAGAGAGGAACCTCTTTAACTTGAAACACATGAGCTTCCTTGAATATGCTTGCTCTTTGGATAGTAATTTCACAAAGATAGAATGCAGAATTCCACCTTATACCAAAGATTTTATGAAGAAAACACAATAGGAAGCTATTCTCTGTGGAGAAGAAGGTGTCACAGGTAAAGAAATGCTTTTATAATGCAATCCAAATCCAACCAACATCCACTTCATTTCAAACTTCAGTCTTTCCTCCCAAGAGTTTTGCAGAGCTTTACAGAGCTTTGTTTTCTAATTTAAACCATTTATATACAGAAAAAAAAAAAAGAGAAAAAAAGAAAAAAAAAAGAAAAAAAAAAGAAAAGAAAAAAATTATCAAAATTATCTAGCTGAAACTGCTAAGCTTTAAGCTTCACACAGATTTGTCTGGAAAGACATATTGACCTAGTATCTCTAAAGTATCATACTGTTTTATTTAAGATTTGCTAAGTATCTGGCCTGCAAAATAAACAAAATACTGAATCACACCAATATAGTTTAAGGAGTTAATTTAAGCATAGCAGTACTAAGTCAAAATTAAGTATGAAAGTCTCCATTTGATAACAACAAAAATTCAAACAGACGGGTGAAGTTGAAGGATTTTATTTTCCCTTCACTGTGCCTTCACACACAGTACTGACCTTGTACCATAACCTCCAGCTCCATAACTCTCTTCATTCTCTTCTCATACTCTTTCCCCCTGCTGACAAGAACCCAAACCTTGCAACTCCTGTTTACCTTACTTCCCAACCATTCCCCCACAATCCTCACCAAGTGAAGTAACCATCTGCTTTCTCATCAAAATAAGACTCTGTCCACATGGTCCTTTTTTTTCAGCTTAACTATACCTATTATAAAAGCCAATTAATGCTATACTGGTGCACTTATTGTGTTCTCAAACCTTCAAAAACAGTGGGCAGGTAAAACTACATTGAACTCTGTATATTTTTCCACTCTTCAAATCAATAGTCTACATTAGCATTTACGATCTTTATTACAATAGAGCAGTTCCTCTCCTCTTAGTCTGAAGCAGTGGAAGTGACACTGAGCACCAGTGCTCACCAGCTGCAACATTGTAGGCTGACAGAACCATATAATATATACCACTTAGCCTTTTGACAGGTTTGTCTGCAGACAGACAGCTTAAGACAAAGTACATTTACCTCCTGGCATGTCATTGTCAGGCCTCTGAACAAGGGAAACCATGTGATGTCTAAGAGGTTTCTATCACACCCACTCCTTGCTGAGCAAGGAGAGATTCCTCCTTGAATTCCTCCTTGAATTCCTCCTCCTCAGAGCTATCATCCTAATTTTTGGTCATGTGGGTGGTCATGCCACCCTGTGAGCCCCCCAGTTCATTTGGTAGTCGCATATGTGTGAGTGTTTACACCACAGGCAGTGTCTGTGTGTACATGCTGTAGCCAGGGCAGCCTGAGAAGGATGTCTGTCCCAAGAAAATACTGAAAGAGGGGAAACTTATTTAAAGAACAAAATCTTCCTCCTTAATCTGTGTTTGCACAAGGGGCTCGTCATGGAGGATTCTCTGTATCACCTTTTGATAAACACAGACTTTCTTTCAAATAAGTTTATGAGGCAGAGCCATCACCCTGACATCCCGCCCCAGGCATCATGATGCTGCTTTAGTACAACAGTTCATGTACATGTCGGGGTGCACCAGTAAGACCACAGACCTGAGGCCTTTCCTGCACAGAGGCAGGAGAAGGTGGCCCAGGACCCAAACCCCCAGCTTTCTGATGCCAGAGATCAGGAAGGTGAACAGCTGCAAATACTTAACAAATGAGAGCAAACAGGTCCCACAGGAGAAACGCAAAGAAGCAGTTTTTAAAAGCAGTTTGCAAAGACTCTCTCTTCTTATTTATTTATAGCCAGAACGACAGAGGCCAAAGATTGAAAGAGAGAAGAGTCATCAGGGAGTGACAGGAGACCAATAAATATTCTGCATTAGAAAGCAAACAAGCCAGAAGAAGGTGCTTTTTTGCTCTGCAAATATTCCCTGTAGGTCTCATTAACTGTCAGAAATTAAGCAAAGATATAAATATTTTCCACAGTGGCTCTTGCTGCTGGGAGCATTCACATTGATGTCACCATTTCTGAAGTAATTCAGAGCAAGTTGCAGGCAGCAAGTGAACTAACCATCCACTGACAATAACACTGCCTGCTGTCATTCTACATTTTAATTGTGCTCCCTGCGCTGCAGCAGTGCTCAGCCTGTGTGACCTTCCTGGTACTGAACTGTCAGACAGAAAAGTGCAGGCACGGCTTTAATGTTTGTTTTTGATGAGTTCTCATAGTGACCTGGTTCACTCTGGGGGAGAAATGGGCTAAAAATTGCCCTTTGTTGTTAAAAACAACTTTAAACTCTTTAAAATCCATTTCTGCTAGCAGCTTTGGGAACCCTCAGGTAGGCATTTATTGTGTTTAGGACTGCACCATGCTCTGTTTCAGCTCAGCTCTTTTGGCTCTGGGGTAAGAGGGGAGTAATGCTGGAACACCTCTTTTATTTCATATTCTATGCCTTTGAAGCACAGATACTCAAAAGCACATCAGACACCGTGGCAGTCCCAGGAGGTGCCCAAACATTTTTTAAATCCAGATGAACTACAGAGGATGAACACGCATGGGTCAAGTTGAACGCAGCTATGAGTAAAGGAATCTAAACTCTGACAGATTCAGCCCCCTTGTGCTTACAAAATGAATAGTCTTAATAAATTAAGGGGCTACCAGTCCAGCTGAGAAACAGTTCAACAGCTATGTTCTTTAGGGTGTTCAGATTTTGCTCTTCACTGTACCTGGCACTACTGCTCCATAGGGAAGCTGATCATTAATGGTTTTCATCATCAAACAAGAGTCTAGGGCTCAGAGTCACTGTGGATAAGATGAACCAAACAAGTTAGTTGCTGATTTGCCATTTCTCGACTTGTTTCAAAAAGCAGGAGTATTAGTTATCTATGCATTTTTAAAAGGAAATAAAAAATATGCACTGAAGTACAAGAGTCTGTCAGTAGCCTGATTAATATGTCATCTCTGCTATATCAATTCATCTATCATAAATAATAGAAAAATTATCTCTCTGAAAAGTATAATTAAGTCTATCAGGATGAATTTTCATCACATTGGTCAAAGAACCTATTAAACAGGACAAATGCTGAATGTAGAAAGGTCTGCTCTTCTCTTGATGTGGGCACCATGTTCTCACCAATCCAATCTCACTGTGTCCCTCTGATAGCTTGGCCTCACTTCAGGTTTACTGTTACAAGTTACATAGTCAAGATCAGTAATTCTGTGAAAGAACAACTTAACAAATTTTGTGTCGTTGGCTTTCAACTTGAAAGAGGGTACCTGAGTATAACTGTTACCAGAAGTCTAGAACAAATACCAAAATAAAATTACAACTGTGCCTACAATTTCCATCAGCTGCCAAGGGATTGGTCTTGGTTTTGTCTGTTTGGAGCACTGAAGAAGTGAGCAGTGAGAATTTTTTTAACACTTTAAAATCTAAAAGAAGTCTACAATACAATTTTGTTTTCATAAAACCGGCCAGAGCTTTACAAAGACCTATTCTAGCATGGCTTTATAAATAGCAGAGCTTTTAAAGTCCTATAAGCTCCACTTTAAAATAGCTTGGAGTGATTTAGTTCAGAACTGAACCTAATTGGATATGCCAGATGTTCTCTCAGCATTTTCTCCAGAACAATTTAAAAAGATAAGAAAAGAAAAAAAACAACTGTGGCCAACAGCTTAAAGCAAAATAAATAAGATTATGGCAAATGAAAACATTAAATTTTGCCTGGTCATTCTTTTTGTTGCACCAGCTATTAAATAGAAAATGACCACAGAGTCAAGCAGGAAATTCCTTGTTGAGGTTGGAAGAAATTCAGGTATGTGGAGTTTGCCTACAAGTCATTTGCATAAATAATCCATTCTTACTTCCCAGTTTTATATATACCAAACAGATCAGTTCTAAGATGAGTTTTAAGAAATCACTACCTCTGAGGAAGGCACCCATCAGTCACCTCATCCAATACAGCCACATAACGCTCCACCATTCTCACCACATGTAGTTCCATAAGAAAGATTGTTCATGTATCCTTCCTAATTCATTAAGTAGTGACAGTGTCAGTCATATGCAATTTATTACAGATGTAGTTTTAGCAGGGAAAAAGTAATCTAGGTAGGAATAGAAAGCAGCAGTATACAGGTATGCGTATATGAAAATAATGGCCAGAGGCAATTCTAATTTTCATGTATTAAAGCAGTTGTGTTGTTGTTTTTTTTTTTAATGTACCCACAGAGCTACAACCTACACCACCAAATAATACAGCACAGGAGGCACTCATGAGTATATGACAGTACAATGCTATCATATAAAACTATGAATAGGGATACTTCAAATGTTAACATGTAGAATGGAACCAAACCTAAATTTTTAGTGACTGAAAAGGGAAATTAGAAACCCAAGACATGACAAGTAAAACAAATAAGACTTCTAGTCATAAGTAAAAACTGTTTTCATCAGAAACTGATTATAGATGTGCACCTTTTGATATATGCATCTTCTTTTAAAGAAGACCTTTTTTACAAAAGCCCTGGAATAAATGGCAACACAATGCTTTGTACAACAGCACAACTGAGCTCTGCAACTTTCAGCTAGCAGTATACATTTTGCAAAGCATAGCCTGTAAAAAAATTAGTTTAAAATCATATACCTCTCACTTCTCTAAAAGATGACTTTTGAGTAAATAAAAAAGTAGACATACTAATATTTATGAAGTAGCAGTAGCACGAATTTGACAGCCTTTTATCACATTGTTGCTGACAAAATCTATTCAATCATTCTGTTTTAAAACCATTATATTGAAATACGACATTCCATTTCCTTTCAGATGTATGATGAAATGATCTTTTTGTACTCTATCACAAAGTAGGTCGTAGTTCTCCTACACACATCTGAACAAGGATATATACATAACTGTATGTAGGTAACATTTAAAAGTACATTACATAATAAAGAAAGTAGAATAGATGTGCTTCCTGCAGTCTTTACTATTTTCTAAGTGATGGGGAGACTGGCTTGCAGTTGTTACAGAATCTAGATGCCCAACTTCCACAGTATTTCAGAGTATTCAGCATGAAAACACCTTAGGAACTCCAGAAAATCCCAACCTGATTTTTTAGAAGTTCTATGTCTTTTGCAGAAACCTGAACTAGAGGCAGGGTTTGGGATAGCTACCATAAAAGTGACCCAGCTCCCAGTGACTTTTCAATAACTGCACAACACATTGGCTAGAAATGCAAGGAATGGAGAAGAAACAACAAAAGTAATTTCAAATGAAAAATATTCAAATGAAAATAATAGAAAGCTGAATTGCTGAAAGAGTTCATAGAAGCAATAGCAAAAAAAAAAAAAATCTCTTTTTTTACTAGATCTATTGTTAATATTCCCCATATTTATGTCCACCTATCACTGAGATTGGCCTATTCTGGTTTACATCATCTTTTTATCTTTTGCAGTCAAGGCAGAGCTATGTTGTCCAGGAAAAAAGAAGCTTGGAAAAAATAATGTTTACAGAGAAAAGTAATTTATAAGTTGGCAAAACCTTCTTGTGTCAACAGTCATGCAAAGCCAACAGTACATGTTGGTAGATACTGTTTTCATAACTGAAGCCAGTTTAGAAGTACAGATTCTCCCACCACCTTCCTGTCACCTGAATATTCATTACCTTTCATCAGGCCTAATGGTACCTGAGACATCATGTTTCCTGTTACCTATGAGAAGCTTATTTCCTTTGTGGAGGTGGAGTGACAGTCAGAGAAAAAAAGGGTTTAATATCCACTAAAGAAAGCAACAGGTCCAGCAATCTTTGAAGGGAGATGAAGAGTGGCTCCACATTTGAGAGAAGGTTGCTGTGCAGTATAAATCTTCCGTAACTCCCCTGTTTGTGACAGAGAATGGCAGAATGGTTAATATTTTTCACAGGATGGTAACCTGCAGGTTTTTGCTGTTCATTCCTTGTGATGCTCACAAACAACTGTGAGGATAGCACTGATGGCAAAAACAGGCATTTGCAGCCATGGACAGGTGCAGAGGGACTCAGAAACTGAGTTCACTTGCTGAAGAAGGCAGTGGAGGACTAAAATACAGTGAAGCAGCTGAAGTAACTGAATATGGAGTGACACAAGAAGCTGTTAGCAGGCTATCACCTAAAATCCTTATTTAAAAAATAGGTGCATGGTCTGAGCTGGTAGTCTAAATATTTTCTCTACTAAAGAGAGAGCAACTGGCACCTCCAAAGGACAACTCCTTCTAGTTATTTTAGATACTTATCTTGAGATGATTAAGGATTGCTTTGATAACTAAGTAAGATTAGCTACCCAAGTCCAGCTGAGATGGATCCCTCCCTTTTTCAAGTCCTGAAACAGCAGAGGCAGCTTTGTGGTCAGACTCTGCAATAGGTGCTGACAGGGCAGCCTTGATGGACAGCCTCTCTATTGAGCTTGGAGCTTCCTGGCAAGCACATGTCTACTGAGATAACACTTTCATGTAAGGCCTGAAGTCTGAGGAAAGAAAATGACAAACAGCTCTCCCAGATGTGTGGTACAATCTGCAAAAATCACTCTGACGAGCAAATAAGCTGTTAAAATAAAAGCTCTCACTTGACAATGAGTGCTTTATGGCGGTGGTAATGTTTTACAAACTGCAAGAAGATGATGCAAAGGTGAAGATGCAAAGGGATTTTTTCTCAGTGTGCCTGTCAGCAAGTCAGATGGACCTCATAAGTAGAAGAGAAAGGCTGTCTTCAGTAGGAGAGGGGTAGGTGGCAAATCCTTCCCAGAGAGTGTAAAATATCGGTCAACCCATACAGAGACAAGGCTGCTTAAAACTGTGTCCCTTGTTTGTTCTGGTTTTACTTACAACAGAAAGACAGACTCTGGCACACTCAGACTAGACACTCCAAGCATTGAGTTCAGTGAAGAGGGATTATACTCAGTGACACAGATAACTTGATATGTTTTTTCCTGAGAGAAAAGTCCAGACAAGGCAATTGGTGAGGGGCAGTATCCTCCTGGTAGGCTCTCACCTGTCACCAGGTGGGGTGAAACTCAGCAAGTCCTGGTGTGGTCACATTTAGTCAATTTGAGGTTGGCTCTTCTTGCAAATAAGATTTCTTTTCCTCTTGGGTGGTAAAACCTGAATTTCCATTTGGAGGACATTGATAACATCAAGGAACAACAAGGACCAGCAGCTCCACAGAGGAAAGTGAGTCAGGAGCTGAGCATGATAGCATATTGGCAAGAGCAGTGACCTGGCCACTAAGCAGCCAGGAAGCCCAGCCAGCAAGTGAGCGTTGGAATCAGGTCAGGAGACACTGCGGTGTCAGACACCATCCAGTGATCACCCAGCAAGTCCACAGTGATAAGGCAGGTCCATGGTGAAACCAGAATGCCAAGACAGCAGGTCCAGTTCAGAAGAAAGCTGATCTGAGACCAGGCACAGAGACAGCAGCTACACAGCCATGACAGTAGCACAAGTGCCAGCAGCAAAGCTTCAGCTTAAAAGCATCCCCCAAGGGAAAGGAGAGACAGGCACTTGCTCCTTCACATCAGACCACCAGGCTTCACAGTTTAACTCTTCAGAGGAGAAACGTCTTGTTCTTTCACATGCAAGTACACATGCACACACGTACTCACACTCACATATTTTTTGCAAAAGCCCAAAGCAGAGTTTTCTTCACTTTCTTAGCAACTGAAAGTCACAGTGGAGGCTTACAAAGATAAATATAACAAGACCCACACATATGTCTTTGGGCAATGACTCAAGGGGAGAAGAAGGGGCAGGCACTGATCTCCTCTCTGGCAACCAATGACAGAACCAGAGGGAATGGCAGGAAAATGTGCCAGGGAAGGTTTAGGTTGGACATTAGGAATAGGTCCTTCACCCAGAGGGTGGTGGAGCACTGGAACAGGCTCCCCAGGGAGGTGTCATGGCCCCAAGCCTGACAGTGTTCAAGAGGAGACTGGACAATGCCCTCAGACACATGGTGTGAACTGTGGGGTTGTCACATGCAGGGACAGGAGTTGAACTGATGATCCTTGTGGGTCCCTTCCAACTCAGGACATTCTGTGATTCTATGATGATACATCACACATCAGTGAACATACGCTCAATTTTAAGCACAGGGATGGTCCTAGCAACATATGTACCTCAAGGTTTTATCCAGGTTTTAAGTCTCAAAACAATTACACCTAGGGCTTCCAAAACAAACGTCTCTCTTTTGCTTGGATCCAGAGTACATAGACTGGTGAAACTGGAAATGAAGCTAGAAAACTCAAAAAAGAAGCTTGCCCAGTGTTGTACCATTGCAGTTCGCATCAATCCTGTTTTCATTCAATCTCTGTACAAACAAATAGTAATTAAGGTGCTGTCTTTTCAGGGAGCTCTGATGCATTAAGCAATCTTAGTTGGAAGTATTTTGTTAAAGGGATTACATTACAAGCTTTTTGTTTGGTTTTGCAGAACCAAGACTCTACATCTTTAAGCAACCCTTGCTAATGTAAATGCCTCTTTGTTCTATTATTTGTTTGAATAGTATTATTAAAACTTTTAATATTTCTTCCTCTCTGAAATGTCTGGGTACATCCTGAAGATTGTGGCACAGCTAACAAAATGGATTAACCGAAAATATCCAATGTTTTAGCCATTCTGAAGGACATGACTTGCAACAGGTAAAAATGGCTGAAACAGCAAGAAACCACAATCTAATTCAAACACCACCAAATTCTTCAGGTCCACAGTACTCCAATATTTCTTGGCTGCCATGTTGGGGCTTTCTCCTAGGAGAACGATGTTGTTTTAAAAATACTTTTTCAAGTGGATTTTATATAATATTGTTATGTTTATTGACATTTTTCTACTGAAAAGCCTCATCATGAAAAGCAGCTCTTTCTTTCACATATGGAAGGACCATGCAGGGGTGTGAAGAATTCATTAAGTTACAGCTGATTGTATATATAATCCCAGCAAGATGTTGCTCTGGCACTTAAGGGCAAAGACAACTGGGAAACAAGTGGGGTTAATCTGATATAGAAAGGTGCTGAGAATTTGGGGAACTATAAATGAACAGGCACAGCCATTATAAAGGCTAGAACTGGTTTGCCCTAACCATAAGATAGAGACTTAGAAAACCTAAAAGAAATACATCCAGTTTCCTAATAAGCCAACAAAAAGAAAAAAATACCCTGAAAATGCCCAATTCACTTGCTAAAAAGATTGACATACTTTTCAGAAAAACTTAAATGCTACTTTACTGGTATTTATCAGGAGTACTAATGAGATGGGCTATATGCTGAGCTGATACCAATGTGGTACAGTTCCACTGACTTGACTAGAACTATGTATGCTCAAAGATTTGGACCACTTTGTTTTTGTTATTTACAAAAGTACCAAGCAATGAAACTCTCACTGTAGCAAGCCTTTCTGTAACTAGTACGTATGACAGCTGAGCCACATTGAATAACAGCCTATGCTACTTTAATTATGCAAAATACAGCACTGGGGACTGTGACCTGAAAGTGAGAATCATAATTACATAGGTCTTCATATAGGATGATGATGTTATGCATTGTAAGACAAGGTTTTTATAAATCTTATTCGTCACAAAGAACTCTGTTTTGACTGCAAAAGCTTAACTGTTCCCATTAACCATTTGTGCTAGATAGTTATTACTTTATGTTATTACCCTACTAGCTATTCAAGGCAGAAATGGCACAGATGCTTTATTCTATATTATAATAATCTTATCCTTCCAGACATCAAAATCAATCATTCATGTGTACTCTGGATGATTGCAACTGATTGACTCAGGTAGAGGTTTTGAAAATGCACTCAAGAGCTCAGTCAAAAATAGATCTTGATGATATGTTGCTGCATTATAAAGTGCTTTTCACAGCTTTCAGGATGCAGTGCAAATACTTTATAATAATACACATTCAAATCAATCGTAAATACTCAAGCAATATTTACATTTCACCCTACAGATATGAAGCTGATTTATTTGAAAAATTAAATAAATTACAAATTATCACTAGAAGAAAACAAAAATCCTTAACCAGAATTCACTCTGGCATTTATTATGGAATAGAATTTTGCAGGATTGATTCACTGCAGTATGAATTACTGTATGCATCAGGCAGAATTTGGTGATGCTGAAGACTGAACACCATCTTGGGAATAGCTGGTACAGGGTTTCCATTCCCTACCCTCGTTGGCACATTTTGGCTTAAGAGCTTGTGCTGCTTTTCATCCACTGTGCACTTTTATTTACGTAATGCAAATTTTGGTCCAAGTCTGATACAAATTTTATGCCTCCTGTCCAGCCACTCTGATCTTCATTCTCTCAGTTGGCAAAAGGATTGGAAACAGTTTGAAGCACTCTAATCCTTGGGCTTCCCTAAAAGATGGTCTGGGATTTATGTTTGTGAATGTAATAACCTAGATTTTCTCCCATGGTTCACAAAACAATTTTAGTTAGGATAACAGCATGAGCAGTGAATTTACAAGAAGTAAGGTTTGCATAAGTCTCATGTAACATAATACAGCAATGTACAGCAAAATACCACAGCACTAACACTGAAAATGTTAAGTGAGGTGAAAGAATAAATCTCATTAAGCATAAACACAAATGTTATGTCTGTGGTCTTGTAGAAAATGATCTCTTCTCCCTTTGGACCCTTGTCTAGCAATAGATACTATGCAAAGCTTGCAATACCAGATACTGTACAAAGATCACACTAAAACTATAGCTCCAGTGAATCACGAGAATTTTAACATTACTAAACAATGTGAAGTGAATCAATTGGAAACCAAATGAAAACAAATTATTTCAGTACACTGATGTGGTTATACACTTCCTTCGAGACTGATGCTGGGAAATGTTGAACAGTAATTTCTATTTGCCTTCACGTTTAGATTTGTTTATGGTTTCACTGTACATAAAGTGTTTCACAGGGAGAAAGAAATACTGCAACTGCATCTTTTAAGAGTTTAAAGAGAAAACAGATTGCTGTGACATGGCTCTGAGATGCCTTATTGCATTAGACGGTTAGAATTTTGTACCCAAGGCCATGTGGGCAGAGCTCTGTTCATTTTAGGCTCCCTGTGGGCACTGGGTTTGATACCTAATCATCCAGCCTCAGCGAAATCAGGAGCAAAATCAAAATGAAATGTAGAATGAGATCAACTGTAAGGTCTTCAGCCAGGTAAACTCCTACCCGAAGGTCCCTTCAGATATAGGGCTATATTAATCTTCCATTGTTTTATATAAAGAAAGTTTAATATTTCTGCAGGGTTTTTTTCCTACCACACCACTCCCCTTGGTAATAGCATGTAATAACCTGTTTAAACTAGGAAAGAGCATCTTTTTATTGTGGTTGTCAGAGGAAATAAAGCTTGTGTGTTTCATGTCCCATTAAGGGGCAGTTTTGCTCTCCATTAGATATCAAAAAATTCCCCTAGTAGGGGTGAGGAAGCAGGGCAGAGATGAAGAGAAACAGAGACTGGAAACTGAGCTACTTCAGTTCTGTTGTGCACAGAATTACTTGTTTATTGTGTTGTCATTGACAGATGGTCTTGATAGACAGAGTTTTCATCCTGAATGAGATGACTGTAACACTTGTGCCTTTGAAGAGTTTATTAGAACTACATAACTGAAAAATACCTTTTCCTATGCCCCTCTGGGAGCTGAATTGCTAAGGCTGCCATTGGACCATGTCCCTCAGTTTCTGCCCTGAGACTTTCTACACTTCCAAATTGTAATCAAGCTCCTATGTTCTCCCCTTGGAGATGTCAACACTCTTGAGGGCAGAGAGGTCCTTCAGAGGGATCTGGACAAAATGGAGAACTGGGCAATAGCCAACTGTATGAAGTTCAACAAGGACAAGTGGTGGATTTTACACCTGTGACACGGCAACCCTGGCTGTGCATACAGACTGGGGGACGAGATGCTGGAAAGCAGCTCTGCAGAGAGCTTCCTCACAAGGGGAGGAGAAGGGGCAGGCACTGATCCCTTCTCTTTAGTGACCAGTGACAGAACCCGAGGGAATGGCAGGAAGATGTGCCAGGGGAGGTTTAGGTTGGACATTAGGAATAGGTTCTTCACCCAGAGGTTGGTGGAGCACTGGAACAGGCTCCCCAGGGAGGTGTCACAGTCCCAAGCCTGACAGTGTTCAGGAAGAGACTGGGCAATGCCTTCAGACACATGGTGTGAACTTTGGAGGTGTCATATGCAGGGACAGGAGCTGGACTCGATGATCCTTGTGGGTCCCTTCCAACTCAGGACATTCTATGATTCTATGATTCTCGAGAAATTACAAACAAAGGTGAAAGAAGAGTCACTATAGCACAAGTCAAAGCAAAATTATCTAGACTCCTAAGTTGATTTCTTACACTTCAGGGAAAAAAAACTCTTATGTGCAATTTGGGGGACAAGGGTCTACCTTTCTATCTGGCTGTGTCCCCACAATCTGCCTAGAATGACTGATGTCTTATGAAACTTTGAACCTCCTGTAAGAGAATTATTCAAACTTCACATCTCATTTATCTACTCATCTTTTTACACAGCTTGCTTATTCAAGCAGTCACTAGGTTTATGCAAAGTATAGTTCACTGAAGAAAGACACAGCCTTTAATCCTCTCTTTATCATCTGCCATGGTCCAAGCCCTCTGGAGTTTCATCAAAATACTATGTGACAACTGTGCTATGTGTCACCTCACAACCTATGCTTATCTGTCCCTATGCAGTAAAAGCATACTTAGCACAGCCTGTAACAGTCACACCTCTCTGTAATGCTTACCACTGACATGCCAGGGCTCCCTATTCACAGCAGCTTTGCTGCTGCCAGTCACTGGCAGAGATATCACACTCAGGAAGAAAATACTTATTTCATTGTGGGGCAGCATGGAGAGATTTATTTCTTGCTGGTTTGTATGACAATTCTCACTGCCTAAAACACCGTTACAACAGTGTTGGCTGTCTGAAAGGGACCTGTATGTCTTGCTTTAGCAATGTCCCCTCTGCGTGACTGCAGAGACACAAAGGTACTTAATTGAAAAACGATGACTGCTTGCACAACTCACCCCATTCATTCCCAGCAAGAGGACCTCTGAGCTGTGGGCACTGAGCAGGACATCTGTGGCACTAAAGACACTTTCTCATGCCACTCTGCAGACATTATGAAGAGGGACTCCCAGGCACACCATGCCTGTCAAGATTCCTGCAGATCAGAGTCCAGACAGGCTTTTCCCTCTTCTGCCCCACAGAGAGACAGACCTGCTATGGTAGGCACTGTAGTGCTGCCAACTCTTCTGCTGCCACCTGTCGTGCCACGTACGGCTGGTCAGTGGGTGCTTAGATCTGACCCCTCACTTGGCATCATTCACCAGACATGGTCCCTGCCTCTTGAGCAGACACAGTGGTGTCTCCCATTAGAGGAAAAACCTGAGAGGCCTTCAAATGGATGCTTTTAGACTACAAGAGACCTACACAACCAGTATCTTCGAGTGAAAGAGACAGTTTCTTAAGATGGTGACTCAAAAGTAGTTGTCCTCATTCCTCTGCTCTACAAGTACTCTGCCTCCCTCAAAAAAACAGCGTTACTAATGATACAAACTCATTATAATCCACTTAGAAACATAGCACGGCAGCCTTCCAACAACACCAGGAACAGTTGCCAGCTTTCAGTTGCATAGCAGGTCTTGCAAACCCCAATGATCCCCCACTCAAAAAAACAGGAATTACTCAGTCCTTCTTTGGGATACCATTCCCAAGCAGTAATTCCCTGTCTGCAAGTACCAGATCTGTACAGAATACACAGAAAGGCAAATGGAACAGCACCAATATGGGAAAAGTCATATATTACCTATAAAGAAGCAATAAATGACACTCTTATATTTATGGTAACTTTGACTCAGTTCCTTGCCCATTGCAATGAAAGAAAACATCCCTTCAGCACATTACCACACAGCTCCATTTTCTCTCTTACTTGTCTCCCCTTTTGACTGCGGATACCATTAGGTTTGGTAGAGGTCCAAAGTACAGGACAGAACTCAAAGCTACCTCCACCTCCTAAGTTCATCTGGGCCAGTGTTGTCTTCCTGGTGGAGGGAATAACATGTCTAGTGACATGTATTGCATTATAAGGAACACACAGCTTGCTTACCAACCCCTCCAGTCAGTCCAGAGTGTGAGAGAGGGAAACAATTAAATTGAATTTCTTACTCCATTAATTTCTTGTTATCCTAGCTCTGTTGAATGAAATGTGGGTGCTGATATTTGCTATCAAATGCACACTCAAAAATTATTTTTGCCAATATTTGCTAAAGAACATACATTCAAGAAATATCCTACAGCTATTAATTTATAGGTACCAGGTAAAGCATTCATTTGTTCACAATGTAGCTTATGGGAGGAAAGGTGTATATCTAGATATGTGTGTGGTTTTTACAGGCATATAAGTAAATACGATATATAAATGAACTACATTGTCCAACTTATTTATTTAATCAGATTTGTCTAATTTCACAAAAAAAAAAAAAAAAAAATTTATTAGCTTAGAACACAGTAAACAACTAACAATGGTAACAATTCAGAATAATAGCTAAGCCTTCCACATATCTTCACAACACTGATGCCAGAGTGAGCATTTGATTGCTTTCAAATAGAACTGGCTCAAACACACCAGTCACTTGCACTCCAAGAAGATTAGCAGTCATATGTATTAAAAACAAACAAACAAACAACAATTGTAAAAAAAGTATATTAGGTTATGATTTAGAATTAGATTTAGATTAGTCCAAGGAGTGAAGGTGTATACATAGGAAAAGCCAGAGGTGACATCATAAAAATAAATGCAAAATAGAGCAACATTCTGCTCTTCATAAAATAACACAAAAATGCTGTGCTAGCCAGCTAATTACCATTTCATTTTTTCTTGAAGTGTTTTCTCACTCAGATTGTCCATTTGTTCTTTTTAAGCTACTACTTCAAATCCATTCAATTATATGATTGCATTTGTAACACATATAGTAGTGCAGTTGGCATTAAAGGGAAAATCATGTTCAGAACACAAGTTTTAATTAGATCTAAATATAGCATTATAGTGCCACTACTTATTTCAAAAGGCTTTTGAAAGGTTAATTGTCAACATAACACTGACGTGATTAAAGGGAATAAATATGTCACATTGACTTGGCTCAGCAATAACCAACTAAGTAAATCCTAAATTATTGCACTCACACTAAATCAGCTTGGTTATCGAAAGCAGGTTCTTAAAACACTATGATGAAATGATCTGCTTCTGTGCCAGAGATCATGGTAATATTGTCCTGGATAACTGAAATGCTGTATGTCTGAACAAGCTGTCAATATATGAAGGTATTGCACTGATGTAACTAACAAAGCACTTGCTAGACTGGGAAATCCCGAGAGTTTTGAGTTCTTTCTGAAGCACTTTGCTTACATAAGGACAAGTTACTCAATCTGCCACGGAGCTGAGCCCCAAAACTCTTGACAGTGTTTAATTTGGATGTGGGTGTTTTATCACTGAACTCATCTAATTTTTCAAAGTAATGCTGGAATTACGCCTGGTGCTGCTGTGATGACAGAAGCTGCTGTTTCCAAACAGTCACATTAGCATTTCATTCTCTTCGCAGCAAGGAAGGGTTTTGGCAGTGCCAGACAGCTGGGATGTGATGAGTCTCAGGCTCTTGAGCTGGCACCATGCTGGCTGCTGTGCCTAAACTGAGCACCCAAAATGAGGGAATGTGACTGCAGGTATACAGCCACCACCTCAGTAATAACAGGATTGTTCTAAGCATCTCTAAAATAAGGTTGATTAAAAGCATTGGTTCCCCTCAACTTAATGAGTGTGAACATTTCTCCCACTGGGACTGGTAGGAATTTCTGAAGTATGGAAGGCAGTCCTTCAGATCCCCTTTGTGCAAGTGTAAGGAAAAAGGCACTTGCAGGTGGAACACATCCCCAGCTGGAGGTGATGATCTTGTTCCCTGGACTACAAGGGAAACTTGGAAAAAGACTAGACATTTCACTTGTGGATTGCCAAAGTCAGCCAAGCTTACTGCCTTGTGGGTCTAACCGGATCTAATGGGATTCTTCTAATTCATTTTGTGAGCAGACTGGTGTCAGGTCAGCATATTCAGGTAGAGGTAGGCAATGCTCTCTGATGTTCCTGTTGTTCCTTGTTGGTTCCTCCTTGCTGGTTCTCAGGCAACTGGCTGGTTGCTGCTGCCACCCCAACATCTGCACTCGGGATGCAGGTTCTCATTTCCTCACAAGAAAAGCCCAAAGGACCAAGCAATGGCACGAACACAAGCTCTCCTTCAAAAAACCCCACACATGATCTGTATGGATATCTAGCCAGAATTATTAACTTGGTCCTGCACTAAAAATAGTGAGGGCTTGGGTTGTTTTTTTTTTTAGGGGTTTTATTTGTCTGTTTTCTGCATTCCAATGCAGCAGAAGAGTTTTCTTCTCACTTCAGCACATTTCTACATTCCTGGACCAGGGAGACGTCAGCATGTCTGAAAATACAATCCCTTCTTTTAAGGTATTGCTGCAAGACCAATCTAAAACCTGCAAAGCAACTTCTACAATATCAGGTGCAATCTGTGTGTCACTGGGTTGTACCAGTACCTGAATGTGCTGTGGCTGGTACCAACATATAACCACTACATATAAAGCTGCAAGTTTTGCATATATAAATAAATACAAAGGCTCCAGAGCATCTGAGGGAAAAAAATGGTTGTAGGACATTAAAAAGTAGCCACACAGTACAAAACTAAAAGATCTGGTGTCTACTGCTAAATGCAGGCCACCTTCTCCTGTCCAAGGAATATCTCTTCCCCAAAGGGAGTCTGTTTATCTGCTTCTAAAGATGCAAAGGAAAGGGTAGAAGTGTTTCCCTAGAGATACTCTGAAGGATGGAAAGGGTCTAAAAAAATCACTAGCTCACTTTGTGAGAAATCACAAGCTTAGAGAGCTGGAGCTGCAGTTGATGACCACCAGCAGAGTCCACTGCTGTCGGGGCAACCAGGGCATTTACAAGACAGTGAAGGTGTCTGAGGTAGTCCTGGGTGATGAGAAGGAGATGCCTGAGAGTGGATAAGAGGAGGCTGAGCAGGTACAAAACCTCTACCAACTATCACTCCATTTGTCTTCTGGCCATTTGTCCAGCCTTCCCCTGAACCCACATGAAGTTCAAACATCTGATTACACTGATAATCTAAAAAGATAGCGTGGTAAGGAGATTGAAGCAAAGTCAGTACAACAGGTCTAAGAACAAACTTGTTACAAAAACTGTAGCCATTTATGAGTAACACATAAACAAAAACCAGTCAAGGGCAGAGATGAAGGCTTGCTGCAGCTTTACTTCAAGCATGTTAACATTTAATAGCATTTCCTGAATTATGCCTTTGTTATGCTTTTGCTATACTGTAATATGTAATGTGTCAAGCTCCATGAGTAATCTGTTGAGAGCCTCTTGTAATAATGTTCCCAAAGAATTTTTGAACATCAGCTATTGCAAAACCTGTTAGAAATGTAAGTCAAGGGAAGAAGGTAATTTATAAGCAAGCGAATTCCTCATTTCGTGTCACTCCACTTAACAGGGAAATGGGCATTTCAAAGGCATAAAAGTGATAAGAAAAACCTTCCAGGAAGGATAAAAATAAAAAATGACAAATTGTGTTTAGACAGCACATGTAAACTCGAAACTGGAAAACTTGTTCAGGCCACTGGTTTGTTTCCAAGAACAAATCAGAAAAAAACATTTCCTATTATGGCAAGGAGCTAGTGTATATATTAATAAAAATAAACGAAAAAAAAGGAAATAAAGAGGCATGTAAAAGATGCAACTAAGGAAATAAAAATACTTCATAGAAAGTAAAGAATCAGAGGCAATGTCTACTTTAGTAAGTATTTCACTAGGGTGTAAGAGAAGTGGCCCAGCATGGCAGCAATCAATGCTTGTCTGATATAGCTGTACAAGATGGTAGAGGGCTTTTACTTCAGATTAGATCTTTATCCATCCCCCTGGCTGTGGACTGAAGTTGTCCAAAGGGCCATCATTGATTCAGATCCTGAGGTCTGTTAGAGGTTGGGGTGCACTTCATGCACAGTAGGAGCACAGCTTCTGGTTTAATATTCTTCAAAAGGATATTGGATTTGCACACATCCTACAGTTCTACAAACCAAATAAATCAACTCACAGCTGGGGACAGCTGGAGGAATTCCCTGTATAACTTCAATACTGTAACAAAGAAAAGTATAACATAGATACAGCTATAGATGCCCATAAGATGCTCCAGCAAATGTTAAGTAATGTCTTGCATGACCTGCTTGTTTTTAAACAGGAGAATTAGTATGAAATCAATGAAAAATTTGAGATGGAAACATAATTTTTGGTGTGAACATTAGTCTTTTTCCATATTTGGTAGGAACGTAAAATATTAATGAGAATGAAGATCTTTTGTGGGGATGAGGGGGTTGCAGAGATGAATCCCACTACTAATTTCAATTAAAAATCACAATAAAACCAATACAACTTCATGATTTCACACTCATTTTTGAACAGACATCAAATAATATGTAAGTCATATGGGACAAAAACTCAACTTTCCAGAGAATTTATTTAAAAGCAGAATAAAGAGAATCTGTGAGGAACTGTGCAATTCTTCAATCATTGTTCTGCTGGTTGAAAAGATTTACAGGTTATTCATTGTGTATATCATCAGTTTTGTCTGTCATATTAAATAAATCACTTTTCATCCACCTGAGAACTTTTTCCAGGCTGAACTTTCTGTCTCCACAATGTGTCATCAGCTTGGAAACAAAATCCAAAATGTGATCCATTTTTCCTGTTACTGATTCCACAAAGCAGATTCTTGTTTAACTTCCCCTGGGACACATCTGGACAATTGTTGTGCATTATTGAGACAATGAATGAATAAAATACTTGCAGAATTTCAGTTTCTTTATTGGAGACAATATTTCAAAGTGCAAATTTGTGAGCTCCTTGTTCTTTTTTTATGAATTTGGGATCAGAGTATATTATTAGACTTGTGAAGTCATGTTGCCTTTATTTTTCAATATATAGCTTTTGGGCTATTTTAGGTTTGCTGTGGTTTAGCCACAGCCAACAACTAGGACCACGCAGCCATGTGCTCATCCTGCTCACTCCCACCTTCTGCAAGTGGAATGGGGGAGATAGTCAAAAGGTAAGGGGTAAATTCATGGGTTAAGATAAGAAGAGGTAAGAGAGATAGCAAAATAAGAGGATGATGGTGATGATAACAATAATAACAACAACAACAACAATAATAATAATACTGCACAATGCAATTGCTCATGAACACTGGACCTGTACAGCCGTTCCCAGAACACCGGAGATCTGGACAACAGTTCTCATTAAAACACAATCATGCCAAACAGCGAGTCCCCAGTCTTGAACAGCTGATCCCAGAAAGAGGGCAGAAAGGCAAAAGGCAAAAAGGAGAACTGACAAACTGGAAAAGTCAGCTCCAGCTACATCCAGAGCATGTGGGTACTCCCAGTATAACCTTAAATAATTCATCAGGATGGGAAACAAAAAAATTCAGCTAGGGTTTTATTTCAGTCAAGGAGCCTCACTTATACAGGAAAATATGCCATGAGGAACCTGTGGGTATCTCTAAGGTAATCTTAGATCTTTTATTTTCAATGTTGTTTTGATTTCTTAATTTTCTTTTAATTCCTACATAGGTAAAAAAATCCCTAAAAAAAACCCCATTGGCATGAAATAATAGAAAACAAAGTTGAAGGTTCTCAAGAAGTCACTCAGTTCACAGAATCCAGTAGACACATACTAGTTCCACAGTTCTACCATGTTTTTTTAGTTTTCAGTGGTGCAGTTTCAAAATGGAGTTTAAAAGAGCCCCAAACAACCCCAAAGTATACAGCATCTGAACAAGGTGGTTGTTTCCTTGTTCCCCTTCCTGCTGTTGTGAGAGAAGTATCTTAGATTCTGGTAAATTCCAGAGTCTCAAAACTAAATGCTACAAGACCTGTATGTGTTGACATGTATCCTACATATCCTGTCAATTATGGCTGGAAAGGAGAACACATTTACTGTGGTAAGTGTCTCATGGAGAAGAGGTGGTGGACAATCTGTAAAAGGATGTGGATATTCAATATTTGAGTACTATCTTCTCCATCATTTTTGACTGAACTTGTCCATTCACTCATGCTAAATTTGAAAAGTTTTGAGAAATACAGAGCTGCAACCTGTGACACAGACACATGCTTCCCTGTGCTGGTAAAATTTGTTAAAAAATAACCTTTGTTCACTTTTTAAATAAATAGTAAATGCCTCTGGTGGAGAAACTGTAAGATCAAAATAATTAAGAAACTGCTGTACAGCACCCATTGTGAAAAAAAACCAACAAGACATTCTAGTGCCACCCAGCTGTGAGTCTTTCTCCAGACTGTAATGCTTGGACAAAATCAGTAAACAAGGAATAATTGCCAAGCTACAATATATGCAACAGCTGCCTGTGTTCTGGAAATCTTAAAGAGCAGGCTCAGGTGAGGGTAGAAAGGAGTCATGGTATGCCAGGTCATTGTTTTCCATGATCCTAGAGATTTTTGTGTCCACCTTGCTGGGCCTCTCAGTGACTGAGTAATTCTTAGCAGTTGGGTATTCCTAACTTGCCCATAAAACAAAGCATGAAGAGAGGACCCAGCGACAGCTTTCAAGCCTTTCTCTGCAGAAGAACTCTACTAGGTTTGGAAGAGAACAGTTCCTCCTCTCTGAAATTCATGCCCCTAGAGACTTGCAGGGCTTGTGTCGTGGTTTAACCTGAGCTAGCAATACAACCACGATAGCCACTCACTCACCCCCTCTCCCACCCCCTCTGCAACAGGGGAGAGCATCAAAAAGGAAGGGAGAAACTTGGATTGAGATAAACACAGTTTAATAAAATAACAAAAAACTAATACGCTACTAGTATTTATATATATAAAATAGAAGCTCTGTCCACAACTGAGCAGCCAGTCCCAGCAAGCCACACCTGATCCTAAAGCAAATCCCAGAGAGACAAAAGAGAGGAAAAAGGCAGAAGAGACCAGAGGCCTCTGCAAAATGGCAAAAGGCCACGCTAAACGTCCCAACTGAAACTCCCCCGGCTGCGCCCCAGAGAGAGAGCCAGAAAAAATGGAAGAGCAAACCAGAAGGTCCCAACTCTCCTTAAATATGAAGCATGATGCTAATGGGATGGAATACTCTTATTGATCAGTCTGGATGTCAGTCAAGCTCTGCCCCATCCATACCCCTGTTCCTTGATGCCTCTCACCTGTGGGCAGAGGACTCAGAGTGTCCTTGGCTCTCAGACCAGAGTAATTAAAAACATTAACTCTGTCCCGGGGTGTTATCTCTTGTTCTCAAACTAAGTCCAAATAATGAGTGTGATAGCTATGAAAAATAAAGGTTTCTAACTGCATAAAGAAAATTAACCCATTTTCAGACAAACCAGCACAGTCTGTTACTTTTGCTTCTTCTTTCCAAAAGCATAAGAGACCACAACATGTTGTGAGCTTAGCTATGCTGTTCTAGAGTGGCTCATTCTCTGCTGCTGGAATCACTGCAATTCCTTAAGCTTCTGGATCCTTCCTCCCCAAAAAAACAATCTTGGATGGAAAGCAGCTGGTTCCAGGGTCATTATCCTGACATTATCTGGTCTAGAAATAAAAAGTGTTTTGAATAACCAAATGTACTGTAGATACAGATTTACCCTTCCATTGAAGGAATGGGATGAGTGCAGTGCTTCAGTAGGTTGCCTAAGGGCTCAAAGAGTCCCCATCAACTGCTTGGCCAATAATTCCCATGTATGCAGGGTAGGGCAGTGAGCAGATGAATCCTGAAGGCTCCTTCCAGCCCCTTTACCACACTATTCTGATGAAAATCAAGCATTCTCCACAGTGGAGTAGACCTGAAGATTTTGGTAATCTTTAGCAGATTTTTCTTTGCTATTTGTTTGTCACCAGAACTGTCAGTGCCACCATTAAACATTGCTTCAGAACTTGCTGCTGTTCCAAAATTTTCATTTGCTCCTATGGCAGAACTCTGGAATGCTTCAGAAACTCTCAGCAAAAGGTGTCGTTATCAACCCAGCAACATCACAGTGGCAACAGGAATCAGCATGCTCAATTAGACTTAATGTCCTGTATTTGCGTTCCTAATTTAATTGCCTTGCAACCTTTCCTGCAGCAGCTGTTCACTGCAGCGAGGTCATCAGCTCTTTCATTAGTGCTGAATGGCAGAGAGAACTGGCAACATGCAGAGTCTACTCAGAACACTCAGTTTCCTCAGTGTCATTAATGCTTATTAGTACAGATAGCACTGCTTTCCTACAGAGTCAGGTTGCCCTTCGGTGGGATTGGAACTGGGTTAGTAAATGACAATTCTTCAAACTACAGTAATTCCAAATATGGGAAATTCAGAGAAAGACTACAGACACATAAAAAACCTAGAGAGTTTAATGATATGTAACTTACTTTCTCAACAACAAGAAAAAAAAATGTCAGAGAAGATGTGCAAATCTGCAAAATGTCAAAGGTACTGGTAATGGTCGCTTCTGAAGCTTCTAATTAGCAGTGTTAGAATTCAGTTGCCCATAAGGAATCCTTGAAAGAAGTGTAAAATGAACTAGTTAGCTCAATTAAAACACCTAAAGCAGCAGCATAGGCATGATAATTTAGAAGAAAACACTTATCTTCTCCAGACCAACTGAGCATTAATTGTCTAAATTGAGGTTTGCCATGTTTAGCTGGTAATTTATGAATTCTTATTGTTCCATATATAGACATAGAAACATATGCAGAATTAGAATGATGAAACCATGGAAGTTCACAATTCTCAAGCCCCCACAGGTTTTAGATATTTTATAAATATAGACTTTGCTGAAATGCTATATAGAAGAATAAGAATAGAAAGCAGATAAATCAGCATAACCGGTGCTGATCTGGTTGTGGCTATCCCTGGAAGATGTTACCAAATTCTGAGATTGTGGCCATAGTTTAACTGGCAAAGCCTGCATAAGGCAGCCCCTCCAGCAAAATAATTACCCCATCTGTCTGCCAATCTCCAGATTTCATAACACACTAAAGAACAGTGTGCTTTCAACCAGATCAGTTTGCAGTCTAGTCCATAGCAGCTGCGAGAAAGGCAGGATTTCTTTCAGCCCATGTATGCTACCTTGGAGTATACAACAAAAATAGAGCAGCTCAGCTCTCCAAAGCTATGTCAGACACTTCCAGCCATGTTCTGCCTCCCATTCTTAAGCTGAGTATCTGGTGAGTCATTGCGGAGAACCCTCATGGAAGGAAATACTCACTAACCTTCACAGAGAAGTAAGCTATGGCCATCTTGGTGTCCTTTTTGCTTCAGTCCCCTACCCACTCCCTACTCTGTGGGTCTTACTCTAGGTTGCCAGTCTCTGCGGGGCATTCAGCGTCTGAGGCAGCCTATAAAATCATTGGCAAAAGTGCAAAATGAGCGTAGCCAAGCTTGACACCTTGATAAAGAGAAGCATGCAGGACAAATCTGAATAAAGATTTGGATATTGTTTTAACAGAAACACTGCTACTCCACAACCAACCCAAATGAGGACCCTACTTACATTGATCTCTGTGCATTCTAGCTCTAGGTAGGGATCTTTACAGTTAGTAACCACCTGAAAAAAACAAACAAGCAAACAAACAAACAGATTTTGTTCTCATTTAAGACCATCTTTAGCCAGCACAAGTCACATTCCAAAACACAATTTCTGCTCTTGTGAATGATCTTTCTGTACTTCAAATAGAGGTAGCTCATGATGATTCTTGAAGACAAGTTGGCATGATTTATGGAGTGGAGGGCTAAATTATAGTGCGGTTGATGGTCTGAAAGTTGCCCTCTGGGTGGTGGGAGGAAGCATTTAAGTTTTAAATATTTAGGTTGTAAAAATTAAGTACTTTCAGGAATTGTTTTCCCTTAGAATCTTGATGGAGACCTAGCCAGGGATATGATATGGAGCATACCAAGGAACTCAAACTGATCAAGTAAGCAAATGAGATCATTATTCAAACTGTTTGCAACACCTCGGTTGTGCAATTTGTTGTTGTTTGATTAGTTTACATCCGTTTAATTAAACTATCTGCAAGAAATACTGTCTGTGTGAATCACTCAACACTTTTGCTCCTTAACTACATGCTGAATGAATCTTTCAGCAAAGGTATGAGACAAGATTTCTGTTCCTGATATTCTTAACATTAGAAAGTGAAGTGGTAAAAAAGTCTGGGAAGTGCAGCTCACTCTCCAGCCATGAGGTCTTTCATGTTCTGCACTTTGTTCTCTTAGGTTTTTGTTTGTTTGTTTTTGAAGAAAACCAATAAATATTATTCTCCTTTGCAGATCATTTGTAGTGAATTACTAGGCACATGCTGATCCAGCTCCAGCTGAATCTGGACCAAGACCAGAGCACTACATTATTTTCTCTCTGTGTAGCCACACAGAGTGGTATTTGGCATGCCAAGACCAAGTGCCACATGCCAATTTTGTTGATTAACCTTTCCAAAGTAATTGATACACCAGTTCTTTCCATCTATTTGATAAAAATATTTTAGAGTGTTTAGGTCAAGTTAAATCCATGGGGTTTTAAAAATTACTTTATTTCCTTAATCTCCAAGACAGTTAATTTCTGTGACGAAAGGGGAAGGGGAAGGGGAAGGGGAAGGGGAAGGAAAGGAAAGGAAAGGAAAGGAAAGGAAAGGAAAGGAAAGGAAAGGAAAGGAAAGGAAAGGAAAGGAAAGGAAAGGAAAGGAAAGGAAAGGAAAGGAAAGGAAAGGAAAGGAAAGGAAAGGAAAGGAAAGGAAAGGAAAGGAAAGGAAAGGAAAGGAAAGGAGAAAAAAGTGTTGGTAAAATAAATACCAGGAGTTTTCATCAGGGATCATGCTTATCAACTGTTATTTGCCATCTGTTAATACTCTGCAAAGCAACTACACAAGTAATGACCCCAGTGTTTGTAATACATTCAATGAACATGCAGAGAAACTAAATGCTGATCTTGTTAGTCCTCCAAACCCTGTTATTACCAGGCTGTGCTTCTTTGCTGATTTTTTTTCATGCATTTCTGTTCCATCTCTGTGATGCCAACAGAGAATGCAGGCTGCCAGAACCTGACATAAATCTTCTGGTAAGCTGTGGTATGACACCAGTAAAACATATGAACAGGGGAAAATATACTTAAAATGACATTTTAATGTTTAGCAGCCAAAAAACAGAGGCAAAGAGGCAGAGAAGTCATCTCACTGCACTACAAAGCACTTGCTAGTTGCCAGACTAAATTCCTTAATGACACTCTTATTAAGTTCTTGCTGCCAAATGCTGTTTGCTTTCACTGTCAGAACTGTCTGCATTAATAACGAGCAACTGCTTGGAAGCTTCTTACATAAAGCATTGTTTTCATGTCACTGCCATAAACAGCACGTCTGGCTGGAGGAGAAAGCACCTTGTGAATGAGTTTGTTGAACAGTCCTTTTTAAAGCACTGAGGCTGGGTCAGAGTTTCTATGGACACAGTCACACTGGTCTGCACTACAGCATCTCAAGGATGAAGACCTCTAGACCTAAAGTACTCTTCATCTGAACAATCTGATATCTTACTTTCATTAGGTTTGCAACCTAGTTAACTCTGCTGTGGAGACAGGTTATTAGCAGTAGTTATGAGAGCAGTGAGCTGAGGCAGTCACAGAAGACCCTCCACACAAATGTAAACACACTGACAAAGCCAATGCCCTACTGTAATATGGTCCAAGAGGTCCCCTCTTGGCAGATGGGGAAGGGTTGCAATACAAAAGTGAGCTTTCTGGGTAGTCTTGCAAAATACTGCAAAATTTTCGCTGCAGAACAAATAAACCAAAAGAAGATGTCTCTGCTTCTACACACTGCAGTTTCTATCTTTTTGCTTTTGTCTCAAATGTCTTGCTGCTTTTATCACCCCTGATCAATGCCAGCTCTATATACAGAACATATGAAAAATACATAATTTAGAGTGAATGTCTGTCAGTAGTTTCTACTGTGGAGCTGATTTGCTTGCAGCAATTTGTTACTGTGATGGTGTGGTCTGTGTGAGTTCTGGATATTGCTGGGAAGTAGCTATAAGTAAAACTCTCTTTTTGTGAATAATCTTTGTGTAAGTGCAATCCACCAACTGTTGATGGATCACCAGTATGTCTTTTCCAGATACAGATTTAACTCTATGAGCCTAAACTGTTTTTGAAAATGGCAATCTAGGCTTTTAAGAGGCTTTATGACCAGCACATAGCATGTGTTAGAGTCCTTCTCAGTTGTACCAAACTGTCACTAAGAACAAGTTTTAATAAGTGGAAAAGCCATGTAGTGGTAATGAGAATTTATAGGAGAGAAAAGCTATAGGAGAAGCCTGCAAACCTCTAAAAAGAGAGAATGGCCATCCCAACATGTGGTAGTCAAGGTCATACAGCAGTTGCGCAAATGGGTAGAAAAGAGCCTCACTGGCTGAAATAAAGTCACAACTATTTACTTATCCCCAGATATATAACCCACACTTGGCCCCTCAGCACATTGACTCCCATGTGATGTATCACCTGCCTGTTGTATTCACAGGGTGTAAAGACAAGTCCAACTGAAAACTGCTTGCAGAAAGACACAAAGAAGAGATCTTGCATGAACTTCCAAACATCTTTGCGTAGTGTATACTGTACAAACTTTCACACCTCCGAGGATTTGAGTTTACTGGAAAGGGGCACTATAACATCACTTTGGTAAATCCAATAGCAGCAAAACTGCATCAATATTACAAATTGGAGCTTAACATGCATTTGAAGTTTGAAATATGGTGGTGAGAGGGTGCATGATTTTTTTTCCAGGTTAGTTAATTATAGGTTCTGCATATTTCATACAGTCCAGAATACATCCCTGAGCTTTTCATAATAAGTCAAACAGTAACATTACTGTACCACTGTGAGTACATCTCACTGGGTGAGTGACAGGGAAAAATAGCAACTTCATTTCTGGCACAATTACAAAAGGAAAAATTGTCACGTATAGGCAAGGACTTAGCATGACTATTCTTTATCCTGCAAGGGGGCCCTCTTCACCTGTTAAACAGCTTTTCTTTCCTCAGGCAGTCATTGCACAGTATGATACCCAGGCTATAGCTAACAAACCATGCCTGCTGCCATGAATCTCCCTGTCAGGGAGCAGCAAGGTCCAGCTGCTCCATAAGGAAAAGGCAGTGGGAAGCCAAGCATGATGAAGCAGCTGGCAGACAGAGGCCATGCCAGCAAGGGCTGAGTCCCATAGTACCTGAATGAGGTGATCAGACAAAATCCAGTGACAGCAGTCAGCTTAGGCTGAGAGTCCAGATCGCGAGACAAGACCATAGAGATAAAGCAGGATCGAGATCAAGTCATGGAGTCAAGCCAGCAAGTCAGGATCAGGATCAAGTGTCCATGGCCAGGGACGGGCATGACTGTGGCACAACTGCAAGATAGCTCGGGTGGGGACAGGGGCAAGAGGCTCAATTCAAAAGCAACTTTGAAAGGAAGGAGTGTGGATCCCAAAGGCATCTTCCAGCTCTTTCTTCACAAGAGCTCTTCTCACTGAGCTGACCTTGACTGCAGGCAGCTAAGCTCTTGTCCCTAAGCCCAGGAAGGCAAACTCCCACGAGAGGAGGAGGGATGTAGGGATGTGCTGATTCCCTCTGTACTCCCAACATCAGCACTCAGCATGATGATGGTGGTGATGAGCTCTTGCAAGAAATGAGAAAAGCCATGGAATTATCTATTATAACCCCCACGGGGGCTAATCTTTAGACATCTGACCCCAAAGTTGACGCTATACCCTGTGCCTAGAGTTCTTTACATAATATATGAAGAGAATCAGCTAACTCAGGGTAAAATCTATTTGAACAACGAACTATACAGTGTCTTCTCTGGTCCTGGTGTTGGGTAAGTCATGTTTCCAGTAGATTCAGGACTTTCAAGGGGTCCTCCTACATCATACTAACTGTTTTGGTATAATGTTGTAGGGTGGATGAAGATTCCACTCACATTTTTCAATTTATTAGATGCCACTTGATCCTGCAACACAAACAGTTATAGCTAAAGTGGGGTCACAACTAATATAACAGCTTTGAGACATACTTACCTATGAAATGCAGATACAGCTTTTGGAAAATAGGATACAACTAGCATTCTGCAAATGAATTTTTCAGTGGGAAGTGCAGAAGACAAGGGCTTTCCAGAATTCATGTTTTGTCATGGGATTACTGTCTAGAATTCGTGTTTTAATGTTTAAACAACCAGAAAAAAAAATCACAAAAGATATGCAGTTTCCCTTAAATCAGCCAAACAAATTCTGCTTCAGCGTTCATTGACCCTTTGTCATCAACGCCCAATACACAGTTTAGTTTGGGACCTACACCAGCTCATCTGATCATTAAACATGTGGCTTAATACTGTGATTATAACAAATCACTCTTATAGGTTCACTCTTTTGAAATTTATTTTCCTTAGTTTCCTTGCTTTTAACTTGTACCTCAAGAAATTCATCTGATTATTTGTATCAGGCTCTTTACTTGGCAGTGACCCATGTTCATAAAAAACATGTTTTGTATGTGCAGCTCCCATCAAATTCACAGGGGGTAGTACAAAGATTGTTAAAAAGTGTGTTCTGGAAGAGGGGCAACATATTAAATATCGGTGTGTCTGACTGAATAGCAGCCCCTTAGCCACTGTCTTCCCGCTCCCTGGGTTCACTTGATTCTGCAGGACTGGAGGGAGACAGTGCTAACATAAATTAAAAAAAAATTCTCTATTCAAACCAAACATTGAGAAGGTAGATTATAAATAAAACCTTTCTTGATTTTATCAGATTGAAGTCAAAATATATAAACTACTTGATCACTTCTGTTGATGGAGGAGATTTTACATAACATTTCTCCAGGTCTTATTTGGAAAACTGGATAGCCAGATGCTAATTACCCTATTTCCATTTCTAAGTTATTGCCAGAGGAGGCTCAGCTATTACAATCTAGCAGAGATCAACACCTCATCAGGCACAAGAGGCAATTAAACTACTGAAGTCTAAAAAAGTGTAGGCATGAACACTTTTACAGTGACTTGTATTCAAGGTTCTAAAGGCTATACTTAAGTTCTTGAAATTGTCTGATCTGTAAACTGGGAAGATCCTCTCCTGCATGATGTTAATGGACATCCTGTATACATCAAAAGGATGAAAAAATTCCCCTAACATCCTCACTTCTAGTGATTGATTTCAAATAATATACCTGAGAAGGTTCAAGGCAAAGTATTTCAATAGGTAAATCAACAATTTGAGTTGTAGAGAGAGTGTGTGCCCTGGCTTTACTGCAAGGATGTATAAATTCTGCACTGGTTACTTCACTATATTCAGAGCTCTACCTTTCCACGTTGTCCAGAGGCATAAAAAGGAAATGCATTTGAAGAAGGGAGTGTCCATGTGTTTGGGGGAAAATGAGCTTCTGAAAAGCCAAAGAGTGAAAAAATAAAAATCATCTCAAGCATACCCAAGGACAGGCTCAGTGATGAAAGTAGCATTTTGCAGACAAAGTCATTGAAAATACAAATTAGAGAATATAGTAAGCCATTACACCAAAAGACCTCCTAGCACCTTCTCCCTCTCCTTTCAGGCCTTCTGAGTTTCCAAGACAAGTGGATCAACAGATGGGAAGGAAACATTCACAAGAGCAGTGAGCCATTTCACCCAAGTGTACAGAAAGCCTGACCAGACCCCTACCTCTAGCCAGACGTTGTATCCATGTCTGCAATGCATGTCCTCATACAAGCTCCAGCTGGAAAGCCCCATTCAAGACCACAACACGTGCATTTTTGCAGCTCCTTTCTCTCAGTGGTCTAGTCACACCTACATACAGCATGGAATATGCTGGGCTGTGATGCCTACACTAAAAAAAAATTCAATATCCCACACCCGTACAGGGCCCTTCTCCCCTCACTTGTTTGCACACGTGTACTGATTATGTCTGGGGCTGAGTCAGTTTTCTTCATAGTAGCTTGTACTGTGGTTCAGATTTGTGACCAAAACAGTGTTGATAACACAAGGATGTTTTAGTTATTGCTGAGCAGGGCTTGCACAGCATCTAGGGCTTTTCTATTTCTCACGCTGCCCCACCAGTGAGTAGACTGGGAGTCCACAAGAAGTTCAGAGGGGACACAGATGGGACAGTTGACCCTAACTAATGAAAGGAATGTTCGAGACCATATGGCATTATGCTCAGCAATAAAAGCTGCAGGAAGAAGGAGAAAGGGGGTATATTTGGAGTGATGGCATTTGTCTTCCCAAGTAACTGTTACGTGTGATGGGGGCCGGCTTTGCTGGAGATGGTTGAATACCTGCCTGCTGATGGGAAGTAGTGAATGAGTTCCTTACTTCTAATTGCTTATGTGTAACTTTTGCTTTATTAAAGTATCTTTATCTCAACCTATCAGTTTTCTCATTCTTTTTGATTCTCTTCCCTGTCCCACAGATGGGAGCATGAGAGAGTGGCTGCATGGGGTTGATCTGCCTGACAGGGTTAATATACAACAATACACCAGCTCTGCATTGCTCTCTTACATAAACAGCCTTCCTTTTTACTCAATTCACCCGATATCGGCTTAGCTGTATGTGGGGAAGATGAAAATTTAGGCCAGGTGTCCAAATCTCCTGACTATTGTCATTCCCTACTACATGACCACGGTGTACCCAGACCTGCATTTTGCAGTCTGCAGCTGGAGCTATGAATGTTTGAACCCATAGGGATCACCAAGACTGGCAGTGGGACATACTAGATGGCATATGAAAGACAGGAAATACAAAGATTTTTGTGCTGTTGTATCAGCTGTTGCACTCTAATGGTGCTTTTATATGTGACCTGAGATCAAACCAGGAATTTTATATTAGTATGTCCTTCAGCTCCCAGTGAATGACATTGATCCTAGAGATAGCATCTTAACTAATTGCAGGATGCAATATAGATAGCAACTACTGCTAAAAAGAGAGGTTTATTTGTCCCTGGCAATAAACTGTGACCACCTTCCAGAGTGCATGGCCATGTTGAAGGGCATCAGAGGTCCTTAATAGCTGGGATTTTAATGCAGTTCTTGTTCAAGCATAGCTATTTCTGTTCAGCGACCACACAGAGTACCTCAGCCTTTCCTAAAGCTAGATGAATACGAAGGGTGCTACCTGTAAGAGTATTACAGATTTTATAGCCTCAGAAGATTAATTTAGGTGCTACAAACCATAAGCCTATATGGCTGTTAACGTTGAAATAAATAATAAAGCTAGTCAGGAATGTGTTGTTGCAAGTTCTGTAGAAGTGCACACTAATCTCTAGAGAAAGCTTGCTGATGTAGTCTTTCAGTATGGTCATTTTCTTTAAAAAAACCCAACAAACACATAAAAACACCTAATCAAACAAACAAACAAAAACAGAAAACAATGCCTTTCAAACATTTTTTTTTGAAACGTCCATTGACATGTGAGAAAACCATACAAAAGACAGAGAATGGCCTGACAGATGGAGTACAGAACTGTTTTTACTTGCACTCCCTCTCCAGTTGGCTGGATTTGGCAGATGAAGGCTGCATGAAATGCATAAGTAATCAGTCTCTACAGCCAAGTTCATTTTGGGTGAGAGTGGGTGGGCTGAGCCAAGGCAAACTGCTCAAGTGCCATTCACATGGATGACACCCTTCCTTCTTCTCTCCTCATACAGCCAACCTTTTCTTTTTGTTAACACCATAGAGTACTGGATGAGGGGAGAAAAAGGGATCAGAAATCTACTTTATCTACTTTTTTGTCATCACCTGGCATTGTTCTCAAACTTCTTGAGAAACACACGGATAATTACAGCTTCTGCTTCAAGATATTTGGGCACAGCTTAGTTTCAACAGACTATTTCGTTTTCCTTTCTCCTTTTCATACTACCTTCCATCTTCTGCTGCAGATTTCTCTGCTCCTGGGGCCCCATTCATTTCTCCCAGGCAGCTGGCACTGAAGGCTTTGCTGTTAAGTTTTACTACAACAATTAGTAACTCCAGGAACAAGAGCTAATTAAGCCTGGTTTCCAAAGAATTTTTGTCTTGTGATATCTAATATATCTAATATATATATCTAATATATTGTGAGCTCTGATTGAAATTCCCAAGGTCACAGTGTTCATGTGTCTTCCTCCTGCATGGACTCTGCTGCTTAATAACACTTAAGCATTTTCCATCAGCTTACCACTAATAAATGTATAGGGGAATTAACATCTCTATGCTATTTCAGATCAAACAAGCAGGTGATTAAAAAATTACTGAAGGATCAGAGAGACAGGAGCGCAGCGAAAGACATAGAGAGATACAGGAATGTACACACACATTTATACAGTTATGTACTCCAGATAAAAAAATGGGGATCGGCACAGACATTAGGACAAAATATCCAGCAACAACTCATCTTACTGATATTGCTTGATTCTTTTCAGGGTACTAGTTTAAGCTACCTTGGCATGAGACTAATTTTTCCATATAATCTATGTGGGCACATTTGCACTATTTGGAAGTGAATCCAGTACAAAAAGGTTGGGAAATGTTCTGTATGTACTGTAGACAAGCTCCTGAGCCATATATTTGTTGAAATTACCAATAACTTAAATGAACATAGTTATTTTCCTTTTGACGGGCATTAGAGTTGGAGAGCCTGTTCCTACCTAGTCAGCCTATAACATGTGCAT
The DNA here is from genome assembly GCF_963082525.1 of Nesoenas mayeri. Lineage (NCBI taxonomy): Eukaryota > Metazoa > Chordata > Aves > Columbiformes > Columbidae > Nesoenas > Nesoenas mayeri. The sequence goes on along the minus strand of NC_137541.1, from coordinate 148,845,111 downwards.
AAAAGGTTTCCAAACCTTTCTGATCTACAGCCTTCTCCAGACTTCAGATGTAAGTTTCCTGATAATAGGATTACTTTTTTTTTTTTTTTTCCCAGAACCTTTTGCAGAATGCTTCAAAGCAGTCCACATATTGGAACTTCAGGATCTAGGAATACTTTCCAGATGTAATTCAGGTGAATGTTCCAGCTTTATCTTCATTGCATTCCTTCCTCAATTCAGCCTTCACTTTGGAGTATTGTTTCTGTAACTAAAAAGCTACCAGTTACCACCAAAAAAGCTGGTCGCATGATCCAGTAAGGTCACACAGTATTGTCCAGGCTTGGCCTAATCAACTTAGCTTAACTGCCTAGTTTGAAGCCTGTGATGAATGCAAATTTGCTCATTTGTAAAACCTTCCAATAGAAGCATTGGCATAACATGAAAAGATAAATTTCCAATAATTATTTTTGACCTAATAATTCAAATGCTGTTCACGTTAGACCTTCATTCTCTTTTGTTGTTTGCTTTTAATAAGCACTGCAGCAATAAATTTTCAGTGCCAGTGAGGGGCACAAGGTAAAAGTGTGCACATAAGAAATGTCATAATTTTTTCTATGAATAAGTTTCATTCTCAAAAGTTCACATTGCTTTTATATGATTTGGAAATCTACAAAGTATGGGTTTTACCAGTAGTGAATTTATACTCTGTATAACAAGAATATTCAAGGGTTATTTTGCAAGGTTTGGTTGGTTGGTTGTTGGGCTGCAACACAATTTCCAAACTCATTTAACTGGTATTCATCAGGGGAATTTACAGTTTATGTAAGACCATAATTTAACTTTGGAAGGCAGCAATGAAAGTTTGTTTGGTTAAATCTCATTAGCTACTGGGAAACTTATCTGGAAATCCCTAATCCTCCTAACTTCAAAACAGAAATTTGATACTGTAAATTACCTTGACCATAGGCAATAATTCCAAAGCCTGTAATTGCAAAAGAGAGTAAGGTTACATAGAAGGCCGTTCATTAGTGTCTTTACTCACATAAATATTTCTATTGAGATAACTAACGGCAATTTATACAAAGGCAAGCACTTGCTTGGTTTTGAATCTATTCAGCTGTATCCAGGAAAAGAACAAAAGCCCACAGCTAAGTAAAATATGTGGAAGTGTGCTTTTGTTTGCCTTGTAAACACCAAATCACAGAATGTCTGAGGTTAGCAGGCACCACTGGAGGTCATCTGGTCCTAACCTCCTGCTGAAGCTGGGCCACCTTGAGCCAGTTGCCTGGCACCATGTCCACACAGTTTTTGAATATCTCCAAAGCTGGTGACTCCACAGCCTCCCCAGACAACCTGTCGCGGTTGAGACGGACAAACGACATGGACCAAGTTCTTTCAAGATGAAAGTAGTAGATGCCATTTATTGCTACAAGTGCATTTTTATACAATTCTACCAGTTCATGTGTCTTTTCACTATTGGTTACAAGTTACAGCACTAACATCTCATTGGTTAATTTTTCTGTTACTCATGTTATTCTTCTATCCCCTTCTCTCTCACGGGTACATCTCTCCTCTCTCCGGATACTCCTTTACTCCCATCCTTCTCAAGGGTAAATCCTAATATCTCAAGGCTGATCTCTACTCTCATATTTTCTGTCAAGGATTCCACAGACCTGCTGCAGTTTCCCACAACAACCTGTGCCAGTGCTGTCACTCTGACATTAAAAAAAAAAAAAAGTGTTTCCTGATGTTCAGAGGGAACCTCCTGTGTTTTACTTTGTGCCCACTATCTCTGGTCCTCTCACTGGGCACCACTGGAAAGAGCCTGGCTCCATCCTCTTTATACACTTCCATTAGGTATTTACACAAATGCATGAGATCCCTCCCGAGCCTTCTCTTCTCCACGCTGGACAGTCCCAGATCTTTCTCTTTTTCCTCATAGGACAGATGCTCCCTTAATCATCTTAGCTGCCATTCACCGTACTCTCTCCAGTATGTCCATGTCTCTCTTGTACTGGTGAGCCCAGAATGGGACCCAATACTCACCAGTGCTGAGTTGACAGGAAAGATCATTTTCCTCAACCTGCTGGCCACACTCCTCCTAATGCAGTCCAAGATACCATCAGCCTTCTTCACCACAGGGGTACATGGCTTGGTTTTATTCAGCTTGGTGTCCAGGACCTCCAAGCCCTTTCCAGCTGGTTGGCCTCCAGCATGTACTGGTGCCTGGGTTGTTCCTCCCAGTTGCAGGACTTGCACTACTCCTTGTTGAACTTAATGGGGGTCCTGTCAGGCCATTCCTCCAGCTTATTGAGAGCTGGATGGCAGTACAATGCTCTGGCGTATCAACCACTCCTTCCACTTCGGTGTCATCTGCAAACTTGCTGAGGGTACACTCGAGCCCATCATTCAGATGAGCCTACTACACAAGACTCTTCTGTTTTTAGATGTCCTAGATCCCTCTTCATAAGGCCGTGGGCCATCACAGCTATGAACCACATAAATTTAATACTGCTTCTGTGTTAGATTTCCAGAAATGTGTGAGTGTACATGTTGTCTCTGTCATACATCTAACTTCTTGACAATGCAGCTAGGGAAATTTGTGGAAGAGGAACAACAGCAAAGATCAGTAGGAATTTGTCCACTCTAAATATATTTCAACTGGGCTGTGATACAGACATTCCTCAGTAGTATCTTTCTATAAATTCAACTGTACATGTTCTCTAACACCTTTAATGACTTTGTTTACTTTCTCCTATATTGATAGCAGTAGAGTAGCTGAAGGGCACTAAGTCTTTTCTGTCTCAGAGGACAAATACACCAATAGATATATCTAGACTGCAGAGCAGATGTGCTCTCCAGCACCTTGCAGTACTGCTCGTCAAGTTACTCAGCATCAGCCCCTTATTTGCCATTAGGTTGATAATCCTCACATTGGTGTAACAGAGCGACATTACCACTGAAGTGGTTTGTAAACCGTCTGCCTGTGGCTTTCATGGGGAAAGGAGAAACAAACCCTTTATGCAGCATACTGCTAAAATGGCTGAAGTCACATCTAGCAATCATTACTGCAAGTAAAGACACAGATGAAAAAAAGCTTTCCTGTTCCTAGTGCTGCAGTGGCCAGCACAGACTTCCAGCATAACCCCCAAGTGCTTTCTTTTTTTTAAACAAAGCGCAGTCCTCAGCCACTAATCACATGCATATTACATGCATATGCATCCCTGACCCACCTCAAGATAGGTTTATTCCTTTTCACTTTCTGGGCCAATGATATACAGGGAAACAGAAACAGATAGCTACAACTTCTTTTTACCATAACACGAAGAAGCCATGGGCTTCTTTGGTACTAATTCCAGCACAATCCAGACTGAATCCAACACAAAGTAGATCCGTTCAAAGTCACTACTTTCTGAGTGCTCTAGGGCAGAATGATGCCAGTTGAAACCTCCAAAGGGTTTGGGCAAATTATGAAATGTAAAACAGAAGTGAAAGAATAATTTACTTGCTGACCTAGCCTAATAAACTAGCTACTTTGATGGATAGTAAAAAAAGTTTGAGGAACAGTGGCTTTAACTGCTCACAAGTTTTTATAATCTGTCATTTACCCACTATTTCTGCTATTTAAACTATAAACTAACTTCTTTGATGGATGGTAAAAAATGTTTGAGGAACAGTGGTTTTAACTGCTCACAAGTTTTTATAATCTGTCATTTACCCACTACCTCTGCTATTTCATTCTGACACAGTTACCAGAGAATCTTGCATATGGCCTTCTGTACTTCTAGAATAGATATGGCATCTTAATGTCTTTTTCCAACTTTGAAAATGTACAGGGTTGTACTCAGTTATCTCAGAGGAAAAATGCATCACAAAGGACAAGTACTTTATGTAGGTAATGCTACCAGTCAATTTAGAAATATTGTTTGACTTTTTTTTTAATCTAGTCAGCATATCAGTTTCAAGTCTGGAGCCTGAAGCAACCTTTCTGAGTAGCATTGTGTCTTGAGTTTCTATATGCTTGATGTAAAAAGGAGCCTCAGCTTTTACATAATGAAATCTTGACACTGCTCCCACATGATACCTGCTGAAACTGGTTAACAAAATAAATGGACTGCACTGTAGTTTGAAATACAATTATTTCCTTATATATTACAATTTATTATTTGCAAATAGCTGCCTATATCATTAAAAGATTCACTGAATTTCTGCAAATCCGTATTTAAGTAGTCATTTTCATATTATGCTTTGACACTCACTTGTTTGTTTGTTCACATTCACTGGATAATTTGTCTCTTAATTTGTATGTTTTCAAGGTCTGGGATTGTCGCAATTCTTCATTCATGTAATACGTAGTATAGTCATGACCCAGTCATATTTGAAACTGCTTATTGACATCACCATCCAAATAATATATAATAACTAACTGAAGAACTTAGCAGCTTTGTTTTTCATTTGAGATTTTAATATTAGGAGATTTGACTCTGGTCTCAGAACTGCATGTTCTCTTTTGTCTTATAAAAACACACTCAAACCCTCAAACTTCTAACTTTCCCTGAAGAGAAAGGCTGCTAGTTTTCACTTTGTGTGTGTGTGAGTTCCCTTCCCCACTCTAATGTGCTATAGAGTTCACCAAAGAAAAAGATTCACATTCTGGTATTAAAAAAACAAAAACCACAACCCACAACTATTTTCACACACATGAATGGTATTAGTTTTTCAAGATGATCTAGGGCTTTTTATGACTGGATAGTTGTGCTTATGCAGTACAAGAGTGTTACTCAATAGAATCAACTGTAGATTTACTAGAGGAAGATCAAGGGACCAGAACAATTCCTCCCAGCTGTAGGATGCAGCTGAACAGTGAGGAAGGGCATGCATAGCTATACAACTCTGTGTTCCTTTCTTGGCTACGTTCAGCATTAACTAACTTAGACACCAAAGTTACAAGAGATTATATTAGTGTGGTGGTAATGAGGGTTTTTTTTAATTGTTTTCACTTTTTTTCAGTGCTTTGCAACTCATTTCCTTATACATCAGTTCTCTCTGCTCAGGTCTCAGTGCCTGAGGTCTGCTTCAGTCTCACAACTCATATGGTGGAATGTCATCTCTTGCAGAAAAATGACTGGGACAGAAAGACAAGATATTCCCTATGCTTCCACATAGCAGAAGAGCCTCTCTCATGTGGCATCATGTGGAAACAGTGCAAATTATGGCAGTTTTAATTTTTCTTGATTCTGGAACTACAGCTAGGTAATTGCATGGTTCTGATCTGCTATCAGGGAAACATACATCATGGGGGTGCTGTGAGTTCTAACTTCATGCTGGTAATTTAGACAGATACACCTGCACATTCACATTTTTAATTATTAAAAAGTAATTTTTTAAAAGTACATCTCTTAAAACCCACCATTGTTTTACAGGTTGTGGTTTAATTAAAAAAAAAAAAAAAAATCAAAATGCTCTCATAAAGCACTTTGAGAACTGAAGCTGAAAACTGCAGTACAGAGGACAAGGTATATTGCCTGCAAACCAGCTCAGAGAGCATTGCCATTAGCTGAGGTCATGCTCTCAGCCTGGCTAAAATAATGACCTGAAGGCAGATGGATGCCTGCTTCCCGATGTGTAGAGCATCCCTAAGAGTCAGCACTCAAAACTGTATCATCCCTCAGTCTTTCTGTTGGCACACTTAGCAGCCACTATGCACAAGAACCTCTGCTATTGGTGCCAGTCCTTGTCACAAGGTTGTGAATGTGACCAGCTGTAGCCTGAATCATAGAATCATAGAATGTCCTGAGTTGGAAGGGACCCACAAGGATCATTGAGTCCCGCTCTGCTCTGCACTGGTTTGGCTTCACCTGGAGCACTGTGTGCAGTTCTGGCTGCCACAGTATAAAAAAACATATTAAGCTAATAGACAGTGTCTGGAAGAGGGCTACAAAGTTGGTGAAGGGTTTGGAGGGAAAGTCAATATTAGAAGAGGCTAAAGTCACTTGCTTTTTTCAGCTCGGAGGAGACTAAGAAGAGCCTCATTGTGGTCTACAGCTTCTTCACAAGAGGAGGAGGAGGGCCGCCGAACACTTGTCTTTAGCGACCAATGACAGAACCCAATGGAATGTCAGGAAGGGGAGGTTTAAGTTGGACATTAAGAAAAGTTTCTTCACTCAGAGAGTGGTGGAGCACTGGAACAGGCTCCCCAGGGAGATGTCCTGGCCCCAAGCCTGACAGTGTTCAAGAAGAGACTGGGCAATGCCCTCAAGACACACGGTGTGAAATAAACGTCCCTGCTGTTGGCCATCATGTGCCAGGAGAACTTTGTAGAACTTACAAGGTACATGCCTGTACTTATAGTTGAGATATGAGGAACTTACACTCACCCCACTGCAGTTAAGTTGGGTGTATTCTGGCTCACCTGGTGAGCAACATGGTCTCAGTTGGCCCTGGTGTCATCCATAACAAACAGCTGGCCCTGTAGAGAGCACAGTTGTGCCTGGGGCTTGAGACTCCTCCACCATGAAGCTCCATAAAGCATCCTGCTCCCTTGCCCTCCTTTTCCCACCTTCACGGATTGCAGTCTGTCTCAACATGTTTCTGCAGCAAAATTGGCCTGAACAGTAATCGTGGTGCCAAGCGAGATGCCTTACACAGGCAGCTTGATCAAGTCACGGGTTGTGCAGCCTTGCTTAGGGCAGGGCAACTGTTAAGAATGCCTTGCCTGCCCCTAAAGGCTTGTGGAATCAGAATTGTGTATATGGATACCATTATGAAAAATCCTGACTGAAAACAATGGGAGTTTGAGGTGCAGGGAGGGAGTGTGCTCCTGTAATATTCTATAGCTTTCATGCAGCTCTGTTCAGCTATAGCTTTTTGATTGCCAAATTTACTTCAAGTATTAAACTCTGTTACTATTTGAATGATTACTCTGGAGTTGTGTTTGGTGCTAGATTGTGTTTTAAATGATGTTTTTATTCCCTTTTCTCCACATAGTTAAAAGCAGCAGAATAAACAGGCAAGTAAGGTATATCAAATACAAATCAAAGGAAACAGAAGTCAAGAGGAAAGGAGTGGCCTTAGAATCAAAGCACAGGGTTAGGAGTTAGGAAATTTCAATTGTCAGGGCTTCCTGAATAAAGTCACTTTGCCTCACTTGGCCACAGAAGGATATTCTTAATGACTCTGAACAGCATCTTACTGCACTTATCCTTCCTAGACTCACACATTTGACTGACTTTAGTCCTTGTAATAAGGAGGAGTTGACTCACATTAACTGTGTGGGTGTCTGTGTGATGGAGGTCCTTACTTCTTCAGTGTAAACAAGCTCTTTTTCTCTACTGAACTTAAATAACCGAATCTCATAATTTAATTCAAGAACACTTGTTCTCAAAGTCTGCTGTGGGAGACGAGTGTGAGAAAGAATATCCCTTAGCAACTGTGTGAACGCCATGCTACTCAGAGAGAAGGTTGGGCTGTAGAGGGAGATTTCACATTCAGTGAGTGGATCTTAATGCTAGGAGAACATGTTTTGACACGTGAAGAAGGTGCCTACCATTCCAAGCAAATATGTATCTGCAGTTTGCAGCAGCTGTCAAGGACTTCAGATGGAAGTTGCAGTAGAAATGTAAAACATTTTAAAACAGCTGTGAACTTGTTACCCTGAACAGAGACAAATTCATAAACTATTACTTTGGACAGAAAAAAAAAAAAATCCTCAAATTTTTTATTTACTATAGCAAAGAGATGTAGGCAGACATGGAAAGCACATTTGGGATGAGGCAAACGACACGTTCAAAATAGCAGACACTGAAGCACACAGCCTGACACACGTTTCGTCTGTGCGTGCGCCCACGTCCACCCGTCCATCTCACTAGGTCACCACCTGTGGGGGATTATGGTGGGTTCGTGGATTCCCTGATGGAGAGTATGGGAACAGAGTTTGACCCTGAAGATATTAAGGTGTACCTGTGAGAAAGAAGGGAGTAAAAGAGTAACATTGATGATAGCAAAATCAGCCAATGATATGTTACTATTGCAGCCTGTAACCAATAGCAAAAAGACTGGTAAAGACACTATAAAAAAGTGCTTCTGGCAATAAATGGAGACTGCTATTTGTACTTAAGAACTTGGTCTATGTTGTTTGTCCGTCTCAACCGCGACAGCCACCACAGTGGGAGATGACAGGTGGCCACCGATACTGAAGCACCCTGACAGACCAGCCCAGGGGCACGGCGAGGCTGCGGGCGGGCTCTGCGGGGCGCAGGCACCCTCCAGCCACGAGCCCTTCGCTTGTCGCGGACGGAGGACGGACAGACCCTGCAGCGACGCCTTCGCGTCCCGTCCCACCACCCGGCCCGGGCGCGGGGAGAGGATCCAGCCGCCAGGGGGCAGCCGCCAGGAGACAGCGGCCCGCGCATGCGCCGCCCTCGGCCGCCCGCTCTCCGGCCTCATCCGCGGCGGGAGAAGGGGAGGGAGGGAGAGCGGGCGCTGCTGCGCCTGCGCGGGCGGTTCCCGGGCAGCCCGGGCGGGGGTAGCTGAGCCGATTCGAGCGGCGGGTGCCCGGTGGCGTGGCCGTGCAGGCGCCTGGCGCTGCGTGCCGCTCCGCGCCGCTGGGCATGGTGAGCAAGGGGCCGCTGCTGCGCCTGCTGACCGCCATCAACCGGAGGAGGATGAAGCTGCTCATGGGGCTCGCCTTCGTCGCCTATGTCGCCTGTAAGTGAGCGGGGGTGGGTCTGGCCCGGCCATTCATTGCCCGCTGACCAGGCGTCCCCGGCTCCCGTGCCCTCCGCCGGAGCGGGGAGGACGGGGTGGCGGCTCCTCCCGCGCCCCGTTGTGCTGCCCGTTTGCGAGGCGCCGCAGCACGGCAGCTCCCGCGCTGGCGGGGAAGGGGGCTCCCCGCGTCTCTGGGCGACGGGGCCGAGGGGTTCCCTCCTTTCCCCGCCTCCCCGAAACTTTCCCAAGTCCGGCGGGCAGCCGGCTAGGCCGTGGCGGAGGGCGCCCGCGGGGCCGCCGGGCGGGCCGTGCCGGGGGCGCCTGTCAGGCGGTGTTCCCCTGCCCCGCCGTGAGGGCTGCGCGGTGCGCCCGCCCCGTTCCTCCTCGACGGCCCGTGAGGGGGTGTTCTCACTGCGGGCGGCTTCCCCTCGGTGCCCCGCGGGAAGGGGCTCTGGGGGGCTCTGCTGGCAGGCGGCCTCCGGGCCGAGCCCCGGGCGTGCGGGCTGCGGAGGCGGCCGGGCCGAGGGGCTGAGGGGGAGCGGTGTGAGCCAGACGTGGCTGAAGGAGTCAAGTATTTCCGCGGACGCTGTCGGTGTTGACCTGGTAGCTGCGTGAGCCGAGCCTGCGGGGAAGTTTTCCAGGGCAGGCCTCGTGTTTGGGTTTTGTAAAATCCCCTGTTGTCCTTTTAGAGGCTAAATAAAGGTTTGTTTGTTTGTTAGCTCAGCACGTAGCTGGAGTCTTAAGAGCCTGAAGAGAGGCACAGAGGTATTTGGGAAAATCATAGAATAACCTCTGACAGGGATGTTTATGACTTCATTTATTTAGGCGTGAGCCAGATAGAGTCTCAGATTTATAACGTTGTGCTGTCAGCTCTCTTGCCTTTCTTGTCCAGATTTTTCTGTTGCATTTTCCATATTAATTTTACTGTATGCTAGCCTTTTCTGTTATTAGACCTAAGTTGATTTTATGTCGACAGTACATCATGAGGATCTTTGATGCCTTGTCAGCCTAGCGAGGGACAAGTGATTCTCATGAGGCTTCAAAACATGTAGAGGTGAGCTAGCTTTGGGGATGAGTGTGCACATCAGATTTAGGATCCTTGCTTTGCATTTGGGAGGATGGAGAGATACAACTCAAGTAATTTGACAGAAGGAGTGGTGTTTCCTACCCCAGAAACACAACACAGGAATTCCCTTTATTGCCATATGTTACTCTATTTGCAGGACCTAATTTAGATACTGCTGTTATCAGTGAAGTTATGTGTCATCTCTGACTCCTAGCACAGCTTGTTTGTCCAAGTGATTTCAGGTTCCATGTGTACTGAAGCGGGGACAGCTTAATGTCTGTTCTTATTTTGAAAGGGTTTGATGTTTTGCCAGGAGTGATACTTAATTTTGAAAATGAAGTTAATAGGCTGCTGTGAAAATACTGGAATTGAGTGGCAATTGACCTGCCCATTGGGACCTGGCTGTTGATTAGATTCTATGGACAGTACTTGGTGTTTGCTGCCTAGCTTTGTGGGTAAAAGTTAGCCTTAAGGAAGGGAAAAACTGCCATATGTTTTTTTTGCTGCCTGGCCTGAAAGTCACAGAATTCTTCTTAATGTTTGTTTCTGCTTATTCTTTGAGTTTCAGAAAAAAAATGGAGGTGGAGAGGGACTGCAGATCATTGTGGCAAAAAGTATCTTGAAAACGGAATAGGTTGGTGTCTGGCGGGAGTATTTTTTTGCAAATCTAGTATGTGCTTTTCAATCTTTTGACTCATGGTAAAAAGCAGTGGACTCATTAGTTATGGCTCTGGTGTCTTCGATATGGTATGATCTGCTAGTGGTCTAATAGATTCTAGAGAGGCTATGTTTTGTGTTCTTTTCTGTGGAAGTGATCCCATCCCCCTGTCCTAAAAGTGTACTCCTTGCAATATTACTGAATCATCACTGTGCTCTGGTTGCAGCCAGATAATGCCAGGCTAAAATAGCATAGAATCTTAGAAAACTGAGCTGCTGGTGTAGGTGTATGTGCTGGCACTTCTTACATTCCTTCTTTCTCAAGTACTCTCCAAATGACTAAGTGTTTTCAGGCTGTGCACCTCCCTTCCATGGATTTCAATTCAGTGCTAGTACACGGGGAATCGGATTTAAAGCACGTTACGTTACAGGGAATGAAATATTTGGCACGTACTTTATTTTTTTTATGAACTAGGAGATAGGACTTTCTTGATAGTGCCATTTTGTCAGTGTGTGAAACCCTGAGAGAATGCGTAGAGGAGTATCTTTTCTAAAAATGTCTTGTTTCATAAAAGTTTTCTGCCTTTGAATACAAATTTGTTACAAATGTGCCTGAAGAACTTCTCCACAAGAGTTTGCAAACTAAAGGAAGAGCTTATTAGAGGTTGGTTGAATGGTTCTCAGCTATCTCGCTCTCAAGAGTCATTGAGTGGCTCTCTTGGTCATTTTCACAGCACAAGGTGATGGCCAGTCTGGCTTAGGTCTCCCTGCTCCACACTTCCCATCAGCACCCACAAGGACTTAACATTTCCGTGCTGTGCACCAGGTAAAGAAACTGGTCTGGATCTCGTTTTCAGGTTATAACCATTTGACAGTGTGGGTATGCAGACGGCTGTTTCGGCCCAGGAGAGGAGGTGTTGCAGTGAAGTGGACATCTGGGAGTGCTGTTGGCAGCGTTGCCATCATGAGCTTTGCAGGTCTTCAGTTAGTGTTTCACCTAAGGTATCTTGTTGACTTTGGTTGAACTACCACCATGACATGAGGTGCACAGTCAGGCTTATGTTAAAGATACCTGGAACTCTTTTTTTTGGACTTCACTGGTTTCCCTAATGGCACTTGGAGTAAGAAGTATTCTTACTTTACATCTGGATTTGAATTAAATTAATATTTGATGTCTCATTTCTGTAAATCTAGTTTCTATTATTGGCTTGGAAACAAGTGTGTTATGCATAGCTTGTATATGTAAAAATAGAACCTCAAAGGAGTATTTCTATGCAGCAGGCAGTTAAAAGCTGTTGTAACTTTAAGCAACTGTTTTTCTGCAAAACTGAAGTGAACAGAGGTTAAGTAACAGGTAAATGTATGTTATCTGTAGGCTTTAGGTGAAAGGGGTGATTTTGTTCCCCATCACTCATGTGATGAATCTGGAGATAGTGCAGCTAGTGGGCTGTCAAAATATCCCTGTAATCTGGTAGAAAGCCACGCTTCTTTTTTTTAGTATATATTTTTCAGAATTATCTTAGTTGACTTGCAGTGCTATGTCCTGTGAACATTGCATGGCCATATTGTGCTACATGTAATGGGAAGTCTTGCTCAAATATTTAATTTTCATTACCATTTTAAAGAGACAAAACCTTCTGCTTCATGTTTTCTCTGATTTACTCCCCAGCAAGATGCTGCAGCAGTGCTAGTGCTAACCAAAGGAGAGAGGGGGCATGTGGAGATGGACTGAAAGGAATCCTTTCAGTCACGGGCTGCACTTACATCATCTCGAAGCCATTGTTCTTAAGCTGTGGTTTCACATGAGGTGATTATTAACACAAGTGAAGTGAATTTAATCTATTTTTGTTGTCTGTAATGAGAAATGTAGACAGATCATAAACCAGCAACCAATTAAATAGATATTGTAAAAAAATAATTAAAAAAAATCTCAAGATTAGTAATTTATGTGCAGGCTGAGAGTTATGTAGGTTTTGTTTGTTTGTTGCATTTTTTTTTCCTTAAGCCCACCTGTTTGTGGGTTGGTATGTCAGTACATAGACACCTTAAACTCATTCCCTTTGAAGTTTTAAATGTTTATTCAGCTTTATATAGGTATACTGCAGTGCTTTAGTGAGACTATCTTTGTAGAATCAAGACCTTATTTAAGTTGTTGGAAATAACACTCTAAAATCTTGCTGCCGAGATTTAAAGACCAGAGTTTGTCAATCTGCATTGTTTGCTTTAATCTTGGTGCTACTGTAAATAATCTACTGATGTCTTTGTATAATAAGGGAGTTGCATGTTCTCAATAAAAATAAAGTAGGAGCTCTATTTCTAGTAAAGTAGAACAGTTCTCTTTGCTCAGTCATAGATCAGATAGTTCTCAGGAAGTATGTCAGTAGCCTTGTTTCTTTTCCAAGGGAAAAAAGAATTAATAGCAGGGTTCTGTACTGAGATCCAAGATTAAGACCTCCTAACCTTTATAAGATAAATTATAGCACAGCTACTAAAACAACTTAAAACCAAAATGTCAAAATAATGTGGGGCAAGTACATCCTGCAGCGTAGAGGCTTGAGTTCTCCCAGCATTTTGAGTTTCCATGGTTGTTGTCCTTTGTTTTACAAGGTTAGCCATTTGTTTTTGTCAGACTTCTGTCAGCAACGAAGAATGTGCTCTTCTCAGAATATCAAGGTGTGAGTAAGATTTTTGGTTTGAATCTTACCAGTCCCTTCCTTGTTGCTTGTCTTGCATGTGTTCAAAATGTAACGTATAACCTTTTACTTTCACTTTTCATGACAGAGAAGTAAGTAGCTGTGAGTTTGGTCCTGTCTTATTGCTTCAGGCTGACTGTCTGAAAGTTATTCAGCACTGCTGTGGGAGAATACTAGAAGTCTTCCTTCCTCAGCTATTTTACAACTAGACAGCTGGATTGACTGGCCACGAAAGAGTTGGAAATGGTTTGGTGTGACACCAGGCTTGCCTGCTTTTTGTGTCAGCATGTCATGGATTCTCCGCCAAAAAAAAAAAAAAAACAAAACCAAAAACAACCAACCAACCAAACCAAACCAAAAAACAATAACAATCAAAACAACAACAAAAGAAATTTGCTTGCTGGCTTTGTCCTGCAGAGCTGCCTTTCATCTGCAGGTTTATGCAAATAAGTTTACTGTCTTCAGCAGCTTCCAGTTCCCTGCTCATCAGGCTTCCAACTAGCCATAGCCAGGGAGCTTATGACAATTTGTTCACGCTTCAGTTGAGTTTGTCAGAAGTAGAGACTCCAACTCTGCTTTGCTAGCCATGATGTTTTAAAACAATTCTTTGGCATTCTAGAGAAATTCACCCTTACAGTTGCCAGGTTATCTCCATTTAATATTTGTCTTTAGTATTTGTCTTTAATATTTTATCTCCACTTAGTATTTATCTTACCTGTGGCATGTGCAGGAGGTGGTGCTATAATCATTCTCTTCAAGGACAAATACTCAGAGATTTCCTCTTCCTGCCCCCATATTATTTTTGCAATGGGGAAATCTTTCCCTATAATTTATATTGGTTGTTTCTTTTCTGCAAGGTGGGTCGACCAAAGCAGAGTTTAGTTGGAACTGGTAGTTTTCAACTTTTATGGACCTTAGAGAGGGAGAGGTGGGGATTACTGCACCAACTTACCTTTTTAAAAGGTAACTGGGGAAAGTGAGTTTGTTTTGGTCGCGGTGCTGACCCTTGGAGCATACTGCGAGTCTCCTGAAAACAATCTTAGCAGTCAACAAACTTTAAATGAAATACAGAAAATAACCAATTTGAGTCATGACCTCTCATCTTGTTACCACCTTAATTTAAGTCATGTTACCTTGGGTGGCTGCTCAGTTTCTGGTATTTGGCATGCATGCTGGTGTGTCATCCTTACCTTGAGAGTGCAGAATATTCTCCACCTCTTTGAATTTCTTCAGAAATGTCCTGCAGTTCTGCCAGCCATGTCTGGGAAACAAAAGGAAGGTCAAGGACTAATTTAAATAAGACAGTACCCTCCCCCCTCTCCCTTTTTTTTTTTAATTGGAGTTTTTTCATTGTTTATTTGTTTGGTGGTTTTTGTGTGTGTCATTTTGTTTTGGGTTTGTTTGTTTGTTGGTTTTTTTTTTTTAAGATATTTTAGAAATCATGGCTGCTGTCTAGATCAGGAAAAGCATGGTTTGTGTAAAACTGCATATGATGTATTGCAGTTTTTGAGATAATAGTTCTGCTGCTTTCTCTATCCTTCACTTGAAATAGGGAGATGCGTGGCCCTAACAGCAACATATACACTTCTGTTGGTTTCTTTAACCTGCTGTGTTTCTTTAAAGCAAACGGAGAAAATGCTTTTCTCAACAAATCTTCTGCATTTGAATTAGTAGATCACGTTTATCTTGAGGTAGATATCATTACATAGTTTTTCTCGTAATCTGCTATTGTTTAAGGAAAAACAGGGTTTTTAGGTTTTTTATCATTAAGTGAAAAGAGGACAGATACAGGGATGTTAGCAAGTTAGATTGCTTAACCTTCAGATTGCCAGAGTAATTTTGACCCTATTCAGAATGTAATTATTACATAGTACTCCAGTAAAAGTCCTTCTGTTGTCTCCCATGGGAACTCAAACCTTTTGTAGGCAGTCAACATATTTGTAAACCACTTTGTTGTTTCAGGCTAGTAAATTCAAAGCTAGGAAGTTTTATGATGTCTAGGCCCACTCAAGCATATGTGGTGATGAAAATAGAAGATCCTGTTTGGAACTTCATAATTGTGATGAGATATATGCATTCCATTTTCTTGTAAACGTTGGATGTTTTTTCTATTTGTAGTAACTAGTAACCTTACTTATGGCAAAATACAATGGATAGACAAAAGTGGATGAAGAATAGTGGTAAAGAATGTTAAGCTAAAGATGTGAGATAGGAAGGAGTACAAATTTGCCATCTGGGAAACAAAGAGCAGAGTTCAGTCATAAACTGATGGTGATAACTGAAATGTTAGAATAAGTATTCATGTTTGGCTTCCCATCAGTATGAAGCTTCATTAACTCTTGTAAAGAAAGAAAATTTGCATGATGTTATATCTTACAGCTGTAGGAGCATATACATTTGCCAAAGTTTAAGTGAACTCATTTTTATGAGAAGGTACAAAAGTGTTGTCCTGGTGAGTATGTTGCCTTTGTTTGCTAGGTGATGACTAGCTGATGATGACAGCACCTAGAGTGGTGCTATTATCTAAGATGAAGAGAGAGCATCTTCCCCTTTAGAAAACCCTGTATCCTGGTGTCTGGGGTACTTCCCATGTAGGAAAAGCTATAGTTCTTATATGCTGCCTTTGATTAGGGGCAGGAACTTTACTCTTGAACACGATGTCATTTCAGGAAATAAAACAGGCAGAACTACTTGCCATACAGAAATCTGTATAGACATACCAGAGGAGTAGATTTTTTATTTTTTTTTTTAATATTTAAATTATTGTACGTTCCCCAAAGGCATAATCATAAACTTCACCCAGGAAGGTGATATTCTGTAATACAAAGTTATAATTAGTAATTGTATGTTGTTATCTCCACTAATACTGGAGCATACTCTTGTCAGGATAATAATTTTCTTAAGCAAATTAACAAACTACTGGAATTACAGATAGGACACAATTGAGGGGTTTTTATTGTAGAATATAGGCTATAAAATTCAGTCTGAAATGCGTTGGCCAAATCTTAGAATGGTTTGGATTGGAAGGGACTGCAGTAAAGTCTCCCCAGAGTGTTCTTCAGGCTGAGCAACCCCAACTCTCTCAGCCTGTCCTCACAGCAGAGCTGTTCCAGCCCTCTGATCATTTTTGTGGCCTCCTCTGGACCGGGTCCAGCAGGTCCATGTCTTTCCTGTACTGAGGGTCCCAGTGCTGGACACAGAAATCCAGGTGGAGTCTCACCAGGGTGGAGCAGAGGGGCAGAATCACCTCCCTCAACCCGCTGGCCACACTCATTTTGATGCAGCCCAGGATATGGTTGCCTTTCTGGGCTGCAAGCGCACATTGTCAGCTCATGTCCAAACTTTCATCCACCAGTACCCCCAAGTCCTTCTCTGCAGGGCTGCTCTCAGTTCTTTCATAACCCAGTCTGTACTGATACTGATGATTGCTCCAACCCATGTGTAGGACCTCGCACTTGGCCTTATTGAGCTTCATGAGGTTCATATTTATCCACTCCTTAAGCCTGTTGGGGTCCCACTGCGTGGCATCTCTTCCCTCAATGCCACACACTGAGCTTGGTATCATCCGCAAATTTGCTGAGGGTGCACTCGATCCCACTATGTCATTACGAAAGATACTGAACAGTACTGGTCGCAATAGAGACCTCTAAGGGACACCACTTGTCACTGATCACCCTTCAGACATTGAGCCATTGACTGCAACTCTTTGAATGTGGCCACCTGACCAGTTCCTTATCCATTGAATAGTCCATCCATCAAACCCACCTCTCTCCAATTTAGCAACGAGAATGTTGTGTGGGAAATGAATTTCCTTTATATTATTAGATATCTAATTGAAATCTGCAAAATAATTAAATTAGGACTCTAATGCATCTGTAATAATCAACATTTTATGAGCTCTCTTTGACTGCTTTTCATTTTTGTCAAGCTTTCCTCTGCAGACAAAAAGCTTATTTTTACCAGGAGACTGAAGCTGCTGAGTGACAATGGAGAGTCAGATTTAATAGGAAAAAACTCTCATTTTGAACGATATTGTATCTCTGAAATAGGAGGTTTGGCTGAAGCAGTTCATTCTGGACGTTCAAAGTTTAAGATTTTGATCTAGAAATTCAAGTTGCAATCATTTATCAGTTCGTATTGTTCCTGCATGCTGTTTCTGTTGATAGTGAGATCCATTTGAAACCAACATTATCTCATACTCTTTTTATTCTAAGGAGCAGAGGTGGTAGGGAGGGTGATATAGGGGAAAATTCTTAAGTTCCTTGGACAAAAGTTTGTGTAGAAGTTTCTTTAACTGAGTGTCTTGAAAATGCAAACAAAAGAAAATGGGAAAGAAAAATATTTTAAGAGAGATTACATCAATTTTGTTTGCAGTACAGTTGGATCTCTATGAGCATCACAGTCTCACTTTTGAAAACATCGGTTCAAAAATGCATGTGATGCTGAAACTAATATGGTCACTAATTATTTCAGATTATGAGTGTTTATTACCATTGTGCCTTGTGATAATCTGTGACTTCATTTTAATGTCATTTGAAGAGAGCCAGAAAAGACAGATCATCCAGGGTAAAGGCACAGGCTTCCTCTGAGGTTCTGTTTTTTTCCCAGCTTCAGGTAGTCATAGGGTTATTTTTCTGGTTCCCCAGCATGTTGTGGATGTGTTACTTAAGGCATGCAAGGTTCTCAGAGTAGTAATCGGTGTTTTATAGAAACCTCTGCAGTAAGTATTATTGCAGATGAGAGACTCAAAGGATGTTCAGGTGAAAACATACATCCTGTTCCTATATTGTGAGGATCTAGACGAATAACTTGCCTGCTATGATGTGCAGCCAAAGTCTGACTCTGATAGATAGGGAACTGTCCATTTAATGGTGGGTGCTCAACAACAAATTGCTTGGGATTCCTGTTGTACTTTTTTGTGTGTGACTTAACCGATTTGTTGGTGGTATGTATTTTGTTTTGTTGTTGTTTTAAGAAGCCAATCTTGCCTGCAGGAGGTATCCAAAGGATGGCTCTTGGAATGCTGCTTTGCTGGAAGTAGCCCTGTCATCATACTGCTCTGCATGCAGCATAATTTCAGAAACAATCTTCTCTAGGAAAACTGAGCAAAACTTTAAATTGCCAGGAATATAAATGTATTCAGTAGGAAGAAAACCATTCTTTACTTGGCTTTGACTGATTTGTTTAAGGTAGTTTTGAGAAGTCTTGAAAAAATCTATGATTTTACCATGAGACTGTGCTTGCCAAGTACATGTAGCTCTATTTGTCAGATGCTGGAGGAGGAAGAAACAACAACAAACCAAACAACAAAAAAAGGATTGGTGTTTTCTGAAAACCATGAGTGATTAATGTTTAGTTGGCAAAATGTAAATACCTCCTTAATAACAATACTGTGATTAAGACTTTAAGAAACAAATCTTATTTTTCTGAAAGTACAGCACTTTATCGCTTCATTCAAGGCACGACACTCTTCTTTGGAAGCTGTCATTTTAAAGTGTAATGTCTGTGGGAGTGATTAATGCCCCTGATGTATTTTTAATCTTCATGATACTTGCAGTTAATCCTTGCAAAAACCCTACGATAAAAACAATTGTTGTCATTATTTTATGGAAGGGATGCAGAGGGGAGAAAACATCCCAGAGCAGATAGAGTCAAAATAGGACTACATCTTTCTCCTATAGGGCATTAAATCAGGCTTTCATGTGTCTCAGAACAATCTGGATATTCTGATCTCTTCCCTAATGGCAATTTATTATTACTGTAATCATTGAGTGAGGTTCGCAAATAGTTTTTGAGAGAACAAGCAAAACCTCTACTTCTTCTCTCTTGTAGGAGAGCATCTTAATTGTTTGGTTACAAGTCATGCTTCTGTCTGTCTAGTCCAATTAATCATGAATTCTTCGCTTGCACGGAGTTTCAGGAGATGGTGGGAAAACTCTGTCCATTAATGCTCTCCAGTTGAATGAATAGGAAGTTCTTCACAGAGTATGTGACTCGGGAGGGGCGGGGGGAGGATGGTGAGACTATTAAATCTCTGAGGTTTGAGAATTCGCATAAGGCTATTATCCTAGATAAATACATTTTTACTTTAAAAATCTGGCTTTAGAGTTGGAATTCTTTCAATTGTGAGGTGCTCAGTTATGTTAGTGTTTGGTCAAATTAGGTCTGATCCTTTTGAAAACTCTGTTTGTGTAGTGCCTGATTCATGACCTTGCTGGTGTGGAAGCTTTTTTAACCATACAGGTCTGCAGCTTTTGGTGCATGAACTTGGTGGGCCTGTCAAAGGGCTTTATAGTGCCTGTGAGGGTTTTCATCCTGGATTTAGACTTGTAATTCTACATTGTTCTGCTTGTGGATTTGGGCCAACTTGCCTTATTATGTTTCTGTCATTCAGAATAAATTTCCTGTCTGAATGTCAAACTGGCCTTGGCATAACCTTTAGGGCAAGGAAGTGATAGGTCAAGGAAATCCTCTCTAAGCTGTAGTCATACTGCTGGTTCTGCAGGTGTGTCAGCCTGTTATATAAACAATTGTGTGATGTGCATTTAGAAAAACAAACAAAAAACCCACAAAAACCTTAGTTCCACTGTAGTGCGAAACCTTACCTCTGATTCCTTCAACATTGATGTAAGCTGTATGTGAACGCACAGATGCCAGAGATCCTCCTTAGAATTGTGCATTCTGAATTCTTTGTGACGGAATTTTGATCAAGAGAGTTTCTGCGGCACCTCTCTGCGTATGAAAGAGACTTCGGGATTCTTCAAATCCGTCCGTATGGTATTTTCTGTCTGGTTCCTTTTGCAATTCCATTCTTTTTTGCAGTGTAACAAAATTACTCTTCCTAGAAGTTTGATGGAAGGTTGCTTACTCCTGCAGAACCAGGATATCAATCATAGTGTTTCTGGAAGTACACAAATGCCTTTCTGAGCTCCCCTTTCCCTGCTGTGAATATTGAGCACACACAATTAACATGTTTTCTGTTGGAAGCCAGTTTCCTGTGTGCGATGTAGCTGCACTGTCTTCACTGCGGCAAAACTGGCGGAGTGGTATTTGTGGTGCAGCTGGCGACTCATTTTTTCATCAACTCCTCCTTCACCAACTAAGCCAGATGTTTCCTGCCACTGCATAAACAATATGTTACATTATTTGTATGGGTTTCTGTAGTCTAGAAAAATAACTGATTGTAAGTGTAGCTGAGTAATGTATAACTTGACAATTCTGTACCTGTAGTTGCCAGATTGCCATCATTCACTGGGAAAAAAAAAAATATATGGAGTTTTTCTATTAATGTTATCAAAAGTAATTCTAAAATCCTAGCCCTGAGGGTAAATAACTTGAATTCAGCTTAGGCTTCAACACTGTATCCCTTTTTTGCACTGATAATTTACTTTACCTAATTAACATAAAATCCAGTGTTTTTTAAATTCAGTTGGATTATACTGAATATCCGTTCTGGTATAAACCTTGCTTACCTTTTCCTCAGAAGATGACAGAGTTTTTATGATACCGCCATGATATCACAGTGCCCTCTTACAGTTTGCTTGGTAGCCTGTTGTGGGTTCTTTTGGGTTACTGTTTGAAGTACTCAGCTGTACTGGGTAGTTACACACAGCTCAGTAGCTGTGCCATCCCCTGAAGGGTGGAACAGCAGCTGCATTGCTGCATCCTCGCTCATGTCCTCAAGGTCCCCTTTCCTGGGTACCTTTCTTCTCTTCTCAGGGAGATGCCTGTGACTGTAGCAGCTTTTTTTGTTTTCATGCTTCTGTAGCACCTTGTTGTCTGCTTGAGATCAATAAGTAATAACCATGAAAATGTATGTGCAGAGCCTGAATCTAGGCAAAGTATTTCATTAGCTGCTTGAGCTCCAAAGCACAGCTTACAGAAACTGAGGGCACTTTAGAAGCTTTCTGCATGTATGTTAACACTGCATATAACCTTCTGAACATCCAGTGTAATTTGGATCCTTAGGTTGAGCCTTGTCTCTTAAAGAGTAATGGCAAAATGATTTCTGTGGTGATATTCTGGGTGTATTTCCTGTGGTGCTTATTGTTGCAGAGGCCCTTACGTAACTGTTCCCTATTAACCTTGTTTGTCTTGATGATCTGAAGTTGTCAGCTCTGTAGTGTAGCCTGGTTTATGGCTGCTTGTTTTTCTTCACTTTAAACTACATTCTGTGTCCCAGTTGAAAGTTAAAAGGAAAATCAGTGCTCTGATGGTCTTTGTGTAATCACTTAATTAACAGTTTCAAAAGGTTTTTTTAATAGAAAATAAATTGAGCAGATGAATCTTTTTGTGAACACAGAGAAACAGCTGATACATGTTTGCTGTGCTGTTTTATACTGCAGTTTGTCTTCCTTAAAACTTTTTTTCCATATAAACAGTGTAATCAATGAGCCTTGTTTGCTTAGTAAGGCATTTGGTTATATTAGGTACCTTCTGTGTCTGCATAACAATTTATACATATTTAGAGAGAGAACACGTGTCCACAAGCACTTGGCTACCTTTAATGCAGGACTCTTTTGGCTCCTCTTTGGACTGATGCAGCTATCGCCTGCAATGGCCAGTCTTTTTACTCTTGTCTGTCTGCAGTTTCCAATTTGTGTGGTTCAGGTCTACAGGATTCCTTTCTTGCTCTTGCCATTTTTTTCAATATCCTTAATAAACAAGTCCAGAGCTCTGTTTTGTTTAATTTGGGTGCAGTGACAAATTATAGTACAGAGAATTCTTGTATGTTTTGTTTATGTGATATCATGTGGGGCTAATGACAGATAAGCATATCTGCTGATTTAGTCATCAGATAATTCCAGATGTGGACTGGAATAGTCCAGTCCTTTTTTATTGAATTACTGTATTTTCTGACTTTTTTTATAGTTTCATGTAATTTCATCAGAATTCCTCTCATATTCTTAAACTCTGTTCTAGTCACTTGGTATGTGTGTATATATATCATGTATGTAACTTATTTAAATAATTTGTGATGATTAACGTACTTAATATTGTTTTAAATTCCTTCTGATGATAATAGAAAAAATGACCTCATGTACTATTATATGACACTCTCTCTTCTTATTTTCCAGCTGTATGGGGAAATTTCGTCAATATGAGGTAATGTATATAATTTTTGTATAGAATATCCTTATCTGAAATAAAATTAACTTACCTTTCCCATCAGCATGTATCACTGTATATAAAGTAGGTAGAAAACAGAATAGCAGCTCACTGTGTTGTTTGGATGGTTGCTAAGCAGCTGATACCATTTTTTACGCACAAGGTGTTCAGTCTCAGAAAAGGTTGTATGTCTGCTGCAAATCTCGCCCAGGATCTTAGTCACACTTCAGCATCTGCCTTTCTTTACACAAGTTCATATTCTGATTTTGGTTTTTTTCAGACTAGTTAGTTGGCATAGCTGGACACATAGGCTTGGATTCTGTTTCTCTTCAGCACAGACCTGACTATATCTCACTGGCAATACAGGCTTAAATATTGAAGAGCAGCAGATCCTGGCTTGCCATAATTATGTTTCTGTACCTAAAACTAGAAATGTGGATTTGAGGGATTTTTCCTCCTCCACTGTTAACTGGGAGAGAATCTGATGGTTCAACTACTGAAAAGCAAAAAAATCCTACGTTGTCCTAGAATTTTGGCCCTTAGAAATAGGAAGGCGTACTATCCACATGCAAAACATGCAGATTTTCACAGCATTCCTGCTTGCATATGTGTGTTTGTCCACTGGGAAAATTCACCAGGAAGACACAACTGAAAAAGAGAGGGAAGAGAATCTGGGGACAGTGTGTTCCTACAACAAAGTCTTTGTGCACAGAAGACGAAATATTTTGCCATGTTCTTTTGTTAGTCAAGGGTTTTGGTACTGTTACCGTTCTTAGGAGCACAGAGTAAAGAAAGTTTCAGGCATAGTAAGATAAATAATGAATTTTCTGTGGACTTGATTCACCCAGGACAGCTGACCCTGGGATCTGTTCCTGCCCCAAGCTGTCCACTTCTCCTGGAGTTTCCCACTCTTGCTACAAAGAGTGTTGAGCTGTCAGGCAAACAGCTGCTGAGCTGCTGCAGCTTCCAGATGAAGATATTTAGATGACCATGTTACCATGACCAGCAAACTGTGCCAGCTGTCACATGAGCAGCTGAGCATTTCAAAAGGAAGCACAAGAACCTCAGAGAACGGTTTGAGGAGGGCAAGCAGGCATGGGATCCAGTGTATTTGTTCACTGATAAGCCATCCTTAAAAATTGTGATCAGCTGCATCTGACTTACTTGAAGTGCCCATTACAGAGCTATCAAGAGGGGAGACTTTATGAAGGTCTGATGTTTGTCCTCAACCAATAAGGTTGTCTTTGTTAGGAGGAAGAACTCATTAAAAACTAAACTGCAGAATACCAGTCCTTAAGTTCCAGGATTTGTAAATATACAATTAGAGGAACCTTTTTTGAGGGGATGTTTTAATATTCTGAGAGGTTTTCCTGATTTTCCTTGCTTGTTTAGTAGAGAGGAAAGGCTATGCATTTCAAAGATTTTTCACACAGCTTTTTGTAAATTTCCATTATTTGGGAAACACTTAAGTAATTCGTGTGAATTTTTCAATATTGCTTCCTTATAGTTAATTCATACTGTGTTAACTAGAGGGTTTTTATTTGCCACTGTTACAATAAATTACAATTTGTTTTGAAAAAATTGTTCGGGTTGTGTGTCTTCCTGTAGGAATTTACTGCACTGTTTACTGCTCCAACAAAACAGATCTGGTCAATAAGATTTTTTTCCTCAGTAATAGACTAAACTGACTCTTTAGTACAAGTTTTACAGAGGGATATGAAGGGAACCATTGCTCTAACAGTGTGGTATATGTACATCTGCTTAATAAAGGATCTTCTGTTTCCCTAGGTGTAATGACTTCAGGTCCCAAGTAAAGGAGCTCTGTTTTATTTGAAAGAACTCGATTTTATGTTGGCTACTCATGAATCCTCTAGTATGCAAAAACTTACTACTGTAAGATAAATAATTCCCCTTTCAGAAAGTTTAAGTGAAAAAAGAAATTATGCAAACTTAAGCAAAATCGTTTAGACTAGATGCAGGAGGTAAAATTTAAAAATACATATTCTAAACGTGTAGAAGTGTACTGAAAGAACAAACACAACTAACTGAGATGCTTTACACAATTAGATGCTAAATGACACCTCTCAGATTTGTGCAAGATTTGTGCAACGTCTTGTAGAATATGGTGTTTTCACAAGTTACCTTTACATCCTTCATCCTTCAGCGTATAAGCTTGACTTCATTTCAAACAAGCAGCATTTGTGTGCTGAGTCAGTATTGCCCATCAGATAGTCACTTAAGTTTTGGTATAAGATTTTTTTTTTTCCCTTGATTTTGTAAAAGTTCAAAGTCAAAGCTAGACACATTTGCCCTTCTCTCTTTTTGATTGAAATTATGATTACAGTTATGGCATTTATGGCATCAAGGGAAAACACTTTTTTTTTTTTTAGCATGTTTGTAGCATATAGTGAATGGAGACCCTAAAAAGACATCTTAGGCATTTCCATAGTAAAGCTACACTCAAAACTATTTCTGCTGACCCTACTGTAGTGCAGTGATTAGACACTTTTCTATGATGAACTTCATTTTCTCTGTACAATGAGTGTCATTTTTATCATCATCACTCTTTCCTGTGGGCTTGTTTCAGTTTCTGCCAAACTTGGTGACAAGACTAGCTAATTTCAATGGGAATTGGGCCATCTGCTTTCATTTGCTCTGAGTGTGTCTTTGAAGTAACACTAACTTGAGATACTTTGAAGATAGTGTTTTAACAGGACAGGAGATGCATGTGCAGTGGACCAGCTGTTGCTTAGGTATGAATTATGTTTTTTCTTTTCTTGCCAACAGGTCTCTTCAAGAAAATGGGGATCAGAAGGTGGAAAGTAAAATAGAGGAGGTCAGTTTGCTAATAGTTGCAGTCTGTTTTGTTTTGAGGATTCATGTCACTTGTTTCATATTGAAAGGGTGTATCTAGCTCTGTCTCATTACTCTCCATTCCACTAAAACCATTCAAAGCGTTGGATTTCTGTCTGTACATAAGTTTTTGAACTGTTTCTCATTACAGTGGAGTTCCTAACATAGATCTGTGACTCTTTTTTTTTTTCCTCCAAACCTTTCTTGAAAGCAGTAGTTCTACTGCCTCATTTGTTGCAGAGACTGTGATAGACTCCTAGACTCCTCCTGAGAACTGTTTTTTTGTATCTAGATGGATGTAGATCTTTCCTCTGTCACCCTTACAAAATGTTAAGTATATATGTTTCATTGGAAACTCGAACCCTTCCCATGATGCTTTGCTTTGTTCTGAACTAATGAACAAAAATAACTGTTTGTGGTTGGGGATAGTGTGCTCTACCAGTGCACAAGTCTTGGCAATTTCTGGAGTAGACGTATAGGTATTGAACACACTGGTCATTTGGAACTTCTGTACCAATATCTCAGTTTATTGTGAAATATTAAGAATGTGTGCAGCAGATCTTTCTCTAGATGCTTTAGGCTTCCAGCCTAGTAACAATAAAACAAATAATTTAATAGATAACTAAAACCGTTAAGGTCAATACCCCTTGTGTGGGTGTATGTGACCATACTGGTCTAGTCTGGTGTACCCAGTGTCTTGTGTTCCAGCAGGTTTATATAGCAATAGTCCCTCTGGACACAGCAAGAAGCCTTCTGAAATTGCTTAAAATAAATTGAAAGATTGTGTTCTTAGTTCATGTCTTTTTCATACCTTTTTATTTTTTTTTCTTTCCTTAAAAATCTTGTAAACATTGAAACAAGCATTCTGAAAATCCCAGTTGTTTAGCAATAGTCAAATGCATGAAAATCAGTGAGTAGATAGAATTGCTATAAGGTGTGAAAAGTTGCACATCTTGTTTTTAAAGCTTTAGTTGTACGAGATCTTGAGCCATCAGAATTAAGTAAACTGTTTCAAGAACTGTTTGCTGCTTCATAGAGCTAAATGTTTAATGAATATAAATTACATTGCTGTATTTCTTCTTAACATGAATATGCACCTTATTTCAGTTCATGAAGTTCCTGAATTTTCTAGCTCTAACTAGCAGTGTTTGTACAAAACTAATTAATGGTGGTTGGTGATGTATTGCTATATAGTACAAGTTCAAGTGATAACTCTCTGGTAGCTTTCAACTTATGTATGACCCTAGATGGTATATTTTGTGACAAGGATTTTTGTAAACTTAAAAACAAGAGTTCAGGGACGTGATGAAATTTGGCAGGACTGTTATAAATTTGTGTCCTGTGATAACGTGAAACGGATGCTGACTGAAATTATTCTCTCCTTCAAAACAGTGAAAATGCAAACAGAAGCTGTAGTAGGAACACTATATTTTCTAACAAGTTTATTTTTATTAATATTTTTTAAAGCCTAGGTACACTCTCAAATCATGATGTAAACCATATCTTAGATTTTTAAACATGATGTTTCTTTAAATTCATATACCATGTTCTGAGAGAATTACAGCCTGTGCACTGGAGCCAGTGCCTCTATTTCTGTGTAACCTAAAGTATGTGTATCTGCTGTCCATTTAAATAGTTGAGGTCTACTGACTGTCCTATTTTGCTGTTGGTCAATAGAGATTGCATTTGACAACCTCAGGCAAGCTACCTGTGACTCCTGTGACTTCACTTTGCCAAACATGAATCATAACGTCGGATGTTCTTATTGACAAGGCTGTGGTACTCATAACCTTGCAGTGTTTTGTTTTCAGTGGTAAGCAAGGGGATTTCACACTGTACTAGGTAACTTGATTTTTGGTGAAAAATGTTCAAGGACTTTTTGACAGAAAGGATTCTTTAAGAGACAAGTTTATTGGAATGTCTTCAGTGAAGCTCTTCATAGGAAACTGTTTGCCATGATTTTTGCTCTGAAGTAACTTCCTATATGCATGTTTTGTGATGTGAATCTTTTTCTGTTCTTCAAAGTTTAAATGTTATTCCTTTAATTTAGGCTGTTGCGCCTCTAAGGGAGAAAATCAAAGATCTAGAAAAAAGGTATGTCTTTTTCACTAAATTTGGGAAGCATTTAAAAAGCAGTTTCTGTTTGTATTGATCAATTCTGTCCTTGTAGACTTGAGATAAATGTTTTATGTATACAGTCAGTGCCTTTGGATTTTTATTGTATCTAAGTGAGGATGAGACCTTGAATGCTGGAAGACATTAATGCTTAAGGTATTCAGGTCGACTAATCCCACTAAAGTAAACTGGGAGGGCTGGATTTTTGTGAAGCTCAAATCCCGTGGAGGAAGTTGCAGTTCTGAGTCCAGCTGGTGAACGGATTGCCATGGTTTACTAAGACCAACTGGGATGTGTGCTAAAACATATTAGTTTCAACTTCAAGATACTGAAAATATGTTTCACCTCACATTTCCCACAGTTACCATGATTCAGCTAATGTACAGTGACTTGCTTGTAAATCTTAGTCTGTACATGTGCTTTGTATTGAGCCCAAGTGATTCACTCCTCTCAGGATTTATAAGGGAATGTGATATCTTGGATTAAACTGGATGATGCAATTGAGCAAAAGCAGACAAGTTTTTTGATGGCCTGCAGTTATTAAATGTGTGCTGTACTTCCACAAGCACCTTAAATTGTCAAAGTTGTTAAAAAAAAGAAAAAAAATCTGAGCTTGATCTACTTATTCCTGGCTGCTTGTGTCCACCCTGCCACAATGTTTCCTCTCTCTTGTGCCAGCAGAACCACTTGAGTGCTGATAGCGGGTAAGCTGCATGGGGAAACCAGGCATTTCAGTCTCCTTGCAACTAACTCCCTCACTCCCCACTCTGGTTTCCCCTCTGCCAGATCAGTTCTCCCATCTGAGTGTCCTCACAGGCAGATGCTTTTCATCACAAAATAAGGTCTGGAATAGGAGTGGGAATTGGCAGCTCTGACAAGGATACTGCTGCTTTTGACAGTGCTACTGTTTCACAGTTCACACTGTCAATACCCCAACCAACAGATAAATGACAATGCTGCATTGCAAAGGGCCAAGTCTGGACTTAGCCAAGCAGTGCCAGTGAGCCTGGATGGTTACGTGTGGCATACTGGTTGTGTGCTATTCCTCTGGAGAGAGGGGCAGGATTCTGTTGCTTTTGGCCAGAGGTACACTCGATACCCAGAGTGTTTTGGTGTTCCAAGTTTTGGCTTGCCAGTGAGCTGTTGCCCCTTCTGCTCCCACGTCTTCTATGCCATTTAAAAAAAAAAAATCATCAGTTCTGGTTTTTTATAATCAATTTGAAAAATTCAGGGACCTGCCACATGCAATTTGTTTCGGTGACAATACTGGTCTTATTGCTCACCTCTTAATATACACATGAACTTTGTGGATCAAATAAGGTGATGTATTTTCAATATGAAACAAATTGTGGATTGTGCGTGTGATACTGCCATCATACCAGTTATAATGGTCAAATTACAGAGTAAGGATTTTATGTTCAGATGGAATGATGCCCTGCCTCTGCTCATGTTACTTATTTAATCTTTATTGATAGGCCAGAATATCTTCAGCTGCAGTTGTTGGTAATTCAGGTATTTCCTTCTGCCATTCACAGAGGACCTTTCTGTAAGCGTATCCTGATTAGCTTTTTTTTGTAATTGTTATATTTTTCCAAATGAGCAGTGAGTTGTTGGGTGGAACTGTTAAGTTAAAACTTCTTCCACGAGCCATCTAAATGCTCTTTTCTTTTTGAGCAGTTTGCAGTGTATTGACGAGTCTTGCTTCAAATGCCTAGCAATGAGAAGAAATAATCAAAGTGTTTTTTTATTTTCACAAAATGTGAGCTAATGGGACCTTACGGCCCGTATCAAAATATGGGCTCTTATTGCTGTTGTGTTTTTCAAATAATGTAGCAATTTACCTCTTCTGGTTCAACTGGATCGTTGCCATTAGTAAATTTTGAATTTTATATCTGTGTAAAGTGACAGTAAATTACTACTCACTGTCAGCTACCTGAAGGCTGCTCCTGTTTGCAAAGCTTACTCTGGTGTAAAATGGTTTTATTTTACTGATAAAACCTGAACACAAGCCGTCGTCATGCTTTTGGGGAAGCAGGAAAGACAAGAATTCCTTAATGCTAGTCTCATGACAAGAGATTTTTAGCTGAGACTAAAGCTAGAAAGCTTTTATTAATAATTTGCACAGCAAAGTCATTGTGTATTAATCCACGCAAACATTAGGTCAAGATAAACTTGCTGTTGTTGCCAAAAGATGCATTCAGCTGGATCAGTTCCAAACTCCTGCCCATTGCCTCTAAGCCAGCAGTGGTGCAATGGAAGGACCAAAACTGGTTGGGAGGTCCCTTTGGCAGCAGTAGTCTCCATGCTGGATTAATGTGACCTTAAAATAGTGGTCTTAAAAATGGAGGAGACTGACCTTTACCTTGCAGCAAGTTATTTGGCACTTTTGTTTATTTTTCTTAACTCTGTGAACCTCTTGCTGTTTTTGGTGGACTTGCCCTTCTCTCACAGGAAGGTTGTTTTACATGTCTATGTTATACTTACACACTGCTGTTTCTCATTGCTTCAGCTTAAATCAAAGAAATAGGGTTACTGTTAGTGACTCATGTGGTGATACAAAGCGAGTGTAGGTAGCTTCTTATTTCAGTTATCCCGTGTGCATAACATTGGAAGATTCTGCTGCTGTATTTCCCCTCTTCGGGAAACTGAAAACGGCTTTCACTCAGGGATGGAAAGTTGACACAAGTACAGAAGCATCTGTGCTTTGCCTCTGAATAATTTGTGTTGAGCCAGTACTGCAGGTTAGAAGCAGTGGAGGTGCTTCCAGATCAGAGGTGTAGAGTCAGTTCAATCAGAGTCTGTTTGTGAGTAGATGAAAATGTCGATGTGAACTTTTGGCACACACATCCCCTGCATGCTACATCCAATTGTATGTCTAGTGTGTGGACTTACTGGAGGAGAAGAGCAACCTCAGTTCGATTTCTGTCCAGTGTCGCACTGATATTTAGTTAAGAAAAACCTGAGCTTTTAAAATATTGCCAAGACTACAATGGTGCTTATGGGAATAAATAAAATAAAATTCACACCACCTTTCAAACCTTCCTTTGAAGAAGTTTGTTGCTAAACACAGAATGCTTGCCGTTAGGGAGAAAAAGAAGTGATATAAGTCTATGTCCATTAAATTGTTTGAGGCTCTAAGCATCAATTTTAAGCTTGAAAGAGCACCTGAGGTTTGTATATCATGTAATTTTATTTTAGGATATTTTAGTTTAAGTTCCTGTGAAGAAGAAGGTGCAAAAAATAAAAGTGAAAGTAGCTTGAAGACCATCAAAACAATAGCATTCTACCTGAAGAAAATCAAGATGAGCTTTTGTACTGAATAAACTCTCTGGTAAAAAATGTTGACGTATCTTAAGAAGAGTTTCTTCAACATTGATTGTAAACTTTACATTGATTATTGTGAAACTTTAAGGACAATTAAAACTTTGAACTTCACATTGAAACTTTAAGGAGAATTGCTTGAAGTCAGTGTGGTAAGTCAAGATAAGTTGCTTTCTTTTCCAGAACTCGTTTGCTTTTTGAAGCTTTAAAACACGAACTTTTTTTTTCTTATTATTATTATTTTATTCTTTTGTGATGTCATGTCTGGCACCAGCAGAAGCTCCCAAAAGATAGAAGCCAGGTGATTCATTTGAGAAAGTCAATTAAGCAGAAATTTTAAAAGCACTTTTTGCAGATCAATTTTGCTATTTTTCACAGTGCTCTTACAATGCATAGGCATGTTCTTATATTGGCCAAAATCCTTCTATAGAAAAAAGGAGTAAACATACCCTTAGTAGAACTTCAAAAATGGGAGGTTGCCAGAGTAGGTTTTCATATTTCAAAGACAGATATGTGAAAGAAGCAGCAAAGCTGAAACTCAACATGTTTTTTCTTCTTTGTTTTGAAATGTTCTGTAGTTTCACCCAGAAATATCCACCAGTGAAATTTTTATCAGAAAAGGATCGTAAAAGAATCCTGGTAAGTTGGCATTTACTCGGGGGTTATTTTAGGGAACTAAAAAAAGTTCTGTGGATTGTAATCAGTCTTGTAGGATTAACTAAAGACGTGAACAGGAGTCGAGTACATTACCTTGGATGTCGTATGTGTTACATGCTGGTTAGAGTAGTGCTTCACTTACTCTGATGTTCTCAGACTCGTCATATTGATAGTAGACTTGGGCTCTGATTTGGAGGTTTGATTTGCTAATTAAGCTGCTGTTTTCTGCTCACAGCATCTCAGGAGTGCATTGCCAAAGGGTCTTTATGTCTGCTCCCAGGTGGATTAAACTTGCAGAGACTGGGAAATGTTTTAGGCACATCTTGACAGAAAGCTTTTGTGATAGAATTAGAAAAAAATCTAGTAATAAGGCTAGAAAAGTAGCTGCTCTGCAGCACTCTTCAGAAGGACCAGTGAATGAGGTTGAGAGAATGTTCTCTCTGCTATCTTGTGTGTTGTTTCTGATATTTTGAAGCATGACAAGTGATTTAGGGTGGAAGAGGAAGGCAGGTTAAGTCGGGACAAGGAGTCATCCAAGGCATTCTTAAATGTCAGCTTTCCAGTTTTGTCTACACTTGAAGTTAGATATGTCCTTATATTTTTTTTTTCTGTTTCTCTCTGTCCTAGCGGGAAAAAAATGCCCATGCATTTTGAAGAGGCAGAGAAACTATAGCTACTTAAGATCTGTAAATACAGAATTTCTGCCTCTGTAGTAGAGAGCAAAGTCTGGGACAAATTCTTGCTAAAGTGCCTAACTTATCTGCTGTTCTGCTTTGCTTCAACTCTTCAAAATTTTGAAGAAAAACATGGAAAAGATGCAATAAAAAAACAAATTTTGTTTTACTGCGTTATTAGACAGTAGTCTTCACTGCTATTGCAAAACTTTATAAAGAATCTGATGGAATCAGCTTAGTTCTTCAGTGTTATACCATCATTTTTGTGACAGTCTGAAGGAGATAGACCTGTAGGCTTTCTGTTCCCTTGTTGAATATGGAAGGTACACTGAGGAAAATATCAGAGAGAGGCTGAATTCTGAAAATTCCTAGATCATGTGCCCATGTGTCCACATGTAATAAAGTTACCTCATATTTTTTGTGTCAGCAAGAAGAAACTTTCAAAAAAAGTGTTGATGCAAGCTGTTAATAGGTTATGAAACTCTTAATACTAACTGTGAAACTTTGCTTCTTAAAGATACTGGAAATTTTGATGAAGTCTGTTTCTTCCACAGTGATGGCAAATAGTTGGAATATGGGTGTTTTCCGGTGACCTGGAGGTGAATAGCAATTTGGTGACTGCATATTTTGCAGAGTTTAAATCAGTGAAGAAAAAGCTGGCCAAAAGAATCAGAGAGTTGTTCAGTTGTTTCTTCTCCCTCATGTCTGGGAACTAATTCAGTGGGAACTCAGATGGGCTTCCACAAGCCTCCTGCCCAGATTAGCAGTTTCATTCTGTTGTAATTGAACGTTGCTGCCATAGTCCTTCAGGGAAAATTCTGAATGGCTGGAGTCAGCTTATTGAGGACTCGTGTAGATTTAGCATGACACTTAGAAATTTCTTGGCAGTAAACACAAGACTTAGACTTCAGTAAAGCCTTTGACACCATATCCCACAGCATTCTTCTGGAGAAGCTGGCAGCTCATGGCCTGGGTGGGTGTACTCTGCGATGGATAAAGAACTGACTGGATGGCTGGGCCCACAGAGTTGTGGTGAATGAAGCCAAATCCAGTTGTTGGCTGGTTACAAGTGGTGTTCCCCGGGGTTTGGTATTGGGGCCAGTTCTGTTTAATCTCTTCATCAATGATCTGGATGAAGGGGTTGAGTGCACCCTTAGTAAGTTTGCAGATGACACCAAGTTGGGTGGGAGTGTTGATCTGCTGGAGGGTAGGAAGGCCATACAGAGGGATCTGGACCTGCTGGATTATTGGGCTGAGGTCAGTTGTATGAGGTTTAACAAGGCCAAGTGCCGGGTCCTGCACTTGGGTCACAACAACCCCAGGCAGCACTACAGGCTCGGGGAAGAGTGACTGGAAAGCTACCTGGGGGAAAAGGATCTGGGGGTGTTGATTGACAGCTGGCTGAACATGAGCCAGCAGTGTGCCCAGGTGGCCAAGAAGGCCAACAGTAACAAGAATAGTGTGGCAAGCAGGACTAGGGAAGGGATTGTGCCATTGTACTCAGCACTGGTGAGGCCCTACTTTGAATCCTGTGTTCTGTTTTGGGCCCCTCATCATAAGAAGGACATTGAGGTACTAGAGAGAGTGCAGAGAAGGGCAACAAAGCTGGTGAGGGGTCTGGAGCACAAGTCTGAGGAGCGGCTGAGGGAGCTGAGGCTGTTTAGCCTGGAGAAAAGGAGGCTGAGGGGAGTCCTTATCACAGAATCACAGAATGTCAGGGATTGGAAGGGACCTCGAAAGATCATCTAGTCCAGTCCCCCGCCAGAGAAGGAACACTTAGATGAGGTTACATAGGAAGGTGTCCAGGTGGGTTTTGAATGTCTCCAGAGTAGGAGACTCCACACCCACCCTGGGCAGCCTGTTCCAGTGTTCTGTTACCCTTACTTGCTCTCTGCAACTACATGAGAGGAGGTTGTAGCATGGAGGGCCTTGGTCTCTTCTCCCAAGTAACAAGTGATAGGACAAGAAGAAATGACCTCAAGTTGCACCAGGGGAGGTTTAGATTGGGTATTAGGAAGAAAATCTTCTTGGAATGGGTTGTCAGGCGTTGGAACAGGTTGCCCAGGGAAGTGGTGGAGTCAGTGTCCCTGGAGGTGTTTAAAAGGTGCTTAGATGTGTTTCTTAGGGACATGGTTTAGTGCTACAGGTAGGTTATGGTTGAACTCGATGATCCTGAGGGTCTCTTCTAACTGAAATGATTCTATGATTCTAAAAATTGACAAGCCAAGTGAGCTTTGGTAGTTGATTTGCTTCATATTCTATTGATACTGCTTCTTTTCCTGGAATCCTTTCTAAATCGTGATTTTTCTCTGAATGCCGTCTCCAGCTGCAACCTGGAGATACCTACAGTGCTGACCTGATCAGACAACAGTTCTAGCAGTTACTTTTTATTACACTGTGTCTGTTTGGAGATAGTTGCTAGTAGGGGTAGTATTTCAGCTGAGACAAGATACTCTGGCACTTGCATTCAAAAGAGCTCAATTCTTCATCCTGTTGGTTGATCTACTTGCTCAGTTCTCTGAAGTGACTTGGCCACAGGCCACAGGAATTCTGTTAATATTATGTATTATGTTAGCATAGGTTCAATCTGTTCTGTGTTTTGGGGGTTTGCTTTTCTGAATTGAATATGATAGACTAATTAAAACGTAAAATAATTATTAAAAGAATTCCATATGGGACATTAGATGTTTTGAGTCTGACTTCAGATAGCAGAAATTAACTTGTCTGGCAAATGAGTAAACCTTTAAGTGGCTCTAGTGGAGGAAGTTACCAGTTATAGTTCTGCCTTATAGTAGATGCTGAAGTCACCAAGCACTACTAAGTCATTTATTATTTTTTTTAATGATGCCTTATTAATGAATGTGTATTTAAACTTCAGGTGCTCATGCTTCAATTCATATATGGAAATAATTCACATACAGTATATGATTTTGTAGATTAATATGTCATTGTGATTTGCAGGAAGTCATATTTAGAAATCAAGTGTATCGTCCTTGTTTTTGTGAAGGATTACAGCAAGATTGTACAGAGAGCTTCAGTGATAAATCTGTTTTAATGTAGCCTCAAGTAATGATAATTAATTTACATAGTTGTTTACTTTTCATGGGGAAATTCAGCTCCTTTTCCAAGTAGTTCTTCATCTAGTACCCAGGGAAGTGATATGTTAATAAAGCTAACATAAGTTTGTTGTAAAACAGAGATTTAAAATAATTGCAAAATTCTTCCTAGACAAAATTGGAAAATTGGTTTGTGCATTTTTTTTTTAATTTCTTTTTTTTTTTTGCTTGCTTGCTTGTAGCATAGAAGAGTGCCTGTAAGCAGTGCTTGGTTTGGTTATGTTTTTTTCCAAAAGGGAGATGGGGAAGAAGACACCTTCTCTTAACTGCCCCAAAGGCATATTGTAAATGTCGAGTTTGTCTTCTCTGGAATCCTGGAAATAGAAGTAGCTACAGGGCATTTCCTTGGGCCTCAGTTGAAGGAATAGGTTCAGATCATCTACAGAAAACTTTTGTCCTGGTCACCACAAAAAGGCAAAACCCTTGGAACATTTAGCAAGACTGCAGCTCAGTTCAAGTCAAGATAAATTTATGGCAGTAGGTTTTCCATGCAAATTATTTTTCCCTCGGTGAGTGGCAGCACCTGGCAAAGGGCTGTTCTCCCTCAGTTATTACCCTTCTTTCCTTGTTCACAGCATTTTGCCAGAAACCTCCTCTTCTTTCTGTTACGGAGTAGTGAGAGCCCTGAGAATTTTTTTATTTTTTGAAGAAGTATTCTCCTCCTAAATCCTCCTTGTTCTTTAGGTTTGTCAAGGAACTGAATCACATATTGAATCTGCTACAGGGAAGCCTTGACAAACCCAAAAGAATACTAAATAGGCCAACTAAATGATTCTTTTATTAACTGGTACTTACAGTGTCTTTGACACACTAATGGCTGTGAATTTTTAAGAAGAAAAACAAGTATGAGAATGCAAGAAGTGGGCAGTAGACATTCAAGTTTTTACAGAAGAAAACAGATGTCATTATATTTTTTTCTTTTTCAGTTTTCGATAGCTCTCTATTTGCCTTTGTGATTTCCCTGTTGTTTTGGTTTTTATGTGTGGTTTGTCTGTTTTTTTGGTTTTGGATGGTTTGGGGGGGTAGGGGGGTGTTTGTTTGTTTGTTTTTAATATTTCTGCTCATCTGGCTTTTTTCGGTAGTGGATGGAGGGAGAGCAGGATAAATGGCTTTGACTAGTCCAAAGGAACTCGGGCATCTACATGCTTCTCCGCACAGCACTTTGCCATTGTAGCACCTCATCCATTCATTAGATTTCTGCTTGACAATTTCACCATGTCCTTTTGTTGTTTGGTTAGTTGTCACTGCAGCTGAAGAATGGACATCAACACCTGAATCACTTTCAAAATGTGAATTTGATCGTGCGCTCATATAACATAGCTGATGCCACACAGGGTTTCTGCAAGTCCTTTAATTCTTTGAGTGATGATCTGTCATGTCTTTGTGTGTTCTTGAAAATAGCTTATGAACTGCAGGGAAGATAGTTGCTTCCTAGATGTGTCTATCTGGATGTGTCACACAACTTACACTTCTACTACTTACTGTGTTGACTGCTTCAATACTGAGTTAGTGATTTTTTTGTTTGTTTGTTTGTTTGTTTGTCTACTGTTAAAGACTGAGGTCCAGAAAGGGAAAAAATGAGGAACTTCATTACTTCTACACCTGCAACGGAACAAAAGTTAATATTTTATTTCTGCTTATTTCTTTGCAGTAAGACAGCATAAAGTTCCAAGACAGGCAACTGCTGGATGTTGGAGCTAATGGTATAAGAGGCTGAAAACAGAATGGCAGGATGTGGGCTATAGACACATTAAAACACAAAAGGAATAACTTCAGTTTTAGCAGATATTTCAGATGAGAGGTCTTGAAGACTTGCTTTTATTTAAGAGTACCCTTCCTTCTTTTTCTGAAGAGGGGAAGAATTTGTAGTACTTAGAACACTCAACAAGTCTCTCATTTAAACCAGACAAAAGCTGGATTTGACATTTCTGATACTACAAAACTTACACAGAAACAACCTGGCATTCTGTTGTCTTCTTTTTCTCAGAAATGGGAATCATAGACAATTCTTCTCTTACCTTTTTGGGTCTTTTTAGGCTTTGCTGTCACATAAAAGGGCACAATCCAATTTGAAGGAAAAAAGGAAAATT
Source organism: Nesoenas mayeri (assembly GCF_963082525.1). Lineage (NCBI taxonomy): Eukaryota > Metazoa > Chordata > Aves > Columbiformes > Columbidae > Nesoenas > Nesoenas mayeri. Next base: position 148,808,076 of record NC_137541.1, on the reverse strand, counting down.
ATCTAATCTGAAAAAGAAATTTTGTTGATGTGAATGGTTAGCTGAACTTCTAGGCTGACAGTGATGAAATATATCAAGCATCTCTCTTGAAATTTTAAATGCTGTAAATATTGCATTAAAAAAAAAAAAAAATGAAGCATGGAAATGGAGTTGTTTCCCCTGGGGTAAGCAAAGATCTGAAAGCTACTGTTCTTCTGTCTTCATGTTTGTAGCCTTTGTCTGGTGTTTCTGTAAAAAGAAAAAGAAATTTATACCAACTGTCCTAACGCAGATAACTGGAGGAGCAGGGTTTGTGGGTTCTCATCTTACTGACAAACTAATGATGGATGGCCATGAGGTTACAGTTGTGGACAACTTCTTTACGGGCAGGAAAAGAAATGTGGAGCACTGGATTGGTCATGAGAACTTCGAACTGATAAATCACGATGTCGTTGAGCCCCTGTACATTGAAGGTGAGTAGTCTCTTCGTTGGTATATGCACTTTGTTGTGTTTTACCCTTATAAAGATGTATATCTGCAAAGAAATAAAATTTGTGCACTGACTTCTTGATTGGTCTGTCTAATACCTGTATTCTTTGCTTCTTATTAGCCTAATTTCTGTGACCAGTGTGGGGTGAGAGCTTCAGAGCATTTTGAGTTCTTCCTTTTGGAGTGTACGGGAGAAAGGAAATCTTAGAAACTTCCTAACGTGACTGATTTTGTGAGAAAGCAAGGTGGCAATGTGTCAGTCTTTCTGTCCCATCCATTGTCCCACATCCCTGTGCCTGCTCAGGCTTATACTGACAGAGTCTGTGGTCTAGATATGTAATGAACTGAGAATTTTAATTCAGGGCTACAGTTACCCTAGGTGGCTTATATCCTGCAGCTGTGTACGGTCAGTTGAGAGGAGCATAAGCCCTTCCAGGGGCAGCTCAGCTCCTTTTCTTTAGTTGCCTTGTGTGTCCTCTGTGGATAACATTGTTCCTACTTTAGGTACAAGCATTCCACAGCCTGTAGGATAGGAAAATGGCAGCACTGAATTTCCCCAGTTTAAAAAAAGAAGCCAACAACAACAAAAACTAAGCAAACAAAGAAAAACAATTGTGCTTTGAAGAAAGAGAAGTAACTCAATGTCTAAACTATTATAAACCCCAAACTATTATGCCAAATTGTAAGACAGCATTGACGCAGCTGTATTTGAAAGATGTATGCATTTGTAGACTGTTTTGGGAGTATATAAGTAATACAGCGAATCAATGAAAATGTTACTCAAATTACACTACAGTGCTGGTGGTCTTGGTCCATCCCTTTAAAACTGTGTAGCAATGTAACCGTATCTGAAGTTGTATTTTTTAAATCCTTGATGAATTCTAATGGGTGGAATTTCACAGGGAGAATCTCTAGCAATCACATCTCTTGTATTATTACTTACAATGAATTTCTGACAACATGACTGGAACAGTCCTGCAAACACTTGCTCTTCCTCTGGTCAGACGATGCCCTGGTTCAGTTACTGCCTGTTGTTTTACTTCAAACTTCTCCCTTCACTGACAGGATAATGGGACTAGGATCTTATTAATTGCCTCCAGGTGCTGGTAGCTCATATCTCAGGCAGTTCAGTTTGTCGGCTTCTCTAATCTTTCCCCTGTGTTACCTTCTTTCTGACTGATTATGCCTGAGACCTTCTCGGAGAGTTATCGTTGCTAATACTGTGGAGCAGTTACTAGGGACTAATTAATGGGAATTCTGAGATCCTTCGACTATCTCTCCCATGTTTTATGTAATTAAGTCAGCAATTCCCTATTTTGTACTGACAACAAATTATGACATGTTATTAGTGGGCAGTTTATTGAATGTCTCCTTATCTTCCAACAGCATAAATTAGAGCTGGCATGGCTAAATAATAAAACTAAATTAACTTCAATGTACTAGTAGAGGAACATGCTAAAATTTCATATCAATCCAGAGTTTATATTCCAACATAGGAAAGGGGGGCTGAGGAGGGAAGATGAAGCAATGAGAGATAGTTATAACAGATTAACAAATTAGGCATATGGATTGATATTTCTTAGTCCCAGTTTCTTCTTTTTACTTATAAATAGAAACTGGAGTGACTATGAAGTCATGACAAAAGAAAGTTTGTATGTAAAGAACTTCGGTTTGCTGTCTTGTTTAAACAAGGTCATATAAGGATGTTTGGCACTTAAATTCCAGTGAGAGAGATCTCTGCTTTATTTCTGATCTAGAAAGAACAATGTTTGCACTTCTGATACAGAAAGTGAGTTTGGGCTTAAGATTTATAGCTTTCACTAAATTTCTTGATGTATTTCTTTTTCTTCCTAGCTTCACAGTGATGCTTTCACACAACCTGCCTTGTTTGAGTCATTATCTTTGATCCATGATGTGAAGTGGCACTCAGCATTCTTGGATTGTGATCTAGATTGAGATAACTGTAGTTAACTGTAGTGCTGAATGACTTTCTTCTCCTCCACTAGAATTTCCTTTGCTTTACCATTTGGAGATGTCAGTAGAAAACTGACAAGAACATAGCTTTCACTTAGGCTTTTTCAAGCAGAAGAACAAAGGCCCTGAATTTAAGGGAAACTACTTCAGAAATCTTGAAAGGCAGAAAATAGTAAAAAAAAATAAAAATAAAAAAAAATTTAAAACTTTGCATAGTAGTTTTATTAAATGTTAAGTTGTACTTGAGTTCTGTGTTTTTAAAGTATTTGGAATTTTTTAAGATATTTTCATTTCAGCCTAATGCTTATGTTGAGGTTTAATCCACTATTAAATGATGGGTTTTGATACAGTATCACAGTATGTTTGGGATTGGAAATGACCTCAAAAGATCCTCTAGTCCAATCCCCCTGCTGGAGCAGGAACACTTGGGTGAGGTCGCACAGGAATGTGTCCAGGTGGGTTATGAATGTCTCCAGAGGAGACTCCACAACCCCCCTGGGCAGCCTGTTCCAGTGCTCTGTCACCCTCACTGAGAAGAAGTTTTTTCTCAAATTTAAGTGGAACCTCTTGTGTTCTAGCTTGATCCCATTACCCCTTGTCCTATCATTGTTTGCCACCGAGAAGAGCCTCATTCCATCCTCGTGGCACTCACCCTTTATATATTTATAAACATTAATAAGGTCACCCCTCAGTCTCCTCCAAACTAAAGAGACCCAGCTCCCTCAGCCTTTCTTCATAAGGGAGATGCTCCACTCCCTTAATCATCTTTGTTGCCCTCTGCTGGACCCTCTCTAGCAGTTCCCTGTCCTTCTTGAACTGAGGGGCCCAGAACTGGACACAATACTCCAGATGTGCTCTCACCATGGCAGAGTAGAGGGGAAGGAGAACCTCTCTCGATCTACTAACCACCCTGCTTCTAATACGCCCCAGGATGCCATTGGCCTTCCTGGCCACAAGGGCACAGTGCTGGCTCATGATCATCCTGTTGTCCACCAGGACCCCCAGGTCCCTTTCCCCTACACTGCTCTTTAACAGGTTGTTCCCCAACTTATACTGGAACCTGGGGTTGTTCCTGCCCAGATGCAAGACTCTACAATTCCCCATGTTAAATTTCATCAGGTTATTCGCCGCCCAACTCTCCAGCCTGTCCAGGTCTCGCTGGATGGCAGCACAGCCTTCTGGCGTGTCAGCCACTCCTCCCAGCTTAGTGTCATCAGCAAACTTGCTGATAGTGCACTCTATTCCCTCGTCTAAATCGTTAATGAATATATTGAATAATACTGGCCCCAGTACTGACCCCTGGGGCACTCCACTAGATACTGGTCTCCAACTAGACTCCGCACCATTGACTACCACTCTCTGGCTTCTCTCCTTAAGCCAGTTTGTAACCCACCTCACTACTCTGTTGTCTAGACCACACCTCCTCAACTTAGCTGTGAGGATGCTGTGGGAGACTGTGTCAAAGGCTTTACTGAAGCCAAGGTAGACCACATCCACCACTCTGCCATCATCCATCCACCTTGTTACATTCTCATAAAAGGCTATGAGGTTGGTCAAGCATGACTTACCCTTGGTAAAGCCATGCTGACTGCCCCTAATAACCCTCTTATCCTTGATGTGCCTTGAGATGGCACCAAGGATAAGCTGTTTCATTACTTTCCCAGGGACAGAGGTGAGGCTGACCTCCTTCTTGCCCTTTTTGCCCTCCTTCTTGCCCTTTTTGAACACTGGAGTGACATTTGCTTTCCTCCAGTCCTCAGGCACTTCTCCTGTTTCCCAAGACTTGGCAAAGATGATGGAGAGCGGTCCAGCAATGACTTCAGCCAGCTCCCTCAGCACCTGCGGATGCATCCCATCTGGACCCATGGATTTATGGATGTCCAGACTATTTATTTGCTTCCTAACCCAGTCCTCATCGACTAAAGCAAACTCCTCCATTGACCTGGCTTCATCCGGGGTCTCAGGGGTACAGGGCTCCCCAGGACAGCCTCCGGCAGAGTAGACAGACAAAGAAGGCATTCAGTAATTCTGCCTTCTCTGTATCTTCTGCCACCAGGGCACCCACCCCATTCCTCAGTGGGCCTACATTGCCTCTGGTATTAGTTTTATCTGCTATGTATTTGAAAAAGTTCTTTTTGCTGTCCTTGACCCCTCTCGCCAGCTGTAATTCTAAGGAGGCCTTGGCTATCCTAGCTGCCTTCCTACATCCTCTAACAGCAGCCTTATATTCTTCCCAAGTGGCCAGCCCCTGCTTCCATGACCAGTAAACTCTCCTCTTCTGCTTGAGCATACCCAACAGATCCCTATTCAACCATGCAGGCCTCCTGGCTCCCTTCCTTGACTTCCTACGTGTGGAGATGCTCTGATCCTGAGCGTGGAAGAAGCAATCTCTGAATGCAATCCAGCTCTCTTGGGCCCCTTTTCCTTCAAGCAGTCTTGCCCATGGGATTCCCCCCAGCAATTGCTTGAAAAGGCCAAAGTTAGCCCTGCTAAAGTCCAGGGTTGCAATTCTACTTGCTATTCTGTTCCTGCCACACAAGATGCTGAACTCCACCATCTTGTGGTCACTTCAACCCAGGCAGCCCTCAACCTTTACTGCTTCAACCTTGTTAGTGAGGATGAGATCCAGCAGTGCACCTCTCCTAGTCGGCTCCTCCACCATCTGCATGATGAAGTTATCATCAATGCACTGGAGGAACCTCCTGGACTGTGGCTGGCTGGCTGAGTAGTCCTTCCAGCAAACATCAGGGAAGTTAAAATCACCCACAACAACCAGGGCCTGTGACTGTGAGGCCACTCTCAGCTGCCCATAGAAGGCCTCATCAACTTCCTCAGCCTGATCTGGTGGCCTGTAATAGATGCCCACAACAGTGTCACCCCTGCCAGCCTGCCCCTTGATCCTGAGCCATACACTCTCAACTCGCTCGTCATCCACTCCTGGGCAGAATATAAAGAAAAGACTCTCATATTGCTCTTTTCTCTATTTTCAGAAAAAAAGTATTAAAATCCACCTTTGCTTATTTTTTGCCTCTCATTCTCTACATTCTTTAAGATGACAAGCTCCTTAAGGTGGTTACTTGAGAGCTCTGTGGCTCATGTTCCTGCAAAGCATAGTGTTATGTCACACAGATAGTAGTTGGAGAACAAGTGAGAAGAGTGATAACATTTTACTAAATGCTTTTCTACAGTATCCCAGAATTTCTTAGTCTTCAAGTCATTTCACAGGGAACTTAAAGCGCATAGAAATACAGCTTCTAATTTTTTATCTGAGTGCCTTCTATAGATTGGTTTTTTTGGTTTGTTTTTTTTGTTGTTGTTGTTGTTGTTTGTTTGTTTGGGGTTTTTTTTGCTTCAGTACTTCCATCCCAGATTTTTCTCCCCTTAGTCTTCGCTCCCTCTGCCAGATACATCATACATTCAACTGGATGGTTTTAAATTGTATGATTAGGGAAGGTCATGGCCAGGCAGAAGATAACACATGCTGCTTAATTTTGTTTGCCCAGAGCCAAGTGCAGTGGTGCCTGGGTCTCCAGTAAAGCTCTCCAGAAATGCTCCAGCATGAGCAATGTGGTAAATCTTTATAAAGTTACTCTCGTTTGCCTTAAGTTACAGGCAATATTTTACACCTCAGGAAAATGAATTTGTATTTGTAGTCCTTTTTAGTTCAGTGCAATAGAAATGTTTCACTTCACTGTGTCAGCTTCTCGGGCTTGACCTACAGTAATGGAATTGGCATAGCTGTTCTTACAAGAAAAGTTCATACTTTTAAGCTGTAGAAACCTGTTTGCACGCTTCTGATCAAAGCTTTTCTGTGTAGTACTTCCTAATTACCAAGTACAGTGATGGATGCAAGTGCTTAGTGGACTTACTGACCCGTTTAGTCCTTCCTGGTACTGTGACACAGGTTGAAGACAGAAATTGAAGGTGCAGGTCTTTGCTTTATAGGAAGGAATGTAATTTCCTGTCATGGGAAAGGTGGTAGATTCTACCCTTACTATTCACTTCAGAAGCGCACAGAACATGTGCAGTGATATGGCTGGAAAATAGAGAAGTTATGAAGGAAGGTAGATTTATTGCAATATTTTGTAAAAGTGAGTGGTTATACTGATCATACTTGTTTTGCATTTAGAAAAACACAAGACCGAACATTTATGTCTGGATTTAGGTGTTACAGATTACATGTATACTAAATTATAGGGGGTTTTTTAGCTTTTCATGTAGGAAAGGACACAACTGATGAATGTTAGATGCAATATGTTACTAAAACTTTATTTATTATATTGATCATGGATTTCTGTATTTGTCACTGTGTACCCAATGGCTTGAATGTTTATGCCAGTGTCTATTTTGTAATGGATTTAAGTTTTTGCTTTTTTTCAGCAAAACTGTAACAAGAAGAATTTTTTTAATGTTTCTTTATTTTATGACTGGTCTACCATCCTTTGCTGGGTAGAGTACTCGCTGTTCTGTTCACAGTGACTTACAGAGTTCTGGTCCCTGATGTGAGTTACCTACAAAACTTAGATTTTTTACCATTTGTTCTTCTTTTAGGGTCCATACCTATCTACAGAAAGCTTTCCGCAACCTTTCTCACAGTTATTTTCAATTAATTGCACTATGGCTTAATTACAAAGCTAGCTCATGGCTTCTTAGTGGGCATAATAAATGTTGTAAAACTTTCTTTTCTTTAGGGGTGGAGATCAATCGCAAGATGCATAGTTTTTTTTCCTATCCTCCAGTAGATGCTGTCCAAGCACCCAAAGAGCTAATCCTCTGAAGAGCTGTAGCTAGGATAGCTTTCCACAGCTCTGGCTTGAGGAGAGTTTAAGTTGCACACTGTCTTCAGTAACTGCCAGCTTTGTGTTAGGGCACACGCGGTTGTCAGCCAAGCTGGGCAGATGGCTTTGTGTGGCATGTCTGACTGGCCTGCTGAAATTCTGAGACAAAAAAAAGCATGCGTTTCTTAGACCTGACAGTTGAAAGAGGGAAGGTGGATGGAGAAATAATTTGACTTGTCACAACATCCTTAGCTTGATGGCTCAAATGTGACCGGTTTGGGGCAAAAGCTTGCCTTGCCACCCTTTTGAAATGTCCAACATTCTCTCTAAACATTTTAAAAAACCAATGATGTTTATACCTGGTCTAAAGCTCAGTATTCTAAAGAACCCTTCCTAAGCAAGCGGTGAAAGTCCTGGAGCTGCCTCACTGCATGTCCCTTTGATCAAGAAGATGGCCATCTGACACTTGGCAAATGCCCCATCTTCCATCTTCTGTTAGTTCAGCTCTTGCTGAACCTTTTTATCACAGAGATCTATTTTTTTTCTGTACATATGGGAGGAAGTATGCTGTGGCAAACCAGCCTTAGACAGGCAAGACCATGTCTGGCAAGGAAAGTCTTTTTTGTCTCAGCTCCTTCTATGTTTCATTTGAAGCAATTGCCAGCTGGGAAACAAAATGATGTAGAAGGACTAGGAGGAGGAGAGTGCTTTATATTTTTCTGATTTTTTTTTTTTGACCACTGTCCACTACATGTATCTTCTTGTATATAAATTAATAAATTTGAAGATTTTAAGGAACCTTTGGGATTTTCTATTTTGTTTGTGTTTGTTTCTAGCTAACAATTATACAGCCACTTGGATAATCACAGGCCTACCTGTATCCTGATGCAGAGAAAGGAAAGGTAGTTTTTGGCCCTGCTCATCTGAATTGCCACGTGTAATTTAAGGAAGCGTTCCTGTAGTACCTTCTGTGTGTCAAAAAATTCAGCAGGTATCTAAGAAACAGCAAAAATGAAGTGAATGGAGGTAGGAAGACAGGAAGGTGTTCACTTCTGCTTTGACAGACTAGTACCAAGCACTAAGTTACTGACTGACCATGGCACTTTTGAACTGACGTTTTCACTCTGCAAAAATATCACCCACAGCTTGATGAAAACTAGATTTTGAAAGGGTTGTGAAGGAATAGGTAGAAAGAAACAGCATAAAACTCAGGTCAGAGTTCAGCTCTGCACTGGCTGCAGGCGGCTTTAGCTGTTGCATTGCTCATTTCTCTGGGCTGCTGTGCTTGAATTACCTGCTGCAGCCATCAGCAGCTTCTCTAAACATGTCTTCCATCAGCCTCTAGTCTACCCCTCTTCTTTGGTTTTGTGACATTACCACCCCGTGGGAAGAGATATGCCTCCAAATGTGAGCAAAGTTGAGGCAGCCACATATATTTCATTCCTATTCATGGCTCATCTGTAGGAGACAAGTTCAACATGCCAATTAAACTTTACCTCACGCTACTTCCGTGCATTATTGCCCCAACACAAGAAACCCTGCAGAACAATTTGATTATACTTTCTTCACTGCTGAAGCTTGCAATGTCAACAGTGACCAAAACAAGGAGAAATTATCCTATGCCATGCTTCATCATACAGCTCAATTAACTATTTGTATGTTGCAGACGGAATCCTAAAAGTTCCATTTGCATTAGCAATGTGGGCAGGGCTTTGAGCCAAGCCTGAGCTGGGTACTCGCTTCCAGCCCTTGTTGTGTCAGCCTGTCTTTGGATACCGATTGCACTGCTACTTTAGGTTGCCTTCTGTGAAAAGCTCTTTTTTGATGCTGCACTGGAGTTGAGAGTGAATGGAAATAACAATTTCTGTTGATAAGAGAGCAGATAGCAGCGCAGCTTGCTACATGAAGTTGTACTTCTCTGCACTTTTTAATGCGAGAATAAGTCCTCACCTGTGTGACACATATGCCAAAATTCTATCTCTAGCTTTCTGGGCTGTTTTGGCACCTTGTAGGCAGCTGGTTGTCTCCGCTCTAGAGATTAGCAGCTGTAGACCAAAAAGAAGCATGGCAACCTATAAGAAGTAGATATATTTTGTGGCATTTGCTTGAGCATGCTGACTGTCAAATATCATTACTCTGTCAAGATGGTAAAACTGGGGGTGATGGAGTCACACAGGCCTTAGAAGCTGTTCCTGCATTTATGCCAATAGCTAATTGTTCTATGTGATGAGGTTCGACTGGCAATAATTTCTCCTTGTTTTGGTCACTCTCGACAGTGTAAGTGTAAGCAGTGAAGAAAATTTCATTATAAATTGTTTTGCAATATTTTTTGCATTGGGCAATAATGCAAAGATGCAGATCAGGGTACACTTTCACATGGCTCCTATGGAAGAGCCAGTGTGCACTCACAGGAGCCATGAGCTTGCCCAATGGATATGTTTCTAGAGAAACATCACATGGCTATATATGCAAGTGCACTTCACTAAGGATTCAGGAAAAAAGTTAAATATTTTATCTTGCCAACTTTGCCAGTATTTTTAAAGCTTTATTATCAGAATGCATACTTATCTTAAAGGAAGATGTTCTGTTTTGGTTTTGGTGTTTTTTTTCATTTTAAGGAGATGCTTGTGTTTTGAAGGCTTTTAACTATTTTAAAAATTTGGGTTGCTTAAAGGATTGTTGAAAATAGGTACTTTCCACATGGGTAAATTAGGCCACTTATATCTGCTGTCACCCTAACCCAGGGACGTCAGACTCATTTTCCCTGGGGCCACATCAGCCTCGCAGTTGCCTTCAAAGGGCCAAATGTAATTTTAGGACTGTATAATTGTAACTACTCCTACATTTATATTATATACTCCTAAAGTCATATTCGGCCCTTTGAAAGCAATCATGAAGCTGATGTAGCCCCTGGTGAAAATGAGTCTGACACCCACGCCCTAACCACTCTGCTTTTTTATATTAGAGAGCAGTCAGGAAGCAAAGGATTCTGTGACTGCTGTGCCAAATGAAGTTTGGGAACCAGAGAAGAAGGGAAGTCTTAACAGGAAACACAATCCTATAACATTTCATTGTTCTCAGCTAGTAAGGAGCAGGTGATAACTTCATACTTGATTGTTTTGTTTTGTTTTCCAGGAAAATCTGGGCATGTTTGTGAGTTTGTTTTGTTTTGTTTTGTTTTTTAATTTGAACCCCTGGTTTTGGCAGAAGGATTAATTTAAAACTGGGAAAAATGTTCATTGTCACAGGTACTGTGAGAGTTGAACTTAACTGAGGGCTAACAATAATCAGTACAATGTCAAAATACCGTTTCATATTGTTCTTATTTGCTGCTGTTTGTTAATTATTAACCACCTGAGAAAATGGTTAAAAGAAACATTTGTTTGAGTGTAGCATTTGACCAGTGCTGTTCTGTTCTAGGGCAAGACAGCCCGTGTGCCATATGATATTGTCTTCTGGTAGAACAACAGCTGGCCTCTACTTTTCCAAATTCTTTCAAGTTTCAGTGCTGAGTCATCTGAAAAAAAATCAAGCTTTCCTTTTGTAACACAGAAGGAATTACTTTCTCTTCTTCCATCCTGCCATTCTAATTCTTACATCACCTTTTGACTACTTTTCTTGGATGACCTTGGAAGGGGATTTTTTTCTTTCTTCAGCATCACTGTGTCTCATTTGATCTGATATTTAAATTCTTTTGGCATTCGCTTTTCTGGGTTCTTTTTTTTAAGCAGTTCTGGCTAACTGTGTTTCATGTTTTACAGAAGACAGAAAAGCATTTTTATTTTTACAATAGTTGTGTTATGAAAGGCTTGCAGGTTGAGATTTGTTGAACATCAGATGCTGCTTGTGAAAATGAGTGTAGTTTTTATTGGTTTGTTTTTATTATAATTTAATAACTTTTTCCCCTCTAACCTTTGAATTCTTGTCTTATGCAATGCACTTTAACCTTGATATGCTGAAGCTGGTCTCAAATTAGGATTTGCCTAAGTTTTCCATTATCAGTGTTAATCAACTAGGCTTGAGATTCTTTTAGGTGTCATATTTGAGACTGATTCTGGTGTACTGTACAGTTTATTGAGGTATTTTTTTCAGTTATTTAAATTTGCTGGGGTGAGTTGAGCTCTTTGAAGCTCTGAAGTACCGGGAAAGCAACTTTTCCCTGTGTGCTTGTTTTCTTCGTATCAAATACCATTTGTGATACCTGTTTGTGTCTTCTGAACTACCTTGGTAGAAGTGATTGCCATAGTTGTTCTGGAAATAGACTATTTTATGAAAATGGATAAATAGCTGAAAATAATTGTCTGACTGCTGGATGAATAGACAGCAAACCACAGTTAATTTAGCTTAATATAGAAATAAACTGAAGTAGAAGAAGGTGGAGAAAAAGAAGCTCTGACTGATGATGCATTTGACCTTTGAACTTAAAATTTTTTACAACCTTTGTTCTATTTTCTTTATCTGTGCTCTTGTGCTAGGAATTATTATTAAATTAAGAATCCTGGGTTTTGATCTAACCTGTGCTTGTGACAGTGGTGTAACTGCTTAATTTTGTTGTAATCATCTCTGTTTTGCTGTCGTGTTGATCATGTCTTTCCTTTGGGTCTGTTTATACTCCAGTTACAGAAATGCAGCAAATATAATTAGTTAAGACTGGGACTTGTACTACCTAGGCAGTCTGTTGCCAATACCCAAGCTACCTTATTTTAAATTAGGTTAGGCATCAGTACACCTTCATTGACTATAAGGTACTGTCTAGTGTGTTGGTTAATTGTATTTCATAATTGGGGGAGGTGGGGTTTGGGGGAGCACTGGGATCTCTATATTGGAGTTGTTTGGTTTTTTTTCTTTAAGCTAAAATGCTGTATTATCCAAAGTACAGCAGAGAACAAAGATAATAGGTAGGAGAAAAAGGACAAAAGTTGTATGCCCTTATCTTGGCATGTATGTATTTAAAATATAAATATGATACTAATCTCATTACTATTTCATTGTCAGGTGGCTTACAAATAAAAACACCCAAGATATTACTCCTGGTATTAAAAAATGTTTCTATCATCTTTGCTTAGGCTTCCATTTGAGAAGAATATTCTGAAGCTGGTAGTCACTTAAAAACTTGAGGGTAATAAAATGTTGCATATATTTTTGCAGCTTGTAAACATCTCTGAAATACTCATAACTAACATTTTTACAAGTGGAAAGTGTCAACACCTACACAGACTTCTGTGTCAACAGTTGATATATATTATGCTTTAGTTTTTATTGTACTAAAAGTTAAGTCTTTCTTGGGGTTACAGCAGGTTTGCATACATATCATCTGTAGGCAGCAATGTGGGATGTGCTGATTTCCAGTGCTAAGAAATGTAAAAAGAAGCACTTGTTTCTTGACTCTAATGCTTTCTCACTTAATTTATTACATGGGAAAATAATAATGCTTTCTTTCCCCCCTGCTCTGGTTTTCTGTAGTGGACCAGATCTATCATCTGGCATCTCCTGCTTCTCCTCCAAATTACATGTATAATCCTATAAAAACGTTGAAGACAAACACTATTGGGACATTAAACATGCTAGGTAAGTGGAAATCTTTTCTCTTACTTACCTGTGTTAGACATAATATAACCTGGACAGAGCTATTGGTGGGATAATGAAGCAGATGAGTTGAACATTTTTAAAAGTTAATTTTTTAAGAAAAATAAGGGTGTTTTTTTTCACTCTTAGACTTTTGTGCTTTTCTTTTAAATATATCTGCAGATGAACTCTGAGGATGTACAATCTCAGCTATCAAAGCGCAAGAACTTCAGGCCTGTAACTTGGCTATGGAGTAATAACTGTGTGGTAATTATAGAAGTCATAGAAACAATTAAGAGCATGGGATTCTAATAGCAAACTTGTGTCTGTGACCACACTTCCCACCTTGGTGACTGCACCCTCTTGTGCACACCTTGGCTAGCAAATTCAGCAAAAACATTTGATGTTTAGCTTCATGCTAGGTAATTACAAGGCAACATTTGCGGCTTTGTCTGTTGGTTTCAATGCCTGGACTAGACTTGTGAAAAGGCAGCCTCAAGCCTTCCCCGCTTTTTCCTCTTATCTTTGATCCATTTGGTGTATGCTGCAGTTTGAACTGGGTGTCAGTGATCATAAGAGTTATTATGAGGCAAAAAAACCCCACTAGGCATTTGTTCAGCTGAGTTTCTCATTTGAGTGATACTCCAGTGAGCAGAATTCAGAGAATTAAGTGATTTAGAAGCCATTGAGGTACCAGGCAGTTGTGCGACATAGATGATAGATTTCTTTGATTAGCCATGCCAACTGGAAGGCAAGAAAGTCATTGAAATAGAATGCAAAATAGTTTTGAGTGATGAGTAGGATCATCAAGGTTGTTTAAAGGAACATAATAAAGGGAAAATGATGCATTTATTTTGTCCTATGGCATGTTATTCTGTATGAGTTTATGCAGCTTATCGTTAAGTTTTGGTGATCATGACATCTTGTTTCAAGATCCAGATTTCATAACTGGAATGGTTTGTGCTTCCTTGGTCTTCATTTACAGTTTAATATATTGAGTTCTTGGATCTCATTTCAGTGTAACTTTTAGTCCCAGAAGCAAACATGTCACACATGTGGGTGCTACTCTGCTGTTTCTCAAGTCTTCTAGCTTGAGCGTGGGAGCTATGGATGTGATTTACAACTAGATTTATCTAATGAGAGAAATTGAATTCTCTTTACAAACATGGAAAATGGGATCACTCTAAAGCAGTTAACGTCACTGACAGATTCTTGAACTTCATTTAATTATGTTCTGCTTTCCTTCTTGCCCAAAATTTAGGGTTAGCCAAGCGTGTTGGAGCACGGCTGCTGCTGGCCTCTACATCAGAGGTATATGGAGGTAAGAAAGAAAAAACAGTCTTTAGAACTCTTGAGATCTGTGTAAAAGGTTATTGACAAACCTTATTTTGGATGATTGATAGATTTTCATCACTGTCTTAGCTCTGTTTCTTTATCTGATGTACTTCTCACAGCTTAAGATTTGGGCATTAGTACGTGCTCTAAATCTCTAGTCAGAGCGGTGGAAGGAGGCTCAGACTTTAACTTTCCTATATTGTAGTTTATGATTCTTCTTCATAAGGCCTTGTGGGGTAATTTTTAGTGTTGAACTCTGATTAAAATCCAGATGCCATAATAAAACCTGTGAAGAAAGATCATTTCAGTAGCAGATCTGCTTCTCTCTTCCTGGTGTTCTTATGAATTGTATTGTTAAAATATAGCAGTTGCCCCCATGTGTGCAGCACAGTGCAAGAGGCAAGGACACAGCCTCCAAGCTGAGAAAACAGTGATCATACATGCATGCCATTGCAGTATCACTTAAAACAGAATATTGAGATATGGTGCTATATATCTCCTTCCTTTTGCTGTTATTAAGAAGTGAAGTAGCAAGGACATGACTGATAGAATGGCTACCTGGATGAAGTGAGAATCTTCACTATCCTCCTTCCTTGGGATATGTGACAGACTGTGTGCCTAGTAGAGAAACTTTCTGCTGTGTGAACTCTTCCCTAATTGATAGTAACACTATTGCTAGGTTAATGGAGATCTGCAGGCACAGTCACCGCTCAATGTTACTAGTTGTGAGAACCTAGGCTTTAAAAAACAAGCAAACAAAAAATACCTCTGTAGCAAGATACAAAGCTTTGTGAAGGAAACATGAGGAAGGACAAAGAATGTACCTAAAGGAGCACACTTCTGGTGGAATAACTTCAGTCAAGGAGATTCAAAGCACATACACAAGCAAGAGATCCACTAAGATGACCAGGCCACCAGATAAGCAGCTTGAGTATCCCTTGCCTTTGATTATCCATGGTCAGGCTCCACAGATAAAAATGATAGCCCCAAGGAGTCTACTGTAACTGAACAAACATTCTGAACACTCTTCTGGAACAGGGCACCAACAGGCAAGAAAATAAAGTTCTGGAGCCTCGTAGCTCTGCTGCAGTCTGCTTGCTGAAGTGAAAACTTGAAACTCCCTCTATCAGACTTTATTGTAGCAGTAAAAGCCAGTGGAGAGCAGCTGTTCATGTCATACTCTGACTAACCAGACAAGGTCATTTTGCTGAGAAATGAAGGACAGAAAATAAAGTCAGAAAATAGCTGTTTCCTTGGGAGTTCTCAAAGCAGTGTTGTACAGAAAGTTTCCAGGTGCTTCATAGGGCTTCCTCTGCCAGAAGGGGGACAAACTGAAGTGGCCTTCCAGATCACAGCATCTTCTGGGGCCCTTTTAAGAATACTACAAGCTTCTATAATAATGTAAAACCTCTCTGTATTTACCGTTGCTCTGTGGCTCTCATGTGGCAGGAATTCATCTGTAGTCATGTCTGTGAGCAGCATGAAAATTGGAAGGATTAGTCAGAACTGTCAAAGTTGTTTCAAAAATTAGCCTGTGACAACTTGAAAGTTTAGTAGTAACTTACGCAAACTTCAAACCTGGTGAGAAGGATGGGGCAGCACAGATAGCAAAGTGGGGAAATGTAATGAGGTGATTGTGTTGATTCAGGCAAATACAGTGCACACAGAGCTTCCTAGGAGATTTTTGGTTGCTTTTTGTTGGTGGTGATGGTTTGTGAGGGTGTTTTTTGTGGGCTTTTTTGTAATCAAGAACTTCTGTATCGGATCAGACAAAAGGATTGTCTAACCTCATTGTCTGTGTTCAGTTATAGCTAGTAAAAATGGTTAGCATAAAGCAGAAGGAACATAGCAAGTACATTGTGGCACATGACTCTACTCTTCTTTAAGAAATGCAGTACTTCTCCATTTTGTCCATTTTTCTTTCCTTGTTTCTTGTTTTGTAAAACCTGAAGATGCTTTATTTTTTTTTCCAAATACAGTAAAAAATCCTGCCTTACATAATCTATTTCTTCTGAATTACTTTAGATAATAGTCCTAGTTGTGCCCTTGAGGTAGTCTTGTCTTTGCAGAGAAGACTTGAATTTAACCTTCAGTTCTCACGTATTTATAGGGGAAAGCAGATTATAGCAGCTGTTTGCTTGCACTCAGTTCTCTTGCCTCACATCTTCTGTAACTGTCATTTTCATGGTTCCGTTGAATACACTTTTAAGGAATGGTGTTGAAACTTAATATTTTTAAGTGTATAGTTCAGAGGGAAGCTGTTAAACTTTGTAACACCAATGATCTACTGAAATATTCATTAAATATACTCACCTTTTTGACAGAAAATAATTTAAGGTGTTTTGTTTTGTTTCCCACATAGATCCTGAAGTTCACCCTCAAAATGAAGATTACTGGGGCCATGTGAATCCAATAGGTCCAAGAGCCTGCTATGATGAAGGAAAGCGGGTTGCAGAAACCATGTGCTATGCATACATGAAGCAGGTATTAAACTTGTATCAGATTCAGTGGATTTTATGTAATTATGAAGGCCAAATGTCTGGCAAAAATGGAATATCTGTATTTAGGGTTAGGAGGGCAAAAGAGATTGTCTTTAGTAGGAGAGTTCATGCTGTAGTTTCAAAATCTGTGTTCTTTAGTGCAAAGTTTTTATTGCTTCCATCTGCTGTGTTTTTCAGATGAGCAATATTCCTCAAGAAAATGTGCTTTAGTCTCCTTGATAGACATATTATGTCTTTCAATATCATAAATTATGTTTAGATTAAACTGGGGTGACTTTACTAATTTGGGATCTAGATAACAGAGTTGTTTTAAGTTGATCCTGTGCTGAGAAGTGCTTTGCTGAATAGGGCCTTTACTGATAAATGTGGAATGTTTAATGATCATAATTGAAATTGGAATATACAGGTAAAAATGAGGAAGTTCTTTAATGAGTATCCATATAGGACCAATGTATTTTAAATCACTTTAGAAGTGTCTTAAAATATGTAGGTATAAATACAGCCCTTAACAATACATGTGAATACTCAGCTATGTAGTGCACTTTTTCATGCAAACACAGCATCAGAAGGATAAAAATGCAATTTAAAATATGTTTATGAAATTATACATGCCAGTTTCTGTGGGTTCTGTAATCATCAAGAAGAAACTCATTAACTAGCCCAGCATCAACTCTTTACCTGTGTGTGAATCTTATTTAATTGCTGTTCAGCTAGTCTCTGGGAAACCATTCAATTAGAAGAAATGTGGCATACTGAAGAAAATCATGCCACTATTTCTTTTTGCTTGCAGCCTTAATATATAAAGGTATAAATCTGTATATTCTGTATCAGTATATTCTGTAGACTTTTAGACCTTTAAATTATAAAATACCAAGTGCTTTCAAAAACCTGGAAAACAGAATTAAACTTAAGTGGTAAGACTTTAGGGATGGTATTTTAGTACAGAGGTTGTAGTAATCTTCTCATCTCTTCAGCCAGACAGTCAGAGGTCTCTGTCTCCTTTGTTCTCTTTTAAATAATTTAAGGTCAAATATGGTAGTACTGCACTTTTACATCATGATGTCTTCTGTACTTTCCTGTAGCAAAGTATTCCTTGTGGGTCAAAAAATTCATTGACAGTTGAATATTGTAGTTTTATTGATAAATTCTTGTGTAGGGTATTGCATTTTTTTTTTTGCAAGGTTGCAGTACATATTGCAGTATTCTTCTAGAAGGGCAAAACTGTAGGTCATTTGAAAATAACAGGCTGTATCTTAAAGCCACAGGAAGAGTCCTGATACTGTCCTATGAATTTTATGCAGGATTTGCAAAGGATAGTAAAGGTTTGTAAGGTGGAATTGCAGGTACACACATACGTTAAATGAAAACTCATTATGTAAATGAGCTCTCTGTCCCAGGGACATATCTGAGAGATATTTCTTGTACTATATTATGGGCCAGTGAAGTCTCCCCAGGCTTGTACCACATTCAGGTATTTTCTGAAACACTAAGCTGTTTTTTTTCTTCAGAGGTTAGATGATATGCTATTAGTGGAGGAAGCATTATCATTTGCTAGTGGAAAGGTCTGACTTCTGCTATGAAAATAAGTATGGTGCTTTTAAGAGGGTTTTCAGACAGGAGTGACCTAGCCCAAAGCAACTTGACTTACAGGATTTCAGAACAAAATATTTCCAAAATCTTCTCAGCTTCAATAGAGAGAAGAAACAACCAAACTTATTTCTGCATATTTTTTGTTATTTCTTATTAATATTTCCATCAACATGCACATTATGAGATACCTTAAATACCTAATCGTGTTTCCAAAATATATAAAATAAAAATTAACTTCTACATTATACTTCCAGACAGGCTATTTGAATCAGAACAGTTCTTGAATCTAGTCAAAGTTCATCGAATCATAGAATGGTTTGGGTCATTTAGTTCCAACTCCCCTGTCCTGGGCAGGGACACTTTCCACCAGATCAGGCTACTCAGAATCCCATCCAGTCTGGCCATGAACTTTTCCAGGGGTGGGGCATTTGCAGTTTGTCTGGGCAACGTGTTCCAGTTCCTCCAGTTCCTGGTGAAGAATTTCTTCCTTCTATCTAATCTAAATCCACCCTCTTTCAGTTTAAAGCCATTATCTCTTGTCCTGTTACTACATGCCTTTGTAAAAAGTCCCTCTCCAGCTTTCTTGTAGGGCCCTTTTATGTACTGGAAGGCTGCTGCAAGGTCTCCCAGGAGCCTTCTCTTCTCCAGACTGAACAACCCCAACTCTCTCAGCCTGTCCCCACAGCAGAGCTGTTCCAGCCCTCTGGTCATTTTTATGGCCTCCTCTGGACCCTCTCCAACAGGTCCATGTCTTTCCTGTACTGGGGGCTCCAGAGCTGGACACAGGACTCCAGGCCTCACCAGAGCAGAGAAGAAGGGCAGAATCACCTCCCTTGATGTCCAGGCCACTCTTCTTTTGATGCAGCCCAGGACACAATTGGCCTTCTGAGCTGCAAGTGCACATTGCTGGGTTATGTTGAGCTTCTCATCAACCAACTTACCAAATCCTTCTCCTTAAGGCGCTCTCAATCCTTTCTTCACCCAGCCTGTAGTTGTGTTTGAGATTGCCTTAACCCATGTGCAGGACCTTGCACTTGGCCTTGTTAAACTTCCTGAGATTCACACAGGCCCACCTCTCAAGCTTGTCAAGGTCCCTCTTTGTTCAGAGCTGTCAGAATTCCTCAGCAGCCTGTCCTAACCAAGACTTGTTTGATACCGTCTTTTGCTGGCAATGATGTTTTGTTCAATTATTTTGACCCTATGATTAAGTATTTCACAGAATCACACAGAATCACAGAATGTTAGGGATTGGAAGGGACCTCGAAAGATCATCTAGTCCAATCCCTCTGCCGGAACAGGAACACCTAGGTGAGATTACACAGGAATGTGCCCAGGTGGGTTATGAATGTCTCCAGAGGAGACTCCACAAGCCCCCTGGGCAGCCTGTTCCAGTGCTCTGTTACCCTCACTGAGACATTTCTTCTCAAATTTAAGTGGAACCTCTTGTGTTCCAGTTTGAACACATTACCCCTTGTCCTACCATTGGTTGTCACCGAGAAGAGCCTGGCTCCATCCTCGTGACACTCACCCTTTATATATTTACAAACATTAATGAGATCACCCCTCAGTCTCCCCCAAACTAAAGAGACCCAGCTCCCTCAGCCTTTCCTCATAAGGGAGATGCTCCATTCCCTTGATCATCTTTGTTGCCCTCTGCTGGACCCTCTCCAGCAGTTCCCTGTCCTTCTTGAACTGAGGGGCCCAGAACTGGACACAGTGTTCCAGATGCGGTCTCACCAGGGCAGATTAGAGGGAGAGGAGAACCTCTCTGGACCTACTGACCACCCCTTCTAATACACCCCAGAATGCCATTGGCCTTCCTGGCCACAAGCGCACAGTGCTGGTTCATGGTCATCCTGCTATCCACCAGGACCCCCAGATCCCTACCCCCTATTTCCTGACTACATCTCCTCTTTACAAGTGCTGTCTTTAAACAAGCCCAGCAGTACATGCATATCAAAGAGTCCAAGGGCAGTAGTAGCATTCAGAAATATATAAGCATCTTCTGGAAAGGAGAGATGGGGAGTGAAATATTTACTGGAGAGATGCAGGGCTCAAATTCAAAGCACGTACATGAGTTCGTCTCAGCACATGTGAGGCACCTGAGTGTGCAGTTTGGGAAGATATTTGCTGTAGGCTTTTGGGAGCAGCTCTCCCTCTGTAAATTCATGTGAGAACATAGGTCAGTCTTAGTGTGAGTGGAAGTACCACCTTCTGGAACTTTTCTCAAGCCATGGGAAGCTTTAGTTCCTTGACCTGTTCAACTGGAAACTAAATTGCATCCTCTGCTTCAGATTCTTCTCCAGAATTCCTCTGCTTCAGATTCTTCTCCAGAATTCCATTCTCTTCATCTCTTTTTCAGTGCTTGCTAGCGTTCCTTGCTGGAAAGACTTTTCCACTTCACTTAATTGCCTTAACAAGATCACAGAATGGTTGGGGCTGGAAGGGACTTCTGGAGATCATCTAGTCCATCCGACCTGCTACAGCAGGTTCACCTAGAGGCAAGGCTTAGTTTTGAAAACTCTCTGATTATAACAGCTTATTAATCTGTTTGGTTTCTCCATTCTCTGCTCTTATCTTTGTTACTGTTCTGCCCTTCCTTCCCTGTCCTTCCAAAGTGGGTTTTTTTGCATGAACTTCATGTGCAGGTGTGTGACTTGCTATAGAGGTGATAAGATTGCATAGGAAGGTGGAGAAAACATCCAGTTGCGGGAGATGTAAAGAGGTGGGAGGGGAGTTTCAGCACATAGCTGCTTTGCAAATTTTGTGCTTTGTTCAGGAGTTGCCATTCAGTATGCATTTAATTCTTGGAAAAATTGCGGTTAGAATCATGGAGCTACCTGGAAATCCAAATATTCACCTATACTCCAACTCTGGCTTAGATTAAGTACTGGCCAGAATCTGACACTACCATCATGGGAAGAATCTGGTATGTTTGCATAGGCATGTAATAAATAAAAATACACAGCATTTTAAATGCTGAGTATATTAAGGGTGTTTTGTGAATTAGATTTAATTACTTCTCTTATACCATTGATCTGTAAGGAAATTCTCCAAAGCTGAAGCAATGGTTCAGGTCACCATGGAATGGTGCAGGGAAATTTGTCATGTCCTTCCACTTTCTTCATCCTTTTTTTCATAGCATTTGTGTGGCTCTGCAAGCTTCAGTGACAGCAAATGGGCTTAGCTGTGCATGGTGTGATGTGATAGTTTTCGAATGGTTTCAGAATAGCTTAGATCTTCCAATTAAGAATTCTATTAGGTGCCTTTCTAAGGACATAGGAGTGAATGCAGTTATAATCAAATATTAAGTATAACCTTATTGAAGTGGACAAATGTTATGCTCAACATTATAAAATATTCTATAACCAGGTGCCTAACTCAAGGTGCGTAAAAGACTCAAGGTGCCTAAAAATCTTCACAGATAACAGAAGAAAGGGAAGACATGCTATAAGTGAAGTTTATTGTAAAAATGTGAGAGAATAACACATGCACAGTTATGCTGAAATTTGTTCAAAATAGAAGTGCATTGCAGTTGCAACATGAGAATGATTTTCTATTTTATGTTGAGTTGTACTTTCTCCCTAATATTTAATTCACAAATTGAATTGGTTTCAGTAATCATAAAAAGCCTTGATGTAAAATGTAGGGGTAATGAAAACTGTTGATTGAATTGCAACTGAAAAGGCATTGAATATTGAAT
The DNA here is from genome assembly GCF_963082525.1 of Nesoenas mayeri. Taxonomy (NCBI): domain Eukaryota; kingdom Metazoa; phylum Chordata; class Aves; order Columbiformes; family Columbidae; genus Nesoenas; species Nesoenas mayeri. The sequence continues at coordinate 148,786,162 of NC_137541.1, read as the reverse complement.
AACGAGGTAGTTATTGAGTAATTAGATAGGAGACAAATAGCTGTGTTGAATTAAAGCAGTTTGCTTTAATGTCTTTTGGGAGTTTATCCTATATTCTCTGATTATTGCTCGTTGTTTTCTTTCCTTGGTATTCAACATAGATTATATTTAAGCATGCCTCATTCTTTTTTGGTGTTGTCACGTGAAGATTTCTAGCAGTTCGCTTAAGAAAATATGCAGAATTGATGCTTTTAGTGGAAGAATGGAATTGACTCGTTTGTGGTTTTCACAGCAGAGGAGGGAAAGGGGAAGCAAAAGCATCGCATCTCCTCAGGACAGTTGTCAAAAACCCAGGCAACAGTCCTTTAATGACATAGGTGGTGGTTACTGTTGGATGTACACCAAAGCTAAACTGTAGTGATAACAGCTACCGTAACAGCTTCCCTTTAGCTTTCTAGGAGCCATGCAGAGGAGTTTCACATCCAGGAATATTAGTGAGGCAAAGGTTGGAGAGTGGAGTCTGTAAGGTAATACAGACAGTCACCCCAGGCACTGCCTGGGAGGTCCAGCTGAGGTGCTGCAGCCCCTCTCGCTGCTGACTGAGAGGGCGTTGGCAACCCTAAAGTATGGATGTCATCATCACGACTGGTGTCCCATCTGAGCTATGATATACAACGTCAGTGGAATTCAGAAAGAAAAGAAAAAAAATTGTCCACAATTCCATTCCTGTGTAAAGTGTAAGAGGTAGCATGCTCGAAGTTATATTAATATTCTCAATAAACGTGGCAGTTCCATTGAAAATTTCAAGTACTATTTGTTTTTAGTCACTTTTATCTTCTTGATTAACCAGCTTCATTCAGAACAGGAGACAGCTACTTTCAGCTTTATTGTATGTTGGACCTTCGGGTCTCACAAACAGGCTTTTATACTTTGGAAAAGAGAAACTACAGATAAAATCCTTCCCCATGGTTCCATAAAGTCCTGCAAACTGTAATCATTTAGAGATTAAAAAATGCTTAACTTTTGAAACTGGCTTGTCCCGGTTATCCTTGTACAGTCCTTCTGATAGCCCTGCTGTTTTCTATAACCTGCTGGTATGTATTCTCTGTGCTATTGGATTAAAGGATCTGTACTGATCTGAGGCAGTATTATAAAAATGTAACCTGTTGTTTCACTGGGTTATTAGTAACAGGAGCCAGCTCCTGTAAGTGGAGAGTTTCATTATTTAAGTATCTGTTTCTAAATTGTGTTGTTTTATCTGAGTTGTCAGAATTTCCTAATACAAACACAGTGAGACTATAATAGGAGGCTTTTTTCTGTTAGTAGAGGAACACTTTTTCCAAGTTATATGGAAATAAAGCAAGAAAGAACTGTCAGGTCTTCTGGGCCGTGTTCAGATATAATGGTTTTGCTAATGCTCTAGTACCTACTGTTTCTACATGCTCTGTGCTGTTAACAACTGCAGAATAACTGCATACCATAGACAAGGTCAGAAGACTGAATGGCAGTGATTGTCAAAGCCACGGAATAAACACAGGCAGTTTCCCAGGAGAAGTCTGAATACTTTCCATAGTCTCTGTGCTCTATTTGTTTGTGGGGTTTTTTGGTGGTGGTGGTTGGTTTTGTTGGGTTTTTTTGGTTGACGGTTTTGGGGTTTTGTTTTTGTTTGGTTTGATTTGTTTTTTTTCTTGTGCTATAAGAAATCCCATCTTCTGATTTCCCTCAGGTAACTGGAGAACTTAGTTCTTTGTTCTTGATATTGCTACACTGTTGTGCAAATTGAATTTTGAAGTCAGGAAGACTTTAAACTCTTTTTGGAAATTGATTCACTTCACTAAGTTTATCTGATATTTGAATAAGAATATGTCCATGGCAGCATTCATCTCTTGATGCAAAGTGTGTGTTGTTTCTTGTGTTGTTTTCAATTTGGTACACTTCTTATCCTTGTCTGTAAGATGTACCCTCCTCATGCATCCACCTCATACAGTAGTGGTAAGGCATTTTCTTTCACCTGCATCTGTCATTGTTACACTAATTCATTATTATAATTCTGCAGAACTCTCCATTATGCAGACAACTAAAATTAAATTGTTCAGAGTATATATTGTCGTTCATTTGCTTGTGTTCCTGACCCTTATTGGAACCTTACTGGAAGCTGTGATACAGTTCTCCTTCAGTGGATATTACAGCACTGGTTCTATTATCTGCCATCTCTTGTTCAGAAGCCATATTGTGTGGTAAAATACTGAGGTTAAAATTCATGTCTGAAGGGAATATCCTTGTAATTTGGGTACACACTGCTTCTCAATAGCAACGTCTCCTGTCAGAGAAAAGAGCTGCATCTGATTGCATTGACCACATACAGTATATACAAGAGGTATGCAAAAGGTAGAAATAGAACGTAGTTTTAGCAGAGAGGTATAAATAACGCTATGAAGAGACCTCAGAGAGATGCTTTAGCTTCTCTAGTCTGGGAAGTGTTGAACTATAAGCATGGTAGTATTTCAACCGTAAGAGAAGAGTAGTGCCTTGGTTGTGTTTGAGTGCCTGCACTGTGCCAACAGTCAGGTGATTCTGACTGTCCTTCCTAGCTTGTTCAGAAGCTTTACTGTTTGTGAAATTCATATCTTGGCATCAGTATTTTTGCAAAACAGTTTTAAAAAGCTGTTAATAACCAAGAATTTATCTCATTTATATATAGCCAGTACATATATATATAATACCTTGGACCAAGCCTCAGTGTAGGATATTGTAGCTTAAACACAGATGGATCCTGGTGAACACTGCTATAATTCTGCTGTGATTACAAATCAGGGTTTAGGGAATAATTTTGAGAGTTAGTTAATGATCTCTGAAATACATGGGAAAGAATGACTCAGTAAGAAGTGACTCATAAAGCAAGAGATGCAGGCAACAATCATAGTCATTTTAGCTGAAACATTGATAAGGATTTGTATCAGGTCACAGTGATATCCATGCCTGGGCTTTCCCTGGCAGATTTTTTTTTTTGTTGGTGAATCCAGTTGTCTGCTGCAGAGCAGACAGTGGCAGGTTTCACCTTCTTGATTTTCTGTGCAGGAAGATCTGATTCATGCTGGGTGTTCTGGTACATCCGCAGACTTTACAAAGAAAGAAACACTGTTGATTAGTAAAACAAGCTTGCCCGATACGCTCGTGAATTACAGGTACAGCGTATATTCAAGCTGTTTTGGTTAAAAGAACCTCTTGACATTTGAGTTGTATTCTGTATTGATCTGTTTTCTGAGACAGTCAACACAAGGAGATATGTTCTCTTGAAAGACTTAAAATATGTCTTTTTAAATTCAGATGTTACCATAGTATCATTGATACTTTGATACTTTCTGGAGCAGGGATCTCTAGAACTAAGTGGCAAAGACTCGTGTACAAGACCTTAGACAAGTCTGTTTTGCAGGGAAAACTGGGTAACTAATGCTGCTTTTTGATGGAGAGCTAGAGAATAGTCTGACTGTTTATTCAGAGGAGGTATCTCTAGAAGGCATAAGAATTTTTCTTGCATCTTTTCTGTCTTCCCTCTCCGTCTGTACAGGCACAGTTTCTGTGTATGTGTCCATACCGGTAAATAATAGAGTGAGCTGAGGTGTTTTGATAGCCCACAATGCTGCATTTTATTAGCTTGCTCCCAGGCTCTGTTTTGCATTGCTCAAGGAACTTTCTCTCTGAGTAATCTGCTATAGGAAGGCATAGGCTTAAACTATGAGGACAGAAGCCAGTTGATAATACTTGATCTTAGTGTCAGGGATGAGTCTCAAGCTCTCTTTTCTTCAGCAGTATAAATGTGAGCCAAAGACGTTTTTCTTCCTTCTCTAGGGATAGTAAAATATTGTACATGACTTACTGCCACAAATCTGGGGAAATAATTGCCTTTGCCAGTGGGAATATGGTGGAGATAGTCGTTGTTGTTGATATTTAGAGTAACAGAACATAGGTAAGAGCATACCATAAGTCGAGGATGTCAAACTCATTTTCACCAGGGGCCACATCAGCCTTGTGGTTGCCTTCAAAGGGCCAAGTGTAATTTTAGGATTCAGCCCACAGGCCTTGTGTTTATCACTCAGTTATATGCATTGTACTTCTTTATCACCCACACTGTCTCATAACACACAAGACATACTGGTTTTCCTCCTTGAAACACAAATGTGTATTTACTTTCCCATCCATCATTAAATTGCCTTCCTTCTGCATCAGTCTTTCTCTTACTGGACATTTTGGGATTTAGATTGTTCCACCAAAGATGGTATGGTGTGCCACCTAAGTAGAAGACCAAGATGCCCATTAGGACCAAGTTAAATAATACTCAGGCCCTCTCACACAGGCTCACCTTTCCTTCAAACCCCCTTCCCCATGAACAGCAGTCACTCTTTCTCCATCTATCCCAGTAACAATCTCCTTATTCCCCCATTGCCAGTTCCTTGGACAGCAACATTATCCTTAATGCTGTTCCCCAGCATGAACATTCTCCTCATTCTTCCATGGTGGAATAAAGAGAATGTTCTTTTTGGGGTGGACATGCCTAGTGATATTCTCCTTTTATCACCCCCCATGAGGAGCATTCTCCTTATTCCACCATCCTTCTCCCGGTAATTCTTGTCTGTCTTGTCTTTCAGTGCCCAAGGCAGTTACTAGTGTTGCCCATCAGTGTCACCTATTATTCTTCTCACACAGATTCACCACTCTCTTGTAGCTATGGTCGCAGCTCCCGCTATTCTCCTGCTCCTGCAGTGCAACACGAGTCACACACGCTGCATGGTGACCAGTGCTGGCAGGAGGCTGGGGACAAGGAGCTCAGTGCTGCCACCATGGAGAAACAAAGTGCCAGGCCAGATAAAACAAGGTGGAGGGCTGGTTTCAGCCCATGGGCCATATGTTTGCCACTCATGCCATAAGTATTCTTAAACAGTACAAAAAGGAGTAGGGAGTTATTCAACATGAAAAAAAGGATCACTTCAGAGGAGATGCTCTTGAAATGACAAAGGGGACTCTAGGACAATTTTTAAGTTTACTGGTTCCAAAATCTCTTTGTCTGTTGAAGAGTTTCTTTTCAGAATATAGCTCCCAGTTTTATGGGCACAAATGAAAATTCAGCTAAAGAGAAAACAGATTTTTCAAAGCAAAAGGCTGCAGAGGAAAGCTATTCTAGATGATACTATGAATAAAAAATTACTCATTTTAAAATACATCATTACACTGGGGGGCAGGGAATAAATAGAAGAGAGAAGAAATACTGGATTCACTGTGGCTATGAGTAAGTGCCTGGAGTGAATGTGTTTTTCTTTTCTAGATCTCTTGCTAGTTTCCTGGCAATACTAGAAAACAAGGCGGCTGCTGTAGCTTATGCAGTACAAGAGAGGCTTTTTGGTCAGCATTGTTTAATGAGTTATTTTAATATCTTGAGTACTAGCTTCCAAGTGCCTCGTTTTCTGTGCTTGTTTTTAATGGCAGTGTCTGGAAAGCCCGCATGAAATACAATCCTTCCCTGAAGTGTCCTTTTTAAGATAGAGTGCTGGGCAAGATGAAAGAACAAGAAACTGTATCAGAGTATATATTTCCAGATACAGTGAAGGCATTGAGAATGGCTCTGAAATGTAAATATGCTGCTGGAAGTATATGTTTGACATGTTACTCTGCTGTGCTTTTTTAGCTAGCAGGAAAAAAAAGAATATGTTCCCGTCTGATGCATTTTGCATGGGAAGGGACTTCTGCTCTTTCCAGGGCCTCTCATCAGGGGCAAGGGGATGTTGTGAGGTTATTTTTATGGCTCTGTTGTGGTTGCACACTTGTTGTGTAAGAAGAACCCATGACTTTAGCTTTTTCTAACCTCCCTGGTTAATGCTAGCTTACAGTTTAGTTGCAAAATAAAACAATATTTAATCACGATGGCTAAAACCTTACCTGCAGTTAAACACAACTGGATGTTGTTTGGCCTTCTCCATACCGGAAAGTGTTTGGCTTTATGTATACTACTTGGTGTTTCCCATTTCTCAACACCAAGGAATAGTTAAAGTGTTAAATGTGCCTTTTGCCTTTCATTTTCTCATCTGTAAAAAGCTAATGCTATTGCTTTCCCGTAACTTCTTTGAGGATTCATTTGTTTATGAATCCATTGGAGATCCAAGAGAGATCAGGTATTCCTGCAAGTCTCTGTTGGACACAAAGCTACATTTATTTCCAAGAAAAATGTGTTTTCAGATCTCTGCTGAGTCAAGTGTGTGTGAGCTGCAGCCTTCAGCCACAGATGTACCAGCAATACACTTCTTCCATGCACACCCTTGTCTTCCAACAAAATGGCAAACATTGGTCTAATCCTTAGGAAAAGGCATTGAAAATACGAGATGTTCTGTGTACACTCTGATAGAATAACTGAATGTGTGCAACTCCAGAACCTTGTGCTTGTTGCTTCAGGTGAATCAGCAGCATGAAGTTTGCTTCGTACAAAGTGTGTTTGCTGTGGCTGATACAAGGATGGCTTTTTCTATAAGTGGGGAGTACGAGGAAGATGCACAGGCCTGGGCTGAAGTTGACACCTTCCTCCCTGCCTTGTGGCTATCGCTCTCATGTGGTAGCATCTATCTTTTTACAGCATACTGTGCTGTTCTGAACTCATCAGGAGCCAAGTGCATGCTTCAGCTTACAAAGGCCAAATATCCTTCTTGTAGGGTTTGTCATTAACTGTGGTTTGTCCAGATGAGTAAGTATCAATAAACAGAAAATACCTAGAGAGAGGTTACTTGAGTTTGCAGTTTCCCAGTGTTAAAATGTTTTATCCAGACATTTTCTAATTTCACATATTTGTTGCATTTTGCTTTGAAGATTTGCGAAATATCCTGCAGGAAGGACTTTTGGGAATGACAGAATAATTTGTTGCAAAATCTAAGCCATTGAAGAGACCTGGATTGTAATGCATACATTTACACAGCCTAATAAGTAGCAGGGAGCTGAGAAACCTTGTGACTGTGGTTTCAAAGGCACTTTATAGTATGGGTGAAGATACTCATGGGAAGTGCTCAATTTTTCTAATCTTTGGAAGTGCTACCTTGGTATTATATCTGATGATGTGAGACTTCACATGTGTGCAAAAAATGTAGATAAGTCCCAGGTGAAATAAGTTGTTGTTGGAAGTACTATTGGTTGGTACTATTGAAAAACCTTAACATTCTTGTCTGAAGAAAATGTGTGTGTGGAAATCATCAGCTGTTGTAGCTCTGATTTAGAATTTGCATTACAAATACTGCAAACTAGTATAAATTACCTTGCTGTATGTTCTACAGTTTCCGGTGGCGTTGATTAGAGCTTAGAAGTGTTTCATGCTGAGAAAACAATGCTTGTTAAAGTTTTAAGAGGGATTCTTAAGAAAGCTTTTGGACAGGGTAGAGTTAATTTGCCCTTTTAGGAAGAAAAACACTCTTATTAAGGTAAGAACAATTCTTTTTTTCTTTGCCTACAGGAAGGAGTTGAAGTCAGGGTTGCCAGAATATTCAATACCTTTGGTCCTCGAATGCATATGAATGATGGTAGAGTTGTCAGTAATTTTATCCTACAAGCCCTCCAAGGAGAACCACTAACAGTAAGTAATGACTTCTCAGTGATGCAAAGAATCATTTGCCTTCATATCCTATCCTCATGTGCTATGAAGGAAGCTAGATTTCAGAAAACACTGAGGTGTTCCCTCCCTCTGAAAAAGTTTTTCAATATATAAAGCTCAAGTCTATAGAATTATGTGTGCAAAGATACACTCTGTTGATGGTATTGGAGTTGTTCAGTCTGGAGAAATGAAGGCTCTGGAGAGACCTAATTGTGGCCTTTCAGTACTTAAAAGGGCCCTATAAGAAAGATAGGGACAGACTTTTTAGCAGGGCCTTTTATGACAGGATAAGGGGTAATAGTTTTAAACTAGAAGAGGGGAGATTCAGGCCAGACACAAGGAAGAAATTTTTTACAGTGAGGGTGGTGAAACACTGGCCCAGGTTGCCCAGAGAGGTGGCAGATGCCTCATCCCTGGGGACATTCCAGGCCAGGCTGGACGGGGCTCTGAGCAACCTGATCTAGTTGCAGATGTCCCTGCTCATTGCAGGGGGGCTGGACTAGATGGCCTTTGAAGGTCCCTTCCAACACAAACTATTACATGATTTCATGTATACCAGTTGTATTGTCTTTCCTGTTCCCTGGGAAAACAAGCATGTGGTAAGATATGTGTTTCTCTACTTAAATATGCCTACTGATAACTTCCAGAATTCAGGTATTCATGGTATACTGTGAAAAAATAATAAATCTGATACCATTAATGTACACTGTAGGTATGTCTTAATATCTGTTTTGAACTGCAACAACTATCTTACTCCAAAGTTCTAGCCACTAGAAATTATTTTACTTTCCATTTGCCCATATAGCAATATTTAGACAGTCATATGATTTTTTTTTTTGTTCTGATTCCTTTAAATGCTTACAGTGCTGTTTTTCTTGACAGTTTTTTTAGAGACCACTAGCATTTGGTGGTCTCTTTGAAGTCAGTTATCTGATGATAATGAGCAAATAAAAATTGCTCATCATAACCACATCTTAGTATTCTGAGGTTTGCTTTAAATATTTGGCTGTCTCTTCTGGCTGAGTGAATGCTGCAGCCTCTTTCAGTATTCCAGGAGAGGACAAAGTGTCTCTCTGTCCTACATCCCTGAGAATGTTTCCTGCACCCAGAGTTCTAGTTAACAAAATGCTTAAGGTTATGTTTCCTGGAGACACGTCCAAGAGCAAAGAGACTTTCAAAGCACTGGTTCTTTGCCAAAGGCTCTGCATGCACATCTTTTTCCGTTCCTGCAACACTGAGCTTGTGTCTCAGGTGTTTCTTGGGACATTTTTCTAGAAGAGTAAGGAGAAGATAATTAGGCTGAAGAGGATTTTTATATTTATGTAATTCTTCTATTTTCATCTGGTTTTAGGTCTATGGACCTGGAACTCAGACAAGAGCTTTCCAGTATGTCAGGTAAGTGTCGTTTGTACTGTGTGGTATTTATTTTACTTGCTGGTTCTTTGAGCTTGACCAGCTTTGTATGCATTTTAGTCAAAGAAATTATGTTCATTCTTAGGCCAGCTTTACTTTCAGAAGAAAGACAATGAAGTTCTTAAAAATACCAAGAAACAAAACATTAGTTGATTTAAAACTTTTAATTAAAATATTAATGTGTTCTTCCCTTCAAAGGACAGCAAGTAACGGGTAGGGAAGTTTTTCATGCTGCTTTGAGTCTGAGCAGTGTGTCAGCCCTTACATTTCAATGCAGTACTGCCACCTTGTGTCTTCGGGGTGCTGTGGTCGATGTGGGAGCTCTGCAGGCATGTGCCTCCTTTTGGGGCAAAGGAACCAGTTGAGAGGGAATTGCTGGAGCTAATATTTGCAGTGTAAGCAAAGGCAGAATATGCTTTCACTATAAAAAAATGAGTCTGTACCACAGAATCTTTTGTTCTGTCGTGCTGGCTGCACTTCCGTGCCAGGATTCTGCTTTGTTTTAATCATCTGCTGCTTGGAAATGTTCTCTCCCTCTGCTTAAAGTTATGACAGCAGTGATAGACATTAAGGAAACCCCATCAGTTCAAAGTAGCCACTCCTTTCCTGACTGTGAGTCATAATGAAAGGAATCTGGATTTCTATGTCCGGGGCAAAATGCTGAGTTCGCTAATAATCCAAAATAACTTTGGGTTATTTTGCTAGGAGGAGGTAGCACCAAAATGCTGTGTTTTAACAAATATGGTTTAAGAATTTCTGAAAGCGAGAAGACAATCCAAACAACAAACTGCAAAGCAGGTGGTGGTGTCATGTGCATCTGTATTACAACCTAACTACTTTATTTGAAATGTGTTACAAGTGGGCCTCTAAATATGCTTGGATACTGGAGGGAAGAGGAAGTATTAATTTTTTAGTAACTTGATTTTTTTTTTATGGTGTTTCACTTTCTCACATGAACTATGGCCAGTATGTCCCTAAGATAATCGCCCTTTCAAACTAACCTTTAGTTCAGTATATGTTACATTACAGCAAGCAGCCATTGCACCCATTGCAAAATACACTGTAAATCTAATTTCAGTATTGTTCAGCTGCTTGATCTGCTTTACTAGAGCTCTGAGGAGGTAGCTCTCTTTTTAGACAAGAATATTATTTATAGGCAAGTAGAAATTGCCTCAATCTGTTCTTACCTTTTATATAGTGATCTTGTGAATGGGTTGGTGGCGTTGATGAACAGCAATGTCAGCAGTCCTGTCAACTTGGTGAGTACGACAGATCTGCTCTACTGTTTACTGTGTAGTGGCCAACATTACCTCTGTTTTCCTCCTCATCACTGATGCTGATTTGTAAAAGAATTAAATGGAGTAGAAAAGCTCTTTCCATTATGAATAATATATTCTTCCATGTATTTTTTTTTAAAAGGAGATTAATCCCCTAGATATTGAGATCTTGTAGTTCCAAGAACAAGATAAATTTATTAGAGTTTTTCATTTGTTTTAGCAAAAAGATTTGTGCAACTAGAATATGGAAAAAAAAAAATGAGCAGAGAGGGGCACATGCAAAATACACCCAGGAAATTATGGTGAAAGCCTGGTTTTAATGAAAAAAACACTGAAGGAATACTTAGCTCTAAATAATTAGAGATCACTTCATACTAGTCTTGATTAGAGGAAAATGGGGAAGTATTTGACTGTATAATTTTCTGGTATTGATTAAGGCTGCTTAGAACTTTTCTCAGCAGTGGATATAAGAATAGAAAAATGATGCATATGCCCATTAATTTCTGTGTATGCCAACTTTTGCCAAATCATATATACAACACTTCAGGGAATTGTTCACTAGATTTTCCTTTTTTACTGTGGCCATGAATTAATTTCTATGCTTGTCTTTTTAAACCCCATCACGTTTCATCTCCAGAAAACTCAGTGTTTAGATCTCTATGTACCTAAATGCTCAGCTTTAGATCAAACAAAATATAGTAAAAAAGAGTTTTGCAATGAGGAAAGCTAGGGTGGGAGGAATTGAGTCTGATGATGGTGAGCAAATGCTAACAGGAAGCTTTCTGAATTTTATTTTGAGATATCTGGAGTTCATGTGCAAGCTGGTTAAAAAATAGTTAAAAAAAGGACTACTGTATAGGAAAGCAAGTAGCTTTATACATATTGATATGTAAGGTGTAGTAAATGTGGAAGCAATTGATTGCAGCCAAATTATTTTGATTTCCCAACTTTAGATGAACAGAGAATTTAGCATACTTCTTTGTTATATTGTGTGTCCTCAACTCAGCAAAGTCCCTGGATCCAGATTTCGAACTGATGATGTGGTTGTGTGGGCTGCTGAGTAGCATATGCCTTCACTGTAAGTGAGGTGCATTTGTCCATTCTTTACAGACTGATTTATTTGGGCACCCCCCTATATACGTTGAATTAGCAAGGCAAATGTAATGGAGGGCAACTTTTCCAATGGGTGTGAATCTTAGCAAAGTTACATTTTTTCATCAAAGTAGGACTAAGGCATAATGTTTAGCTTTTTCAGAGTTTAACATGACCGTGTTAGAAGTGTCTCATGTCAGAAAGCTAGCCTGTTGTAAGGTTTTCAATTGTTATCGTAATGAATACCTCTTCTGTTTCTAGGGAAACCCAGAAGAGCACACTATCCTAGAATTTGCCCAGTTAATTAAAAAACTTGTTGGTGAGTATGATAACTAATTCTTCCTAAAGCTTATGAAGTACTTATTGTCATTAGCTGATTATTACTTGATTAATGTGTGTAATATATGGATAATTTAGTAGGTCTTTGGATTTCTTAATAACTTTATCAAAGCCATTTAACTGTATCCTGATCATATAATTAAATATTCTTGAGATAATCCAAATCCCCTCAATTGTATGTAAAATATTACATGAATTGTAGAAAGAATACATTCTTTCTGTGTATCTGCAGTCTATACCCATTATTTTATATAGTGATTTTTGAACTTTTTTAGCTTTGTTTTGGCACAAGGGCTTGGAGGACCTGGGACCTCAAGTCCTGGGACATGAGGGAAGGTCAGGAAGATGTGCCAGGGGAGGTTTAGGTTGGACATTATGAAAAGGTTCTTCCCCCAGAGGGTGGTGGAGCACTGGAACAGGCTCCCCAGGGAGGTGTCACAGCCCCAAGCCTGACAGTGTTCAAGAAGAGACTGGACAACACCCTCAGACACATGGTGTGAACTGTGGGGTTGCCCTGTGCAGGGACAGGAGTTTGACTCGATGATCCTTGTGGATCCCTTCCAACTCAAGACATTCTATTAAATGTAAAATACATGAATGAAAATGCCTTGCCTAACATCTTAGCTGAAATACAGATATTTCAGCAGCGTGGTTCCTCACAATCATGCGGGCTGTTCTCCCTCAACTACCGTTCAAAAACCTGATGCTGTGGTGACAGTCTGTCTCTATTTTTCATGGATCCACCAGTGACTCTTGCAAGGGCTGTGAGCACCTCCCAGCTATGTGGCTAGGAAGAAAGCACTGTGGCTTTCTCTTTGTTCTTGCTCTTGATACCTGTAGCAAATCAGAGCTCTAAAGAATGGAAGCGCGTGGCTGTGCTTAGTCTTTTAGTGCAGCTTCCTAATGAGAGGAAACATACTGGTGCCATTAGCCAAGGGTTTTTAGTCGGTAGATTCCAAAAGTGCTTCTGAGGGATCTGGAAAAGGCAAGTTCAAAGATACAGTATGGAAGCTGATGCATGTGATGTTTCTAGTAGAGGGCTATCCTCTCTGGAAAACATTTGTGAATCCACAGATCAGTGAAGGCAATTGAAAATCACAGCACCAAACCCATCAGGCACATAGAATTATTGTTAGCTCCATTTATCTGTTCACAAACAACTGAATCTGTTTCAGTCCACCCAAAGAGGTGGTTTAGTTCTATAGCCATAAAATCTCACAGTAACATAGCATGTAAACTATTAGCTACCTTTGGTTAGAGAAATTGTCCTGTTTCTGCTTATTGTCATGAGGAAAGGCAAGTACCATGTTGGCTATTGACATCAGACTGCAGAGTATGGACAAAGAGGAATTGAAGTCCTTTTACAATGCAGAGGTGCTAACAGAATGACAGAATGGTTGAGGATGGAAGGGACCTCTGGAGGTCATTTGGTCCAACCCTTCTGCTCAAGCAGGGTCACCTACAGCCAGCAGTGGCCCAGGACCATGTCCAGACAGCTTTTGAGTATCTCCAAGGGTGGAAACTCCACAGCCTCCTTGGGCAACCTATGCCAGCACTGGGTCACCCTCACAGTAACAATGTAACAATGTGTTTCCTGATGTTCAGATGAAACCACCTGTGGTTCATTTTGTGCCCATTGCCTCTGGTCCTGTCACATGGCACCACTGAAAAGATCCTGGCTGCCTCTTCTTTACCCTCCCCATCAGGTATTTGTACACATGGATAAAATCCCCCTGAGCCTTCTCTTCTCCAGGCTGAAAAGTCCCGGCTCTCTCAGCTGGTCCTCACAGGAGAGGTGCTTCAGTCCCTTCATCATCTCTGTGGCCTTTTGTTGGATGCTCTCCAGTATGTCCATGTCTCTCTTGTACTGGGAAGCCCAGGACTGGACCCAGCACTCCAGATGTATCTCCCCATTGCTGAGGAGAGGGGAAAGATCATCTTCCTCAACTTGCTGAGAGCACTTCTCCCGCTGGAGCCCAGGATACCATTTTCCTTCTTTGTGGCAAGGGCACATTGCTGGCTCATATTCAACTTGGTGTCCACTGGGACATCCAGGTCCATTGCTGCCAAGCTGTTTTCCAACTGTTTGGCCCCCAGCCTGTACTGGTCCATGCAGCTGTTCCTCCCCAGGTATGGGACTTTGCATTTCTCCTTGTTGAACTTCTTGAGTTCCTATCAGTCCATTTCTCCAGCCTTCTTTGTCAAGGTCCCTCTGGATGGCAGCACAACTCTCTGGTGTATCATCAACTCTGAACTGACTTCCTGGGGTACACCACTAGTTACCAGCCTCCAACTAGACTTTGTGTCACTGATCACCATGCTCTGGGCCTGGCCGTGCAGCCGGTTTTCAATCCACCCCACTGTCTGCTCAGCCCTCAATAAGGATGTTATGGGAGACGGTGTCAAAAACCTCACTGAGGTCAAGGTAGATGGTCTCGACTCCCCTTGGCCACTGAGGCAGTCATTTCATCGTAGAAAGTTATTAGACTAGTCAAACATAGCTTCCTTCTTGTGAATCCATGCTGAAATCTTTGTGAAATGCTTTGTGAATCCATCTTGCTGTGGCACAGCTGGTTCACCCAGCTGTTGCCAGCAGTGCAGCTGTGTCTGTGGAAAGCATTTCAATGTTAGGATTGTGAAGCAGAAAGCTGCAGAAAGACCTGGTGCTACAATAGGTAGGAAAGGTATAAATGCAAAGCATAGTGAATTGCAGATGATAATGCACCCTCTCTTGTTTAACAGGCAGTGGGAGTGAAATCCAGTTTCTCTCAGAAGCACAGGATGACCCTCAGAAACGAAAACCTGACATCAAAAAAGCCAAGTTATTGCTTGGCTGGGAACCTGTGGTGCGTACAGCTGTGTTAATGTTGGTGTGTGCAAAAACGCAGGGCGGCCGAGGGGGGCAGAGGAGGACCACATGATAAAGATACATTCCAGTTAACAGAATTTCTGCTTAACATAGTCTCCAGGGCAGTTTAAAAGCCTGACACTCGTATGTTGCCCTAGCTTACAATTCAAGAACTGCTGGGTAAGATTGTATGGCCTATGCAATGCAGAAGAGCAGATTAGCATTTGTAATAGACTTAAGTAGAAAAAAGTGTTGTTAGGATAGGCTTTTTAGCTGTTTCACATGCATACTATGAAGCGTCTGCCTTTCTGTAAGCCTGATGAATCCTTTGAAATATATGGTACGTAGTTATGGGAGCTAATGAGTTTGCTGTTGTTGCTGCGGTTCTTCCTATTTTGCAGTGATAACGTGCATTATGGAAGGAAAAAAATTGCTTTTATTTAATAAAATATTTTTTAGAAAATCTTTGGAGTAAGATTGTTGTTAAGACTATCTTGTTACATCATTGTAACCAAAAAGTTTTTGTTTGGATTAATAAGGAGAAATGTAAGCACCAGAAAAAATCCGGTTTTTAGAGTTTGTTTAAACAGAAACTCAAGCAAAACAGAAGCTACCCAGACAGAGATTACACTTTTATTATTATCGTTATTATTATTAGGAGCAGTATTATTATGGTGTGGACCGAAGTAAAACAGAATAAGAAGCCCTTATTTTAGAGTAGAAGTATCATATGGAAAAGATGTTGAGGGCTTGTTCTGTGTGTTGATAAGCTTGAAACACGCTCAGGGTTAGTCTAATGTCTCACAACCCACAATAATGTCTGTCCATCTATAAAGCTTTGTTACCAGCCACCTGGGGTGACGTCAGGATTGTTCTGCACAGCTAATAAGCAAGAAATACAAAATGCCCATGGTTGCTGTTTTTTCTGTTCCCAACCTTTTTGGTGAAGTTTACCGCAAGTGTATAACCAGACGTAGCTGATGATAAAATCTGGTTTGTTTGGGGAGGTAAAGTCTACTTAATCCCCAGAAAGGGTGTGACTTTTGTAGTCAACTCCCCATTCTAGCTAGCACAGTGACTTTTTTTTTTTTAAGATTTACAGACAAAAATCTTTCCAGGAAGCATGTGAACCTGTCTACTAAATGTAACAGGAAAAGGTAGCTCTGAACCCCTTCTGAAAGGATTCATGGAGGCACCGGATATTAACAGACTGTGCCTGAAAGTATGAGGATGATGGCAAGTGGTAGAGTCACAAAAGGTTTAAAACAGTTGACTTTTATAGTTCTGAACTTCTGTGTTCGGCACAGTCAGTACCAAATATTACTCTGAAGTAGCAGTTCGGTGTTGGTACATCAAGGCAAATAGTCTTCGTGCTGCTGTTTTATCCTCCTGTATTGGTGATGGGATCAGCAAGCATGTCAGAGCATGTGGCTCCTGAGAAAAGTGGATAGTATTTCTGTTGTTCCTGTCTACCAATCATAGTCTTTAAATACAGGCATAGAATATAAAGAATTACAATTATTTGTATAGGATTTAAGAATATAAAATGAAATACTGGATGACAATTTGTATCCCTTTTTCTGTATATCAGTGGAGCATTGAAGAAATAAAAACTAAAAAAGCCCCACCACCTTCATAACTTTCTGTGGTATATACCATTGTCATGGTTTATGTGAGATTCTGTGAAAGAGGATTTTTAATCATTAGAAACAGAAGGGGCTTAAATTGTGTGCTTATCTCTTTCAGTGTATTATGAATTGAAAGTAGAATTATGTGTGTTTTGACACTAAACAGACCAGTCATAACCATCTGATGAGATTTAAATTTGTTGGGTTTTTTACTTAGTGTGTCAGAAAATGTATCTGATGTTTTAAAGCTAAGACACACATTAGCAGTGCAGAGATGTAACCAGTATGTGGTGCTGTTAATACTTATATTGGCTAAGAATTAGATTTCCTAGCAGTCTTCTGATAGCTGTATTAAAAAAGATGCTGTTGTGAAAAGAGCTGATGTGAACTTAGAGTGATACGATTTTCTGCTCACTTTTGGGAACAGGTCCCCTTGGAAGAAGGTTTGAATAAAGCAATTCATTACTTCCGTAAAGAACTTGAGTATCAGGCGAACAATCAGTATATCCCCAAACCAAAACCCGCAAGGATGAAGAAAGGAAGAACAAGACATAACTGAAGACTGTTAGTTGGACAGGAGATTCCCTGCTTGACATTTGACAGATGTAATTTTTTTTTCTTCTTGTTTATTTTGAGAGAGACTTTGAAACAGGTATCATGAAGAATAAACTGGAATTTCATTCTGAAGCTTGCTTTAAAGAAGTGGATGTGCCTAAAAATAACAAATATTCCCCTTCCCCTGCAAATCTTGCCTTGCACTTTTTAAATCTGTCTTTTTATGTAAAATAGAGTAGAAGCATCTTTTAGTATCTTCAAGTTTTATATCTTGCTGTGAGATCATTTTGTTGTGACTGTCCTTGACAGTTTTATTTACTGGTTTCTTTGTGAAGCTGAAGATAAACACAAATGGAATGGAAGATGCCAATTTATTTATAAAATGGGTACTATAAAATATGAGATGTTCTCCTATGCATAAGAAAAAAGCTAGTGGTATTGTCAGGTGAGAGACACTGATATCTAAGTAAAGACGAGTTTAAAAGAATTCTGTATGAGAGCTTTATGTATTGTTTAAAGGAGAGATTTTTTTCAAAAGCTTAGTTTTAGTTGTACACTTGAATTTGAGATATTTTCATTGACTACCATGGATAAGGATATTTTGAATCACTACTACTGTGTTGTGCATACTCTGGGAAAAAAAGTTAATGTATTATTGGTTACAGTGGTTGAATATGCTATTTTAATAAAATATTGAAACTTCTGCTTATTAGTTTCAGGGTTTTACTGTGGGCACTTCTCTGGCACTACACATCTGTGCATTTATTGTATATTCATTAGAAAGTAACAGTCTGTAAATAATTGGCTCAAAGTTAATAACTTTGGTCTTTCTTTGCTTGTCTCTTGATAGATACATAGAAGGGCTGCAGGATGCCTGTTGAAATAGATCAGACAAAAACAACATGAATTGTTCCAATTCAGGTAGTTCATAGTGATGCAGGACCTTAACATTTGTTTTTTCAAACCGTAGAGTCTAACTTCAGCCTCTCTAACAGAGGAAACGTTTCTGTTTTAAACAGTTAACGAATTGCCAGTAAATGCTTTCAACTTTGATAACTATGCATGTCATCTTAACAAAAAAAACAACATAAACATATAAAATATCCAGGTCCCCTTATTTTTAATAGCTCCCCTTTATTTTTAATACCAAAGACTGGATACCTAGGAGGGGAGACCGGTAGAGGTTTTTAAAAGCTATTTGGGCTTAGTGCCACTCAAAACTGAAAATCCTAAATCTCATCAAGCAAAGCGACTTGACTTTGTCTCATTAAAATTTGAGGTTTCATGAGCTTCGAGTGTCTTTATGTTGATCGTCAAAGCGGGAATTACCTGTGGCAATGACCTGATGCCTGGACCCCTGATGCCTGCGAGCAGGGTGGTATTTAGGCTCCCTGGTCCACCAGAGCCTTCTGGTGATGACAGGGCTTGGGGTCCCATCCAGCCTGTCTGGTCAAGTTCCCTCAGGC
This sequence comes from Nesoenas mayeri, assembly GCF_963082525.1. Classification (NCBI taxonomy): domain Eukaryota; kingdom Metazoa; phylum Chordata; class Aves; order Columbiformes; family Columbidae; genus Nesoenas; species Nesoenas mayeri. The sequence goes on along the minus strand of NC_137541.1, from coordinate 148,767,944 downwards.
CCCAGCAGTGATGGTGCTGCTGTCTTTGCTGTGTGCCCTGTCTGGGCTGGGTTTGCAGTCATCCTTTTAAGACAAAACAGTTTCTTCTCTGCTCACGTGTGTAGGTCTTGTTCCAGTGGAAATCCGCTATGCAGTGAAGATGGGGAGCCAGGACTCATCTCCCTGTCTGGACTCCGAGATGGAATTTAGGTATTAAACATTGCCTCCATCTTTTCACAGCTGAGCAGCTCGTGGTCTGCTTTCTTTTTGAAGCCTTTTTCTAGGTGCTTGATCTGAGCATTTATTCCATGTTAAGTTGCCTGAAAAGTACACAGTGGTGTGCATGCTCCAAATGTGCCTGTAACCTGTTATTACTGATACAGTGACAAAGCACAGCATGTCCCTATACTCAAAACCACTGGGTGGATGTGAAAGTAGCACCTGCTTTTTCAGTAGTTCTGTGTGAGAACTGTTAAGCAGCTCCCAGAATGGTGTTTTCAACCCTTAAACTCTAGATTATATTTGAGGGAAGATGTTCTTTCTCCTTATATTTTACTCCTCATGCAAATTGGGCATTGGGGTATGCCAGAGCATCTCTGAAGAGGTGGTGCATGAGGGTGTCTTTAGAGCAGGCACTGAGAATAAATGGGAGCTGTGAGTGCCAACTGTTGCTTCCAGGGCTGTTTTCCATTTAACTCAGTGACTTCAGGGCAAAACACATAAACCATACTGGAACAAGCATGTTTCTGGAGACTAGCACAAAATGTACATTTTCAAAAAGAAAAAAAATCCCTCAGGAAGGAAGTCTGAACATTTGGATACTACAGATACGAATTTAAAAGCGTTTTAAGTTACTTCACAGCCTGACCTCCTTCATGAAAGGGGCGAATCAGAGAGAACGCAAATGTCTGGTACCGATACAGCCCATCTGTGAGTGTGTGACATGCCTCCCATTGGGCCTGAGTGACGGACTGTACTGATTTCCTACTTTCCTTGTACTGTTTCTGGCTTTTATTTCAGAGGTTCCTGGTTTGGTCTCCATATTTTTTCTAAATAACGTCTTCCAGAAATAGCAGCCGAGGCAGCTGTTGCCTTTTGTGTGTGAAGCCAGTGCTACCTGACTGGAAAGACATGAATCGTGGATGTTAAAACAGAGTCTGCTGACACTTAAGATTGAAGGTCTGGGGTAATTCTAAGTTTGATCTGGTCTGAACTGATTTTTCCAGAAGGCAAATGCGGGTTTGCGTGTTGGTGCTTTCTGCTCCCACCTGGGGTTACACATCTTGGAAGGAGAAAGAAGACGTCAGGTTTGCAGGGAGCCACAGGTGAGAAACTGCTTTGGAAACTTTTGATGGCAGGTGGTGGAACACAGTACTGAAAGCCTGGAAATGTAGGACTTGGGCATAAATGATGCCAAGCCGTGTTCTCGGTACCATGCCTGAACAGAACATATTGTAGGGGCTTTTTTTCTCAGGAAATTTGAGAATTGGGATGTTCTGCTGTTACCTGGTCAGGCAGACAAGGTAAAACAGACATGACCAGGCTTGAGATGCCTCTTTAGTCACAGTGATCTGCACGAGGTGTGCAAGGCATCTATTGCTGTGGGTGGATTTCTTGGACCTAACAAGGAGGACCACTCTTGCTGCTGGAAGTTATCACTGTGTGAGGTCCACAGTTGGATATTTTTTTTTAATCGGTTGTACTTTTACTTAATTTCTATATGTGGGCTGTTCAGAACCTTTGTAAACCACATGGCTGATCTACAGACAAGCTACAGTGATGCTTTCAGATGTATTTTATTCTAAGTAGCTCCATGAATGCACAGTCTAGAGAAACCTCATGTCTAGGTTCGAATTTTTGCTGTGTGGGAAAATCATGATCTGACAATCTTCTTAACCCATATTAATGGGTTGTTTAGTAGCCAGTAAGCCAAATACCCTCTGGGCATTTATGAATATCTGTTGGTCATCTGGTTTTTTCAAGAAACTTTTATAAATGTAATATATTTGAAAAAACTTTGTCAGATACTGTTGGAATTGAATTTCAAAGTTGAGAGAAAGAAGCAAGGAAGGAGGTGGATGACACAAACACAATTGCATAAATTTGTTAGCCTTGGAGAACAGGTTACAGAGGGCAGAACAGGGCTTTGATTAGTGTGATGGATTGAGCTAGTGCCCAGGCTTTTATTAGTATTGAGTTTAATCCTATTTGAGGCCAATCCATTCTTGAAGGTTGTTAGATGCTGATCGGAGACCTGTCCTTCCACAGGAAGAAGATGGTTTCTTAATAGCAAGGGAAGTGTTTTCTCAACATTGCTGACTCTAGCATCCATACACAGAATCATAGAATAGTTTGTGTTGAAAGGGACCTTCAAAGGCCATCTAGTCCAACCCCCCTGCAATGAGCAGGGACATCTGCAACTAGATCAGGTTGCTCAGAGCCCCGTCCAGCCTGGCCAGGAATGTCTCCAGGGATGGGGCATCTCCCACCTCTCTGGGCAACCTGGGCCAGTGTTTCACCACCCTCAGTGTAAAAAAATTCTTCCTCACATCTAGCCTGAATCCCCCCTCCTTTAGTTTAAAACTATTACCCCTTGTCCTGTCTCAACAGGCACTGCTAAAAAGTCTGTCCCCATCATTCATATAGGGCTCTTTAAGTACTGAAAGGCCACCTTGAGATCTCCCTCTCCCCCTTAAGTCAGTGGGAAGGCAGCCACCACAAACGTGTAGTCACCCTGTTGCGAATATTTTCCCTGCACTTGGATCCCAAGTGGTAGGACAAGGGAATGTCAGACTTGAGGTCCTGACTCCTTAGAGCTACCAGGAACAGCAGCAATAGCTCTGGACAAACGCAGGGCTCCTTTTGTGAGGTAGGAGGTCGCTGAATACAATTCCATGTCAACAGGGAGGTTTTTCTGAAATAACAATGTTTGTTAAAAAAAAACCCTCTAGTTCTCTATTCCCTTTCCCAGTCCCTTTCCTTCTCTCACTTGCCTATTCCATAATAGCAAACATGGTGACAACTTTTGGTCCACCTTGTTTTGTTGCCATTCACAGCTCGGACCAAGCAGCAGGTGGTTCATTCCTTCTATGTTTTGCCTAGTTTCTGACATGCTCGTCAGCAAGGAGTGGGATCCTCCACATGCCTTGGTCCATGTCACAGCTGAAGCAGCTGGAGGGTCAGAAACATGAAGCCACAGGAAACTATGAGGTGGCATTAAGTACTGCAATCTGGCCTCTGTCCACCCCACTGCAGAAGATGCTGTTTTGAGCTCGGAAGCCTCCATGTTCCATCTGGGAAACAGTCCTGGCGTAAAAGTGCCCAATCCCCCATCCCCAAAGTGTTTGTGTTACAAACAGGAACTTGAAGGAAATGAAGGCCAAAAAAAAAAAAAAGAGGCTGCTGCTGAAGAACTGAATCTGGAGAGAAAGATGGGAGTAGCAGTGGGGTACAGCAGCAGCACCTCCATGTAGTGACAGAGGGGTTACCTTGCTGGTATTATCAGCAAAGGAGGCAGGAGTGCCCCGTCAGTCTGACTGACGGACTTGCCTGGCAGACACCTGCAAACTGGGGGATGTGGCAGCATCCGATCTTGAAACATTAAGGGCTGGACCGTGGCCAGGCTGTTCCTGTTCTGTAGAGAGCCACAATGAACAATGGCTGCTCCTCTGTCTTGGTGGAGAGGTTATGTGATGTCCATGCCAGGATGGCTGGGGATGATGATGATGTTAAGTGCTCTGTGCTGTCTACGCAGCAAAATGGAAAGGCTGGGAGGGGGTGCAGAGTTTTTGTGTGCATTTGGGGACATAAGTATTCAAAGGAAGTTAACTTTCTAATGAAATTAACTTTGAAGAACTCCATGCGCAGGTGAGAAACTTCTTTAATAAGCTTCCTCCTTTTGCCCAAACCTGTGATGCCTCATACCTCCTTGCTTGCTTTGTAGCTTGTTGCGTGTACTTTTACATCATCGCAACTGCTGCACTTCAAGTCAGGTGCACCCCTCGACAAGGAGGGTGCCTTCTCCTCGGAGATGTTGCCTTGTGGTGGGTTGACCCCAGCCAGCAGCTACTTACCCACACAGCCACCAGTGGGACAGGGGAGAAAACAGGAAGAGCAAAAGCGAGCAAAATTGAGCGTTGAGGTAGGAGCAGTTTAATAAGTGAAGGAAAGATGGAAAAATATCCAAGTGATGCAAAGGCTGCTTCACCATCGCCCCTAAGAAAAACCGATGCCCAGCCAGTCTCTGAGCAATGGGTGCCCTGGAATACCAAACCCCTTGTTCCTCTTCTCAGCTTTTATTGCTGAGCAAGATGCTATATGGGATGGAACTGGTCAGTTTGGGTCAGCTGTCTGTCGAGGGTTAGATTGCGAGGTGACAATAAAACCCTGGCAGATGTATTGTTAACCTCTTCTCCCCGCCACTTCCCCCTTTTGCCCCTCCCTCTCCCCCCTTCCCACTCAGGAGAGGCGATTGGGAGGGAAAGAAGGACAGAGAGAAGAGAGTTGGAAAAAATTAAAGATGTTTTACTAATGCTACTAATAAGAATAGAGAAAATAATACAAAACATACAAAACCAATCTTGAAAGTCTCAGCAACTGCCGAGCCGGCACCCAAAGTCCTGGATTGGACTCTGCAGCCAACCGGAGCTGGATTCAGTCTGTCACTAGGCCTCAGTTCGCAGGGACGACTCGCAAGATCCTCTCCTAATGTCGGCCATAAGCAGAAGGGAAAAGGCAAAAAGGCAAAGGGCAAAGGGAGGAGATCCTCATGATCTCCCACTTTTATATGAAGTATTCACGTGAATGGAATGTTATACACAGGTGGTCAGTTTCTTGGTCACCAGTTTCTTGTTGCCCCTCTCGCGAGATGTCCATTCGTGATTATCAATAGGTTTGCATTCCATTGCTAGGTTTACCAAAACACGTGTCTGGTTCTCCAGGAAAATGCAGCTAATATGAAGGCTGTAGCTGACAGGCAAAATCACTAAAAGAGAAACTTGTTTTTAACAAAACCAGGACACTGTCCCACCCGTGTCCACTCACAACCTCTCACCCACCCCTCACCTACCTGCTGGGCGGACAGTGTGGGAGACAGAGGTGGCCTTGATGCTGTGCAAGCTCTGTTCAGCAATAACTAAAACATTGTTATCAACACTGTTTTAGGCACAAATGTAAAACACGGCACCATGAGTGTATTAGGAAGATAGTCAACTTCATCCCAGGCAGACCCAGTACATGGTGGAAAACTTCAACGCGCAGCACAAAGTAATGGAAAAGATTTCTGCTTTTTCCTGTTAAGCCAATCCAGAAGAGAGAGATCGTAATCTTTGTTGTGAGCCCGCAGGGCACAGAAAGCTGTTGGACTGAATGAGCCTGCAGGAATGGACACAGCTTACCATAGCCTAAAGAAGGATGGTATTTATTTACAGAACTTTTAAAAATTATTCTTCCTAATTCAGGACATCTGAATTCCCAGTTGTTGTAAATTCTGGGAAAGGCTGGAAATTATCAGCATGGTTCAAACGTTTCCAAATTCTGTTCACTTTTTTGATAGAACACAAAATGGAAGTATTCTTCTAGGAACAAGTGTTTTGCAAGTGTGCAAAAGAGTGTGTGCTTGACTCAAAATATGTTTATTCTGTATTTGGAATAAAGGCTCTTCTACTGAGGCAACACACCAGTTTAAACTGATTAAACTGGCAAGGATTTTGAGAAGAGCAAGCACTCAAAACCTAGGGGAAAGCTGACTTTTTGGAGCATGTTAGGCGGGCACATATCTGTGCGTGCAGAGAAGTGACTGACAACGTTTGTTCAATTTGGCTCCCTCGGTAAAAAGCCGTACCCCTGGAAGCACTCCCGCAGGGGCTGGGATCGTGCTGGGCTGCCTCTCCTGGACACGCAATGAGGGGTTTGAGTGAAAGATTAGGAAATACATTTAGAGTTAAGGATGAAGTGAGTGAAATGTAAAAAACAGTGTTACCATGATCCATGCTTTGGAAATTTCTCCTCTGGTTGCTGTAGTTTGCATCTCTCTTTATCCTGATTCTCCAGCTCCAAAATCATGGAGCCAGCCAGCCCTCCTCACCTGCCCCTTCCCAGTCCTCTGTGCTGGTCTGGCAGCGCTTATCCCCAAAAGCTCCTCCTGGAGCCCCTGACAGCTGAAATCTCCCTCCTAGGCTCAGGTCTGTGTCAGGACTTTCTCTACAGTAACGAGAGAGAAGCGGCAATGTGGCCAATGTTGCTGTGGTAGAAAAGTTGGTTGTATTTTGGGGTTCTTAACACAAACAGCCCCACCAACCAACCTCCCATTTATCCACTACATTAACAAGTGCCCAGTCTCTGATGTATTTTGATGCTCAGCCTAATGTGTATAGATGCCAGTTTGAACTGGGGAGAGAGGAAACTTCATGGTCAGAAATTATGTCTGGGGACTGTGTTGGATGCTATCAGCTACTAACTCCATTTGAAATAGCTTATTTTATTATTTTTATTCCCTGCTTTGAGCTAGACTGCAAGCTTGCAGCTAAGTGGAAAGGACCCAAAGGGGAGCACTCATCAAAGACAACCTTTGGGTTATCATGCCTGGGAGGGGTAGGGGCCACTCAGGTTTGATGCTCTGAATCTCAGCAATTACTTCTGAAGCCAGGTTCCTGCACTGAGCCCTTTCCCTGGAGAATCCTTTCCTTTCACAGGCTGTGCAGGTAGACCAGCTCCTCTGCACTCAATTTAGCTTTTCTGAAGATCTGTGTCCCTGGCCCCAAAAGGACCTGTGGAACCTGTAGGCATGCCAGGTCACACAAGTTTGGAGGGCTGTGCACAGTAGGTATGGGAACAGCAGAAGAGGCAACGAGGCGGCATTTGACTTGAGAGGAATGTGTCTGTTGGGTTTTTATTTTATTTTCTTTTATTTTTCCCCCCAAGAATAATTTGATTTCTTAGTTGACACAAATCTGAATGAGCTGGCACATCTGAAATGTATTGGCTTATATCATGTATTCTACATGCCAAACTGGATGATATATTGTAATTTTGCAATTGATGGTAGGCAAGCAAATGAAAAAAAACCCTTTTAAAAGGAATCTGTAGTAATACAGTTGGAATGAAACTTGCTGTGACACAGTCTACTAAATAATGGCAACCTGTTTATTTTATCAAAAAAGCTTTTATTTCTATTACACTTTATATATGGTGTACTACTAAGTGAAGATAATTTGTTAAAAAAGTCATGTTGCTTTCTTCAAAGTCTGGCCGTTCCTTTACTCTTGCTGTTTTACATGAATAGAAGGAAAGCAGGGTCATTCTACCTGAGGGAGGACTCAGCCTTGCCCAGTGCAGCACTATAGGCAGCAGCTATAGGAAGATAAATGGCATTAGTAATCATCATAGTTGACACCTGCTCCATGCCTGAAGGTGTGTGGATTTTGTGGGCCAATCGGTGAATCTTCATCATAGTGGTGTTGGTAGTATCCACCATAGTATTCATTACGAGCACGCCCTAAGCTTGTCCAGTAGGAGATGTCATCTTCAAATTTCTGCCAGGAAAAAATAATAATAATTAAAAAAAAAAGATAAAATACTTGTTTTCCAAGCTCGAAACTTTACAACAGAGAGAGTGAAATGGAAGTGGTGCAAGAGGTTCCTTTTGTTTCTTTCTGATATTCACATCCTTTGAGGATTTGTCAAAACAAAATCTTTGGATCTGAGAGGTTTTGTGACTTGTGCTATGGGATTATCAGGGTCCCAAGGGCAGGAATTGTCCTGCCCAGCCTCACCTGGGACCCCCATTCACACCTTCTGCCCACAGTAAAGTGCTTAAACCAAAAGCACTTTCAATTGAAAGATGCACTGAGCACATTCAATATTTCTATTACCTTTTTAGTGGTGGACTATAAAAACATTTCAATGTTTTGTACTTAAAAATATGAAGGTTTGGGTTTTTGTTGCCCCATTCCTTTAGTCATTATGTCCCTGGTTGCGAAGTGGGTGCAAGAGGCTTTGCTTTATGTCTGTGATCTTTCGTTCCCATTTTGCATGGATGAAAACAAACGTACAGTGCAGCCTTCTAGCTATGGAAATGTAATAAGCAATTCAATTCTGCTCACAACAGCAGAGGAAAAGCAGCATGCAAGGATATCAAATACTTGCCAAGCCAAAGCCTTTCTATCTGAATGACTCTTTGGAAATATTTTTGGCTGAGATTTGAAAAAAAAAGAAGTTTAGCAAAATACACAATGGGTAAGTATGGCCCAAGTCCTTTGCCGGTACAAACAGTTATTTCATTGTTAAAACTGTGTCTTAATACTCAAGAAAACCTACTAAGTGGATTCATTGTATCCCACAACAGGCATCATTTCAGTTTTTGAAACGCACACAGGAACTCAGAGAGGAATTCATCTTATCTGCATGTTTGGTCCTTGTTACCTCCTAGTATTTTCCCCCAGTCTTCAGTTTCTGATGCATAAACCCAGTTTCTCTGGTTTTCCTATTCCTATTGGGGGAAGGGGATATACCCATGCTATTAAAAAGTCACTTTTATCTGCATAAGGTCCAGGAGCAACAAAAAATGTATCCTTTGTTATTTCAGTCCAAGAAAAGGATTATATTTTTAATTGTTCCAGCTTTGAAAATGAGTGCATTCATCTTTTAAGCAATCCACATAGCATGAAGGTCCAAAATGTGCTCCAGCTTGCCTGTGCCAATGCAATCTCATTAAACGTATTCATGCAGCTGACACAAGCCAAGAATTCAACATCTACTACTATTTTTACCTCTTATTAACGCAGAAATTATTCTACATGTGGGACTGCAGCTAAAGCCACATTTTTCGCCCTATTTCAGCATCTGTTTAGTAGAGCTTTGTGCAGAGCTGGGAACTCCTGATTCCACTCCGATATTTTCAAAAACTAACTGTTTTTCAAAAAAAGTATCCTTCTGATTTGAAGGGGGGTGGGCTGCACACTCTGACAGAATTTCACCTTCACATTTAGAGTCGAGGCACAGCTGCCAGTGCTCGTGATGGTCAGGAGCTGCCTGCCCCACGGAGCCACAGGCCTGCATTAGGTACGTGACGTTAGTGCGGTTTCACTGAGGAATGCCAATCACACCCAGCTTGGTGTGGATTTCTCAGCATGTTTAAAAGCAGATTGATTAGGCTGAGGCTGCCAAAATAATTTTCTGAAATACAATTGGTTGCTGTGGGTCTGGCCACCTATTTCTTGAAGCAGACTTTGTTTTTAAGTCTGGTTGCAATTTATTAAGCTTAAAGTTCAGTAGCAGACAAGAACTCCATGCAAGATTTTAATGTAATTTTTCTCTATTAACAAATTAATGCAGAAATCTCTAGTAAATACAGAGCTTACATTTCTGTGCAATATTCGCTGCCTTAAAATAATGAAATCACAGTGTCTGTGAAGAAAAACAGTGCAGCTTAGAAGCACAGAATATCCTGAGTTGGAAGGGACCCACAAGGATCATTGATCCTCCTGTCCTGTATGTGACAACCCCACAGTTCACACCATGTGTCTGAGGGTGTTGTCCAGTCTCTTCTTGAACACTGTCAGGCTTGGGGCCGTGACACCTCCCTGGGGAGCCTGTTCCAGTGCTCCACCACCCTCTGGGGGAAGAACCTTCTCCTAATGTCCAACCTAAACCTACCCTGCCACATCTTCCTGACACTCCCTCGTGTCCCAGGACTTGAGGTCCTACGCCCTCCAGCTTCTCCCTGGGTCCCCCTGTGGCTGTGCATCCACACTCACAGCCCCTCAGGCTGCAGCCCTCCCAGCCCTTGGAAGCCCAACACTCACCGCCTCATCGAACCCCAGGTAGAGGAACTGCTGGTACCACTGCTGGACGTCAGGCTGGCTCCGGTCCCACAGCTGGCGCCTGTGGCGTCTCAGGCTACTCAGGAACTCCTTGGCCACCGTTTCTTTCACTGATACCTCGGGCTTCACGGCAACAGGGGCTGAAATTAATTTCCCCCCAAAAGACACACCAGAAAATGTTTAGGCATTCAGCCTGAAGCACTGTATGGAAAAATGCTTCTTGCATCGTGCCACCGCCTTTGTGCTTGGCGGCGCGATGCATGCCGCAGCAGTAATAAACTCAGGGATCAGCAGTGTAATAGGGTTTCTCAGTTACCCTCATACTCTTGGATTTTATAAAAGCTGTTCTGAGCTCAAAGGCACAAGCTAAGTAAGGAATTTAAATAAATAAACCCAAAGCAAAAGAGAATAAACACGCTGTGTTTGTGCTTTCAGGAGAGAACAGGAGACTGGCCTCTGTGTGCTGCTGCGGCAGGAATGGGAATGAAGATGAGACATGAAATTAAAAAGCCCAAAGCAGCTGGAGAAACACTGATAACTCATTAGGATAAAGAAAGGCACACATAAAGAGATAGATCTTTGAATCTGTTGTATAGAAGCGTAGCTTTTGAACAATCAGTGCTACAAAATGACGTATGCGTGAAAACAAAAGCCCATCAGGCTTCCATAGCACACAGCTTGGTGGATGCAGAACGCCCTTGACCTGCCAGACCCAGATGTGCCGCCCAGCCTGCCCCACGCCGAAGAGACAGGCTGTTTGCTGCGGCTCCTAGAGGAATTTATTATAGTGCCTCTGAAAGGTACGGCTGTGAGAACCGGCAAGCCCCCTGCTAGGCACATAAATGATTTTCTCTTGCATGATATAACATGGTATGACATTTGGTCTTCCTGTGGAACAAGAAGCATGCGTAGGAGTAGGAGGAATGTCTTGGCTTCAGAGGGTTCATTGCATTGAGGGTGAGACCAGGAACATGGGTGTGGATGGTGATTTTTGGAGGACGTGAAGGAAGCAGAAGAGGAATTCAGGTGGAGATTTGAAAATGACTGAGATAGGAGCCAAGCAGCCTCACAGGGGGAGGCAAAGGACTGCAGTGGGAAGGAGAGTCAAGAGGCAAAAGTGATCGATGAGTTGTTGCAGATAGAGTGGGAAACAGCAAGCTACCCTGCAGTGATGAGCTGGAAACTGATAACTCAGCGTGCACTGGAGCTGGGTGTTATTACCAGCAAGTGGGACAGCTGAACAAATGTCATGTGAATGAACCTTGTAACAGGGAGGCTGCCAGCAAGGGAACCAGTGTCGTGTACTTACTGCTCGCTTTAGCACACAAATGGAAAAGGGGAGTGAGGCTGGAATAAAGAGGCTGCATATGGCCTCCCTCATCACAACAAGGTTTTGCAGTTCTTCCTGGTCTAGGCCACGGTGTCTGCACCCTCAAGAAGCCTCCCCCAGGTGGTCCCTCTCATCAGGGGACAGGAACAAACAAGCCACCTGCTGGTGGGGTGCAGGGAAGGCGGCTGATGCAAGTGGGCTCTCCTGGCTGCGTGCAAGTATTGCAGAATGGTGAGGCGGGGAACCTGCATGCCAGGAAAACAGCCGTGGATGTGGCATATGTTTTTAGGGTTGACAAGAGCTGATGGGTGATGGCAGGGAAAACCCAGGGAGAAATCAGGCAGGCTTGCAGAAAGAGGAAGTCCGCTCTGTTGGGGTTTAGATTATTTGCCTCAGCTACAGAGCAGGCTGAGGGGAGGCAACCCAAACTCATGGGATGTTTTAGATTGCCCCCCATCTGCTGCAGTGCTGCTCATCTCTGGCCAGCTCCATTTCCATCCCTTTCCCTCAAACAGTGAGCCATTCGGTGCATCTGCCCGCTGGCCCCTCAGCCATCATCTCTCCCAGAGAGAGAGCAATCTTCCCAGAAGGAAGCATACGTGGGGCCAAGAGGACAAAAAGAACAAGTCAAAGCATCGCAAGCAAGCCTGGTTTGCACATTTTCTCCTCTGCATCTGAGCCAGCAGTATTTCCATGCATTAGAATTCCTTGGAAAAGCTTGTGACTTCCCAGAATAAACCAGATAAACGCCACGTTTGCCATGCACACAGTGGAAAAGGTAGGTGCTATACACTGCATGGAGAAAAACACAGGCATACAGCATGAGGCTGGGAACCCTGGGTTTCAGTGGGAGCTGTGATAAGCAGAGCCTCTAACATTGCCAGTACCAAGTCCCAAACAGACAGGCAGGCACAGGCTCCGTATGTGCAGGAGGTTTTGGTGCGGCACACAGTGAGAGCTCTACCAGCTTTGAACCAGGTGCTTATGTCCTGCTCCTCTGACTGCCCTCTTGGAGCTGAAGGTTGAGTGACAGTGCATTGGCAGTTCTGACCGATAGCAACTAACTCAAAGGCAAAATAAGGGAAAGCACTTTGCTGTCTCTTTACTTACCTTCTCGTTTTTGAAGCATCAGTTTAAGCTTGCTTGCCCTTGAAACATCTAGAGAAGTAAAAATAAACCACACACATTTACTAAGAAGGAAATAACAAAAAGATCATATCTTGAGAAACACTGGAAGTATTTTTGTCATAGCCCTGGACCACAAGGCAAAAACCCTGCAGCAAGTTTCTCCCAGCGCCTCCCTTCACTCCTGGTCCATGCTCGAGTGCAACACGCACTGCAAAGAAGCTTCTGATGCTCTGACATCCTCTCCCCGGCTTTCCTTGGTAAGAGAACCCCAATACTGGTCATCTTTGCCAATTACATTATATTTTTCATCAGAAGACCACAGCCAGTGCCTTGACACATTGTCCAGGGTGGCACAATAACCCTGGAAAACCTTTGTCACTGACTGAGGGGCAGGTTAACAACCAGACTGCTTCAGGTTTCTTCCCAAAGCCCACCAAGGCTGTCGTCCTGCTGGAGCCCTTTCCCAGAAGGGATCCGAGGCTTTAGCCCAGGGCCGGGCAGTGCAACAGGAGATACGCAAGCGCTCGGCTGCTCCGAAATGCTTTATTCAGTCGAAAATAAATAAATAAATAAATAAATAAATAAATAAAGGCGCTTTTAAAAGAAGATGCTTGACTTGCAGAAGTTTTGGAGTGACCGAAAGCGTGCGGCTGCGGGGGATGCCATGGGAAGGGTTTTGCCCACGGTCGCGGGTGATGCCAGGGGAAAGTTGTCGGTTCTTTTCCCGGGACGTGCCAGGTTATGTTTTCCCTCCCCGCACCCCGGCCCGTGCGCGGGCGCTCACTCACCGGGGGCCGCGCAGAGCAGCGGGAGGAGGAGGAGGAGGAAGAGGAGGGCGGCCCCGGGCAGGGCCCCGCGGGGGCACGGCGCTGGCATGGCGGCGGGGGGCGGCGGGCGGCGCGGAGACCCACCTGGGCGGGAGGAGACGGAGAGGGTGAGCACACAGACGGAGCTGGAGCGCAGAGAAGGGGCGCGCACGCCCGCCCCACGCCGCGCCCTCGCCCGGCCCCACGCCGCGCCCCCGCCCGGCCCCCCGGGTGAGGGGGCCAGGGCAGCCGTGGCGCGATGCGGATCTACGAACCACTGGCGGGGGCGGGGAGGACACAGCGCTCCCGGCCCCCACCCCGTGCCGCCCTGGCCTCGGCATCCGTGGGCGTCCGTGGGCTTGTGCCCTTTGCGCCCAACCACGGAGCGAGATGCGTTTCGGCAGGAGAAGGCGACACTCCGGGCAGAGCTTTGGTTTTGTGGTTACACATCATCCAGCGCGGCTGGTGAAGAGCTTTCAGCAAATCACGCAGGCTTTTCTTACAGAGGAATGTGAAAAAATACATAGATATAGCATGTCGTTGAACATTTCTCTACGCATTAAGCCAGTTTATCAGGGGCCTGTGACAGCAGATGAAAATTGGGTGCTTGTCTTGGTGGGAAAACAAAATCAGAATCAACCAAAGGTTGCTTAGTTCATGGATATTTTCCTCTCTCTCCCTCTCCTTCCCTCCCTCCTATCTCCCAAGTCCACAGAAAATCAGAATGCATTGTAACTCATCAACCTTAAAAAATAATTTGAATTTCTTTTTCTAAATATAGACAGATTTAGCTTATAGTAAGAACTCAGGGACCAAAAGCCAAACTCACAAACTAAAAGAAGTCCTTGCTCAGCAGGATCGTAACTGTAGTGGTGCCTAATCTTGTGCTGCCTTTTCCTAATTAGAGTTTAAGCTCCAGTCAGTGAACTCACCTTCTCTCAGCTCCTTCCCCTGCAAATGCCAGAAACAGCCCAGATGAAGCCAAATTAAACCTCTATCCTGGGACACAAACCTCTCCCCTCACAGCAGAGACCCACGATGCTCAGGAGACCATTCTGGCATCTCACGTCCTGCTGAAGCTGTGCCAGGGTACAGCGAGGAGTGCGGGAGGGATTTAGGGGGAGGTGAGGATGAGCCAGGAAGAGCCAGGCTCTCTGTAACCTACTTGTGAGAAATCTGGCAAATGCCACTGCCCTGGTTCCCTGATCCAAGGATTATTTCCAGATTGGTTGCAGCTGAAACATGAATATGTATATATATTCATGTATATATATATATATATACACACACTGTATACACTGTATATCAGGAGTGTCAAATTCCTTTTCAGCAGGGGCTGCATCAGCCACACAGTTGCCTTCAAAGGGCTGAATGTAATTTTAGGACTGGCAAATGCAGGAGTAGTTACATTTATACAGCCCTACAATTACATTCAGCCCTTTGAAGGCAATCACGTGGCTGATGTGGCCTCCGCTGAAAATGAGTTTGACACCCCTGCTGTAGATATTATAAATGTATATAAATATGTATATTGAATACATATGTTTGTATACAGATAAACATGTGTAAAGCGAGAGAGTCGTAGAGCTGTACAGTGGTGTGGCAGCTCCCTGGGATGAGATGTGGAGTGTGTTAGTGCTATTTCAGGCACAGCTAATTGTGGGTGTGGGACAAGATCCTATGGCCAGCTTTACCATTCACTATACAATGCAGCAGCAGCACCAGCACAGGCTGGTCCCTCAGTGGTTCTCCAGCCCCAGCCTGAATGTTGCTTCAGGTGACCACCCCTGGTTGACCCGCGCATCTTTCCTCTGGTGAAAAAAGTACCTGGAACTGCACCCAAAGCCATTTCCCACCTCCCTCTGTCCCCAGCCACCCTCAAGCTGATGCTCAGGCCTCTCTGCTCATCCCAGTTAAAGTGGCAGTGGCAACAGCTTGAAAAAGTGATGTGGTCACTCCAGCCAAATTGTCCCTTGTTCTCTGCAGCCTTTGGGGGGGCAGAGCGGGAGGGAGCAGCACCTTCCAGACCCCTGTGATGGAAGCACTCCTGTAGCAGACCAGTGTCCCAGCTCAATTCCCATGCAACTTTCCTTTCTGTCACTGCTTTTGGGTGTTCTTTCCCTATAGCCCTATGTCTCAACAGTCAGCAGACTTGGCACCATGCGTTGGAGCAAACGCCCCTTTTTCTGAATCAATGCTCTCTTTCATCAACTTAACCCTGACAGCGTCTTTACTAGAACCACCAGAGGTTTTTGGAAAGCTAGTTGTAGAAAACAGCTGGAAGGGACAGAATTGAAGAGCACATATGGAATGCTACAAGAAAGAGTCATAATAGTTTATAAAAACAAGGCAATAACTAGTGACTATTTATTGTCTATTGGTATACTGGCAAAGGCAAAAGGTGTTTTGTTCAGCTGGTCAGTTTGTAACAAGCCTTGCATGGGAGCTAAGG
Organism: Nesoenas mayeri; assembly: GCF_963082525.1. NCBI lineage: Eukaryota > Metazoa > Chordata > Aves > Columbiformes > Columbidae > Nesoenas > Nesoenas mayeri. The sequence goes on along the minus strand of NC_137541.1, from coordinate 148,752,428 downwards.
CTCTGCAGAACTTCAGGTGCTTGGTACCTCTGGGCCAAAGGAATGCAAAGCACAAAACCTCCTCGGGATACCACATACATCACAGTAACTCAAGAAACTGCTGACATAAAGTGCTATCTGGTGAAACCCAGAGATGGATTGACTCAAGTGCAAAGTTATTGTAGAAAATCATTGCTCTGGTGGTAGAAGAAATGATGATTGACAGAAGAATGTAATGCTCAGGGTTAAGCTGAGAGCAGCATCTTCCCAGAAGAGGTCACTTGCTCAGTTCAGGGGACAGAAGTTTATGACATAAAGTAAAAATGTTGTGTGAAAATATAACACCAATTATTTTCAAAGGCAGTGGTGAAAGGTGGCTGGTGTTTTTCCAGTAGCAATCTTTATTTCTGCTCCAGGTTGTTTTAAGGACTAAGGCAGTGTTGTGCTGGTGTTGTAGTAAGACACATTTTTTTTTCTGCTGAGCTTGTGATTACTACATTGTTGTTAGAAGTATTCACCTTCAAGTGAGTATCCATGTTTATTGACATGCTTGCGGTATCTGCTATTTGCCATGTAAAACCACAGCCACTCATGTGCCACTTGGCTATGGTGGTGTTTTCCTGGGTTCTCTCCATCAGCAGTGACAGTCTCTTTAAAACATCCCTTTCTCCAGCATGGAGGATTTTAAGCCTTATTTTAGGGCTCAGTTTGCCTCTGCTGGGAGCCCTTGGCTGCCCAGCACCCAACAGCACTCCAGGTAAGCAAGTCTGTGCTAATGATGTCATTTGGTTAAATCTTTTATCACCACTGCTGACAATGGTAGACTCTTGGTGTCAAAATTTTGTTGAAATACGTTAATTAATGTTATCAGCAGGACTGCTCGCCAAACAGCTCTGGGATGAGGGATGGTGAGCAGGGCCCATTCCATGCATGGTGTAAAATCCCATTGAGCCCCTTAGCATATTGGGGACCACTAATTCAGGAGTTGCCCACAGAAGGATAGCAAGATGGAGCTGGTGGGTTTTGTTGCTTCACCAGCATGGGGCTGGACTATGGTCTTCAAGCCTGAGACAGAAATTTGGGATCAATCCAACAGAAAAGCACTCTGAGCCTGACCTTGAGAAACAACAGGCAAGGAGCTCACTGGAGCTGGAGAAATCCTAATCGCTGAACCTACTGCCGGCCAGTGTTGCTTTCGGAGCCTGTAGGAATCAAAGAATCATAGAATCAAGTCCTGAGTTGGAAAGGACCCACAAGGATCATTGAGTCCAACTTCTGTCCCTGCATAAGACAACCCCCAAATCCACACCAAGTGTCTGAGGACATTGTGTGTGTTTTTTGAGGTGAGTAAAGAAGATCCTAGTTGATTTGTTAAATAGTTTTGCAAGTTGTTGCATATTTGGTGACTGCTTGGGCAACCCTGTTTCAACTGCGTGATCTCTGAGTTTATACACAGTAGTTTTAAGTCCAGTGACTTCTACAACTACTCGAAGTGTCTTGGGCATGTGTGGCTGTCTAACTGATATGAACTAAACAGGGGGAAAAAAAATCTCTGCCTCAAGGCATTACTGAATTTTTAAGTGTTTGAATTTTTCATTGCTATTCTACATTTCATCTAAAATTTACTACAGAGAGGCTCCTCAATAGCAGAGAGACACCCCTGGTTTTGCCTCTTATCACAGTAGCTCCTCAGAGCACTGTGTTGTACTCATTAAAATGTAAGAGATAGTGTCAGTAATGGCCATTCAAGGATAATCAGTAAATCAAAGTACAAAAAATAGGGGTAAAAATATTGGTCTTGGTTTCTTCTCTTCTTCCTTTATAAGGCTTCATGTTTCTACGTGTTTCAACAAAATAATATTCTTGAATATAGTGTAGATTAAATGCTTATGTAATCATAGGACTCCCAAAGCTGAATTTTCAAGGAAAAAAATGCACCAAATATAATGAGACTTATGATGAAATAGTGAGACCTGGCATCAGCATAAGTTAGTAGGTAAATAGATAAATTGGACATTGGCCAAGGGTTGCAGGAGATGTCTTTTGCAATGAAGCACCATGAAGATTTTAATGATCCACTAAAACAACCCATTTGGTCAAGAACATGGCAGCATTGAACAGTGGTCTCAACACCCAGGAAATGGTTACTTTCTGGTAATGAGATTTTTACAAAATCTCACAACCATATTGCCCTGGCCACCAGCCTGAGGACAGAGGCACTTGGAACTCCAGATTGTTTTCTGCAGCCTGTTCCAAGGAAACCACAGGAGTCATGTTTTTCTTCCAAGCAGAAGGAAGAACGTTCAAGTCATCAGACAGTTTCTTCCAAAACATTCTGAGTTTCACGCTACTTCTTCCACTGCTCCAGGGCCCTCCTGATAGTGAGAGGACCAGCCCCAAATCCCAGGTCAAATACCTTTGTGTTAGGATAAGCTTATTAGTTGCTGGCTGTGAGTCTCATTGGCCTCAGTGCATGATTTGGGAAACATTTGATCCATTATGCCTCACTTGGAAGTACTATGACTTTGGTCCATGTTACTAATAAATATTAGTGTTTATATTTTCCATGTAAAATAGCTTAAAGTACCCCTGGTGTTGTGGTGTGGTTAGTTTGGTTCAGGTTGTTTTTTTTTTTTCTTCTTGTGCTTGGATACTGCTGATATTTTTTTGCAGCTTCTGGCTGATCCTGTCAGATAAGAAACGGTGTCTGTTGGTCTGTCTGTCCTCCTCCCTTCACTAAATGACAGTACTTTGCTGCCCTCAATACCGAATTGACCTTATTGCTCTCATGATAAGCTCAATGAGAAGCAGTTTTGTTCAGCAGCATTATCTGAACATGGCTTCTTCCTTTCAATAGAGGGATACATAATTTCTCTAAGAAATCCTTATCCCTTTTCTCTTCCACTGCCTCCAGTATATTTTTAGGATAAGCCTAGAAGTGTATGGCAAGTCTGCGAGTCAGGTCTAAGAGGAAGGGAGATGGAGAGGGACTGTAGCACACTAAAACATCTCTTTTTACCACAGCCTGATTTCATTTGACTCATCTTTCTTTCACCGCTGTCTCCCAGGACTCTTCCTTCTATGCTTCAAAACATTTTTTTCTGAATTCTTATTTCTGAGCTATTTTTGATTTGTTTTCATTCCCTTATTTTATTATTCACATCCAGAATGCATGCGCACTTAAACAAAACAAAACAAAACCTCATGCACCAAAAAATCCCAACAAAGGAGCTGTGACTACTCAAAGATTAGTAAATGCAAAGTCCTAAAAATCTTAATTTTAGCAACCTGATTTTAGCATCCCTCTTCCTATACATTATTGCTGTCTTAATGATTTGTATACATTTTTGTTCTTTCCTCAAAACTCTGGACTTATTGGGTGGATGGTGCTCATTTAATGAAAAAAATCTACTCAACCCGGTGGCACATTGTGTTGCCAATGACCACATGCTGTTCATGGTGATAGAGCCTTTCCCTGAAGAGTGTCCCACCAGCTGCCTTGTCCCACCTGCCACAGTCTCCCCAACTTCCCAGGCCCCCAACCAAAACCTGACCACAAGATCATTATTTCCTCCCTCATTCTTCACCAGAAGGCTGGTTTGGGGACACATCATCATCATGTCAGCAACAGCAAGACCAGGGGAAGCTATGCGGAGTTTCTAGCAAGCCCAGCCACTTTCAGACACTTAGGCACTGGAGGAGTACGCCTCCCCTTGCCACCCACAGCCCTAAATCCCTTTGCAGAGCAGAATGCATGAGTCTCTTCCTTTGTAAAGAGCACCACTGGAGGAGCCAGCCTTTCCAATGCAGAGCTCAATGCCTTGTGGTGAAACCAGCACAA